>NC_135095.1:4010000-4705833 GCF_051107435.1 Chaetodon auriga | reverse complement strand
CCCAGACTGAGTGTTTTCACACTCAGCCAGTGCTGCAGAGGAGGATGGTTTGGGAGTTGGTGAAATGCAGTACCCTGGCAGTCTGACAAACGCTGTAGAAATGGCTTCTAAGTTTGCCGTTGCACAGGTGAGATGTGCAGTATCCTCAGTTTTACCTTGAGCTTTTGTTCCACTGCTCACTTTTCCTCAGTGAATACAATTTGGTATTTTGTATTCTATGACTTTGGGTTGTTTGTGACAACCATTTTCACTGGAAATTACAGATCAAATGAAATGTGAATAATCTGTTTAGTCTTTCATTATGGAGTGCTTTATATCAACTTGTGGATTTACGTGTTTGTGCTTTATGTGGCGTTGTTGGAGAGAGTGTTGAACCACATTAAGTCATTTGTCTGCCACTCAAATGAGTCTGAATAAGCTAGATTGATCACCGTCGCACTGATAACACTTATAGTCTTAGTTTCTTAAATGCATTTGAATGGAAACTAACGTGTCATGTTGATTCAGATCATGCAGTAGTTGGAGAAGCCCGCTGCTGGTTGTATTTAATATCTCCTTTGTACTGATGTGTTTAAACTGAACAGGTTAACAGAGGTAAAACTTTTGGCTCACATTTTTAATGCAGAATGCTAATTAACAGTCCGATTGCAAAACAACTACATGAAATACAGTGTTTGTGTAGAGGTCAGAAGATTAGCATTTAGCTTTCAGTTAATTTCTTATCATCTTAACTGGAGTTATATTTGTTCTCACGTGTGCTGTAGGTTATTCTTACACCTTTCCAGAACCCTAAATGCCTCCTTATTGCTGCCCTGTAACCAGCCGAAGCTGCTATCTGCCTTATTTTGATATCAGCAGTTTACAGTTCGCACTTCTCTTCATGCAAGAAATAAGGCTGGCTATTCACATCGCGTCGTGATTCAGATGATGGTTCTGCCTCTTAGAGAACTAGTCCTTTCAGAACAGTTAATCACCACTTACAGGATCAGGATGTGAGGCAAACTCTCTAGATCAGGACATCTGTAGAAGATAGCTTGTATCAGGTTGCTTAATTAAGGTGAGCGCAGAGCAGGCGCACATAATGAAACAAGATACCATCATGTGCTGTGGATTTCCTGGAAACAACAAAATGGTTGTTTTTAGTTCACTTGCAGTGGCCTTTACACATTCCAGGTACTTTTAGATGGAATTTTAGAATAAGAACAAACTTTTTCAAGCTCTTGGGAACAGTCAAAACACTGCACATTGATTTTCCTCTGTTCTAATATATTGCACACAGATAAACCCCAGTCATTAGCTTCAGCTGGGCTGTATAAACACTGCTGATGAATCCAGTGTCACAACAGCTGTTGTGAGAAACTTCATTAGAGTGTGTGGTAGGCGGGAGACTTTCCTAATAACCTTAAATGGTTGTTCATTCACTCCCAGGGCACGACCTCAGTAACAACACAAAGGCAAATCCCAATTTTACATTAACATGCTGAGAAGTTCATCAACATTGTTGTCCAGTGGTTGAACTTTGAGGGGCTCAGAGGCATTTCTGTGACACTGTTAAAGGTCGTTCATTGATGTGTGGATGGGAATTGGGTCACTGCAACAAAGAGGGGGAGATAGAATATTGAAGAGATCTTCACACATCACATTAGCTACAGTGAATGGAGACAAATGCACTCTTTTGTTTAAAGCTGCTCTTATGTTTTCATATTAACAATGGAGCAAATGACAAACCCACTGTGAAGGAGTGTTTTAGTGTCTTTCAGCTCATTGGTTTGGTTTTCCAGCCTGAAACTTTGTAGATTTGGTTCACTCTCAGTATACCAGCAGCTCAGATAAACCCACTTTACAGTAGGTGTCTCACACTGAAAAGCAGATAGATGAAGCTTTAAATCAAAGCTGCACAAATGTAGTGTTTATGTAAAGAATCAAATCACACGGAAGTTATTTCTGGTATTTAAGCTCAAGTTCAAGTTCTGCTGTGTGCGGTTTGAAAAGATACATGTAGGTGGAAGACGCATCCACACAGGGAACAAGGGATAGCTCACTGATTTGAGTAAGAACAGGATGTGAATCATTGATCTCAATCCAGCTGAACATTTAAGGGAAATTTTGGAGCAACTGAGTGAGACAGTTCTCATCAAAGCACCAAATAAGGGAACATCTTTTGAAGGAATGTTGAGTAGTGGTCCAGTAGTGATCAGAGACTCTATGACGAGGATCAATGAAACTGTTCTGGAGGATCATGGCGCTACAACTGCAACAACACAACTACTACTTCGACACCATGTTGGTTTTTCCTTTCATTTGTAACACATCTGTATCAGCAGCAGCAGTATGGTATGTTGAGAGGGAAGTTATGAAAGCATGATTCGCATTTTCCTACGCAAACAAAAACTGAATAAAATGCTAATGTTTGTAACCACATCGTCACTGGATTTCTAAGAATATACCGCCTCAGCGTCCGCTAAATAAATGGCTGCCAGTGATGACTCAGCTGTTCAGCAGCAGTCTGGCACCTAAAAAGATGTTGCTCTCTTTCTCTTTGACTCTCTTATACAAAGACGGGGTTGGAGGATTTTTTGAAATCAATATTTTTCAGATATTTGGAGGTTAACTACACAGGATGGCCCATTCTGTGTTAGACCAGCGTTTAGGTTTTGCCTTCATCAAAATGTGTTTTGATTCTAAGCTGAGTAAATGGCAAAAGGTGCCCTTCAGATATAGAAAAAAAGGGGAGGGGGGCTGCTGTTGTTACCTCTTCTTTCCCTGCTACTAAAAGGAAACTGGGTCAGGAATCTGCTGCGAGTGATGTTTAAACATTATGTAATATGTCATGGCATTTTATCCTGCGCAAGCACTCTTCATCTTTTCAGGGGCAGAGAGAACGTGCTGTGCTTAACGCTTGGAAGCTTTGAAGGAGATGCGGGTCATTTCTGTTAGTGTGCTTCAGTATCTGAATGAAACTGCATATCCACACACACAATATATATATATATATATCTACAGATGTTTGATAAAACATACTTCATTCAAACTTGACGGGAATGAAATTAAACTCACCTCTTTTTGGATCATTTTTCACTCTTCCACCAATCGCTATCAACTCTGGTTTGGTCGAAATAACCTCTTAATTCACTGAATCGGGAGAGGGCAGACATCAGAGAAGCAGCGGAGTGAAAACAGCATGTAGAGCTGGAATGTTTTCACATCTAACACAGGAATTGTTTTCACTCGACGTTATACCTGTAGGGATATGTCCAGGTAAAAAAACGTTTATTACCATGCAGCAGAAACCCTGCTCCCAGTGACAGGTAGTTGTGACGTAGCTTTGCTTGTGTGTCGGCGGTCAGAGCTAGCTTGTCTGCCCTGACTCGCTCGACTTTTAGCTCATCTTTGTTCTCCTTGAGGTGTTTTTCAATGTGTTTAGTCATAGTAGCTCTAGATGACATAACATACTCAGCCTCAAGTACTGAGCTAGCTCTTTGAATCCCTCGCCCTCTGCCACACTGATTGAGAGCATATGGCTCTCAATCATACGGCACACCAACTGGAGCACTGTCCTTGTCATCACTGCAGGATGTTGCCCCCCCCCCCAAAAAAAAACTCAGACAACAAAATGTCACCTTGTCTTAAAATACAGCTTTTTCTGTTTTCTATCTGAGAGACAACTAAACAGTCACACTACACTTTGAGATGATGATAGTACTGTTTTTGGTTTTTTTTTCTCACTTTGTTAATCCTGGGTAGGTTGTCTGGCATGCATGCAATGATACACACCGACACACACACTTAAAGCTGCTCAAACTAAACCTGAACAGTGCCGTGACACTGATGATGCACTAACTACAAGTTTATATGAATGCATTTGCAGTCAGTGTTGAATTATTGGCCTTAAATGACACATCTTTGCTGTTGTGTCCTTCATGGAAGACCAGACTACGCTTGGATCTGAACGTGTGAGCAGTCATTGTGAGTCTATTTGCTCTGAGTCATATCCTCTGACTTCGCCTTAGTCAAACACGTCAGGCAGAGGGTTGATCGCTGTCCTGTGCTGCAGCAGTACCTGCCGCGTCCAGCCTGGTTTTCTGTATTTTCAGTTGTTGACATTACTGCTGAGTATGACGGTCATACGTGCATGTCCTGGTGTCATTGATTGTTCATCTCTGGTTTATCTGAGATCTGCTGTTTGGTTTACGCTTCAATGAAAACTGACTCTACCTGCAGGTACTAAAAGTCCAACGGCTGTCTAAAAAAAGAACGGGGTTGTATTGGGCTGCTCACAAAGGCAGATGTAGATAGATTTTGTTAAAAGGAATAACACGATTGCCAGCTGTCATCTTTCCCAGTGTCTGTGATCAGACCTGCTGTGTGTGTGTGTGTGTGTGTGTGTGTGTGTGTGTGTGTGTGTGTGTGTGTGTGTGTGTGTGTGTGTGTGTGTGTGTGTGTGCCTGCTGCTTCACTAGTCACACAGCACAGCTTTGAAAGAGCTTTTTAAAATGACTGTGGATACTGAGGTTAGTGGTGGTGTTATTGTCACATTTTAATGGAAAATCGGTGAATAAAATGTTGCTATAATATATTAGATTTAATGAGAAATGTCCTGGCACTGTCTCATTTTCCATTCAACACTAGATCATCCTCGAAATGTAAGTTCAGGGTTGCATTTTCCCGCAGTTTAATAAAGTGTACAGGATGGTTTAATTCTGCAATGTAAAACACTGCAAGCTAGTTCAGCCTAAAGGAACATGCAGGTTCACTTTTTTACAAGAAGGGAGGAGCAGTGTATGCTGGGACAACACATTTTTTTCTTCAGGAAACTTAATTTGAAGAATTGAGAGAGCTCCGAGTGGTACATTCATTCCAATCATCATTTCAGGTCACTAGACCTCAAGAGAGTCTTCTTGCATCTGCACCTTACACTGTACAATTCATTCATTCATCTTCTATACCCGCGTATCCCTTTCGGGGTTGCGGGGGGCTGGAGCCTATCCCAGCTAGCAATGGGCGAGAGGCGGGGTACACCCTGAACCGGTCGCCAGCCGATCGCAGGGCAACATAGACAGACACACAGACAGACAACCATTCACACTCACACTCACACCTATGGACAATTTAGAGTCACCAATTAACCTAATGAGCATGTTTTTGGTCTGTGGGAGGAAGCTGGAGTGCCCGGAGAAAACCCACGCATGCACGGGAAGAACATGCAAACTTCACACAGAAAGGCCCTGCCCAACCCGGGGATCGAACCAGCGACCTCCTTGCTGTGAGGCACGCACCACCGTGCCGCTACACTGTACAGTTCCTCTTTCGAAAAGATTTTTGAAGACACAAACATAAAAGAAAGTGCACCAAAGTTTTACAAAGCATCAAGTAAACTGCAGCGTTGAATGAGTCAAACTTAAGGCAGAAAGGACCCCTTTGATTGCTCTGCCACCCATTTACATCCACACTCCCACCCCTGCACTCAAGTTACCCACCAGCCTCTACAGCTTGATTGTCAATTTATAGCCAAGAAAGCTTTTCAAATGCTAATATAGGCCCGCCGCATGTAGTGATCCAACTGTGCCTCTCATTACACCGCACCAATAAAACTCTTCTCGGGCTGCCTGTCACAATTTAGATTTTGTGCTGGTGACACTTGAGATTATTCATAGCCCTTCACTTTGTCTCTCTGTCAGTCTCTTCCCCACGCACTCATCTGCATCATTAATCAACACTAATCATCAGGTGAGGCTTCTATAAAGAGCATCCACGCTGCGTTCACACGTCAGTCTGTCCGTCAGGGAAGCTGCCGACAGCACCACTTGTTTTGGGATCAGATTTAGGCTGTAATAATTGATGGTGGCATTATTGTGCACACTGGGGGCAAAAAAAAAGATTGTTGGTTTGAACCGTTGGACTATTTAGGAAGGAACTATCGAGGAATCCAACCAGAATTCCAGACACGAACTCGTCTAACCTCCATTCCCCCGGTGACTGGAGGTCAGTGTTTTGCAACCCAGAGGGAGGGGCTTAAGTGTTATCTGTGCTTTCCCACTACAAGAATATGAGCTGAGCCAAGATTGAATTAGAAAACTACAGTGTTGATGCCTCTCCACAAAGCCTTGTTAATTGACCTCTGATGCTCGGTGACAGTTTCCTAATCCGTTCGCCTTATTGTTGTAAGCAGTTCTTAGTGTTGTCTATCCTCTCAGACAAGGATTCTAACCAATCAGAACATAGCAATTTGATTTCCCCTTCCTGATTAACTGAGCAGTATCCAATCAGTGGCATTGTTTTCTTTATCTTTCTCCTTACGTAGCTGCCTGTGGTAGTGTTTCGTCTGACTGGAGATCAGTGCAATCCGGCGTTGTTCCAGGTATGACTGTGACGTCGGTTCGCTCCACTATCCGCGGCAGCAGCACGGATTGCCTTCATGACTTAATTAGGATCTTATTAAATGAGCAGTTCCACGTAAACCTTTATGAGAGCCACGTCCTCCTGAGGATGGAGGGATTAGGAAAATCCTGTGATGTGTTGACATTTTGTGTGGCTGTGAGTGTAGTGAGCGTGGAGCCATGTTGAGCAAATGTGATTGGATTCTTTTTTTGCCAGTTGTAAAGTGCCCCCGCCCTCTGCTGTGCACAGGATCAGAGTTCAACATCTGACCAATAAGAGCTCCTATTGGTGCTCTTAGAGTTGCATTTAATACAGTTTTAGTTGGCACTAACAGATAGAAACTGTACATGGAAATGATTTCTATTAATACTTCTAATACACAATATTCAAAAAATGTCTAATATCAATATATATATATGTGTGTGTACATATATATATATATATATGTGTGTGTGTGTGTGTGTGTGTGTGTGTGTGTAGTGATCCCTCCATTTCATATTTTAAATAAGTCAAATTCTTGGGTTTACTCCCAAATACCTGTATAAACTAATGATGATAGTGGTGAATGTTAGCATGCTAACACGCTAAAATAAAATATTTAGCATAGTTAACATTACACCTGGTGCTATGAACATCAGCGTATTAGCATTGTCATTGTGGGAATGTTCCAGTGCATGGCTCTAGATTGAACTCTTTTTTTGGACATTTTATAGACTAAATGATTAGTTGAAAAAATAATCAGCAGATTATTAAATCATGAAAATAGTATTTTGTTGCCGAAATGTCTGTATTTCAATCTGCTGATTTGGTCAGATTCCATCTCATGAGAGACAAGACCACAGCACGGATATGTCAGTGCTGCTTTAGTTATTGTGGATGGATGAGATATAGTATTTACTCTTGTGAATTAGTATAAATGTGTGTGTAGAGTGGTAATGTCCTATCATTCTGTCCTCATGCATTATCCATTATCCTCCAGCTTATCTCTGCCATTGCTCCGATCTGTTGCAAGTTTTGTGTCAACTTATGTCCTCCGTTAACGTTTTGGTTAAACTAATGTCTGTTTTTTTTCTTTTGTTTTCTGTCTCTTGTCTCCTCTTTTTTTTATTGTGTGTCGTCCTGTGTGGCTGCGGCTTCTTCTACTGCTGCTGCTGCTGCTGCTGCTGTTGCCGATGCTGCCCGCTATCGCGCATCCTGCTGCACGCAAACCTACCACTGCCAACATCTGGTCAACAACACATGGTGGACGCCCCTCTTCCCTTCCCCTCCTTTAATCTTTATCCAAAATCTCTGACACACTTTTTTTCAATCCCTCTCGCTCTCTGTTCCTTGTTCTCTTTTTATCACTTTTTTATTTTTTTTTCTGTCTCTTGGACTTTTCTTTTTCTGCCTCCACCCTTTCCCCTGCTAGCACCATGCAGAGTTGAGAGAGCACCATGCCAACTCCGGTAAGCCAGTGACCTTTCAGGAGAAGGGCTAAGGGCAGTGCACACAGACATGGGATGGGCCAGGGCTGGTATTTAGGAGCAGATAGAACATAAGGGAGTGTGTGTGTGTTTTTCAAGTAGGCCAAAAAGCTAATAGTAATGGACCCATGTTGCACAATTTTCTCAGACATATGTGCTTATAAAAGTGTATTTTTCTATGTTCTTGTGTACTTTAACTGTTCTTAGGCTCCTAATAGTTACTTTGATTGCTCTGCCGGCACCTTTGTTTATTAGCAATGGTCTACCCATCAATAAACCATTAACTGCAGTTTGTCATGGGACAGAATATGCATAATGTCTCTTTGACGTAAATTTTGCTGCAGGCTTTTTTTGCATTTGCAGGTATTGCAAGCTGTATAGGCTGTCTGTCTGCAGCACCATTGCCTCCTTAAAAAAAACCCTCTCAAGTGTTTTTACCACCTGGTCTCTCTCTGCTGTCTTGGAGGTCTAGACCGTTAAACTCGTGCCTCGTCTCTGTGGTTCTTTATGAACTGTCCTGTTTGCTTCTGACACCCGTTTCTTGGGAAAGCGCGTCAGCATGTATGTGTGGTTCACCCAGACCCATGACAGCACACGTCCATGTAAATGTAGAGTACACATCCACAACGGCTCAGCTGCTGAACACACACTGCTGTCTGATAGGGTAGACAGGCACTGACATCACTGGATTATGATCTGGATTATATACTGCATTATCGTTGTCACCTTATGTGTTTGTTTGTGTGCATACCAGCATGCATAACCTGCCTGTTCTGCACAGCAGCTTGAGGGTACAGCCCAGCAGAGGGTTTAGAGGCTCACTAATTTGCCACATTAAAGTTAAAAGCCGTGCCCCCACTGAATTTTTAATTGAGCTAAGAATTAAAATAACTTTTTAGCATGAATTGCAAATCTGTGCAAAGCTATAAAAACCAGTCGATTCCCACACTGTATCTTAAAAACAAGCAGAGCACCGCTGTGTTAGCCCCACATAATATCTAATCTGTCTTCACTTGGGGGAAGCAGTTTCTGTTCTAAATGTGTCTCAACTTGATAAACGCAAGAGGTTTCACATCCGAAATTATTTCAAATCTCATACTCAGATGTGAGCTGTGCTGGATTTATATGATGCTAATAAGGAGCCGCCATGTAACAACATTAGGGAGTGTCCACTTCAGGACAGATAAAACTCGTTTTTAATGACATCCATTTGTTTTGATGTTCTGCCAAGCAAAGCTGCTCCCATTGTCTGGGAACATGCGTGCTTGCTCCATTAGCACCATGTAAACAAGGTGGAGTGATGGCAGAGAAGGACACGTATTGAGGTTATCAGCACTCATGAAACGCCTTTTTTCAGTCATAAGAAGTGGATGAGAACAAATGTTACGAGACAGAATGCTGCACTGCGAGCTGCTCCACAAGAGGGCTGCGTGCAGACGTCCTGTGATCTGAAGCAAGATGGCAGCATGTCTCCATTGTCCTTCCCTTTCATCGCTTGTCCTGCTCTCTTCCTCTCCGCCTGTAGCTGCCGTAGTGTGCGGTGATGACACCGTCCTTCTGACCCCAGGCAGGATGAGCCAGCGCCAGGTGAAGGAGCGGGACAAGGAGAGGGAGAAGGAGGCGGGCCTCCAAACGCCCAACAGGGAGCACGTCGCCACCCCCTCCACCCTCAGCCCAGGGGTCAGCTACAGCCACGGTAAGATACGCACTTCCTTTCTAGCTTTGGTTTGAACAGTATTATATGAGCGCCGTCGTTTATTATGGATGATCACCGAGAAAACTTCCTCCATATTTACATTTTGCCACGGTAAATTGAACGTAATGGACATCTCCGCAGCCTGCTCAACGCTCTCTTAGTTCCGCTTTGTAACAGAAATACTTTTCTGACTCACAAAATAATGTTAATAGCTTCTACTTCTGTGCCTTTGCTTCTGCATGAAGCCATTGTTAATTAAATCCAACCACTTACTGCAGACCTTTCCCATTAAAGTGAAACTGTGTTTTAAGTGAAACAAGAAATAACACATTCGCCGTCTCACAGATGAAAAGTTAAACTCATGAATCATGAAACACGCTCTGGCTCAGATCGGTACAGTCAGCAGTTATGCTGCTACAATTGCTACAAACACACACTTGCTCAACACAGACCTGCATTACATATATGCTGAGCCTCTTAACTCTTATAATCCTCCTGTCTTTGTCTTTCTTTTCTTTGGTTTTAAGATAATGCTTTAAGACAATTAAAAGCCAGTGAGAGTGGACATTTCTAGCTCGAGGCCAGCTGTTGGTGTTATGTTTAGCCTTTACCTTTGCCAGACACTCCTTTGAGAAGCGATGACTCATACTTGTTGAGTGGATCTCGGCCTGCTTGCAGCCATATACCTGTGGGATGAGCAGGTTTATATCAAGGCAAACATAAATAAATGCAAATAAGCAGCTGTGCTCTGTGATGCATCATAAAAAACCAGACCATGTTAGCTGCCTGATCCTCACATTTGATGTTTTTCTCTAAAAGCTTGTGTTATCTTCAACCCTTCAGCCTGGTCATTTCAAGTGGAATTGTGTTTTATTGGCACTCATTGTGGTCTAATGATATTCACGCTACGGGAAATCCCTAGACCTCAGATTAGGAATAAATCAAATAGAAGATGTGTAGTAAAACTGTCCAGAAATAAGCTCAAGGGTAAATTGGACTGAGGTCTTACATCACCCATCATCCTGCCTGGACTGTGCTCTTATGTTACAGCACCCTCTTGTGGATTCTCTGCTGTAACTGCAGTGAAATGCAATACTTTGGTGGATGTAGGGTTTTCTGTTTTTTTTTAAGATAGACAGTTCTGTTTCCTGTGATGGGCAGAACAAGAATCTTATTTCACACAATCTAATATTAAATTAGATGAACACTGTTTGGCTGCTACTGATCAGTTTCCACCAGTTTCATGGTCTGTCAGTATCATATGTCACAAGCTTTGAGCGCTGCTGGTTTTGATGAACCATGGGAATGTTGCAGGTTTGCTCTTATATCAATTCTCACGTAAAATTGCATATGCATGACCCAGTGTGTCACGCACATGCAAGCTGGGTCAGAGTGTAATTTCAAACACGTGACTCATCAATGCTCAAACGTTTCTTTTATGTTTTATGTTAAAACTTTTGGGACACGTTGAGTAGCTCTAGTATTCCATCATTTATTGTCGCTACCAGCTGAATCCATTTGCATTAATACGTCTGACGTAGCAGCTCAGTGTCTTTATCTTCTTACTTCTAACTTCTTACCACAAGAGGGAGTGAGCACAACACGGAAACAAACACAGTAAATAAATATATTTATGTACAGCATAATTACACTCTTTGACTCCCTATCACACGTGTCACACGCGAGACTGAGAGTGAGTGTGTGACACATGTGATGGCCAGTCAGAGTGTGATAAATGTGTGCATACAACAACATCAACGACCACTTGTGATAGCGTCTATAAAGGCTGGTTCTGCTGAAGCTGCCCAGCTTTTGGGAATGTGTTACATCAAATCTCTCCCTGTGTGTGCAGTTATTTATCAAGAATAAGACATGTCTCCATGCAGTGTACACAGACATTGTAGTTGAAGACCATCAGTGTAATGAAACTCTTTACTCCTTGGCAAATATTTTCCTGAGAGCGTTGTTTGTAAGAAAGATGCAGCAGCAGCAAACCTACATGCCGACATGGCTATTGTCTGTCCAGCAACACCACCCTCCGAACGTAACTGCAGCTCGAAGCAAGTCAGCAAGAAAGCTTTTTTTTTTTTCTGACCCTCGACTCCCTGCAGCCCAAAGTGGTATCCATGGCAACTGATTTTTCTTCAGCTAGCCCTCGGTCTTGCGTCAAAGCGATGACGGCGTATGCCTTGATTTGCTCGCCTTGACCAGTCATGTTTGTCGTCGTTTGAAGGCTGCAGTCGCACGTTATTGAAATGTTTAATGCGAGGCTCCGTCGAGGCGCAGACTCCAGAGTCACAAGGTGACGACTGTTGCATCGACATAGTTATTTCTGAATTGAGAAGAAGATTGTAGGAGTCATGTGAAAATTCACAGCTAAGGTGTAAAGATCGATCACGATCATGATTTATTTTGTTTTTTTGAGTCATTTTTCCAGAGCTCATTTTAGTGACTCAGTGGTGCTCAGTACACGACAAGCCTGATTTCTCGAGAATAACTCTCATAAGTTCTGCTGGAACATAATTACATTTGATTGTACCCTCCGAGTGAAGGTCCTTGTCTCTGACTGACCAGTTTGCTAAATAGTACTTATGCACAAGTACTCGCTCTCTCAAACCCTTGTTTGCACGGGGTCTGCTCAGTAATCAGATTCGTCCTCTACCCTCTCAACTTCACATCATCATTATCGGTTTGTGAAGAAACACAGAACACAACTGTGAATCCTATATCCCTTGCAAATCACAAATAAGTAATATTTCTTTCCTCAGAAGTTTGCATTTCAACATATCATTATTTGAATTATTATTTTTTTAGACTCATAAAAATCTGTGCCAGTCAGGCTCTAATAGAGAGTAGCAGTAGTTATTTATAGTTAACTGTGTATTATTAGTCTGTGACTCAGACTGCTTTCATAATGTTGTTTGGATTGTTTATTTGAATGTGAGTTTTGTTGCAACATGACATATGCGCAGACAAACTGTGGCGTCTGTGGTCTGGCCGCCAAGGGAGACTGCTTTTCTTTATGACTCACTAAGAACAAAAATAAACCCAGGAGGTCGTTTGACGAGGCTTCTCCAATCGGCTTTGAAGCCGCTCTCGCTTTAACCGCCTTTCCTGACTTGCTGTCCTCTTTCCAGGTAAACAGAAAATCTGCTTGCGCTGGAGAGTGAGAGAGGTGGAGAAGGAGAACGGTGCAGCAGGGAGAGAATGATCTGACGAGGACGATGAGGTAGTGAGAGAACTGAGAGGGAGTTAAAAACCAAACACACGGAGAGGAGACGGAGAGACGGAGAATAATTGAAGTTAGAAAGTAAATTGAAGAGTTGAGATGGAAAGCAAGGGAGTGCAAGAGCGAGAGAGCAGGTAGGGTCAGCGCGGATTTAAGCTCAGCCTCAGGGATTACGCTCCGTCAGACAGGGTTATCAGCATGCAGGGGGCCGGTCTTATCTGCACCCTTAGCCACTGCCAATCCAGCATTTCTTCTTCCGCCCACGCTCTCATCCAATGAGTTGCTGAGCCCCGGGAAGCCTGAGCGCTAAGAGGGACGGGGCTTGACGGCGGGGATATGCACTGTAGATAATGTCTGTGCCTGTGGAAGAGGACAGGAGGAAGATGATGGGGAATATCTCGGCCTTGGGGCCTGAGCTCCGCTCAGCCGGCCAAAGGCTTGCCTGGACTGACACAACCTGGATCTAAAGCAGGAGGGATTGTAGCATGATTTGGGCGATTAGAGTCCTGTCAGCACTTGACCTTGGGGCTCTTCAGTTTTAGCCTAAAGGAAAGCAAGGTACAGTATGAAGTAGTATCAGTTGACAAGGTGCTTGTTAGTGTTTCGGGGAGAGCAACAGCTTGACATCTCTGTTGCCTCAGTCGTACCTGCTCACATGAAATCCCTCCTCGCCACCGTCCCCGTGATGATTCCTGATCTGCGCTCTCTGTATTGTCATTTGGTATGAGTGCGTTGTCTGCGTGAGGTGCCTCACATGAGGACAGAAGGACGATCACACCGTAAAAAGGCCTTTTCTCAGCCGAGTTGTCATATGGACAGAAACGAGAGCAAACGTTCCTCCATTCTACAAAGTGCCCGACTATTCCTCCAGTGAGACTGGGAGGAGGGGAACACGGCAGGAGATGCCTGTAGGCCACTCTTCAGAAAGCCTCTTTGTTGCAGAGCTAATCCCAGGCTTACAGGGTCTCCTTGTAGCCTTTATGTAAGACTAGATGTGTCTGTCTGCATGTGACCTACTGTCTGCAGTATGTGTATCACTTGCACTGCATGGTATCAGATGTATTGCAGCTCGTGGGTTACTGTGTCATAGTATATCTGCGGCGCAATCATGTGTAGTTGTTTTGCCTGACACGGGCCCCTCCTCTGAGGCAGCTTCACTGTTAAAACTATCTTATTCACTCGAAATTTTATGAATGACGATGCAAGATTATTGTCCTCTGTGGGTTCTGCCCTTTGTGTGCTCGTAGGTGCTGCTGATATCAGCTGTAAATAAAACAGATTATTGGCTCAGAAGGTTTTGCTTTGTTCTCAGCTATCACTTATGATATCTGCTCTGCTGTGTAGAGCAGGTAGACGTGGTGCACGAACTCCGGCCGGTCAAGACAAAGAGCTGATACTGAACAGCGCTCACATTTGTGTGCTCAGTAGCTCTGCATGTCCTTGTGACAGGAATGCTTTTTACTATTGGTAGTAGAGTGTATAGAATATTTCATTCAGGCCTGTTTGAAACTCCTACTTTAGTGGAAATAACTTGACAAATGACCCAGATGATGACTATACTTAGCAGATGTTTCTCAAATGCTGCTCAAATACCATTGGACCAGCAGAAGTGGAGTTTTCCTCTGCAGGGAGGTTAATTAGGTCTGCGATCTGGAATTCTACATCTACAACATCCTAATAACCTGTGTTAATTAAAGCACGTTTGAGTCAGGCAGGCAGAGCTGCAAATTTGTCAGTTTTAAGATTCATCAGTTAGCTCAGGGACACTTGTTTTGTAGGGATTATATGTGTCCATGGACAGTTGGTAGCAAGGTTTGGTATGATGCCAGCAGAATGCTGGAGGTTCTTTCAGGGGCTAATATGAGTAAAATAGGACCGGTCATCTGAAGGGAAGATGAGGTGCCTCGGAGACTGGGATTCAAAGATAAAACCCAATGGCAGTGCAAGCATTTCCTCAAAGATACAGGACCCACTGGTGCCCACTGATCCTTTTCCAAGGCACACTATCTTGTCTTTTGGTATGAATCATCCTAATGAAAGTAATTCTCTTTCATGGCCTTCTGCACAGCAAATAAACAAGTTTTCCTTTTTAAAAATCAGAAACAGCACAACACGACTAGCATTTGAAAGTGCTCAGTTTCGAACTGAAACACGTCAGAATATGTCAGCTTTTCATGTCGGCCGAGCCACATTTTATTCGCTGAAATGCAGCTGGAATCGCACCCTTGAAATAACATGATGTCCTGAAATGTGCGATGAGTGCGTCACAGACGTCTGCCAACCGAGGCAATTAACAGTCAGCGTTACCTGCTTGGTTACAGACAAAGTGTTTGATTCCAGCACGGATAAACTGTACCCAGGAGTCAGTGACGAGTCTTTTCAATATGACAGTCTTTGTGAATCTTCATGCTGATTCTGTAAAAGCTGAATGTAGAAATCTAACAATGTGAAAGTGCATCCATAGAAAGAGATTGGTTTTCTTGGTTTACATCTGGGAAATATAGCAGGATCAGCTGAGCACTGGTGTGATCAAGAGCTTCCTTCTGTCCTCAACAGAGCTTATGTTTTGTGGTTGTATGTGCTTGTGTGTGTGTGTGTGTGTGTGTGTGTGTGTGTGTGTGTGAGTGAGTGTGTGTCTGTGCGCACAGTCTGATGCATAGCCTTCACATGTTACGAGCTGTATGACCTGAGTGATGAAGACAATAGAATAGTGTGGTTAGAAGGAGGGAGAGCATGGACATGCAGTGCCTTAAAGGGACATTTCATGGCTATTAATGTGCATATTCATAAGTAACAGCACACAACAGCAACCTCTTAGAGCCTTTCCTATTGGTGGAGAAATGAGTCTTCCTCTGCACAGAGCTTAAACCAGAGTGCCTACATGGACCAGTGTGGATTGCATGTGTTCCACAGTGGTAAACCCACACCAGCCTGGGAGATGACCGTGTTTGCCAGCTTGCAAGCTCGTCCTTCTACAGAGAGCCAGTTCTAGTAGAGTTCCATTTTGGATCTATGTTGGGATCAACTTGTCAAGCTCAGTGTCTGAGAAATCTCATTTAACAAAGCCTTTATCTTTTTTCTTAGTAGCAAAGAGTAAATTACAAAGCATCCAGGAAGCTGCTGAAAACAATCTGGCCACAAGCTCCAATTAGTAGCTGTATTTGTGTCGCCGTTAAGGTGAAATATAACTGGCAGCGTTAGGAAAAAGCAAACACTCAGTGGTGGAACTCTCTCCAGGTAAAGTGATGGTTTTGTGGGCACCTGGATTAAAATATTGTTTGCCAGCTCTTTTTTTTAAACTCCCGCTGTCTCTGATGATGCCACCCTAGCTGGTAGCGCTGATGCTTCTGATTTGGGCAGTCCATTCAACAGCCACGCTAGCTGCTACCTGGCTGTGTTAGCCACCAGCTGGAGGGCAGGTACCTCAGTAGTCTGTGGTCTGTGATCTGACAAATGACAGATCTTATAGGTCTTATACAAACATGTGGGTTTTAATTTACTCAGCTGTTGTGAGAGAAGAAAAAGAGACTAATTTTAACCAAATCCTCCCTGTGTTTCTCCCACCATTCACTGATATCATAAGAGTGGCTGGTGAGACTAAATTCTCCTGGAGCAATATTTAGAAAATATTAAAAAGAAGTGTCCCTTTGAGTCTAAAACCATGAATTAAAAATGCAGCTGGAGATTGACAGAAGAGAAAGATGGGATGTGCAGCACGAGGGCTGTTTTCCAGCTAAGATGCAGCTCTCCTACCCATCCAGAGGAGAGGGAGTAGGAGGGGCTCGGCTTATTCGTTATTAAGTACTCACAGGCTGCTGCTTTCATACACACTCACACAGCAGAGAGTGAGAGTGTGTGAGGGAGGAAGGGAGCAGTCGGCTGAAGGAAGCGTAGAGGAGAGCAGCATATTGCACTGGTTCAGTGCCTGGTGTCTGAGCTACTCTGTGTGTGTGCGTGTGTGTGTGTGTGTGTGTGTTGGTTGGTTTCTTGCTCTTGGCTCACTAGCTGCGTGGGACAGATCGGACTTCTTGCCGACCCCCCTCGTCCTTCTACCCTTGAGTTTCCTTACCAGTCCCCCACCCTTTCCTTCCCTTCCTGCCACACGCCGAGGGAGCTCCCGCCGTCCCCATGATGAAAGAGGAAGGCGTCCTGAGTCGTCGCCGTTTCTCGACGTGCGGCGGGACAGCGTCACTTCGACCTCCGCACCCGGACGGACGCAAACTCATCCGCAATGCCTCCTTTGGGGGCTATAATGAGCTGTCACCCATCTCGCTGCCAGGTGGGTGTATGATAGTGTGGAGACAGCATTTTGTAGATCTTCATACCAGGAAGTGTTGCTGGCCCATTAGTGGACCCTGTAGTTTTACTTTGTGATTGACTTGCATCTCTGTGGTAGTGGATGTAAAAGTGAACAGACCTCAGTTCCTCATTTAAAGTGCTGGCACCGATGAGCTGTGAAGAAAGTGTGTCACATAGTTCACTACAGGGTTTTGTTCAGTTGGACTGTTGGCAGTAGCTGAGGTCTCTACATTCAAACAGAAATGATGAGTTCTTGTGATCAGTGCAGTGTCAGCTTGTTTGCACTCAGCTGATTTCAGTCTAGACCTTCGGAGAAATGGGTTCAGACAGTCTGGATGAGGTTGGATAGTCTGACTGACATACAGCATTTCTCTGCTGTCAAATATTGTTAATCTTAGCAGGGGAAAGGAACCTAAAAAAAATGGCTTTTGAATGCATTACCACCATGAACACAGTCAAGGAGTAACTTTCTTTAGAAATACAGTGTAATCATTTCTGACTGATAAACACAATGGACGCAACCAATATTACTACATTACAAACTACAATCATACTGCAGCTGTTAAGCATAGTTGGATATGGACATATTGTTGGAATGGTGTTTCTCATGGCAGCTGTTGACTGACATCTGAGGGCTAGCATTGCAAAGACATCCACTGTCAACTTCTGGGGTGAGCCTCTGAAAGTGGTGCTTCATAATCAGATATTCTATGAACATTTGTGCAAGATGCTTTTCCCCCCCTTTTCAACACAATGTTGCCATCAGCTGTGATTTAAGACATCCGCGACACAACACCCAACATTTGGTTGCTGTCGAATTTCTTTTCCCCGCAGAAGGTGTAAGTTAGCAAGTTAGGCTAACGTCCACACTGAAAGTGGAATTTATTTAGCCCAGTTTGTTAACATTACTGCTGGCTGATTCACGTCATTTCAACACCTGCTCAGTCATCAGCACCTGCAGTTACAGTTCAGAAGCCGTCTCCCTTTCTTGGGTCCCCTCCTGATATGATAATAGCAAATCAGACTGTCAGAACCTGCAGCAGCGGGTAGTCCTGTAACCTCAGCACTCTGTATGCTACCCTGTGATTTAAATCTTAACGTCTTCTCAAAGAAATAAAAGGTACCAAAGTCAGAGCAAACACAGGGGATATATATGTACTGATTCTAGAGCAAAATGAACTCAATTCAGTTCAACTTTAAGCGAAAAAGAAATGGTAGTGTGTTAAAAGTCATACTAATGATAAATGCTTTGAAACAGGCAACACTGTGTCAGTCCTTGAAGGATTTTGCTTGGTCACACAGTAGTTGTTAGATGTTTGCTTGTGGCTCTTAACTTCAAGGACTCTCTCTGTATTCCGTGAGAATAAAACTGATAACCGTTTCCGGGCTGCTGCTGCAGTTTGAGCAGGCCAGTGCAAACTGATGAACGAAGATGGCTCAGGTCTCGGCTCAGCCGGCTCGTTTTCACTCCGGCTCCGGTGATACCTCTCTGAGAGTGCAGTGATAATCCTCGTTTTTAGAAGCGCACCAAAGCTCATACAACGTTTAGGATTAAATCAGTTTAGTGTTCATTTGTGAAATCCCTACCTCTGTGATCTTTCCTATGTTTGTCCTGCTGAAAAGGACACAAGCCTGGAGGCAGACAGCTGGCAGCCGCAGGAGCTTTCAGAGTGGATGTTCTCTGTTCCACCTTTGCAGATGACTGTTTTCACCTTTATTAATCCGGGAACAGGCTGACTGTGCACAAACAATAATTCACATTATTCGGACCTACGCCTTATGAAACCTCAGTCCTCTGCCGTTTTCTAGTGAGCAGCTCAGTCAGTGCCTTGCTCAAGGACACCTGAACAGCAGTTATCAAGGGACTGGAGATTGTTCATCACTGTGATTGTCTCCTCAGACCTTTCCATGTCTGGGGATTCAGGCTGGTGACCTTTAGGCCACAAGCACATTTCTTTCCTAAAAACAAATAACTGGAGCCGCGAGACATCGTCTGAGTCATGTTGTTTTTCTCCCAGTCAGCTCCCAGCCTCGACTCCATTCATCCTTATTTTAGATGCTCTGCTAACAGCTTTTAGAGAGACTGCAGGAGACAGCTGGTGCAAGCGGGTTGCACTTACTCACTTTGTTTTTTTGTTTTTTTTATACCTTCCATTACTTTTTACGTCCATCTCCTTGTTTTTTATGTCCGCAGCGGCTGCAGTCTGCAGACACGATTGTGCTTACTCCTGCGTAGCTTTAACATATTCAGGATTTGTGCTCTCTTTGTGTCTCATAGAAAACAGCCTCGCATGGATGGTTGATGACTCAGTTTTTGTTTGTCTGCTGGCAATGTGTGTGGTGTCAGAAGCTCTGCTTTGCGGTTATGTTTGCCAGTCAAAGAATTGTCTCTAGCCATTTCATTTCCTATTGTGATTGGAGCAGAGAGTCTTTTATCAGGTTTCATTAGTTGTGCAGATGCAATGCCTAAAATGAGTTTCATGATAATTTATCACCTTTTTTCAGTGTTTTTCAAGCCAAAATGCCAGAAATGTGCTTGTCACTGCTTCTTCAGTGTTAGGATTTGTTGCTTTTCTTTCTTTTATACCATTGCAAACTGAATAGCTTTGGGTTTTGGATTGTTCCAGTTCAAGACTAGAATACTGAACTGGATTCCAAATTTGATGAGGAGGAAATTAAAATTGGTGTTACATGAGACCTTTTGGAGGACCTGGTCAAAAATCTTGGCAGCAGTATTTTGGACCATTTGTAAGCTTTCCAGGAAAGTCTCAGGCAGGTCACAAAGAAATTACAATCCATCCAAGATGGGATGAGTGTGTGTCTAATCATCGCCATCTCAACTCGCGACACTATGGGCACAATGTTGTGCTCATCTAAGACAGGTGGAAGCTACTTAGCAGCAACTTTTCCAAGGACCTTCATTGTTAAAAGTTAACTTAGAAAAGGCAGTGTAGTTCTGGGACAAAGAAGGGTCAATATTTGTTTTTTGAGAAGTGGATGAACAGCAAATTATTTGAAATACGAAGGGACATGATCAGATGCCAAAGAGTTATTGATCAGAAAGGGCACACAAGAACTAAGAGAGCAATGACATTTTAAATGAGACATCTGAAGACATCACCTTGGACTCTTGGGCTAATCAAGATTAATCAATAATGAAAATGATTGTTAATTAATCATTGTGGCAGAAACGAATAGACTTGAAAAAAAGTTTGAAGTATCATTCTCTTAAGCCTTCATCTATATCAAATGACTGGACACCAGGTCACTGGCCTGCAGTCTTTACCAAAGGCGAAGCAACAGGCCAGCATCTGACAGTACACATGAACTCCACCAGTGGACTATAAATAGAACACCAACACGGAACAGCAGCCATGGTAATACAACCTGCCTAATGCCCCCATTCTCCTCCAGACACATCCTGTTTGAAATATCACCCCTTCCGAGAGTTAATGTGCTTCTGTCTTGTCAAGTTGCCTGTGTGCAGACAGAATGAAAACACAACCCTTTTAAAGTGGATTGGACCACTTCAGCTCAGTTGTTGTGATGTTTGTCAGTGAAATACTCTGACAGGCTGCGTAAGAAACAGGTTTGAAGGCCAGGAACGAGGCCTGGAGATGAAAATGATCAAGTGCGGGGGCAGGCTTGGGCTCAGCTGTGCTGGTTGTTGATGCCCCTACAAACTACTGTGACAAGCCACAAATACACTTCATCCTAAAGAACATTTTTTTCATTGTCACTTTCTGCTGCGTTGTATACCGTTGCGTCCTCTGTAGCCTGGGACGAACTGCAAGGAAATTGATTTGGAGGTTGAAAGTCGGACCTTTATAAAGCTAACAAGAAAGTGGAAAAGGCTGTACCCTTGCTGTCACTTAATTAGGTGGAATAAGGGCTCATCTTGAGGTCAGCATGACTTGGCATGACGTGGTGTGCCCCAGTAGCAAAGAAGAGAAATGAAGCTTAGAGTGGATAAGAAGGACCCAAAGGGATAGAAAAGTGCCTGCAATGATGTTAAAACTATTGATAAAGCTTTCTTTTAAAGGAAAATCCTACCACGTCTAAGTGCTTCCAAACGCAGCTGGACTTGCTTGTGGTTCTAGAAGATGATTGGCCTTTATCTAGAACCGCAAGCAAGTCCAGTTGCCTTTGGAAGCACCTTGATGAATGAGAGTCTACACAGCCGAAATACCACCAATTTTACATAATCAGTTTACTGATCTCACAGAGTGCTGTTCAACCTGTCAAACCAGTTGTATGATGTCTTTGTGAAGTCTGACTAAATAATCTTGATAATGCCATCAGGGTTATGACAGTTTGGGCTCGTAGATGACATACTGATAACAGGAAGCCTGTGTTAATATATATAGGTTTAAGAGACAGTCAGGGTCAGTGAAAGATGACACTGAATTGCGATATGGGAAATGTGGGTTGGGATATTTTTGGAGCTACACCCACACCAGCGGCTAAAATTAAGCATATTTCATCCTCCTCTGCTTTGATTTTGACCGTCCCCTTTAAAATTTAAGTCTCCCAGCTTTACGACAGTACAATATTAAATTGCAAGAGATCCCTTTTCCTTTATCCTTTTTGTTCAAGTTGTATTACTATGTCCAAAGTAAGTACAACGAAATATAGTCATTAATAAAACCAACTTCGTCTTTACCTTTAATACTAGTGGAAGCTGGTTCTTTTCTGTAGATTCTTGAAAGAATGATGATGGTAATTCCAGAGAAACGTGCATGCCAATCACACATATTATGTTTACATTCACCAGTATTGTATTTTCATGAAGTTAAATGACTCTGCATTACTGTGGGACAACTTTATGCCATCCTGACCTGCATCCCAACTATCCAAGCTGCAGAGGTTACAGTCAAATATTTGACATCTGTAACAGACTGTTCTCCTTCAGTCTGGATGCATTCACAGCTGCAGGAAGTCATGTTGTTGAAACTTGTTGTTGTGGTGCAATATTCTCTAATCCTGCATTCAGTCTGAGCAGCAAAAACAGTTGAATTCAGCCAAGCAGTGCGTTCCACTCAAGAACTTTTGCTAATGAATCAGTGTCACCACAACAAATATGTTATACTTTACAGATCTGGGATTAATACAGGCTACTAATTGGATAACTTTGTGCCTCCTTTCCCTTCGGTGGACCAGCCATCTTTAACTTTTCATGATTTTTGAGCCAAAATACTAGACACGCTGTTGCCATGGCAAGTGTTCCACAGTAGCAAACACTCAGGCAATTTTCTCCCTAAATGTGATGTATTATGAAGGGTAACAGGGCTGTCAGCCTTTTCCTCCATTTGTTGTTCTCTACCTGTTGCCATGGTAGCCTTCACACAGTTCTGCATTGCTTCTGAATAGTGGTTTAAAGAAAAATATAAGCTTGGTATTCTACACAGCTGCATTACTTCCTCCTTTCAATCGATCATGTTTTTCCCCGAAGCTTTAATAAATGATAGTGCTCTTGTCTTGAAAGAACACAGTTCAGTCTGAAGTGGCTTGAAAAGAATCTGCTTTTGGTGGGAGAGGCTGCTCCACTGTTGCATTAATCATGATTGGGACGATATCAGATGATTTCAGGGTTGAGTTGCTGGATGTATAAAATGCCACAGTGCAAATCATGTTTCTCAAGTGATGTTTTCACATGAACCTGGATGGAAATTGACACTGAATCACGATTACCTCAGTGTTTCCTTCTCTTATGTCGCTGTGTTTACCTTCATCTCCATAAGCATAAATAGACCACAGCCGTTCTTACACGTTACTCAAAGCCACATCTAAACACTGCGTTTCCTCTTGATATGTTTAAGCGTTCAAACATGACAGCACTTTTTGAGACTTGAGTGACAGGACAGTTCATATCCTGTAATACCTCAATGAAAATAGGAAACATGTTTAGAGAGCGTTCATGCACATTTTGAAAATATGTGCTTTGTACAGGAATTGATTGAATGCAGTGGTTCATCTTTTTTCCACCTTACTTTCACCTCTGTTATTGTGTCTGTCGTCCAGGGCATATTGGTGCAGTGCTTCGAGCGATCTCGACTGTATTCATTTTGTGAGGCAGAGCATTAATGCGGAAAGACAATCATTGTCGCAGCGTACAGGTCTTCTTCTCTCCGTCTCTTTACTGTTTCTGTCTCTTTGCTCTCTCTCTCTCTTCCTCTTTCTGTCTCCAATCTCTGGTGTTTGATGCAGAGGCAGATCACTGCAGCGCTAGTCTTTAAAAGCAAATGCCTTAGTCAGGCTGCAGTGGTGCGTGCGTCCTCTGCAACTTCAGCTCCGTACACACACTCGCTGACGTTCAGTCACACAAAGAAAGGGTTAGATTTAGCCGATGTGCACACTCGAGGTCATGAAAAGGTGTCCTGTAAATATGTGCAGTGAGACAAAAGCCATGAGCACTTGTAAAGACATTAAATCTAAAAAAAAAGAGCTCAAATGAAGACAGACTCATTCTGCCAGTTACTTCATTTGCTTTGACCCAGTGAAATCTCCCAAAGGATGTTCACCGCATAAGCTTTTTTTATGTTGATATTCTCATTGAGCTTCAATCCTTTGCTCCTTTTGATTTGACTTATGTGCTATCTTTTACTCTAAGCTTTCCATTTTAGAGCCGTTTCCAAGTGGTTTGCTGTCAGAGGTCTGGAATAGACTGAACACTGACTGGATGGGGTCTTTTTCCTGCCACACTTTGTGAATTTGGCTGCAATGATAGCTGTAGTACATTAAAATGATTCATTTTGCAGCGCAACAATTGTGTTGCAGAGCGGTGCAGCCCTCTTCTCAGCCAGTCCAAAAAAATAGACCAGATAGGGATAACAGCATCCAAAACGTCTCCGTCTGGGAGACTGGATTTTGACCTTAGCCAGCCCCAGTGGCATCTGTCAGCACTGTCCCCATTATCTTTGTGACAGGTTAACAAAAACAAAAAAAAATCTTTGCAAGCTGATCTTTGCTCCTCCAAACCATTCTGTGAATCCTTCCCTTTTTTAAAGTGAGATACTTTCAACAGCTGACAGTATTCTGAGTATTCTGAGTATAATTAACGTATTCCTACCTTTAAAAAAAATCACCGTGCTCAAGCTCCTCTGTGTGAAATTCACTCTCGCTAAAATCCCCTCTACCAGCCACCCGCTGGTTTCACACGTTGATTGCTTCCCCGCTCTGCCATTGTCCCGAGCGGAAGAAACGCTTATCAAAATTTCCCGTAGCCCTCGTTACAAATCCCATTTCTAAGCCTAGCCATTGTCCTTTGCATTTTGCATAATCCAAAACATTTACCACAAAGGTTCATGCGGGTTTATTAGGATTAACATTACACATGAAAGATTCCTCAAACCCTGTGGATGATATTAGGAGCTAATGTTTTCTAGTAATGAAGGAAAGGTGTTCTTTTGATTAAAGTGACACCTGAAATGACTAATTGCACATGATTTCAACAAATTACAGGCATCTTTGGCAACAATAATCATGTCAGTACATCCATCTATTTCCTTCCTTATTTTAGACGCACTGATAAATGAAGTTGTGTTTTTCCAGTACACCTCAGGAGCTAAATGTTCTGCTTCGTCATTTTATTTATCATAATATCATCTCGCTCCTCACCTTATAATAAAATAATTCTGACACAAAATGCTAATACATCTGGGTCTCTGAACACAACTTGTAATGGAGTGGAGAGGGGCCCCCTGAATGTGTCTCAAATTGAAATAGGACACTTCATCACAGTGGACTAAATTAATTTAGTCGAAATGCTTGATTGGAAAGTGGAGGGCTAATAAGCATGCAAATTAGTGAGTTCATTAACTTAGTGCTCGTCCTTTTTTTTTCTTTCAAAATATTTCATCCTGTTTCAGGTTTCTTTGTCTCACTTAAATTATCCGGTGGCTAAATATTTGCATGTAACCCAAAATTCACTACCGCGCCATCATTTTTAACACCGTGACTATATAACATTTGAATCAGCCATCAGCCAGTTTCCTCACTGTACGTTGGGGAGAAGAGGACGATGAGTGACGTATCTTCTTGTTGGTTGCTATAGTGGCTAAATTGTCCTTGAGTTGTTTTCCAGCTGAAGTTGGCATGGAGATGCCCCTGTGAAGTGGGCACAGATGGTCTTGTGGGACATCTGATGTACCACTGACACTAGTTCCATGTTAAAAGAAAGGCAGCGCTCATAAGGCAGCAAAGACAAGTGCATGCCCTCAATTCTTCATTGTTAATCGGAGCTTTAGCTAATTGAAAATAACACTGTGTAACTCTGATGTTGGTGCAATCAGCTAAATGAAAGACTCTTGTTTCTAGTTTCCTCTCAATCACCTGCAATACAGGTAGGCATAGAAAACAAGAAGGCGCTTTTATCTGTAGTTACTGGTTTCATTCTGTTTTGGCACCCCTTTTACAACAGATGAGTTCACCTGTTGCACCTTATTTTCATTCCCAAGAGGTATTGTTCCGGCTTAAAGCAGTTACCCTGTGTTGTATTATGTGTTTCAAGCCATGAGAAGTGTTTGTTTACCAGCTAGTTAGAGGCAACACTGATGCACTATTGCACCTTCCATTATTATACCCAGGACTGTCAGCAAGCCAGCGTGTTTGCCTGGGCTGTTGAAAGACATTGCTGCAAACAGAGGAAGCAAGGTAGAAGAGGCAGGTTATTAAAAGTAGATATGACAAACATTTCTGCACAAAATCAGTCCAGTAACGCACTGAACGTCACATTGTTGTTATTAAAAGCATCCGAGTTTGAAACTTCACGAAAGATGTCATCCAAGGAATGCGCTGGATGAAATTAAAGTATGCAATTTGAAAACATACGAAGGAAGGATGTCTGTTTTTCCACAAGCACAGACACACGGTTGTTTTATTAAAACAACTGACTGCTCCAATAAGATGTGACTCTTTTCCAGCTGCTAAATATCTTATTTGCATGAAACTCAGCAGCACTTCCTTCCTCCTCGTGGTTGAACACTGATGGGCTGTGGATAGGAGACGGAAACTATCAAATATTTAAAGGCTCTCCGTCACCTTCAGACCACTGGTGTCACTAACTGCGGGAGTCTTAGTGGGGAACCTGCTGCTGAGGTGAGACTAATTGGTTAGAAACAGGCTCACTAATAAAGATTAGAAATGCGACGGTGGAGCTCAAATGAAGATCAGCGAGGCTCCGTTTGCTCGGGTTTGTCATGACGCATCATATCTACATTCAGCTGCATTCAGACACACTCAGTATTGTCGAGTCGGACATTTATGGAAACACACATCCCCTGTCAGCAACCTCACAGGAGCAGCTGGTGATGGAGTATCCAAATCTTTGGTTCACTTTCCACACTATGGATTAAAACAGGGAACCTCCCTTCAGCAGCCAGCCTGTCTAATTTTAGAGCTCACTTCAGATTAGGGACTTGCAGCAGGCATCAGCTTGTTGCTATCACCTCAAGGTTTAGATATTCAGTTTGCCACTGATATAAAACAGAAAAGCAGCTCACATCCGATCAGTCGGAGCAGTAATGTGGTATTTCTGAAGAAGAAAATCATTTTTAGTAGATAATTTGAAAATCACTGACAAATTGATTAATCACGTAATTATTTTAGTACTAAAGCAAGCTGTAAAATGTACAGCTAATAATATATTTTTAGAAAACTTCCTTTTTGGACATCAAAGGGAGGGCAGTAAAAAAATGGCACTTTGAGCTCAGTCTCAACACCACATAAAACCAGTTGGGCAAGCACAATTTGTCTTCATTTAAAACTTTAAATCCTGATTATTTTCAATGATTCAATGAGTCTTTTACTCTGTTTAACATCAGAAAAGAGTGGAAAATGCCCGTCAGTGTCCTGGAGTCTGCCTGAATTCACAGCATCTTGGTTGGAATGGGATGCTGCAGGTCACCTGGAGAGTGATGATGATGATGGAGCATTTCTTTATGCTGTTGTGTTTTCTCTGGCAGGTTTCGAGAGAGGGAAGGAGGACCTCTTGCCTCTGCCTTTGAAAGAGGACTCACATTCCATATCTAAGAGCAAGGTAAGAAAAATCACTCAATATTCTATGATGGGCGGGTAGGAACAATTGGGCACACTCAATGCTGTAATGAGACCGGAGAATAAGGGAATTACTGCTCGTCGTCTCTCCTTTTCCCAGTCTCGCCTCAGGTATGAGATATCCTACATTGAGATGAGTCACACATCAAGTGCACTGTACACATCAAACATTTCACACTCAGTCGTGCTTTCAAAATCCTCAGTGTGGAGGAGGCCCGTCTGGTTTATCTGTCGAGTCCACATCAAATATGTTTGTCAGTTCAGCCGTGGGTGTCTTAGTCTCCCTCTGAGTCACAGCAGAGACACTTTCATCAGACAGGAATCCTGTTCCGTGTTTGTGAGGATTTTGTAAAGTATGAAGACATATGACAGGGTAATCATTTCAGAGACTCAAAAGCTGGAAATCAGCGAGGCTTCCCAACACTAAGAGGAAATTTTGATGAATCCATATCTGTGGATTTCCGCTGATCTTTAGATTCTGCTATCAAGAATGTCCAAGATCTTTAGAAAAGCAGGATTGAGCCTTGGTCATGTTTCCGTAGAACCTCACATGCATTTCAGCCTCAGCCAGACGAAACTCTTTATGCGTTTCCGAATATGAGAAGGATGCAAAGAGAAGATTTTAGCTGTGGTGCTTGTTATCGTGTCCCTTCAGTATTTGCCTGTGGGCGTTTAAGGCATTAAGTAGCAGTGCTTTAGGATCCCCACACGTTTCTGTCTGTCTCTTCACTTTAAATCGCTCCAATTGGCTTGTGAAGGGAGCTGGCACACACCTGCACTGGCATTTATAGCCTTCATTCTGCTAACTGAGCTAAGATTGGGCTACCAGGGAAGCAAGCGAGCTTTAGGGGAAAGAAAAAGCAGACTACTAGATGCTGTTTCCCACTGCTGCCGCAGCTCTCTGCTAATGCTGTCGTCAAAAAATAGAATGCCAGGTCCTCATTTCAGCAAATTCTGTTGATTGTGTCATATGCGGTAATGTATTTGTTAGTAAGAGAAGAACACTTTGCAGCCAAGATTACGTTTTGTCATTTAGTGGATGACTTTATCCAGAGCAGCTTATACAGAGTACAGCAGTACAACAAGCTGGTGAATGTTAAGTAGATGGCATTTTGAAACACAAATCCTCACAGGAAAGCTTTGGTTAGAGTCATCAGACATGTTTGAGTCGTGTTTTCTCGGGTCAGCACGATAGATGGACGAATGATAGATAGAGATTTAATATTCGAAGATGTTAAGTGGAGATGAATGTGGTCTTTTTTCCCTCCTGTGCGTTCACAGTCTGAAACAAAGCTGTACAATGGCTCAGACAAGGATGTGTCGGCGTCTGGAGGAAAGCTCACCAAAAAGGAGTCCCTCAAGGTAAGTGAGCTTAAACCAGCTTAAGTCCGGCTTGATGAGTCTTAAAAATAACCTTATATGTAGAGTGTTATATAGCCTAAACACTGCTGCTGAGAATACTGCGTAGAATTCTCCTAATACTGTGTTGTTCCTTCAAATTGCGCACCAGTGTCATCCAGTGCAGCACAGGCAGGATATATTACATTTACAGGGAGGAGTAGAACGCAGCAGATAACTCACTACACAGTCAGGAGGTGCCAGGTGACACTGAGGAGTTTGATTCCAGTCTGATTATTTCCTGCCAAATGTAAAATGTTCAGTGCAAAAGCCAGTTTGGAATATTAATGTGTACAGTTGTTTGAACTGAGGTTCGTAGCATTGCCGGTCTGTCTGTCTGTCTGTCCTCCCTGCAGGTGCAGAAGAAAAACTACAGGGAAGAAAAGAAGAGGGCGACCAAGGAGCTGCTCAGCACCATCACTGATCCCTCAGTTATCGTCATGGCCGACTGGCTAAAGGTGGGAACATCCTCTGCCCCCCGCAGTCAACATTTGACTGGGCAGCACTCAGTATTTTACTTAACGATCCTTTTAAAGGGTAGAAGATAACTGGATGCAGATAGTAGTCTTCCTAACCCTACTGTTAGTTTGTTTCTTGATTGTATTTTTTAACTTTCATTGAATATCTTCTTTACAAGGGTCAGCATGAGACACACTCTAGCAAGTTGTAGAGACGTTTCCAGTTGATTTCAGTGCTGTACGTTGAAAAGAGTTGGCAACACTGTCCCACATTGGAAGTACACTTCTTAGAGTATTTACCCCCAAACCACGTTACAGGACAAATACAGCACATTTTCAGCTTCTTTGCTTATTTAATGCAAATGGTGTTTCCTCAAGTGGCCAGAAGGAAGAAAGCAAACACTTTGAATAAACCCCTCCAGGTTCCTCATGGACCATGATAATACAGAATGCATAATACAGAAGGTAATTTTGAGGTAAGGCCTTAGACTGTCTGGCATTTATCTGTCTTGTCTTTATTCGATCCAGATCCGTGGCACTTTGAAGAGCTGGACCAAGCTGTGGTGCGTGCTGAAACCAGGGGTCCTGCTCATCTATAAAACCCACAAAAACGGCCAGTGGGTGGGAACGGTGCTGCTCAACGCCTGCGAGCTCATCGAGAGGCCCTCTAAGAAGGACGGGTTCTGCTTCAAGCTCTTCCATCCGCTGGAACAGTCCATCTGGGCTGTCAAGGTCAGAATATACCTTGAGATACTAGGTTTGCAGCCATTAGTGAGTCTCAGGAGAAAATCTATACGTATATATATGTACAGGCGATGCAAGTAGTCTGACTGACTTGTAAGAGACAGAAAAGTCATTGAAACCAACTACTTTGAGAAGTTTAAGATGTAGGGAGTGACAGCAGCAAGAAAGGAAGCCATTGAACCGAGTAAAAGCTACTAACGTGAATAAAGGAAAGGCTTGTAATGGATCAAATAGAATAGTAAATGCAAAAAGAAAGCAAGTGGTGAGTGAAATTTGGCTCTCTGATAAAAATGCCCTGCCTGAACAGTATTAATGGAAACCTTAAAGAGAATTTTCACCACAGGAAAAGAGACACTTTCTTCTTAAAACTTCATAAAACAGCCTCTTCGTCCTCCAACTCTCTTGGGCCTAATTCCAGTGTGCTATATTCTGGCTTGTAAAAGTTTCCCCTGATATTCAATTCCAACCTTAAGTCATAAAAGCAGCAGTTTTCTTTTGAATATACTGTTATTCTGATATCAGCCTCGCCCTATTGTTCCCAGGGAAACAGATTTCTTGGAGGCAAGTCCATGAAAAATGACGTATATTTCAATACAGGAAAGCAAAGAGAAAATCTGGCCTTTAAAAGAATAGTTTGGGATGTTGCTTATTGTCTTTCTTGCTGAGAGTTTGATGTGAAGTTTGAAACTATTTTCAGATCGATACAGTAAAAACAATGCTACCATCAACAGCCGGTTAGCTTAGCTTAGCACTGGTAACAAGGAGAAGCAGCTAACCAGGGTCTGTCCAAAAGAAGCAAAATCCACCTACCAGCACATCTAAAGCTCACTAACACATTATTTGTTGTTTTTTAATCTGTACAATAACCAGAGCTTTAAAAAAACAAAAAACAAAAAATAATTTACAGTTTTTTGGGGGGGTTGTGCAACCATTTCGTGGTCACACGCCTCATCATTGCTTGTAAAACCACAATGTTTTAATGTGTTATCTTTGGATTTTGTTACCATTGGACAGACCCAGGCTAGCTCTTTCCTACTGTTTCTTGCCTGTATGCTAAGCTAAGCTAAACCTCATAATTACCATGCATAAATGAGACTGGTATCAACATCATAGTTTAAGTGTATTTCCCAATATATTGATCAGTTCTTTTACCTTTAATATTTTCTGTACATTACATAATATCGTTGTCCTGCAGTGGAAGTCTCTGACCGTATATTCTAATTATTTTTCAGAATAGATTGATGATAGAGCACAGTGCCAGAGGTTTGTTACACGGATGGATGAATTTGAATGCAGCCTGTTTTACTGAACAAAACAAAGTGAACACAAACAGACAATCAGGAGAACGAAACTTCCTTTGTTCCCCCGCAGTTAAAGCAAATAGTTAAACAAATATGGACGTTAACTGTATAATTAAGAGCTCATCTTTGTTTGATTTAGGCCATTTTCATATTTGCCAGTGCACATTTTCCATTTGTTCCCGTGTTTACAGCTTTGTTCAGTCGTCCACTCTAACTGTGATTTCGTATTCATCACTGACCTCGCTTTGCAAGTGTTTTCCCTCCTGTTTGCATCGTGAAAAGGCTTGAATCGCAATTAGCGGTCTGCATTTTAGATTACAGCGTTCCTGCTCTCCCCATCGTCCTCTTCAGTATTGAAATAAACACTTCCCTCAATCAGCTTCTGTCCCCTCTGTCCCCTCTCATAGCTCATTTACATAATGGCATGCTCTGGAGTCTGCATTTACTCTATTTGCACACATGAATGATTAAAAATGGGGGAAAAAAAAAAGAAACACAAATTGTGCAGCTGAAGCGAGGAAACCACCAAGGAACTCACTAAATCGTCTCAAATGAAAAGAAACAAAGTTAAACATGACCGATGGCTCAATCAAGACACAAAAACAACACCTACCTGACATGTGCTTCCTCCCTTTGCTTCTTGCTGTCTTCAGGGTCCTAAAGGAGAAGCAGTCGGCTCCATCACTCAGCCATTACCCAGCAGCCACCTCATCTTCCGTGCTGCCTCTGAGTCTGATGGTAAGAGACAGGCTGTCAGTCACACTTCAGCTATTGTTGTCAGGAGGAAAATATCCGTCATAAGGGCATCAAAAAATCTTAGAGACTTTTCCACACTGTAAGTAGTGAATGGTTTTAGCCACAGCCCATCTTGCACTGTGCCTCTGTCCATGGTGCTGAAACATCCAATCCTGTCTCTCCCTCTCTGAGTCTCTCTCCGTGGTGCTGGAATTCAAAGCGTGTCCAAAATCACTTGCTTTTTTCTACTCTAGTGCGCACTCCTTACTTTCCTCCATGTCAGTGTATAATTTCTATGCGTAAGATTTATAGAATGCCCTGAAAAATTGGTGTCAGAAACCTTGTTCCAGCATGTTTTCCTCATTTAGCGAGCAGGATAAATGAACTCACAGCAAAGCCTGAAAATATTTGCTGCACCTGTCTTCAGCAAAGCTAAACTCATCAGCGGGTTTTCCTGATCTCTTTCCCAGGTCGATGCTGGATGGACGCCTTAGAGCTGGCCCTGAAGTGCTCCAGCCTGCTGAAGAGGACCATGATCCGCGAGGGGAAGGAGGACATGAGCACAGTAGCCACTGGCGGAGAACACTCCATTAATTTCTACAGCCTTCTCCGAGCACATAACATCCATGGTTTCCAGTGAGTAGGACATAAACCACCAGCTACAACTATGTTTCCTATTTTAAAGGATGAAGCTAACCGCTGTCATCGTACCACCCAATCCACCTAGGTTCAATGACAGTGACCATTTGAAAGACCCAGACCTGTACTCAGACAAGTCAGACAGGGAGGGGGAGCAGGACCACGAGGAGTCGGACCCAGAGGGCCTGGAGAAGAGTGAGGAGAGCGACAGCGACACGTCAGAGCGGCAGGACGACTCATACATCGACCTGGACCCGAATGAACATCTGCGGGAAACCCCGTACCTGGAACAGTCCCACGAGGAGCTTGGAGAGGTAGGGGACGAGAGTTTGTTTCAAATCCACTGCTGTCATGCAGAGCTGGTATTAAAAATGTCTTACTGATGAAGCGTGATTGAAGTGATGCAGCGTATTCTCAGAGGATTTCTAGCACCCAGCTCCATCTTCAGCTTGAATCAAAAGTGCAGCCGAAAGCATAACAAGGGGGAATTAGCATTTTTTCCTCTGCTGGGGCTACCAGGAAAGCATGGACAGGCTTTGATCGCAGTCTGTGTGGGTTGGTGTGCATGGGAGTGACTGTGGTGGTACGAAGATAAGTGTGAAAGCATTTCCATTCTGATGAAATCTGCATTTGACAGCTCACTAATTAAACACCAGCTGAAGCCAAGGGAAAATCTCTCTATTTAGAAGCCAATTAAAACCTCCTTTTGCAAACCAGTCGCACAAACAGTCACAGAAAACTTCTCATCATGTGGAGACTCCTGCAAGAATGGGAATATTTTTGAGGCAGTATTTTCACTTCTCTTCCCTTGTGTGCATCGTCCTCTCCAGGCTGGCGAGGCCGCGCAGACGGAGACGGTTTCAGAGGAGAATAAATCTCTGATCTGGACTCTGCTGAAGCAGGTGCGACCTGGCATGGACCTGTCCAAGGTGGTGCTGCCCACGTTCATCCTGGAGCCGAGGTCCTTTCTGGACAAACTGTCAGACTACTACTACCACGCAGACTTCCTGTCAGAGTAAGGCCTGCTCATTTTCAGGTTGCCCGAAGGCTTCACATTGTCAGAAATACGTGTTTTTGCTTTCTCGCCAAGAGTTAGACAAGAAGGTCACTACAAATCACATCTTTATGCTGAATATGAAGCTTGAGCCAGCAGGCTATTGGCGTAGTTTAGACTGGCTCTGTCCAAAGTTCAAATACTAAAAAAAAAACATACTTCATTATGTCTTGTAATAATATCTATCTAATATCTGTAAGGACTGAAATTTAGCACTTTTAGCACAACAGCTAATTTAAAGAACATCAGGTGATTGCTTGTGATGGCCCTTTTTCTTCTTCAGTAATGAATTATGAAGGTATTTTCCCATGTGTCCTCAGTTAATTTTTTAGTTTTTAACATCAGAGTACACGTCTTTTTTATTTGCATGAATTTACCAGTGACTCCTTTTGTTGCAATGGGCCTTTGTAGTTGCAGCTGAGTGACTGGTTGCTCTATAAAATGTGACACATGGACGCTTTCTTTGAAAGCTGAAAGAGCTGTTCAAGAGAATGCTGTACATAGTTCTCCATATGGAGTTCATCAGCAGCTGTTATGGAGCAACATCAGTCTGAATTTGTTTCATTCTCAGGGCTGCGATCGAAGAGAACGCCTACAACCGGATGAAGAAGGTGGTGAAGTGGTACATCTCTGGATTTTACAAAAAACCAAAGGTCAGAGGAATAAATGTAGAAGAGTCTTCATGTTGGGCAGCTGCAGTATACATACTTTCTGTATACAATATGTTACGTTAATATCATAAGAGATGTTGTGTCTTCATCCGCAGGGGTTGAAGAAGCCTTACAACCCCATTATTGGAGAGACGTACCGCTGCATGTGGCTCCACCAGAAGACCAACAGCAAGACCTTCTACATCGCGGAACAGGTAATAAAACAGCTCTCTGTGAGAAGATGACCCAATGGCTGATGGTCGTTGTTTCGACTGATTTCAAGCCATTTCTTTTCTTCAGGTGTCCCATCATCCTCCAGTGTCAGCCTTCTATGTCAGTAACAGGAAGGACGGGTTCTGCCTCAGCGGGAGCATCCTTGCCAAGTCCAAGTTCTATGGTACGCGCACACTGGCACCGCTAAAAGCCGCTTGATGTCACCCATTTCTAATAAAAACATATGCTCGTGTTTATTCGGCTGTGGATTTATTATTCAAGAACATCTGTCCACTGACTGCCGGTGTGCGCATTCTAGGAAACTCCCTGTCGGCCATATTGGACGGGGAGGCTCGGCTCACTTTTCTCAACCGGGGAGAGGACTATGTGATGAACATGCCCTACGCTCACTGTAAAGGTCAGAGTTCAGCCTGCTCTCTCTCTCTCACGCCCTGATCTCACATCAGCATGTCACTCACAGAGAGACGTAAGACAAATACAACATAGCGCACGAGCAGTGAAAGGATACCAAGCCAGAACGTTTGACACGTCTGTCAATAAGCTACCAAGAGTGAGGATGAAAAGTTGTGTCCGCTTTCTGAGCCTGAAATTTCCTGGTGGTGCTTTGTCGTCTGGTAGGCATCCTGTACGGCACCATGACCCTGGAGCTGGGTGGTCAGATCACCATCGCGTGTGAGAAGACAGGCTACAGCGCTCAGCTTGAGTTCAAACTGAAGGTACGGCTCTGTTTTCTTGTTTGAAATGAAGGAACTTCGATAAGAGTAGGAGATGTTATCAGTCCTTTTTTGATAGAGTAGGATCTTTGAAGCTGCTGAACGTCTTAAGAGAGAACTCATGTGACTTTTCTGAATGTCTCACGCCACCACCAACTCCACCGTTCCACTCCCTCTCCCCCCTGAAAACCATCCCCTCCTCCATGCCACAATTCACACCTGCAACTGCATCATCCTGTGATGAACTAGCGACAGGTACATGTCAGGGAATGCAACCAGCGGAATCAGCATTAGCGCACAAACGTCTCTCGTTGTCAGCCTTCATGTTGTAGCGGTTTATTGCTTCTTGTAGATTAGTCGAGCGCTGCTGAATGCAGTTTGTCTGTTTGAACCATTAAGTATAAGTACTTTCATTAAGTTTAATTGGAAGTTGACAATGATTGCTAGCTTAATTTCTTTGGTTGTTAGATTGGTCTTTAATAGTTAGCGTTGAAGTGCTTTTAAGCCTGATCTCAAAACCAAGCCAGACCAAATCACACTCTACCATCCTGTTTTATTCCTACAGACACACCAGCACAGATATAACTACACATAAGAAATCGCAGTATTTCTCTCCACAGTAACTGCAGCATGTAAACCGTATGTATGCGCGTCTCTCTCTTCCTTTCCCCTTCCTTGTGCTTATGTCCTGACTTCCCACCTTCTCCCTGCTCCTCCTCTCTCCCCTTCAGCCATTCTTGGGCAGCAGTGACAGCGTCAATCAGGTCTCTGGGAAGATCAAGCTGGGAAAGGAAGTGTTAGCTACGCTGGAAGGACACTGGGTAAGACACGCTATTCACACATTCTTCTGATGACTGCTTGTTGTATAATAAACGCTGACAAATACACAATATGTAACAAGGGTTCAGGTCATGCCCAGGACCTGTGTTATATTCTAAACCCTTTTCTGATCTGCTAAGGACTTATTTGTTGACGTTCCCCTCACAGGACAGCGAGATCTTCATCAACGACAAGAAGACGGGGACTGTGGACACTTTCTGGAACCCAACGCCGGAGCTGAGGCAGAGTCGACTGACCCGCTGCACGGTCCCACCAGAGGAGCAGGGCGAGCTCGAATCAGAAAGGTGGACTGCTACCAGATTATCAGCAGATCCTCAAACCAAAGAAAAAAAAAAGTGTGGAGGTTTTATTACTCGCATACAGCTTCTGACTTTATCCCCTCTCGATCCGTCAGACTGTGGCAGCACGTGACCCGGGCCATCAACAACAAGGACCAGACCGAGGCCACCAACGAGAAGTTCATCCTGGAGGAAGTTCAGAGGAAGTCGGCCCGCGAACGGAAGGCCAAGTGTGAGGAGTGGATCCCCGCCCTGTTCGAGCAGGACCCAGTCACAGGAGAGTGGCATTACAGATATGCCGAGTGAGTGACTCCTCTAACATTCAAGCATATATATAGCATGAATTTGGCATGAATGGACTGCAATTTCTTGTTGGTATAGGTGGACATGTGCTGATACAGCTTCCCGTTGATGCATTTTTTATGCAGAACAAACAATGAAAGTTTAATGTTAGATGCTCCTCATGCAGCTGCCTTCATAAGAATTGCAGAATCACACTTCTGGATCTGAAAACAAGTCTTGCTCGCGCCTGGTTTAGAACATGAACTGCAGTCATAGCTGGTATTGATATGAGGTGGCTCAGATTGAAGCTTCCCTCATTTTGCTGCTCCCTCTTCTGTGTTGAATTGTCCAGAGTGACAGGCTGCCATCTAGTGCCCATTCTCTATAACTGCAGGGGTGACATCTAACTGACTGTCACACAGCTCTTGATGACTTCAGTGCTTTTAATATATCATATGACAGACAGGAGAGTCCTCTAGGTGGCAGAATTTAATGAATAATAATACTTCTTCCATTTTCTCTTTCTTTTTGTTTTTCTTCTTCACATTTTTCTCTTTCTCGTCCATATTCTCTCTGTCATTCATGCATTTCTTTGTCTCTGTCATCTTTTCTACCTTCCCTCCCACGTCCATGTCTCTTCATCTCGCCCCCTGCGTCCCCTCTGCCCTCTCCGCAGCACGAGGCCATGGGATCCGCTCAATGATCTGATCCAGTTTGAGAAAGACGGCTGTATCCAGACCAAGGTCCGACACCGCACCCCTATGGTACGTTCTGGCAGTCTTATTAGTCTGAGTAACCAGGGGCCGCGGAGGGACAATTGCAAGTGCCAGGTACGTCGCCCCCATCGAAAACCGCCATTAAAAAAAAAAAATTAAAAAAAGCAGCTCGCCGCCTCAGCCACCTTCCACGCAGCATCCGGTGCACCGTCTTCATTGTGGCTTCTTCTCTTTGTGTCGCCATCACTGTGCCGCCATCGCCGTTGTCGCCTCTGCTCTTTTTTTTTTTTTTTTGTCTTTTTTCATTCTTTGTCTCATTTTCTTTCTCTTCCTGCCCCGGCAGCTGCTGTTCTCTCTGTATGGGAGGGAAGGTTTGGTCAAACTGTATGCTAAAGGAAGTGGATAAGCAGACGTTCCCCTTCCTTTTCTCGTCTTATCAAGAGGAAAAGGATCATTTAACGTGTGTTTGCAGGCTTAATCCTGCAGTGTAGAGGCAGCATCTGTAGCTGCAAATAAGATTTCCAGTGTAAATGTAATGAAATGATAATAATAAACCCTGGTGAGGGGTTACAAGTTACACTTAGAAGAACTGGGACACCGTCAGACATCAGTACGACATGAGCAAACATTTGTTTTTGCGCTTTATTTAATTTTCTCCCATAAAATGCTTCAAAGAGAGAACAGCTTCATCCATCACATCAACAGACCGACCACCGCCATCAGCCAGCACGCCCTCCTCACCCTTCACCCGCCCTCATCTTCACTTCATTTGTGTCTCTGTCGTGTGTGCTCACTGGGCCTCAGCTTCTACTGAGCCGCTCCTCGTTCGTGTTATGTTGAGAAGCTAAAGGCTGCAGTCGCTGCTCACACGATTGGAGTCTGTCAAACTCTTTGTTTTTGTCCGTGTGTTCAAAGTAACCACCTGCCAATTGCACATTGGTGATCTGTCTGTTCGGTCAGTGCATCAGTGTCTGTCACCATCAGCACTGACTGTATTTTGCTTTGGCGTTTGGTTTTGGTTTTCTTGGGAGGTAAAAGTCATTAAAATAAACCTTCTCTCCTCATAATGTTTGTGCACTTTGTCAGGCAAAATCTGGAATGTGTTTGTGCCGCCAACCTCAAATCAACCTTCAAATCTGATTTGCCTGACAAAGACTGCAGGCCTGAACAAGTGCATCGCATTCAATAAAGAATGAGAGCTGTAATCCGCTTTAATCCCTCTGAATTATTTTAATGGCCCAGCTCTTGGCAGGTTTGGTTCATTTTGGACGCCGTCTGTGCGTCATTGTTGAGTGTATTAAACGGATGTGGCTGACTGATGTACCAGCATGCCTTGCACATCATATCACTGACGCGCCAACGCCGGCGAGCATGTTTGTGTGGGAGTGTGTGTGTGGGAGGGGGGGGGGGGGGAGCTCTTGCATCATCACACCAGTTTGTTGTATTAATGTGCATGTAAACACTTCAGTTAATGTTTGACTTTTGATCTTGTGTGGATGCTAAAATGTGTATGTGCTCTTATTTGGTTGCAGCTGTTGTGTGTGTGGCCTCTTTGTCTGATCACTTTCTCTTTGCGTGTGTGTGTGCTCTATGTGCGCGTCCGTGCATGCGCGTTTAGGTAACGGTGCCAAAGAGGAAACCCAAGAGCGACAAGCCCAAGAGCCCAGAGAGTGGCTGCTCTTCACCCGAACCCGACCGCCAAGACTCGTCCGGCAGCGAACGTGAGTCACACACGTTCAAATACACACCGAGGCTAACATGAGGGAAACTGGCTATTCTGTTGCACTATTTATGGTAAAAATCATCATTTGGTTATGTTGATCTACAGCACATCCACTTGTTAAGACCTCGCTCTAAATCTGCGAAACACCAAATGAGGACAATGTGATGAACTTCAGGTCTTGTAGAATAATATGAAGTTACTAAACAGCACACTCTGGTGGTGTGATGGTGAAAGAACATGCTTCTATTTCAAATTTCGTTTTGTTTAATTTAGTTGAAGTGTCCATACGCATGAACATCAGGATCTAAAATACTAATTAACTGGAAGCTAATAAGGTATTTGTGCACTAAAAAGCTGAGAATTAGTTGAACAGTGTGAGCTTTCACCATCGTACCTTCAAGTGTTAAAGAGCATTGAGGAAAGGGACAATTTTAGAGAAAATGTATGGCTGCTTATCTGGATTCAGGTCACATTAATTGATTATAATGGGAGGAATAATTGTTACATACAGCTGGGAAGCTCTGTCAGAAATATGATATTAATTCATGTACTTCATGAATAATGGTGGGCCTTATTTTCCTGACTGGATTTCCATCTCTGTCCATTTATTCAAAATGTCTTTCAAAATTGAACGTGGTGAACCTCGCTGTAACCGCGTTTAACACGCTCTGCTGCAGGACACAAAAGCAAGCATAGCAGTCGGCTGAGGAAGAAGGGAGCAGACCTCAGTGAACTTCAAAGTGCCATTGAATCCATAAAGCAGACGCAGGAGGACATTAACAGGTGAGCGGAGCGTTGGTGTCACTGTGCCGTGAGTGTGACGCGATGCCTGCCGTTTGAGCGCCGACGCGTGATTTGTGTGTCGTTTGCAGGAGCATCAGTGTGCTGCGGAGTCGCGCGGCAGGCCGGGTGGAGGGCAGCTCGTTCCTCCAGCAGCGCGACTACGTCATCATCGTGTTCCTCATCCTCCTTCAGGTCCTGATCAACTATGTCTTCAAGTAGCAGCCATAGCCCTCAGAGAGAGCGACGCCCTCACACACGCAAACACACTCACGTAGTGTCTGAACATTAGGCGTCACGGTGGGGAGGGGGGGGAGGGGACTTAGAGATATGAAGTGACGACAACAGTCTCCTCCAACCGTCTTCTTCTTTGTCCTTTATTAACCACACACGTCGAGAAAAGTGGAGCCTTCCACACAAGAAGAGACTTTTTTTAAAAAAAAAACAAAAAAAACACTTGTTTGTTTTTAATCAGTCCATTCCAAAACTCCAGGGAGATCCACAGATTTCAAAGCAGAGAGGAGCAGCGATGAGGAGAGATCGCTGGAGGCGAGATGTCGGCGCGATGAAGTCTCGACTGCCACTCTGGAGCTTACTGATTTGCCTTGACGTAACAGGCGAACACAGGAGACATTTTTAGCTGTTGTTTGTGTTTTGTTTTGTTTTGTTTTTTTTCCCGATGGAGCGAAACCGCTCCGTTGATTCACATTTCACCTCAAACGACAGGGAACCTTTTCAACGTGGAGAGTGTCACGACTCAGATGGTAAAAAAAAAAAACAAAACTTTAATTTCACTGTTTTTGTTTTTGTTTTTTTGTGTTTTTTTTAAAGAGTTTTATGTCTTTGCTTGGTGTGTCCTTCGTGATTAACGGTCCACGTGGAACAAAAAGCGTCGATAAGGGAGAAAAAATCCAAGTGGTCCAATTTATGTGACTTTTATTTTTTTATTCAGATACTTTCATATTGACTGGGGGTGTCCACGCGTGGAAATGGACGAGGAAGACGAACGACACAAGTGATATGTCAAAAGGAAGAGAAGCTATAATTTCTGTTGTGTAACAAAACTTCACCTTTTGCATACGAAGTCAATGTTTCAAGAAAAAAAAAGTCAGACGTTTGACACAATGTCATTGTATACTGTAGGTAGCATGTACAGTATTTTGTCTTGAGGCACAAACGCACTGGGAACGTCAGCTGTTTGTCTTGATATCGTCATCATTTCTTTGAAAGTACTCGTACATTTCGGCTCCCAGGAGATTCGGAGCATCAACAGAAGGTCCAAAAAAAGATGTGTTTTGTCATGAACTTCAGTGACCACTGCCCAAGATGAGGTAAAGATTCAGCAAAGCTAGGCTGAAACACTCTTGCACATGTCAGTTCAAAGCAGCCAGCGCCTGATTAGCTTAGCTTCGCATAAAGACTGGAAACAGGAAAACAACCAGCCTAGCTCTGTCCAAATGGAACAGTTTCACTACTCAACATGCTATATATATCATTGGTTTAAGCATACACACAAAAACAGTGAAAAGCAACACTTATTAACTTAGAGGGAGTTACGCACGAGGCTATGTCTTGTCACCGTCACAAGCACGTGAGGCAACCATCAGATATTTCAAGCGACTGTGCTCGTACCGTCCGTAAAACCACAACTTGGTTTTTGTTCGGATAAAACAAGATATAATGAGTCCATTGCTGAGCGTTAGAGGTGCTGGTAGGTGGATTTTGCTCCCTTTGGATGGAACCAGGCTGGCCTGACTAGCCTTTATGCTAAGCTACGCTAACTGGCTGCTGTCTTTAGCTTTACGGCATCAATCTTTTCACCTAACTTACTGCGAAACTGAATAAGTGCATTTCCCACCATACATTTTTGCGATGCAGTTATGTTTTGTTAGCCCATATAAGGCAAAATCTAAAAAGTGTATTGACCCGCTGGTCTAAAGACTGCTCTCCAAGTATAAAAACACACTCCAGACTCAGCCGTGGAAGAGAAAACCCGAAGCACTCCCCTTATCTGCTGACTTCAGCACCGTAACGACGAAGTCAGTTTCAGAGCATCGTTGCTTCCAGTGTTTTTGCGCCTCAGATGTTCACCAGGAAAACTAGAATAGACACTTTAGTAAGCTACTAGTGGAAGGAGGAGATGTACTTTTTATAATTACTACTATCACCATAGTAAAACCATTCCAAATGTACGCAAGTACCAGCCAAACTCAGTGTGTAGAGTAGGAGTCGGCCCCATTCACTGTGTAAATATCCAACAGGGTGACTCGTTCCTAGTAGCGCGTGGCATTTCAACACCAAGGTTCGCAATATAGACACTCCCGCGCCCTGTGCACAAGCCAGTCTTTTCAACCTTGTGTGTCTTTCTGTCCACTGCTCTGTAGATACACATTGACATGGGCAAAAAAAAAAAAAATAAATCTTTGGGGTACACAATTGGATTCACGTCGAAAAACGTATCATATCGTATCAATGGTCTCAAGACGTTGCTGTGATTGAGCAGCAGATGCAGAATAAAATGACTTTTTGGGCGTTTTGCAGGTAGTTAGTGAACATCGTGGTTCCAATCTGTTGCCTTCCTCGTTGGAAACATAGATTTTTGAAATATTCTCAGAAGCAGTACGCTAGATATTAAAGTTCAGAAATAAATGGCTGACATAATACCCTGAAAATTCTGAGGACTTTGATTGATGAGGACTGACTAAGTTAAGGGCTTACCTTGGACCCTGCATTTGTTTTTAGTGTCAGCCAAGGGTGATGGCAGCATAGTAGAACCTACACCTGACCTTTTTAACACAGTCTGTCAGGATTTTCTCCTGAGATGCAAGTCAGTAACTACTAATTGAGGCAATTCAAAAAAAAGATCCAAACCACTTGTGGACCATATCTGAATATTGATTTTGTATAACTCTTTGCCTGTCATGACGTTAGCCTTGTCGACGTTTACATATCTGATTGCCTCCGCCGTCAGCAGACTGTTGAGCGATGAAAACTTTGTAAAGCTAACACAGGTTTAAAGAAAAACTGGTAGCATCGTCGGGAGCCAGCTGTACCCCCGTAAGTTACCCGGCTGGCCCGTGTGTATCTGTACATGTATTTTTGTGTATCCTCATTGCCTCGATCGCTCAGCTTAAATAGAGAATCCAGATGCTAGAATGTGGAGAAATAAGTATAAACCAGTGCCTTCTAGAGTCAGACTGGGGAGGGGGGGTCGGTAGGGGGTTTAGAGGAGGGGATAGGAGGTCAGCAGGGATGTGGTGGGTGTGGTGTGGAGCATGCAAACGTAGCCAGAGTCCAAGGTGGACTGAAGGGAAAGATCTGGATCGTCGGTGGGGGGGGGGGGGGGGGACTTGGACTGGGACCATGGTGGCAGCTGTAGTCACCGTAGTGTTTTAGAGCGGATGTGCCATACGAAGCCTTAGAAACGTGTTTGACTCGCGCTCCACAGCTCACCCCCCTCCCGCCTCCCCTCCCGCAGCGTCGCCATAGCAACCCACTCGTAGGTTTTCCGGATGCTGATTCCTGCCACAGGAGAGAGAGGGAGAGAGACCGCTCCTCTCCGCCGTCGTCCTTGTCCCTCTCTCGCTCTCTCACACACCAAATTCAGAGGGAAACGAACATCTCTGCCGTCTGTTGTCGCCGTCTGTGAAATAAGACGTTTTATTTATTCTTCTTTTGTATGTTTGTTTTTGTTGTTCTCGGCTTGTAGCGTGAGGTCACTGTTCTCTTTTACTGTTCCTTTTTCAATGCTGATTTTAAGAACCGATTGTTTTACTCCACTCCTCGTCACCTGACGTCAAACACAAGCGACTTGTCCTCAACTTGTGCACACTGTCAATGTCAACTGCCCCCTCCCCCTCGATTTTCCACACACACCTACCCTTTTGCCTATCTGAGTACCTGAATATATTTACTGTATCCCCATGGCAACTATAGCTTCCTGGAAGTTTATGGTCACATGTAACATAACAGAATAAAAACAAATGACATCCTGGGGTCTTCTGTCTGTGTTTGGTGTAAGCAACTTTGTTTATTGTTATGCAGATTAGTCAAATATGTAGGTGATGTCTAAGCAGGTGCATAAAGAAACATCTGGAAGTCAGTCCACATCCTGGCCAAGACTCTGGATTGGAGAAGAGAATCGAAATAACATCAGAAAAACCAAATGGAGGAAAAGAAATGAATAGCAGTCAGATAAAATGAAAGTAAATGGAAGCAGCCCTGACACACAAAATGAAATCGTGTCTGAGAGAGAGACAAGTGGGACAAAGGGAATTGGTTCAGGATTTTATCGATTTAAATCAGATTTATTATGCTTTTGGGATTGTTTACTTGTGATCTTATTATCAAAAAAACAAAACAATTTCATCTTTTTCCGGTTGAAAATATTTTTTATCTCTCATTTTAAGTTCATGTGCACTTTTTTTGGCCCCTCTTTGATGCGTGAAATAATGCTTATTTATAATACCAGGAAGGCCTTGAAGCAGCCAGTTGATGCCATTTTCAATTTTCAAACTGAACTTTTTATGTTTCATTATTTGTTTTTCACAGGTCTTCAAAGGTTTTATTTGTCTTATCCACAATGTTTGTTGTTAAATGCAAGGTCAAAGACTTGTGTGCAATGAATAATACTGATTGTAATAATGGTGGAAATAATAATTAGAAAAAAGAATAAAAAATTCAAAGCTAAAAAATAACACATTTATGTCATATAAATATTCAAATCTGTGTATTTTGCTCACATTAACTATGTATTGGCCTTAATAAGCTAGTGTTGATAAAATATTGAAATCACAAAGTGAAATAACATTATTCCATTTGGCTTCTGAGATGAATATTTATCATCTTAAGTGGGATAAAAGCAGCAGAAGTGATCGCTTGCAAGATTCTTTACAGCTTGAAAGAATCAGTTCACTGTAGATCAGCTCAGCCGCCATTAGAGGGAGATAGAGACTCTTCTTCCAGCAGAGCAGCAGTTTTTTTTTTTTTTTTTTGTCAGAGCTGATTCGACCTGTCATTGTGATTTCCTGAACCACACACACGCGTCGACATCCAGCTGTGACCCAGTCCGTCACGTCCACCGTTTTTTTTTCCAATAATCCGACGGTTCCTCTGTAGCCTGGAGGTTACAAAGGTTGAGGCTGTCCATGGATCAGCCATTCAGCACTTGTTTAAGTGCCTTTGAGCAATGTAACCAACCCTCAGGTGTTCCAGTAACAAGATAAGACTGATTGTGCTGCAGTTACATAAAGATAAAAAGAATTTAAGGCTTGTCTCCTAAAAAATCCCCATAAGTTTGAATGCATTGTGGCTTTATTTATCCTTGATGGGTCAGAACAAATGACAAGAAAGAAGATTCAAGTACAGATCATTTGAAGAGACAGTGTAGTATTAAAAGTGGAAACATTAAAAGAAAAAAACTTCTTAAATCGGCTCATCTGGAATTTCAGGAAACCAGGACCAACACGCAGCCACTGTCCTTGAAATTCACCAAACTGCACCCAGAAAGTCTGTGAAAGTGACGTCCAAGTGAGCCGGAGCAGTCCAAGTCTAGCCAGACAGCTCATTGGCCAGGCGTCCCCAGTGTCATTTCCTCAGCCAAGGACGTTGACAAAGGTTGATAGAGCAGAACAGTCCTTCCTGTCCATCTCAGATAACAACAAAACATCTGATATCAATCTCAGCTCTGTCCCTTCCCTACTTTGCTCCACTGTTTTGCATCAACACTCTGGTGCTGCTATGGAGGGTGGGAGGGAGACAAAGGAGAGAGGACGAAAAGGGAAGGGGAGGGGGGGGCAAGGAAAGCCTGAAGAGAGACAGAGCAAGAGCAACTGAAACTCTAAAGCTGCTGCTGCTTCCATTCATGCTCCTTGCAGACGGTTTTTACAGGCACATTTCAGCCTGTACAAGTCAAAGGTTGGTCCTCCTTCAGAGGACTCGAAGGCAGCGGCAAGTCTGTAGCTCCATCCCAATCCTCCACCCTATATGAGATGGTCCGGCCTCTCAGAGATGCAAACTGATGGTGCATTTTGTTATGTTTTCAGTGATAGTTTGGTTATTTCCTGTTTTATGTTGAAAATATACCTAATGTGTCATCTTTGGCTTTACTTCCTGTGTTTTCCTTCCCCGTGTGAGTTGATTTGTTTCACCTGGCCCTTGTTAGTCTTCCCTCCCAGCCTCCCCCTCCTGTAAGCCTTTGGTAAGTGAAGCTAAGAACTCTTTGTTTGCTACGTTGGAGGGTGAACATTACAATGGTTTGAGTAATTGCTCTTAGAAGAAATGATTGCTACAGTTTTAATTTCCATTCCCTAAGTGTGCAACGGATTTCAGAGCAAATCTCATGATAAGCCTCATGTTTGTGCCTGATGCAAAAGACCATCAGATGGATCGGGGTAGAGTTTCTCTGACTTTACGCGCAGTAAATGAGTAGATAAGGTCTCCAAAAGCCCTGCTCATGATTCACAAACACCCACCTTCTGAGGCTTTGACTCCAGAGACGGACGGATAGAAGGACCAGTAAGAGCTCTGACCCTTTTATTTCTGTGCCATATAGTCCAGTAATCATTCTCAGGAAACAGTGTGTTTTCTTCTTTCCTGTTGACCGACTGTCCTGCCTCTCCTAAATCCCATTTAGTTTTCCTTTATAAACCTGAGCTTCATGTAAAATTGACTTTTCCTATGCAGGTGGACCAGTGTTCGAGGATGGGAAGCTTCAGGGGAACTGGAGGTGTGTGAGAGCTGCTCCACCTCAGCGCTTCTCTTCATCCGATCAGAGATTTCCTCCTCCAGCTCTCTGATGAAACATCCAGCCTGTTTCTCCTGCCTGTTGTTCTCTGTTCCTCTTAAATCATCTTAACGAGCTCAGCCAGACTTCTCTGGACAGACTGGATGAGAGCAGTGAAGACTGCTGTCTGTCTGTCTGTCTGCGTCTTCCTCGCTGCTCAGTCTTCAGAGCTGGTGGTCCGCCTCAGCACTTCCATGAATATTATATGTTTCTACGTACGTGTGAATTTCATGTTGATTCTTGTAATTAAAACGGAAAATCATTCAAAATATCATTACTTTACTATGTTGATGAGAAAGTTTGGATGATTGTTGACTTTTCTTGAAAGAGGAGCGGAAAAGACGTCCCGACTGCTGCGCTGTGTTTGCTCTGAATTACTTTCAATTTCACTTGAGCAAACTGATGAAAATGCTCTGCTCCCGCCTGTGTTTCCTCTCCTCTCACTAAGGTTGGGCTGCTGATGTCTTGTGGTCACATGTTTGGAAATGATCATAGTGTTATAGGTACTGACTGGGAATGAGTCGGTATTTCACACTGAAAGGTTAGAAAACGTGGCGGCAGTGCTGTCTTGTGATCTTAGAGCTCAGCCTTTGAGGTTCATTTCATTTCTGTACTGTCTTTATAAGGACAACACACATTAATAAACATTTCTGTAAATGAGCCAGCTGACTCATTTAGAGCTGCAATCCTGGCAACATCCAGACAATATGTGCTAAAAGATAAAAACATAAAACAATACTATGCCAAAATGACAACAAAAGCAAGAAATGAACATGCAGAAGACAAAAAAAAAAAAAGACGAGCAACAGGAAACAGCTGAACACTGATGCAGCGATGCAATGACCATGTCGACGAATCAGTACATGCAGCCATGCAAAGAAACAGAAAGCAACAGACAGCAAGTGAGCAACATAGTCGTGTCACATACTAAACTCTAACCGCACAGCAAGAAATCATAAGACAAAGCTGCACAAGCATTGATAAAATAGTGAGTCAGAGTTTTTTATTTGAGTTGACAAAGTATTTCACAAGAAGCTCCGACAGGGAGGCTGGACTGGCTGAAAGAGCTGCTGCGTCGGGGCTCACGCAGTCCCCTCTCATTAGAGCTTTTCTGCCTAGTAAAAGCTTTGCCATTTCAAATCTTTAACATCAGGCAGGCGTCAAAGTGTTTCTGAAGGATATTAATCCCTCATGTTGAGGATGCAGTATTTGCCAGGAGTACTGGAGAGGTGGTGTGCTCATCCACCCTGATGAAGAGTCCTCACTGAGATGCTGAATCCGCATTGGATCCAGAGGTCCTGATGCTGACCTCAGAAATCGGGGAGACAAAAATGATCATTTTGCTGTTTTTCTGCAGTATTTAGTCTTTTCCTTTCCTTTTCCTTCCCAACACTACTTTCATTCAGCATATATCAACACAGTTTATCTGTGCTTTGGCCGTCCACAGGATGAATATGTCCATCAAGCTTATGGAGAACGTTCTCTTGAACAGCACTAGGAAACAGATCTGAGCACAACTCATTGTTCTAATGAGTCCCTTCAGACTCACAGAAAATATAACATGTGGAAACTCTGAAACTTTGGAGGTCTTCAATCCTCTGCCGTCGGATGTGATGGATGTGACCAACAAACCTGTACAATTTTCCAAAAAAACTGTCTGGTACCAGCTGATGGGCATTACCCTTCCTCACCCCTCCTCTCCCTTCTCCTTCCTCCAATCACTACCTCTCTCCCCTTCATCCAAAAATTCAATTTGTTTCATCCTGACGCTGAGTGGGCCAAATGTAACTGTTGCTAGGATACATCATCCTGGCGACTGGCTGGCTTTCCTTCAAAGCTCGAGAGGAACAGGGAGGGGCGGACGGAGCACATACAGCAGGAAGGGTAACGAGGAAGGGAGAAGAGGGAAGTGAAGCATATTGGGAGGAAGGTAGGGGAGGAAAAAACCATTGGAGGAGGGTGTCGAGGAGTTAAGAAAGAGAATTCGAATGGAAAAGTGAAAGGAAGATTAAAAGGAGGGAGGGAGATGGGGGGGAAAGGACAGGGTGAGGGCATGAGGGAGGGAAGGGTAGGGCCACATAGGAGGAAGTAAAGGAAAGATGGTGAGAAGCAGGGAAGGAGAGGATGGGGAACAAGGAAGGAGAGTGTGAGGAAAGGTAAAAAGGAGAAAAGATGAGTGGAACAAGTGAGTGAAAAGAGGATGGGAAGAGAAATAAAAGGTAAAGGATGCTGAGACAGAAAGGAGAAGGAAAGAGGGAGAGCAAACAGAAAGGGAGAGAACAAACACAGCCAGAGGGGGCGATGAGGGAAACACCTCAGGCTTTGTTTATCATTATGTAATCTGCTCTCCTCGCCGGCCGGCATCGTCCTTTCCCTCAGACTCCTCCCCCTTGGCATCGTCCTGGCAACGGGCCGTCAGACTGATGTTGCTGGGCGTGACTCCACGGTAACGCTGTGCATCAGTGGACCCTGAGCACGATGTCACACTGTGGAAGGGGTCAGCTCAAAACGCTGGTGCACTGACGTACAGCACGCACGCACACACACACACACACACACACATGCATACACACACAATCTCAAATGGAGAAACAGATTCATCCAAGAATCCGCATTTATTCACTGATTTATAAGACGAGACGAAGCTTATTAATAGTTACAGAGGTGCACGAGTTGGTGCACGCGATGTTCAAATGTCATGCTCTAAAAAGGATCTGCTTTCAGTGACATTTTGCATTCAGAGCTCCAGTTGTTGCATGAAAAAGTACAAGGTTACTCAATGATGGAGTGAGCTGGACACAACTAATAGACCTGACCTAAAAAAAAAAGGATGTTTGTGTGGGTGCTTCCACTGAGCTTGAGGTGGTGTGTGTAGTTTAATGTGTCAATATAAATAGTTTGCCACGTGAAAAACTACATTTCATCGTGTCATCAGGCAGTCAGGTCGACCGCAAGCGTGTTTCCACCCCCCTCTTTGTATGCAGTTTGTAATTGTATGGATGGAAGTGCTGGATATTGGGAATTGAAGTGTTGGTGTATCAATAAAAATGGAAACAGGTTTAGTGAATAAATCATGAAGTACATGAAGCATGTGACTTCAGCCTTCACTGAAGCTTCTGTTCCACTGGAGAGACGAGAAATAGGACACAATGAAAGGATCTGTGTGGAGCGATGAGGAGACGGTAACCTTCCTCAGATTGATACAGGGAAACAAACAGAAATGTCATGTTTCCATCATGATTTCCACATCGTTTTGGTTCCTCTGAGATCTCACTGTTGCTCTTCACACCATCTCATTAAGTGCTCTTCTTCTGCAGTGGTTAATGCTGCCATCCATCGCATGTCGATAGCTCTGAGTATTCCAGACTCCCAGTATGAATGCTCCTCAGCGCATCTGCTCGTGAAAACATGGATGCCAAACTGACATTTGTATGACAAGTCTCTGAACTTCACAAGCACGTCAGCACTTTAAAGGAGACGGGAGGAGGAGGACAGTACGGCATGCACGCGAAGACTCCTATCAAGTACAAATCAGCTGAACGGAGTCACAACTACAAAGCTGTTGCAGCATCTTTGACAAGAGAAACACAACATGAAGCAAAAACTAATGAAAATGGAATTCTGCTTGTTTATGTCGGCTTGGAATTCCAACTTGATTGCACTTTTCCTTGTTGGAGGTCGTGCTGTTCCATGTTCCAAATACAATGGATTGCAGCATTAATGGCAGCCACCTCGAGCCATCGATGTGAACCGGATGGAAACATATACAGTATTCATTTGCATTTTAAAAAGCAGATTTTCTGTGAACACCTGCACTAAAATTTGGGTGGAAGCTTAACTGATGCCATAACCTGCTCCTCATTCTGCTTTTTCCCACCCTTTAGAGGTCGGAAAGCTGTGGATGAAGAGGGAAGGAGCCCCAGTATGGCCGACAGAGGGTGCGTTACGTCACCTGAAAGCCCTCTGCCCACTTTGGCAGCTGTATTTGCCGGTAGGCTTAAATGGGTTAACAGACATGAAATGAGGTAATCCGCAGTGCTTGCAGTGCAGCAGGGTTGGTGAGGTTGCGCTGGGTGCTGGCTCAGCGTTGTGTTTATCCCCCTGTGGAATCGACAGAGCATAAAAGAACTGCTGCAGCGAGCCGCTCTCATTCACAGCAGGATTAGTGGAGCATTTAGTTGTCTTTTTATTATGATTTTCTTTTTTTTCGTCTCTGCCTGCCCTCGACGACACAGGCGTGAACGCACTATCGAGCGACCTGGCTGCCTCTCAGGGCACTGCTGTCCATATAAGCAGCTCTTTGCGCTCCGTTCCTGCTTTCTCCTCTCCTCCTTCCTTACATCTGGGTCACAGATAAGCAAAGTGTGACGTGTAAATTAGGCAATGCCTACAGTATGAAGTACAATTCAAGAGCGAAAGCCTGTGCACCATCATCCTCTGTGGAGATATTCTTTGGTCTAGGTTGTTTCACAGGTATATAGCAGTGAATCTTTCTCCTTGGACATTTTCTGAGCATCAGACGTTGTGTGAGCTTCAGTTTGATTAGATGGATTTCACAATGTGCTAATTGTAAATTGCTGGCAATGAGCTCGGTCTCCTCCTCTCTCTCTCTCTTCCTCTTCTCATTTGAATGCATGCCTTGGATGGTGATGTTTTTTTTCCCTCTTGTCCAGGTTGGCAGAGCTGTGGCTATTTTTAGAAAGAGGAATTGCTTTGGGGAACCCCTATAAGTACAGCTGCCTGCCTCTCTGTCTCTCCCCTCTCTCCCAACACAACACGCGCTCTCATCCACACCTTAAATACAGATACACCGCTGCCCTGGGGCTGTGGAATCCAGCCCGAATCCCGTGAACAGGTCCATTTTCTCTTGAAAAGCCTGAAAAAAAACAACAAAAACCAAGTGCTGACAGCAGACAATGTGGCGAATATCTGTTTAGGGAAACATATGCATTGCCTGAGGATCATCTGTTCACAAGCACAGACAATGTTTATCCTTTAAATGTGACATTCTGAGCTGACATTAGCCGCAACAGCTGACAAGCTACCGTGTCGCTCAGACGTCTGCGCTTGGCACGCGGCTGCTGATGGACATACTGGAGCTGCTGCGCTCCGGCATTCATATCAGCTGCAAACTCAAACTGCATTTCACTGCGAACTAGCTTGTGATGGGAAACATCATGCAGGAGCATGCAAATAAAATGCGCTCGTCAAACACAGATGACAGGCGATGACAAAAGATGATGGTGGATTTTGCTCTTGTGGCAAATTACTATTAGACATATAGTATATGTGCTTTATGTTTCTTTTATGCTCAATTATCTTGCGATGAAAGTCAGAAAGAAAAGGCTCTGATAATACAGTCTGAGTACACCCACTGCTGGTGATCCCCTAGACTGGTTTTTAGTTGTGTTTTAACAAAATGAATGATATCTACCTTATGAGAGCTTTGCAGTGCTTTTTTTAAGAGTCACTATGATGCTTCACTTTAGCCATTGTCTGGCTAGCCCGGTTTAAGTATTAGCACTTGTATTTCTCAGTGGAAATGAACATGGATCACCAACGATAAATGCTCACCTGGTGAAGATGATCACTTGCAGCCACACGACAACAATCAGCGACAGCTAGCAGTTTTGTGTACTCCAGTGATGAAACAGGGACTAGCGCTGATGTTACCACCAAGCTAGCGTCAAGTGCACACCACCGTGCCATCTCTCCCGCCATCTCCTCTCCACCACCACCTCCACCAAGGCCTGGGTTGCCATTTTCAAGTCAAGTCATTTCACATCAAGTTTTCCTGAATTGCCTTCCACCTTTTAAGTGGTTAAAAATATTGGGATCTTTTTCAGTGTACTTTTCCCAATATTGAGTAATAGATGTGTGAGTGCAGAATAAAATGTCCCCTGAACTGCACACTGCTTTAGCTTTGCTTCTTTGATGTGCAGTGCTGTCCATGGTGCTGAGGCAACTGTCATGACGTCGCTGTTTTAGTGACTTTATTTACCTCTAATTATTCAGGCTTCAGAGTGTTTGAATTATAAGTTTTAATAGTGGAATGACATGAAATGACTTTACCATTCTTAGAAATAATAGGCTGCATTGTTGGGTCACAATTCACATTAACTAAGCTTAATTTTAAGTGTCATCATTAAACTATACAGTAAATAAGAAAGCTTGTCCTCATCATAGAAATGACTGTGCGGGTTGACGGTGCACTCAGGTTATCATCCCACATTTACATTTATTGTTAGGTGGTGACCTGTGGTGGCTGTAGTAATTATGACAGGAGCTAAGCAGGAAGTCAGGTGACGTAGTATAGAGAGCAAGAAAGTCCACATCTGGATGTAGGTGGGGTGGATGGATGGGTCAAGCAAACAGGACTTTCACCAGGAGACTGCTGTTTGTGTCCCATGTGGAACAGAAAGTCACCTTTGAACTGCCCAAAGGTGATATGTTTCTTTCTGGGAGTCATGTTTGCATGCTGATGTTTTGCGGGAATAATGTTTACCATTATCACCATATTTGCTTTGTGTTTTAGCATGCTAACCATCGTTAATTAGCACTAAACACAGAGTTAGCTGAGGCTGATGAGTCATCCTGAGAGGATCATGAATGTCTATGCAAAAAATTCATGACAATCTATCCAATAGTTGTCAATAGATTTCATTTAAAACCAGAAAATGTCAACCTCCTGGTGGCGCAAGAGGAAAAGCCAGGGCTTCACCACAGTTATCAAGATTCATCTTGGCACCGTGAATGTCTGAACAACTTTTTTATGTCAATCCATCGAGTAGATATGAGATATTTCACTGGATAAATGAAGCTTTTGATCTGCTGTTTGTGCTAAATGAAGAGTCAAGTCCAGTTTGAAGGCAATCCATCCAGCAGTCGTTGGAATATATAAAATCTGGTGGTGGACAGACCAGCATCGACATTCCTAGAGGCGGCAGCATGTCTAAAAACCCTTCAATATTTAATAGTTGAGTACGTGTGTTAGTTGTTTTTCTCACCTGAAATGAGTCTCCACAATCAGCCGTTTCCACTATGTGACCCAGGTCTGCAGGCTGTGAACTACACCTGTCATTCTCCTCCTGACCCAGAAACATTACAAAGACAAATCCTTTGCATACAATGTCCCTCTCTATTTCATTAATAGACTCCCAGGCCCTGTCTCAGGTTTCCCCCGTTTAGCTTTGCATCACCATAAAAACAAAAGCCGATCTAACGGTGGCGTAACACAGCACAGTCCGATCAGATACAGTTTCAACCCTGCAGCGTTTTTAACGGAGGCCTCGGACAGTCAGTGCTACGGGTGTGCACGTCCACAGCCAGAGGACTGTTTGTCTGGTTTGATGGCCTTTGACCTCTGAAGGATGTTGGAGCCGCATAGAGACTCTGATTAAGATTCTGTTGAAGAGCTTCACCTCTTGTCTTGTCGGTGATGTTATCCCTTCTCTGTCTCCCTCACCAGTCCTCTCCTTGTTTCCTTGAGCCAGTTAACATCAAGAGGTCACAGATTCTGCGTGGGCGCCATCTGTCTGTTTTCTGTGAAAGATACTACAGCAATTTGCCAGCCAAGGACCCGATTCCTTCCTCAAATCTACTGCCGACACTCTAATTGGAACAAAACATTTATAAGATAAAGTGCACAAAGCAATGTTCTCAATTTTTTTTTTCCATATTCCTCAAGGTGGTGTTATCTCTGACATCACATTAGCAGCATGGTCAAGGTGACATTGCTATTTAAAATCAACAGAAAAACATATTAGCTTTCAAATGTAAAGAACCATATTTCCCCTCAGGTCATATCAGACTTACATTTGTTGGGTGGCCAGAAACAAGGCTCCGATTAATGCCCGCATTGCTCTGTGTCTGAGCAACTGTTTGCTAACGTGTTAGCCATAATAACTTTATAAGCTGATAATGTGCCAGCATTGTTTTTACGGCGTGTTGCATCGCCCATGATTGGCCCAAATTATATGAATACTGCATTTGATACACTCAAGTTACTGTTGCACTTTAAACATTATATACGTCTATTCTAAGAAATGTTGGTCCTCATATCAATAGCAACTTTAGTTTCCGTCCGTAGACGAACAAAAAACACCCAAAAATGTGTAAATGGCCTGACAGTAACCTGTATTAACCAGGTTTTAGGATGTTGTTGCTAAAGTTACTCCAACTAAGCTGATTCCTTGTACATGCGGTGACTTTAAACTCGGTTGGAGGAGGAAATACGACTCCAAAGACACAACCTCTCTTTGTCTCTCCTGTTATTGTATTTCTTCTCGCTGACAGTCTCAGGCTGCGTTCGTGGAGCATGCTGCCATAAATAGAGGAATCACTCTCACATCACGGGCGATGCTGTTGACATCTTTTTGTCAGTTTGTGATCATGATCAGGATTTTTGTTTTTCCTTTTTGGCTCGCCTGCACAGATCCTATCTCTCGTATCGCCTTATTATCTCAGTATCACCATTCAGCAAATATTCAAAACCTACCAAAAATGGCTCGATGACTTTTTCACCGCTGGGATGATTCATATTCAGCTTCAGGGATTTTGTTTTTTGCACTTTCTCTGCCACAAGAGAAGCCCATAGAGAACTGCTCTGTCATACAACCCAGATATAAGACCACTACAGGCTCCCATCAAATCCCCATTTTGTCCTTTCAACCCTCTCTGCTCCTGCCTGCTCTCTACCCACTAATGAACTCCCTCAATCGTCTGAGTCTTCACTGTTCCCCTCCTGTACTCGTGGCGGCTGAAGGTTTCTCCCACTTAGCCTCTTTGTACGACTGCTGCCTGACTCCTAACAGCTTTATTTGCATGTGCTGTCACAGAGACTGATGGCTGAAACAACAGAGGAGGAGAAGCGGTGTTGGTGCTGGTGAAGGGGGGCAGCAATCAAAGGAAGCCAGGCGATGACTCAGAGATTTTGAAGCGCTGCCTCCTCTGGTTGCCAGCCTGCCTGTCTGTGTGGCCGACAATCTGCTGACTCCTCAGAGCCTTATCAGACACCTCTGTTGGTCTCTGCTCGATCTGGTTACGCTCTGTCCTGACCCAGACAAAAACGCGTCTCGAGGATTGGCATTTGGGCCAGCGTTTGGGGGGTGCTAACGCTTGCTATAAATACAAGAAAATATTGTTTATGTTTTATCATACATTGTGAATTCACTGTTCGGTCTTGCCTCAAAAAAAAAAGCAAATGTTGTAAGCGGATGCGTCTGACAACGTGACAAGCTGGAAGAGCTTACTGTCAGTTCAGCCGCTGAAAATGATGAGCTGAAATTTAAAAGTGAATTCCATCTGCTGAACAACAAGGATGCCGTACGAGGCTGAGTTAATCTATGTTGGGGCATGTGCTTCTCTCATCTGTTCATCATTCAGACACCGATGCACAGCGTTCCCAAGAGCAACTCTTAAAGGAATAGTTCGACATTTTGGAGAAATATGCATATTTGACTTCTTGTGCAGAGTTAGATCAGCAGATGTAAAGCACTTTCTTGTCTGCGCGTGGAGGTAGGCAGGAGAACCTTAGCTTAGCTTAGCAGTCAGACTGGAAGCATATCACATATATTGTTTGTTTAAATCATCGGCTACAGCAACATGGAGATGGCAGTCTGTCATTTCATAGGATGTCATGCATTTTAACTATTTCTTGGAAAGCAACAGCAGTGTGCAGCTCGGCACAGAAGTGCTGAGTGGACAGATATACCGCTGTTATAGTTATGACAGGACTCCCTCTAAAACCACAAATGGCTGTTTCTACATTTCTGTTTGTGTTCAGAGGGGCTGCTAAGCAAACTATGTTACCTTTGGACAGACTCAGGCTAGCTGTTTCCCCCTGCTTCCATTCTTTATGCTAAGCTAGGCTAGATTCATAAGGGACAGTTTTTTTATCGTTGAGAAAGCTGAGATATTCTCACTTTTAGTCCTCCACATGGATCAAGCTCCAAAATTCAATTCTATGTTATTTGCCACCATGGCTTATATACAGAAGTGTGTTCTAGATTGAAAGGTGTCTCAGCAAATCACTCTCTGTTGCTTCACCCCACCTTGGCTCCACCTTGTCACCTCTCAAGTTTTCAGAAGCTCACACTTGCTGTCTTCAAACTAATGGCAAACCTATAGGGGATGCTGCATCCTCTCAGCCTGTGTTTGTATGTTTAGGTATCAGTTTTGTTTTGGCTCATTTTCGAATGAAGGACATTATATATTTACACTCCTCTTTCCTCTGTATCTATACACAGTGTTATTTCCCAGCTTCCACTGTCGCTAATAGTGTTACTGTATGTTGTCACATCCACCTTTGTTTTCCTGACCCAGCTGACAACCTGTTAAAGCAGGAAATGGTGTGATTCTCAGCTCTGTGCTGAGGTGGGCCTCCATCTAAGGATTTCATTCCACTCTGCCTGCTGTGCTGTTCAACAACAAACCGCTGCAGCTGTCTGCCTCTGAAATGAATATTCGAGATTCTTGACCGAAGGAGGGGGACAAAAGGGTGCAGAGTTAAAAATGTGGACTTCATATCATTGAGTGAAATGAGTAGAGAATAGCTCCACCAGCAACTATTGTTCATGCGTCCATTAGCTTTGCACTGGAAGCTCAGAGCCAGACAGTATACAGTACATCTGTTGTTGCACCATAGCAGCAGCTTCTGAAGCACGATGCTGCTGCAAGAGACAAAAGCGTTCAGTTATTGTTCCTTTGATTAAGATTTGTGTTGTGTAACCGTTAGAAGTGGCTTGAAAGAATCCGATTTGTATCTGACTCTGTACCATCATGTGATATCTTCCGCACAAAGGATGAAAAGACGAGACATGTGAGCTGTGGAGGCGAGACATAAAGACCTTCTAAAAACAGCCCATAAATGAAAACAGGAGAGAGCGGCTATTACAGTAATGACACTGAACTCTCAAACAGACAAAATCATTTTACATCCACTGATGTGTCACCTGCCTATTTATAGCAGCTGACAGCAGTGATGAAGCTATTTTGCAGGGTCAGGCTTAGAAACTTCTCTGTTGGGGGGGGTGGGGGGGCACCACAGCACAGCTTTAAATGGTGGTGATAAGATGGCAAAACTATATTTTTCTGTTGTGGTTGTTTTGTGCATCTTAACAGTAATTTGACTTATTATTGACAGTAAAATAATCTAAAATATGACAAAGACAGAAGCGTGTCTTATGTTACTGATGTGACAGATGTGAAATCTCTGTCATGTTGGTGGAACACTATCAGCTAACAGTCAATGGCAGGATGACTCAGTGAGAGTGGAGCAAGTCCATGTGGGAGGAAAGGTTAAAAGAGGATGCTGCTGAGAGCTTTTGGACTGGGGAAGCTTTTCATTAGCAAAGCTCCAGATAGTTCTGTGGTCCTGTGAAGCACAGTGGCTAGATACTGTAGGACCAACATCAGGATTAAATAAACAGGATTATTTTGATTGGATCATGCCTTTATTTGAAAGCAGATGGTGTAGAGACCATCAGGACACATGGGTAGATACACTGAGTTTCCAGGGTGCATGAAAACGCAGGAAACTGTAGCCCCAAGACAGCATTGATTCCTGGAAAGGTCAGATTCCCCTGTGAGAGAGCACAAACCCCAAACCATCCACGTGTCATCCCTGGGCGGGTCTGCTGATTCACTCCATACACATACACTATGTTGAGTATTTGCTGCTAAGTGAGTAGCATTCATTTTGAGAGTGAAAAATAAAGGTAGCAAAAGCTCTTGGAGGACGAGATACAAAAATGACATGTGGGTTTGGAATAGCAGAGACTATTTTTAAGACAGTGGGTGATGTGTGAATAGCTAAAAATCCCTTCACAGCAGATAAATTCGTGGGTTCTCAGCTGAAAGGGCTCCAGAATAAACAAGGCCTCTTCTATTATATTGATTTAATGGTTGGATTCTTCAAATGTACAGCCAATGTGCATATACTGAACAAAAATGAAAACCGCAAAACCGCTAAAACATCTGTTTTGAAGTTGTTCTTCACCGCAGAGTACATGTTGTGTGTTTGCGTCTTTGTCTGACTCTTAGTCTTAGTGCACCTGTCAGTTATTGCACATGCTGCTAGCTGCTTTATTAACACATTAGTATCTTGGAGGACATCATTAACTTCCACTTATACCAATGAAACCAATGATGGATATCCCCGCAGGTCTTTTTGGCAGAACAATAAGTGATGTTCTTCGTAAAACAAAAGGCCTTGGTGGGCAGCTGTGCCATCTGTGTGAAAACAGTGACTCATTTTTTCCCACTTTGACACTGGCCTGAGATCTGCATCAAGCTGCCTGTGTTGTGTAGCTTTATTGTTTGCTGTGTAGTTTATTCAGTTTTACTCCAGCCGCCTGCAGGTTTGCAGTGTTCAGCAAAGACTCTGGATGTAGCGTGAGAGCGCTCTGAAGGCCAGAGCCAGCCGACCACATGCCTGCAATCGGCCCGCTGACAATGACCTCGCTCTGCTCAAACCAGCCGATGTTGCGCTTTTCATTGAACCTGAGGATTAGAAGCCAGTTGTCCCTCGTCTCCTCAGAGGCCCAGCCTGCTCCCTCTGTTGACAACTGCTCACACACTGACATTCAGTGTTGCACCTCATTTCAGTCCAAAGTTGTACATGTCCTGTGAGGGAAAGGGTCAAAAGCTTGGTAGACAGTTCTAACAATAAATTAGATTCTACAGCCACGCTAACTGCTCTGTGAGGTGTGCATTCATGTCATATTGTTCAACCATAATTACTATTCAGGTCATCTCTATCAACAAAATAAGAGTCCACAAACTGGTAGCACAATAACTGCAAACATAAAATTTACTTACTTACTTATACCCACCTTGTTAATGAACCACTATGTAATATGTCACACCACAGAAGTAGCTAATTTCAGCTACATGTGACTCCCGGGCTACCTGTAGGGGTAGCCATCTTGAACTGTCCCAAAAATTGGTTTGAAATTGTTTTTTTTTTCTGTTCTTTCCATTCTGTTGACATCATATTAAAGCAGCATCAGACATAGTGGCACCTTTAGCTAAATGCTAACATCCTCACAATGACATTGCTAACGTGTTTGGCGGGTATAATGTTGGGTTAGCGTGCTAACATGCTCACTGAAGGCCTAATTAGTACTACACACAAAGTACAGCTACGGTATTTAGTCACACACCAAAGTATTAAATAAATGTACATTTTGACCTGAAGATGCCACGAGAGGCACTTTCCTGAGTTTCCTCTTTTTGTGTTATTTTGCTTTTATGTTTGCTCATATTTTTATCGACGGGACGATGACATGCTCCATGAATTAGCCATGTCCAGATCCAAAAAGCCCAGCTGCTGTTGTTATAGTCTGAGAGGTTATGAATGGATTCATGTGCCTGTGAAGCTGCTTATGGATGAGCCTTGGCACTCCAGCGTTCACGGCTAATGGATTCACGAGTGGCTCTGTAAATAGGCCATGGCACAGGAGCAGGCCAACGGCAGCAGCCAGGCCATGAATAATGCATGGAGGTAAATTCAAAAAATGACTTCCGGCTTCAAGGAGGCTTCACTGGAACTCTGCTTTTGGAGAAAGTCAGAGGCAGATCCTACACGGTTTTTCCAAGAGCCGAAATATTTTTGTTCAGCCCATTCTTCAAAACACTTCCGTCTTAAAAGCAGTTTGTGCAACATGCCTCCTGCTTCGTGTCGCCAACGAATTATTCTTGGCTTTATTTTACTCTTGTTCTTTATTTACACTGATGCGTGAGGGCTTTAGAGAGTGACAGTCGTCTGGAGACTGAACCTCCAGAGCTTTTTTTAATCCTCTCTGAATATTTGTGACTCAACAGTTCAGTTATATCTCCACAGTGCTGATACATTTTGTGCCACACATTTAATTAAATTTATTTTCATTTCCCTTGTCATTTTAGGGAGTTGTATAATGTATTTCATCATGTTCTGGTCTTGATGTCCTGTAGGCTGTGTTCACACTGCAGCTGGAAATATCCCAACTCTGATTTGCGATACACATTGAACATGTCCTTAAGGAAAATGAACATCTGCATGGAGTCACAGTTTCTCAATTTCAGACTTTGGGGGTCAATGTAGCGTGCGTGTGCCGACACAAAGATTTCAATGACAACTTTCTGAATGGCTTTTTTTTTTCCCCCATATGTTCAGAGTCATCTTGGTCAGCTTGTGTCACAGATTACTGTCAGCGGAGCAAGGCTTACAGGAGTGATGCTGGCTAACGGGAGAGCGGCCCTGTTATTCCACTGCCCAGCAAGTGTGGCGACATATTGTAGTGACAGTGGTGAATAGGATTACAGAGCAGCTTGACGGCGCAAACCAGAGCTCTGGAAGAGAGGCTTTTTCATTTCACTGTGGAGTTATTTTTAAGCGCTGTCAAACCTGCCTGCAGAGAAAGAGAGCGAGCAGTCTTTTAATGATAATGAAAACGGCATAATTTTGTAGTGATGACAGTGAGGGATTGAACCCTCTGTTTTTTCTTGCACAGTCCCTCTTTCTGTGATTGCCTTACATGCATCATAAGTCTGTTTTCCCTACTCACTAAATCAGCTGGACATTGCTAATGTAAACACAAACTGTCTAACTGTCTGCAGCAGGGTTCCTTATCACATCCAGTGGAGTTATATCCATTTTAAGGCCCAGAATTAAGGTGCTATTTGCAAAAGATCTTAAAACATAAAATAAAGGACCTGGTCAGTGAAAGACACCCAACATATAAGGATAATCCAGAACTCTGTAATCCCCTCATGTATACCAGCTTTTAAACAGAACTAGTCTGTGATAGTTCTACATAATGTGAGTGTCCAGGGCAGAAATATGAGTGGTAAACAGATAAAGATAAAGAGCGCATAAAAGTTCTTTCTTTAACCTGGAAAATATAAAGTTACAGACCGTTGATATGGCAGCATTAGCATCAATTTGGAGTTTCTGGCCACCTGGTGAATATAAGTCCAACTCATTCTCCTTTTAGCTCTGTGTTGGCCTCCACCATCTCCTGAGAAAAATATCTGACTCTTTAGCATCTAAATGGTTCTCAACATTCACCAGCTGGTCACAAACTGTGTTCATCACAGCTGACCCAAAACAGTAAAGTTCTGGTCTGTAAAGATAAAATTATGAGCTGAAAGATGCTAAAAAGCTCATTGGAGCTACATACAGTCCTCTTTCATTGTTCTACTTCGATTTTTGCTCACTGGACCGTTATTTTGGATTGTAAACCACTTCATTACTCCCCCCTGTTTTGTAAAAACCTTAAACTCCAATCAATTTCAGTGCTTAGGCTGTTTTCATTTATTAAGGATGAGTACTTCCTCTTTTTTAAAATTGATTCAAAAAAGCTTTATCATAAATTCAACACTGGCTTTTCTCAGTTTATCTTAGGAAATGTGAGGTTTTCATACAACAGCCTTGGTGCGCCTGCTGCTCGAGAGAATTGGATGCAAGTGCCACATCATGCAGGACAAACATGAGGCTGTGACGCAACATCAGAATAATATCCAAAAGATAACAGCTGGAAGCTTCACGCAGACGCAGACAGGGGGAGGAGGAGGAGGGAGAAGAGGAGTGGGTGGAGGTGCCACACAGTTGCTACAGCCCCTAGATACCATTACCACCCCCTCATCCCTCCCCTCTGACCTGCACCCTACTGTCAGCCTCCCGAACCTTATTCAGTGCTTGTTACGCAACAGGGGTTTATGCCATGTGCTACAGGCTAGTTAAGTATTTATCAAGCCTCTTGTGTAAGCTGGGGATGGCAGGCGGCTGCCAGTTGCCTCTCCCTCTTTCTCTCCCTCCCCTGCCAAGCTTGATCTATTTTTCCTCCCATTTGCTATGTGTGTGCTCGCAGGATGCCCAGATGTCACGGCCAATCCTTGCGATTCAGCCGCCGCATCTGTACCTGCATGTGCGAAGCCTCAGACGTGATTCAATTCTGATGCAGCATCATAACTTAACCTCCTGCTGTCCCCTGAGTGATGTGCCATGCTCCTCCTTTCTTGGAAAAAAAGAATAGGAGCCATACATCACAGTGGGACAAGCAGCTGAGACAGAAAATCAAACACGCAGTGATTGAGCTCCTCCACTGCCACGAGTCACTGTCACAAGTTTTACAGTGGCGCTTTGTGACAAAAATCCCATCTGGCAGATCAAACTGAAATTCCCATAATGCTCTGTGGTGGCAGACAGAGAGCGCAGGCCGGGATCCAGTCTGTCAGGAGCCCGGTGGATTACACCCATCACTGTCTTGTCAGCAGAGCCATTTGCAGGAGGGCAGAGCAGTGAAAGGTATCTCGCCGCCTGGGCTCTGCTGTTTGTTGCTGCAGCAGCACAGGCTGAGTATAAACTGTCTAGATGTGAGAGGACAAATGCGGTCTTGAAGGACGAATTCTGGAAAGAAGGAATTATATTCCAGAGATGTAGGTTATCATGCGGTAAGACAGGGATGTTGCAAAAGCAGGAGGGACAGGAAATAGTGTGGGTAAGATTGTAAACTGCGGGAGCGAGCATGCCAACAAGAGCAGTCCACAAAGCTGTTAATTATACAGCGTTTTAACCTCTATCACTGTCCTTACCCTCACTGCAGACAAACCGCATCACTCCTTCTCTCCTACTTGTCTTATTTTGTCGTATTAGCTATAAATTAGGAGCATAAGCAAACAGTATTTCCTGAATAAGAGGTCACCCCTTCTCTTACAGACTGGAGAGAGCCTCAGGATTTACTGTGTCAGGGTTCAATTACATTGAATTCTGCACAAACCTGAGGAGGTCGGTCAATCGGAATGAAGGAAAAGCAAATTTCAGTCTGACTGCACCATTACAGTGGAGGGTCCTGGCATCCCCCGCTTGACTGATGATGCATACCAAATGAACTTGTATCATGACAGGTTGACCTTGGGACTTATGTAAAAAGTTTTCCAATAATACAGAATAAAATACCACCAAGCCTTGGCTTTTATTGTGAAGCAGTCACAGGAATACAATGTATTTGTCACAGAGGTTAGCCATGACCACAATCATTTACCACGAATGCATCAACAAAACATGACAATGGTAATTTTCAGTGTTTTTCCATCAGTTTTAATTTTTGTAAGGCAGTGATGGAACAAGGAGGAGTGACCACAGTGAGCTATCGATGAGGAGGTGCTGACAACAGGCAGCACGTCTTCAAATCATCAACGAACTCCTTACACTGTACCTGCTGTCGTACAAAAAACTTCAGGGGAAATTTTGCATTGCATACCTACTAAGTAGTATTCAAACAAGCTTCAAACCCTTGCTGCTCATTATTTCTGTAACATTATGTGCATGCTAGCAACAACCAGCACACTGCTGCAGGATGAAATGCATAATTAATATTTAACCTATCCTATTTGTTTTTTAACAAGGAAAAAAAATATGCATATATCACAGCTTTAATCAGATAATAGCTCAGCTTGATCCAGAAGCTTTCACGTTTTAGGCAATGAGGTGTTCGGTGTTCATTCATTTGATTAGTTTAAAGATAATCGCTCCCAGAAATTCTACAGAAATTACACAGGATGTTCTCTTTGTTAAGTGTTCCTAGAGGTTATTTATCACCATTGGGCTGCTGCTGAGCTAATAGCCCCACGGCTAATATTAGTGGTAAAATTAAGACACTGAGACATGACATTGCCCTCCTTCCTCATCACCTCCTGCTGTGTTCACTCAGCCATCAGAGGTTGGCCGTCACACTTATAATAACGGAGGGAAAAAGCCGGATCGTCCGTCGTCCAGGAAAGGGTTGAGGAAAGTGGGTAGCTGCCATTAATATTTAAATTTGGCATCTCAGTCGGTCATCTCTCCTTACAGCTTCTGAGAAGATGTCGAGTCACATCTTTGCAGTTGATGACAGCGCTGTCATCAGTTCCCTCCTGCAGAGCCAAAGAGCAAAAAACCACAGAAACTGAGAATCCTGACCTCAGACTTTAGCCTCTGATGGCGCAGAAGTTGCCTGTATGTCATCAAAAGTTATGACCTTTGAACACAATTTTCTGACAAAGACCAGTTTTGGTTCATTCTTAGGAGGTTTCTTTATTTTTGTCCTTGTTTTTCCTCAAAGGTTTTAAGTGGGCTGGGCTCAGCTGCAAAAATGTGATGCAGTAATCTGCAGCAGGTCAAATGAAGTAAAATTTTTATCAGAAGCTAATGACTAATTTGTGTGGTCGTTTGCTTATATTGTGTGCCATTGTCAATTAAATCTGTTCAAAACGCACCCACATAGCCCGAAAGGAGTAGATTAGCTGAGTATTTAGCCATGTTAGCATCAAGCCTCTAAGGATGGTCATGTTGGTGGGTCCACCACTTTGGTCAAAAGTAAAATATCTCAACGACTACTGGATGGATTGCCATGAAACTGTATACAGACACTCCTGCTTTATCATGCGTCCATCCCTCTGATTTGGTGATCCTCTGACCTTTCCTGCATTCGTGCATCCATGAGGTTGTCAGAGTGTAAGAACTACCTCCTCTGTTTTTTCATCCAGCACCACCATCAGGTCTAAATTTCAACACTTTGATTTATGGTTTTCATATACAACTGATCTCTGCTTTGTGCTTAGTGTTAGCAAATGCCAGCATGCTAACATGCTAAACTAAGACAATGAACATGGTAAACGTAATATCTCCTAAACAACCAGCAAGCTAACATTTTCATTGTGAGTCTATTCACATTCGGATGTCAGCATTCAGCTCAAAGTACCTCTGTGCAGCCTCACAGAGCTGCAAACATGGCTGAAGACTCAGACTGACCTGAGGTCTGCATGAGAAAACGCAGCCCTCTCATTCATTTGACCCGTGTTGTTTTACATAGAGCTGTTTTAGGTCTGAATGCCTTTCAACACCCAAGGATGTTTTCATTCGTATAATCATTTTAACTTTGATTTCTGCTGATTTAGTTATTGATATTTAATGTAATTGAGGAAAAACTCTGGTTTTCATGGGTTTTCTATGAAGTGCACTTCACAGAGAGGATGAAGGAGCAATATTTTCCCAGGTAAGAGAGATCAGAAGGCTGAGTGTGTGAGCAGATTGCGAGCAGATGGTGAATTACTGTGACAAGAATTAGCACTGCTAAATATTACAGATGAGAAACAACACACGCACGCGCACACACACGAATGCTCACACACACACACACACACACACACACACACACACAAAAAAAAATACAGTTTATTTAGTGCTTAATACATTCTAGCTATTGATCAGCCGGGCTATGAGTCTTCAGTTATGGTAAGTGTGACACAGCGCTTATCAGGGTGCAATAACATCCCTCTGTGCTTCCCACAGTGATCTCTCTGAGCCAATTGTTATGTCTACTCTTGAATGGAAAATTGCCGAGGTGGAATATTCACCCCCACACGCTCTGCAGCCGAACGCCTTGCCTGGGCGCTCAAGAGTCACAACTAAGGTCCCATTAGCATTTGATGGTCTCATTAAACAGCCCATTAGGGAGCCTCACTGTGCGGACGGGAGGCTCTGTCTGGCAATTTGCAGTTTGATGGCCACGGGATGCGTTCCTTTGCCGTGCTGCCAGGTGCCCTTGAGAAGTACGTGGCATTTCTCTTCCTAATGGAGGCTTCGCAGCTAGCTTTTGGGAACATTGTTTAGTCTGAGGTGTTATTATGAGGCTGCAGTTTCGACGCGATTGTGAAAACTAACTCTGATAATGCTGCCATCCAACCCACGTTAGTATTTACTTCAGTGTTCTCTACCTATGATCCAACGTATTACAGCCATGCCTACTATTTTCCTCCAGGGTCTGGATTATTATTCTTCTACAGTTTTAAATGAGAAATTAGCTCCTTCCTTATCACTGTGATCAGTGTGGGTTTATATTTCTTTCAGTGGATTCCAATGAGGGCAGTAAGATCACACCTCCAGCCTCATCCAGCTCTCTCCTGTCCCTCCATATGTTTACTAAGTTCCAAGTTGCTGAAATATGGCTAATTGAACTGCTTCCATTGCACTCATCACGCATGATCCCTCCAAGCTTACAAGCAGGTGCACACTTTGGTTTATGGGCGTGTTAGAACACTTCCTCCATCTGCTGTTTCCGAGTTTATTGAAATGCGCTCATGATGAACCCAGCTTCAACTTGTTCATCAGTCTGAATCCTATTGTAGTTTGCTTACACGGGCATAACGCTCACACAATAGTTCTTTGAAAAAAATCCACTTCTTTTCATTTTCAGTAAATGCTTGAGAGAAAAATATCTACTCAGTTATGTGCTGTTTGTTCTTAAGAGGAGCAGCGACAGATTGTGTCCAACATTTGCACGTTTTCGTGAATTTCATTCCAGAGTATTTATATGAACCTACAAAAAGCATTTTATGTAGCACAAGCTCACCAATATAGTTCATAAAATGTTAGTGTTTGTGTCAAGTATGGTACAAAATGTCTTATAGAGCTTGTAAAATGACTTTCAGTTTAGTTTAGAGCTACATGAAATGCTTCTAAGGCTGCTGAATGTCAGTGAACATGAGGGACTCTCTCCTATGACCTTGATGAACATAATGAAATGAATACTGAGAACACGCTATAAGTTACTGTGACGTTTGTGCTGTGCATCAAAGCGATGGAGGAGATGTCACTGGAGGGGGGAATGTCTTCAAACATATGGAACACTTTGCAGGGCGGTGCTGCCACATCATGCCCTCCGTTCAGTGAGGAGATCTCATTCGATAACAAAGTGTCACCTCTTTCTTCTGGGTCATCGCTTTCCGCTGAATTCAGGAGCTGCTGATTCAACCACGGGGGGCAAAGTTCACCCGGGAGTCAAAGTGCGCATCACACCCTGACTTCTTTTTTAAACCGCATGTCAGAATTAGATGAATGTTCAAAGTTTCAGCGAGGTGCCACCTCAAACTCTTCGCTCCTGCTAGAACTAATTATATCCTGCATGCTGGTGAGGAATAACGTCACATTTTTTTACATGCTGTCAACACGTTATTCTTATATTTTGATGCCTATTATTTGATGCCTAATTGGCTGCAGACGCTCGCGGGCGTGACTCCCCTCAGATGCGGTGTCCTTCGTCTGTTAATAATGCAGAGGGATGGTGAAACTTTAATTTTCAACTTGAATGCATTTGCAGTAACTATCTGGTGTGCATTTCCCCTCCTCTCACAGCCAGCCCGCTGTCACTGTGTGCAAACAAAGCGGAACTATTTATGCACTTAAAACTTGATAGCTCTTGTGAATCACCGTGAACAATGCGATAGCGGATCCTAGAACGAGACGCCCCATCCGAAATACTAGGCTCAGGGAGGGCTGTGACATTTCAGATAACATTTAGAGGCCCGCCTAATTAATATGAGCACGGGTGTGTTTTCAAGCCCAGTCCACTTAGCAAATTCTAATTTATTTCCCAATTACTTCAAAACAACTGCTGTCTTAATACGCCTGACTTGCTCTTTTGTCAGCTTACTCACTGCCTCGTTTCCCAGCATGGCTCCCGTCACACATACAGGCCCACACAGTGGCTTTAAGGCTAAAAAGCAGCTTGGTTACTATGGAGTCTGGGTTTGCAGATATTCCACTGCACAAACACTGGAGAGTTTGCTCCTGACATTTATTGCATTGCATGGCATAATGTCCAACATACCCTGTATGTGTTATATCTTTTGTTATGCTGGTAGCATGACTTCAGGGATTGCAATAGCAATTAATCGGTCCACCATTTGAAATACCTCCAAAAATACTGAATATATATATATTTTTACATTTGGCTCAGACCTTCATGATTCCCTAATGATGGATCCTTCTGACTGTGGTCCTGACCTTTGAGAATGTTCAATACTGTGTCGAAAAGTAGCCAGACTAACTAACTAACTCACTCACTCACTGAGTAACTAACAAACATTTACTCAAGTACTGTATGTTTGGATTTTAGCTCATTTCCCTGTTCATGCTAACTGTACAAGGGGTGAATTTTTACATACAGGCTTAAACTTGCAGAATCGCATGCATAATTCATTATGCGTAATTAAGGGTGTGGCCACTTTGAGTGACAGGTTAGCTTTCAGTAACCAGGCTCGACTGGGCACACCTCAGCTCTACCCTCCCAGAGTTTGGCAGACTCAGACAGTGCCAAGACAGCGACGCCCGGAGCCACTGTCACTGAGCTTCACAATGGCTCCTACGAAGCCTGTGAGTGACGTCACTGAGACTACCCCCATGTTTTATACAATCTATGGAAACACTACATATGGTAGCCCGACATGATACTGCAAACTGTTTGCTCACTAGCTAGACAGGACCTGCTAATCGGCTCACAGTAAAAAAGAAAAATTATTCAAATTACCAACAACTTAAAAGTATTTATGGCACAGTTTTATGACAAATATAGACTAAAACTTAGAATATCAACTATGTTAGCTCCAGCAGAAAATTCTAATCTGATTTACAAATGACTTTCACAAGAAGAAATGAAGAAACCTAATATGAAATGAAACAACTTAAGTTCCCAATATGTCCTCACCTGAAACCCAAATGGCCAAAACTAGTTCTTCAGAGACATCAGGCCTTTGATTAACCTGCTTCTAATTAACTGCAATAAGTGTTTATCCAAAATGAATTCGTTCTGTATAATTCGAGCTTTCCACAAACGCCCAAAGTCAATAAAATGCTGCCCTCTAAAAAGCAAAAGAGCGTTAAAAGAGGCAGCGGCAGACTGTGTAGACAGAGCAGCATTTGTGCAATTAAAGCAATTTTGTGAGTAGAATCCAAGGCAGCATTTCACACGTCGCACTCAAACATTGACATCACTGCTGGTGGTTAAAAGTAGGCTGACATACAGACAATTCAGCTGATTGTTGATTTTTATGTTCAGGTTATAAAGCTTGGACGCAATATACCGCCAGTCACACATGAATAGTCCTGATTTGGACCATCACAGGACTCCAAAGCTCCCAACCACACCCTGTCACTGGTCATAAAAGTGGCATTTAGTACAAACCTTCCCTGAATTACTGCTGACTTCCAGATCCTGTATATATCATTTTAGAATGTAGCATCCACTCTGTATGTCTGTCCATATTATGGTAATTTTATGGTGTAAATCCTGTACCTGGAACAGCAGAATTAAGTCACCTGTACATTGTTTTAATGTTTGTTTGTTTTGCTAATCTTATGGGAAATCACTTTGTCTGGTTTTACAATCTCCTGTTGTCAGGGTTGAAAGTAAAAATAGAAAATAAACTTTCCCTGCAGGTTTTCCTGAGCAATTTTCTATTACTGTGGTCAGAGAGGGAAGGAATAATCAATATCTGTCCAACCAAGCTTTCCCAGTCTAAACACAATCTTCTAATGGTGGCCATTATCACTCATATCACTCCTGGATAACTACCCTGATCAATGACAGTATCTTTTCATCCTGAGGAGGGGGTTTCTCATTCACTCTTTCCCAGCAGGGGGGGATTCAAAGCGAGGAATCGTTCTCAACAGCAGCAGCGGTGGCAGCGTTACAGTTCCAGACGCAAACATACCTTGACATTTCCAGGTTGGCACACATTGTGTTTTAGCATGCACATGGTTCGAAGCTCATCAGATATCCTGCTGACTGCCCAGGATGTCTCAACAAGTGCAAAGTCAGTGGTGAGGATTATGTTCAGAGAAGGAGCTTCCTTGTTATTTGAAACGTTTGAGTCGAAAGTCCACTCCTTGAAAAATGAACTGACATCGGCTCTCCCAAAATGATTGCTGGTGTGAAAATAAAGAACTTAGTGTTCGCTAATGTTGTAGTTCTTCTAACATGAGTCACCATGTTCAAGGGAATTATGTCTGGGATTATCATGCTCGCTAAAAATGAGAATAAAAAAAGAGCTTTCAGTGCAAATTCCCAACAGTTTTTTTTAGGAGGTAAGTGAATATCTGCAATTAGGAATCCAAGTGTCCCGGTTGTTACATTGGAGGCAAGGGGGAAGCTCATCTGCAGCACTCTGTCTGCCATATTTTCACTAACACCTGTTCAGTGTTGTTCGTCTCACCTGTTTGTAAAAGTATGCGGGTGTTACTGCATGTGACACCTTGGCTGTTTCCTGTTGACACAGTCTGAGTGGTGTTTGTGCTTTGGCTGTTTCATAGTGGCTGTCACTACTTATTCTGATCTTTTATCCTGATGCATATCTTGTTTTTTCCTGTAGCCCACTGGCGCTATCAGAAATTGACTGTTTACAACAGCCAGTAAATATCGCTTGAAATGAGAGAAGGTCAAATCACTGCTCTCAAGTCTCCCGTTAACAGTTCTCAGCCCAGGCCAAAGTCTGGAAATCTACCCAAAACACACACTGGACATTAAAAACTACTATACAGCAAGAGGCTAATAGCAGGAAAAGCACAGTCATATGATGAATAGCATTAATGAAGGCTGCATTCAGTTTAGGTGGGCTTGTGTGTTGTACATGCTATGCTGATACCTCACTGGACAGTTAATAGACTGAGTCATTGTTCATATTATTAGTAACACCTGTCCTTTTCCTGAGACGACAAGTCAAAATGTTTGTCGTGAGGAAGGTCTGTGGGGGATACAGTTGGCAAAATGGCAAGAATGAAAATGAACAGCGGGTTCGTTAGTGCTTTGTCAGTAACAAACTGAGCTCTTATTTGTATGTCAGGCAAAATGTTCGAGAATATTATTCTAATTTGATTGTTTCCTGCATATTCTCAATTAAACAAGTGTGGCCTTGTCAGTGTTTAGTCAGAGCCATCCTGAACGCAAACTGAATTTTATAATACAAAAACTTGTTTTACTGAAACACACTGCTGCAGGGTTTGCTGTAAATATCTTTTAAAAGGAGGAAAGTTAATGCAAAAATCTAACTGTCTGTAAACAAACTTCCTCTTTAGAAACTTCAAACTGCCTCTGACCAACCTCCCAGCTGGTCCAGTAAAAGCTGCACCAAGCACCAGTATCAAACTGTGGTTACACCTGCAGGTGTAACTGTATTACAGGGCCAGAAAGTCATCCCTGAACGCCTCCACGTATCTGGTCCTCTGTCTATTCCTGTGCTACTGGCCGGCATGACTCAGGGAAATATTCACTTATGAGTTTCTGACATGGAAGGCGCACGTGGGAAGGCTTCCCCTTCCAGGGAAGCGTTGGATGACAGATCTGACCTTTGGGCTCATGCCAGACATCGCTCAGAGAGAGTTGACGCTGAGGAGTGCGTCTGGTGTTAGTAACACTCAGGCTGGTGCTGCCTGATGGATGAATCACACTGAATTCCTCACAGTCTTTGCCTCTGGCTTTGTTCAGGGTCAAGAGCAAGAGCTTTTGTTTGAGTCCATCTATGTTTTGAGATGTCTCATCACTGAGAATAGTATCTGTGATGTAGGTTAGGAGTTTTCTACAGTTATTAACAAATCAACATGTGTTCTCCTGGAAACCTGGAGGTTTTTTCCTCTAATGTAGTTGGATGCTGAATATAAGACACCATTCTTGATCAGTATGACCCCCAGTAACAGGCATTTGTGTTTAGAGTGATTTATTCACACCCTGGGATATTTAGTCCTTCAGTTTTGTTAGTTTTGACAGGTGAGAAAAATACAATTTGAACTCAGGTGGCACCAAATGACAGCTGTGACATAACTGAAAATATGAACCATTTTCACAGAGGATTTAATCTTCAACAACTACAAGAAATTACTCCAAAATAGAGAGGTTTATGGGTGTGGGGACAAGGATGTTGACAACTTGTAAGTAGCAGGTGCACACTGGGAAAGCTTAGCTTCACAAAATGAGGTTCTTTGTGTTTCTTCACCAGGACAGAAGGGTCATTATTTTGACAATGCACACGCCATCACGCTTTGATACAATTTAATGACTCTCCCTGCCATCGATTCACCAAATATCAGTCCAATAATCAGGCTGCTTGTGTAAGGTATGGTATAATTCAATGTGGTATGATTTAATTTGGTGAAAGAACGAAATAAAGTACAAAAAAGAGAAGAAGAGTCAGCTGTAAGTGTGATCACACGGGATGTCAACAGGTGGTGCAACATTAAGACAGGTGCCAATCCCATAATTTTTGTGTCTGTCATCAGGTGTAGCAGCTTCCCTCCCGCTTACAGGACAATGAAACACTTATCCCAGATAACACTGCAATGGCACAGAGTGCAAAAAACACCTTGGATGGCATCTTTAATCCAATGAACCCTTTGGCAGCGCTGCCACTGTTCATTATCAGATATCTGGCTGAACTACAGGGAAATGAAATGAAATACTCAGTGACGACATCCAGAATTTATTTTCAAATTGATGCGATTTCCTTTTATACAACTGTGATATCTGCCTGCTGATGGATGACCAAAAGAAGAAAATTTCCAGTCAGTGGATCTCAGGCAACAAATTTTCTGTCAGATTTGGTATTTTGGTATTTCTTGGTATTTCCAAGGTCAATAATTGTGATGATCGTGATGATGAAGAAGATGTAGATGACTGCACTTGTGCTCGAGGAGCAGGTAGATGATGAGGATGATAGAGCTGCTGTTACTGATGCTAATGAGACCACCATGATGGTGAGATGATCATGATGCTGAACAAGATGATGATTAATGATGAAATGGTGAGGAGAATGATGATGAATATGATGAAGAAAGTTAATAATGAGAAAGAGAAAGATGATTATAATGATAAGTATGAAAAAGTGATGAAGAGGAGTATCAGCATGATGAGAAGAAGAACATGATGGTGGTGATGATGGCCCCTCGTCCCCTGCTCCCCCCTATAGGGGCACCCTCGCCGCTGCCCCTCCCATGAACAGCGTTACCACGGTGACTGCCGGTTTACGTGATGACGTCGGATGTATATGAGCGCGGGCGGCGGGATCTCTCTCCCCTTTTACCGCCATCGGAGCGGAGTCTCTTTCTTCCCCGGGACCTCTTCGCTGCGCAGAGCCGCTTTACCAGTCCAGCCTACGGCCAGAAAGCGAAGGTAAGGGACGGGACCTGGAAATGGCTCCGGTGCCAACGCCCTAAACTTGTGCGTCGTTTCAGAAGTGAAATTACAATTCCGCTGCTTATGTGGACAGCGGCAGAGAAAGACGGCTTTTCTTTGCTAATGCTAGTGAAGTCAGACAGCGGCAGCAGCCATTGAGACTGGCTCCACCATGATGTGTGTTAACGTTACACGCGATTAAAAAAAATAATAAAACAACCATTATTATGTATGCTCGTTTCCCGTGGATCGTCTTGACAATCGTTGCATTGATAGAAACGACACAACGTTGCACAATTCCCGTTATTGTCGGCGTTTTTCGACATTTGTTGACACGTGTCTTATATCTTGTATTTTTGGAATTGACCTTATTTTTTGGAGGATGATGCTCAGGGTGGGGAACTGTGGGTGCGAGTCTGGACTTAAGGTACACAACACACGGCGTTTTGTCAAGTGGGTGATGTTAGCCGGTAAAATTACACAGCGAAAGCTGGTTTAAACATGGTTCAGGAGCGTTGGCATCACTTCCTAACTGGCCCATATTTTCTAGCTACGGCACCGTGTCTGTCGAAGCTGTTCCTCCCACTTGCTCAGCCCAAGTAGTGCGCATCAAGCTAGCAGCACATGAGCTAGCTCAACTAGCCAGACACATCGAGGCAGCGCAGTGACAAGACCGGGCAGGCCGGCTAAAGTTAGCCTGTTTACTAGCTCCTGGCTGGTGTGTGAGGGAAGCGAGCGGACCTTTGTTGTTTGACGTCGTTTCAACAGGTTGGCTGGCTCGCTTCGGCCAAATGAAGTTGAAAATGTAGCTTCAGAGTGAGCAAGCAAGCACCCACCCAGGGCTTTTTTTTGTCAGTCATTGATGGTTTGCTAGACTTGAGCATGCAACACGTGGTCACTGGGCAGGATTAGGCGAAAAAAAAAAAAACCTGTCCGAGAAAGTAGAAGGTCTGTGTTTGGTTAGTCTGCTCAACCAGTGTTACATTTAATGTTCACATCTAGATCTGAGAAAACATGAGATTTGTAGCGGCTATTCAGTGTTTTTTGGCTTTCTGTGACAGGACCGAGACGATTGAAATGTCTGATTTGCATATGCTTGGTATTTCCATTCCAAACTGAATACGACCTGTCAGAGCTGTACTGTTTGCCAAATATATTAGACATTTCTCATATAATGACTCATCATTTGGTCAGATGTGGATGTTTTCATCATGAGATAGTTTGTCAGATGGTCTTCATTGTTGAAATGAGAAAGTGTTGCATTGTAATATGGAAGCATGTGTAGAAATTCCACAAACCTGCACAGTGACACATGACATAAATGTACTCATAACTCTTTACTGACATAGTGCGTCTTCTTTTGAAATGCTGGGTCCTCGTCTTCCAGCTGAGCGGTTTGTGCACATTCCATTGTCTACCTGCAACTACTTTTGTCCATTAAAAAGCAAGTATTGACCTCAGCTTGAAACTCCCTGTCAGCACATTTTGCACAACAACAGTATGTTTGAAAAATGTCTGCTGCTGCTAAGAGCTTTCTACCGTACTTTCCCCATCAATAATTTGCCATTTTAGAGAATACAAGATGGCAGGGGTTTGTGTGTATCATCTTACCTTGGATATTGCAGTGTGATATGGGCCATATGTGCATTAATTCTTTTGTGCCTGTTCATTTGGACCATTGTTGGCTAAAAAGTGAAAGCCCTAAAGTGTCTCCGTATGGGAAAACTGACATGATTAAAGCCACAAATCAGAGTCAACACATAGACAGCTCTCTTCATCAGTTATGCCCATATGGAGGAAGGAACAATTTGATCTGCCACTTGAGTTTGCTCTGAGCTTAGTGAACTGCCACATCAGCTCTGTAGTTAAATAATCTTGCTGTATTAGCTGAATGTAGGCCAGCATTTATATATATAGATATATATATGATATGATGGCTTTGCTAAAAGGGTATCCGTCATGCCCATTTAAAAAATTCTTATGACTTAACAGCCTTCTCTTGATTTCAGGTTGAATAGCCCTCTATGAAAATGGTTTCATCTCAGTGTCTTAATTTTCTGGTCATGTGTGACCCCAGAGGTTTGAAGTTCTGGGCATTGGGACCCAGAACTGACTTACCCCTGGGATGATGGCTGAATGCATGTAATGACTAGACAGGATGACAAGCCAGTGGGGAGGTGGCAGTCAAAGACCAGGAGTGGGTTGCTTTAGCTCTATGTAAGTTTAACCGTAGCCGAGTTTGAACCTAATTTCCGACTTGGGGCCGAGTTTATGCACTATTAACATTTTAGGGGTTGCAGCTGACCAACTGAAATGGTTCCAGTGCAGACATACATTACAATTTAAATCTGACACTGAGCCCTTAATAGGCGTAAAGTCCTCTGTAAAATAGTGGTTGGCATGGCTCATTGTTTTGAAAGGTAGGATAAGAATGAAGAGGAGCAAATTATACTGGCTGTTTTTTGGTAGCAACATGTTCATAATGATAGTACACAAACTACTTCTGTAACAGTACACAGACTAATGTCATAGGGCATTACTACTCTTATGTGCCTTTTTGTTGTTGTTTGGTGATTAGCCTTAGCTATTTTTTAGCCATTAGCAGCTTCACTATTGTGTATGTAACTGTTCAGACGTTTGGACATGAGAGACAACAAGGTAATAAACACTGTCTTAAGAAAAGTGCGGTTCCCTCACATTTGCTGCAGGTAGTTTTTGATAGACCGTTCTCTCCAGAGGTGTCAGATTGATGCTTTACAGAATGTGTGATTCTGGGTTGGAACGGGGCAATACAATTGAAATAAGATGATATTAATATTTTCCACATCTAATAATTAGCATAAGGCCAAAAAATAAATTGATTGTCAAAATCTTACCAAATAATGAAAAATGTCTAGAATTTTTCAGAGTCAAAGGTAATGTCTTTGAATGTATTGTTCTAATTTTCTAGCAGAGAATGTGTACAGCACAATGTGCTGCATGTGAGAGGGGCAGGATGGACCAGTGTCTTTTTTCTGTGTCGCCTTTTCTAGTGTCATTTCCATGCATCGTGAGGCAACGAGAGACTGTCGGAGCAGGAATAACCCAGTCAACATAATACAGAACTTGCTTTGAGGCCTGTGCGTAATCTATTACACATTTGGGGCTTTGTCACTCCAGTGTGGATCAGTAGTGGCCTGATGTTCCGCTGATGGAGGTTGCCGATATTTAAGGCTGACCTAACAAATTATCTTCAGTGACTTTGGGTCCATTCAGGTTCAACACCAGTATAGAAAATTTCCACCACCTTAAGTGAACTGCACATATGACTCTGTTACACATGAAAAGCACAAGCCTCCCCCATGTATAGACCGGCACCACATGGCTCAGGGTTTGAGTTACAACCACCTTAGTGATTGTGTGTTTTGACACCTTTGTCACTTCCAGGTCGTGATCTATTGCCTCACTCTCTTATAGGCACCAATTGCTTGTGCAGGTCTCCCTTAGCTACCCCTCTGAAAAGAATGCCAGGTAATCCATCTCTGTAAAGGGAAGAAGGCTCTGGGTGGGTGAGTCACAGCCAAGGTTGATCTTGTCTGGACCAAGAAAGGGACTTCTTTTGTAAGCATGTGTTCGGACTTATCCACATCTAGGCTTTAATAAAAATGCTCTTTGTACACTGAAAACAGGAGGTTTATTTCACAACGTGATCAACTGAGAAAAGTAGGGTTGTTTGCAATTCCTGCAATGACGCATGTGTATGTATACACACACACACACACACACTCTTGACCTCCGTGGCAAATTTCAGCCTGCTAGGCCAAAGGTTGAGTATATTTTTGTGGACCGTCCAGCTGACAGAACAAGCTATAGAGCTGCTTGTCACAGCTAAAACCTGCCCGTCAAGAACGTTCCCTGGCCGAAATGATCATCAGGGATTCATGTCCATCACTCATTTGTGCATAATCAGGTGCAGGGAAAGCATGAATCGATGCATGCTTTTGTCAGTTGATCAACTCATTGGTTACTTGTTGTGAAATTACTGGTCTCACAGGGATTTCTGGAAAGAATGGAACAATGGTGCTGAACCATAATTTTCTATTGTACCAACCCTTTTCAAGTTTGGGGCATTAGTTTAGTCATACTTCTCCATAAATCCCCAAATTTTAGGGAGACCTTGCATGGGAGTTGAGCCTGACTGCATTATGGGGAAACTTGGTCTACACTCGGGAGGGAATGTTTCTGTTTTGCTGATACGACAGATATCTATCAACAGCACAGTTTGTCGAGACAATTTCCACGAGTATCTTTTTTCAGCTGCTATTTTTGTTATTGTTTTTCAAGAACACGTTGTGCTTTACTTTGATCTTACGTTGGTTGCAGGCTGACAGTGAAGTGTTGTTGACTGCTGCATAGGGTTCCTTTTGATATGCATTTTTTATGCATTTCCTCTTTGATGGCGGCAGTGCACAAACAGCAGAGTTTTGCAGGGGTAGGATTTTTCTTTAGTTTGTTTTGATTTCGTTTCCATCAAAATGCTCGGGCTGATTTTAAAAGTGGGAGAGTTTAAAGCGTTGATGTAAAATCTGGGTTACGTAATAGAAATCATTTAAATTATTTGTTCTGTTCTGCTGAGGCTGGAGTTTTCCTGGTGCCTTTTCACTGTCACACACCGAAACCTTTTTGGGAATCAGTTGGCTATTCATGGAAAGTACGATGCAGCTGTTGTAGTAGCTTTTAATGACTGAAGGTCTGTGTGAGCCGAATGCATGAAAACATTATTTGGATTAGAGAAGGAAACCTAATCTATACGTGTGTACCAGCATTTCACAAACAAAAAAAGTATAACTGGAGATTGTGACACGTGCAGCTGGCATGATGCAAACTGGTAGAGTGAAGACATATCACTAAAGAAACACTGATGTTACAGATGTTTTTCTCCCACAAACAGTCTTTGGCGAATACAGACACCGGCTTGTTGAGAGCACACCGACCTGTCAACCTTTGTCAATTTTGGCCATCAAGTTATTCACGGAATTACATTAATTGGCGACAGCTGATATGACCTGCCACCGGTGCGTTTGTCAGTGTGACTGGAGAAAGTGACAAGTCAGCGGCAGCTAAAAATGAAGCTGTTACTCGAATGTTTTGTACACGGAGCTTTAATAATGATAAATGGCACAGGAGCTTAGCAGATCTGTGTATTTTGCCAACCCAGGTGTCAGAACAGAGTCACTCAACCGGTGTGACCAAATAATTTTTCACACTCATTTTGCAGCAGGATTCTCAGTGTTGAGCCTGGCTGTTTGTAAAGGAGAGTAGCACTACAACATCAGCAGGCTGAGGTGGACAAACACAGCAAAGACAGGATTAGATTTTGATCAAAATGTGTAGAAATCTCTCAAATAACTGCTAACAAAAATCTGACTGTCATATAATATATGGTAGTACACCCCTGTAGTACTCTAAGCAGCTTAAAATTAGCGTCATGAGTTATTTGCAAGTGTTGTTTGACCTAGATCTGGTGACAGTCGAATGTTGTCAAAATTCCTTTGTCTTTCAATGTTTCTAAACTAATTTGCTCTCCTGTCTCTCTTTTTAGCATCACTTGAGACTCAGCTAAGATGGCAGACATCGACAAGTAAGTATATCTTTCACTAATGCTGCTCTGTATCAAACACTGTGCCTCCCTGCCACCTGACTCCTCTTTTGGTCTGCTGCTCTTGGTACCTGACGTAGGCTGCGAAGATATACGACATCACTGATTTGGGCGCGGTTAGATATACAGCACGTTTAAACCTATAGAGGGCAGTGCAGAAGGCTTACCCTCAATGAGGCCTAATGGGCACAGTTGTTTACTAAGGCCGGTGGCTGGTTGGGATGCCACGCCCAGGCTCAAGTCGCATCATCACAGTCTGACACATTAGACACACGGACCAGACGCCTCGCAACATTTGAGTGATGGACGTAAACATCGTTCCAGCAGGCGTGATGCTCCAGTGGTTGTCTCACAACACATGGACAGATGCTGTCTTCCTCACACATACTGCTCGACTGTTTGCCATTGATTTTCACCTCGTGCAGCAGACTGACAGGAGAATGATGGGCTTTGCTGCTGATGCTGTGTTGTGTTTAGTATTGAGCTCTCCTGCGCTGCATCTTAAAGTAGGGTGTCATGTTTCAGTGCTTAGAACAGCATCATGGGGGGAAAGAAAAAAAAAGCCTGCAGTTGTGATTACTGCTGGAGTGTTTTTGGAGCTACAACGGATCCCATGGTTTAAATGACTGAGAATTGTTTATTATCTAGCAGGGAATATGACTGAACTTAAATTCCTCCTCCCTTCAGTTGCCATCAAATGTCCCTATGAGCAAGTAGGGCTGCAACTATCCCTTACTTTCAGGGTCAAGCACTCTATCGATCAGTCTCATTTAGGGTTGGTGGGGATTCGGCGACACTGTTTCTACCACAGGAGCGATCCCTGCTGTATTTACACGCTATCATTCAGGGTATGCACTGCCACCCTCCTACACAGCAAGTACTCTCTTCTGCTTGCCTGTATGTTGCTTTCCGCTCTTTCGTTGACACGGCGGATATGTCCAAATACATGCAGTATTGATATAGATGCAGAAACCGTCATCATTATGGATGAGTCCTCCTCTTGCTCTACCCTGGTGCCACCCCTCGCCTAAACCATACAGAGTATTTCCAATAGGTGAGAATGCGTCTGACATGGGCAGATGTGCTGCATGTGTTAAAGGACATTTCTGGACAATGTCCAGGCCTGATGCTGTTCATATGAGAAAACAGCTTGAGTGTCTCTGCTGTGTATTCAGGGTGGGCAGTGCGATGTAGCGATCGAGCTGCCTCGTAAGATCACATGATTTGGGCAGCATGGCTGTTTCCATCTCTGTTCTCATTTAGAACCGTGAAGCCTCCATTTTGAAAGAAGTTAGTTTTTAGTCTTTTGTTTTTAGCTTGTTGTCATGTGAGGCAGATGTTTTATCCTCTGATCGACCCCTGTTCTCACATTCATTCTTTGAAGATTCATGTGTGTATTTGTGGCTTTTAATTGGGCAGGTTAAGACTAAACAAATGTCCTACTCTTAATTTTTCAGCTTCACCAATCAGTTGTTTTTGGAATTTAAAAAGAGTTTAATATTTGGCTGCTGGTTGCAGCAGCTTCTCCAAAACATGCCTGAAGTAGTTTGGTGGTTTGTGTTAATTCTATGCAAACAGTCTGAAGCGTCTGTGTTTTGGCTGACCTTCCCTTCTAACTTCCTCCCCCTCTGTGTCTCCCTGAGCAGCAAAGACCAGGCTGAGATGGACCCGGCAGATATGGAGGATGTGGAGGAAGTGGAAGAGGAGGAGACGGGAGAAGATGAAAACAGCAAAGGTAGGACTCGGTGATTTTTTTTTTTGCATTATTGAATACATTGTTTAGATGTATGAGATAATGTCATATACATCAAAAGATTTTTGCACAAGATTTTCATCATTCAGCTGTATAAAAGTGTCATTTCAGTAGTGTAACAGTCTGAACTCTGTCCCTCTGCCTGGTATTTAAACTGAGCACAGTTATTTACACGATTTTGAATTGTCGTGAAGAGCTGGGAGGCACTAATCCGTTTTATTTTGGGATCTTGATGCTGTTTATGCATCCTTTGATGCTCAATAAATGATTCCGACAGTTTTTTTTTTTTTTTTTTTTTTCAGATATTAGCCTACTCTCGGTTCACTGTGGATAGATATAGATGCTGTTGGACCATGTCTATTTATAGCAAGTTTGAATGGTCTTTCTAAAAGCCACACTTGAAAGAAGGCTCGTTCTGACTGCCTACGACTGATCTGTCATATCGACCACACTCTCAGGAAAGCCTTACATGAGGTCTGGAAGCTGAGGGGAGATTTTAAATGCATGACTAATATACTTAGAGCTTGCCAGCGTTAACATACAGTGCAAACTCTTGTTAAGAAACCTGTCACAACAACCCTCATAAAGGCTGCCATGAGACAACAGTAACAAACTTGGAGGGACCCACAAAGTCGGAGCACAGACCATAAGATTCGTGGAAGTGAGCCACTTAAAAAACAAAAGGTTGAAACAATGTCTGCTGCCACTACAGTGTAAATTATAGAGCAGCCCTCATCCTCAAGAAGCTGGAATCGGGGAATTTTAATCTTTTCTTTGTTCTTAAAAATAACTGATTTGTCGATTTTCAATAATCTAATAGTTGACAACTAATGGAAGAATTGTTGCATATGTGTATGGGTGGAACTGGGTGGGTGCACCAACGCTGGCATCAAACACATAACCTAGCATGTGTTTGTAACATGCTAAATTGAGATCGTGGCACTGGAGGAGCCGGAGTGAACAGCAGTAAAGGCAACAGTAACTTAAATTTGACATCCTTGCTCTTATATTTACAGTGAAGAGCCTAATAGGTTTTTCATTGAGCGTCTGTAGTGATGTGATCCCAAACTCCATGAGCATCTACAGAGCACTGCTGCTGTGTGACTTGATGAAAGAAAAGGGTCCTAACACGCCTTGTTATATGAGCATCATCAGTCTGAGATCTCAAAATGGCTCTCGACAGGGGACAAAAAGTTGAGACGTAACTGGCTTGTATAGAGCAGTACTTCAGGACTGATCAAAGTCAGAAAGTGCATGGTAGTCAGGGACAACGCTTGGTGAGCCACACATACTTCACCTCAAAAAGGCAACTGGCCCTGAGGCGGCTGACCTTCATTGATGTATCCACTAACAGGAGCATTTTCTACCACAGCATCCAGCCAAAAAGCTAGTGTTGTGTGAATTCAGACAAGCAAAGGTGTATTTATTCGAGTGGATGCGGAGACTTGGACAGCCGCTCTATGCTAGCTGGTAACACATTACAAGCAAAATGCCCAGGGTGTGCCAGCATGGAAAAGTGACTTCCAATCTCTTTAATCTTCTCACCTGCCAGCAGTGATCTGACTGAGCTTTGATAGGTGCAAGCAATGTGTCGGGACACTCCGATTGTACCATCTGTCACCTGTCTGGTTGCACAAAGGGAGAGCACCCTTTATTGCTGACTGCCACCTCTTTTGTCTGTGCAGCACTGGCAATATAACATTAGTAACCCCAATCAGTGTTTACCTTATTTACCTCGAATGACACAAAACCTAAAATATGCAGGAAACAAATATGTTCAAATGTAGCTGAGAGATGACTAAAGGCTCTGGGCAGGAAGCTGCATAGTAAGTAGTACAGACGTACAAGACAGTGGTGCATGATTCCCTACAAAGCAACAAATGCATGCATATCTCTAGTTGTTACCTAGACAGGGGTAGGGGAAACACTGCGACTAAAGCAAATAAAAATTGTGTTCTTCAGCAGTGATTCTTGTCCAAAATATGAATTTGCTTATTTAAGCAAGGCATTAATTTAATCAAACGTCCAAGTTCAGGTCCGTCCTCAAGAGACTTTTTCGTACTCTTAATTGATTGAACTGCCTTCATATTGCACTTTTGACTGATGTGCGTGTTTGTGCCCTCAGCTCGTCAGCTGACCGTGCAGATGATGCAGAATCCACAGATCCTGGCTGCGTTGCAGGAGAGACTGGATGGTCTAAACGGTTCACCGTCGGGGTACATGGAGAGGTGAGATGTAATCTTATTTTTTAGTAAGTTAATCTTTGAACACATTTTTGCAGCTTGCTCCCCTCTGCAGTTGTCATAAAGCAGAGTAAGGTGTTCAGTCCTCTTTCCATCATAACACTCCTGTTTGTTATTTGTCTGTAATATTGGATTCAGTGTAAAACATTAAATCAAGATAATGGGTTTGTTTTTAATCCCAAACTTTGTAAGTAACTTGCACAGTGGATGTTTTTTTTTTTTTAAGCACTCTGTCGGGTCCTGTTGCTGTGGGCTATCAGTCATAGGTTGTAATCATTTACTTGCACTCGGATGGTGGGTGGGTGTTTTTGCTTCTCCAGTAGCATACTACATGCTAATTACTTTCCTAAGCGGTGACTGGGCCTTGTTGAGTAGCGGTGCTTTTATGCAAATCAAGTTCAAGCAAAGTTCAGTCATATTCATGTTTCGCAGCAGTATTCCAGTAAAAGATAAAACCACTGAATCCAAAGGTGAGGATGCATTAAAGGAGCCAACATTCAACCTGTCGCTGAATGGCTGAGTCCATGCGGAGGCTACAGAGAGGCTTCATTGTGCTACTGCTGAGCCGCTTGTATGAGAATATTGTCAAGTCTCAGCCCACGTTGGGTCAATTACTGACCATCTCAATAGCAGAAAAATTGGCGCAGCTTCACAGGCTTTACTTTGTATAGAGCAGCTTAACAGGAGTGAGTGGCCTGTTTAATGTACAGCAATCATTTAGCTTCATTTTGATTGGCTCAGTTGACAGACAGAAAACAAAGGTCAGTAGAGGCGACCTGAGTACATGAAAAAGGATCTGGTGATGCGTCTGCAGTGATGTGTTGCGTCTGTTTCCTGACTCTGAACATGAATAAGTACTGAACGGAGGGCAGGCTGCCACATGGGATTATTTTTCTGCAGTCCTGACTGTCCATTGTAGTCTGTCCCCGTCATGTTTGGTGGCCAATCCAAACCAGACAGTGATGGATATGCAGAGAACCGACTAAGGGATTATTGCGGTATAGAACTGCATCAGCTCCTGAGGCAGGTTGAACTTCATGAGCTGGTACAGGAAGTGCAGCCTCTGCCGAGCTTTTCTGATGGTGGAGTCGATGTTGGACAGCCACTTTATGTCCCAGGAGATTGTGGATTAGGGTCGGGCGAATTGACGAATATATTGGCAAATGGCCTAGTCCATTGCTGATCGTGTTTTTGTTTGTTTTTTTCCTGACAGACTCTGTTCAGCAAGTTAACCCAGTAGCACAATGAGGCCATAGAGAGGCAGCTTGGAAAAATAGTCTAGAATAGGCCAGAATATTTTCTCAGCTGGCTCTGTGAATTAAGGATTTATTTCAACCAAACCAGAGTCGGTGGCAGAACAGTGGAAAAACTAACCAAGACGGTTTGGGTGAGTTTTATTTTGTTTTTATTTAGTTTGAACGAGGTGTGTTTTACGATTATTTAATTACGCAGTTAAACTCATGTTATTTCAGTGAAAGACTTGTTCGCTGCACACAAACCTGCAAGAATATGTCGGCAATTGTCTGTTGTTGGGCTGACGGGGGCTGGTTGGAAAATGTCAACAGATTGCTCAGCCCTATTGTGGGTTCCAGAAACTTGAAGGTTTCCACAGCAGACACTGTGTTGTTAAGTCTGGTAAGGGGGGTGGTGTTCTTCTGAAGTCCACTGTCATCTCCACCGTTTTGAGCATACTCAGCTCCAGTTTGTTCGAACTGCAGCAGAGGACCAGTTGTTCAGCCTCCTGTCTGTATACAGACTCGTCATCGTCACAGATGAGGCAGATGACCGTTCTGTTGCCTGCAGACTTCAGAGTTTTAATAGACAGGTCTCCTGAGGTGCAGTCGTCTGTGCAGAGGGAGAGGAGCCGTTAATGCCAAGACGGCTTGGAGAAATATGAATGCAGCTATTCTGATGAGACATAGATTCAGCCTATTGCACCTGTACAAAATACTTACCTGAGTGGATGAAAACTCTGGCAATCAGTTGTTTTGTGTGTTATGGTTGTGCATTGGGGTCAGTGTATTTTGTCTTTGTCAAAAAATCCCAATTCCACCCACTGCGATGAAGAAGTGAGAGAGGGGTGAATGGGTTTTATAGGTATCACATTTCTATTACTCACGGTTTGACGGGATGCACCAGATCGACGACTAAATGATTAAAATAACCTACAAACAGAGGTACAGTCAGTGATAGTCGTCTCTGACATGCCGTGTGAATGTAGTCGTGTGTCTGTGCCGCGGGGCTGTGCCACCCACTGCTCCTCTTCTCAGCAAAACCATCAGCAAGCAGCTCTTTGATCAACTTGTCAAGTGTTTGGCAGTCACCAACAAACTCAACAGTTACAACATCCCAGCACTTGGGACCAGACACGCATTCCCTTGCCAGGATAGTGCAGGCGGTCTAATTTACCACACTGCAGAGGAACTTGAGTAAGTGCAGCCTCACGACAGTTCCCAGAGCCTGGTGACCACTATCATGTCATAATTGCTGCTCAAAAATAAGTCGATTGATGTTCAAGGCTTCAGCCCCAGCAGGGCTGTCTGAGGCCCCAGACAAAGAAATTGGATTTCATTAATATCTATGCAAAATGAATGGTTGTTGAAACTTTTGGAGCAGCGTGGCTATTTTAGTCATTTCACATGTCAAAATGTTCCGTTTTAAAACTCAATGCTATCCTGCCAACAACACTAATAGCATCAATAAAAAAGATATTAATTCATTCAGCCTGTATTTATACAGGCTGTATTAGTCCTTCACTTCATTTTGCAAGGATGTTTTGATAAGAAGAAAACATTCAATTTGTAGTAAGAGCAAGATAAGAGAACTTTAAACCATTAAAACATTCAAAACAGCAGCTGAAAGGAATAAAAAGAATCTTAATAATGAAATCTCTAAGCTCTACAAAGTGGGTACAAGTGTATGATCTCTGTAGGACCTACCAACCTACATTCTGGTCTCAGGTTGCTGTAGGGCATTAGAAATCAGAGCGGAGATATAAAACCTCTGAGGTCTTAGTTTTGGCCTGGATGTTGTCTATGTGGAAGGTTTCACTCTGAGGTCTTTTTTTTGTTTAGGCCTCAGTGTATCACTTACAAGAGAATTTAGAAAATGTCCTCACAATATTTTTTCTAAATCTTCTAATCTTGAAGAACTCTCTGCATCATCCACTACAGTACCAGGCCATGAATTTCCTCAAGCTCAGACCAATAAATCTGTGTGCAAGTAAGACATCCTTTGTTCACTCTGTTAAATGAAGCAAATCTCAATAAAACTAGTTCCTGGCATGGTTTCAGTTTGTTTACTGGAAGGCCACCCTGACTTACTGGAGATCCTCTGGGGACAGTGCTGCTCAGCAGTGTGTTGCTCTGCTCTAAAGCTCTCAGCAGCTTAACTTCTGAGGCGGGGTCCTCTGGTACCATTTGCTCCCCATTAAGCACATTTTCTCCTGTGTTTTTGAATTCAGAAGCATGAGAGCAAATCATACATGATTAATACACCAAACCTATGGATTGTATAAAGGGTTGCACTAACAGACTCCAGCTGTTTTCATTCGATATGGAGTGTGCTTTGACTGCATTGGACTGTCTAGATTAGTCACATTTGAGTGAAAACCTGACCTTGATGCTAGGATTTTCTCTGGCTTGTTCTCACATCTTTTCTGTTCATGTGTGTCATCCCACAGTTTACCAAAGGTTGTGAAGAGACGCGTAAATGCCCTCAAGAACCTGCAGGTCAAATGTGCCCACATTGAGGCAAAGTTCTACGAAGAAGTACATGAACTGGAGAGAAAGTACGCAGCCCTCTACCAGCCCCTCTTCGACAAAGTACGTCATTTACACAGTTTCTGTATTGTGACCTTCAGTATTTGTACTATTTCTGCAGCTATGATGACTTTGAGCACCAAGCATGTTTCTATTTAGCTAAAATATTGTATGTGTTACTTTAGTACACATGTTCTAAGTGCAGTAAAGCTATCTGGGTGTCTGCAAAGCACAAACTGCTGTCATCACAATTCCATTAAAAGTATCCTGAACCTTCGATTGTTGGTTATAATGTGTAAATGGACAAAACAACAAGCAGTTATCTCACATGTTGTCAAACACATAACCTGTGGTAAACACATTCTCCCTCATCTGCTGCCTTGAGCGGGCCGCCATGTTTATGCCGATTTGCACTGCTGTATATCAGGCCAAACAACGCACACACACTCTCACACACCCTATCTTTGAAGCAACGTCAGGATTTGGAAGCAGCTCAGGCACTTCCACTGATCCAGTTTAGAGCTCAGATATAAAAGGGATGGTTCGGGTCATCTCTGTAAAGGAGATGGCTGTAAACATAAACGCTCCTATAGTGGCAGTAGCGTTTTATTTTTTACGCTTGAATTTAGAGCTGTAACTGTGGATCGTCTGTAAAATACCAGGACATGTTGAAAAATGCTCGGTTCACATTGCTTCTTTTGACCAACCAACGTTATCGACAATTAGGGTATTGCAGGTAAATTTTGCTGATTAACTAATTGGTTAATCAATCAACATTTCAGCTCAACTTGACGTCAACATATATTACGTTGGCTCCACAGTTGAATCAGCTGTCAGCTACAGAGAGGTTCCTTTGCCAATATAGCGTCTTTCACAGTTTGTGGTCGAGGAGACGCTTGTAGATAAAATGAACCAATGGTCATATTTATGCTTTTTCACATTGTCTGCAGTTGAACTCAGATATTTGACATTTTATCTCATCACAAACCGTGTAAAGGTGAGATCCACTGCATTTAAATACAGTGTCTCAACCGCAGGGCCCGTTAAAAGAGCACAAACCAACACAACATTTTCCAAATGCATGGCCAGCGGTCTGAAGATGAGTCTTTGACTTCATGTCGAACCTGACAGTTGTAGTCGCACTGGAATGGCACCTTTGGTTAGGGTCAGATTATTATACTGCGTTTAGAGGCATGACTCGGCAGTCCTGACATGATATAGGTAGAGTATACCTTGCTTGGAGGACCTCTGGTACCAATGTAACTTTAACTTGAATCTTTTTCTCCTGTCCTGTGCAGAGAAGTGACATAGTGAAAGCAGCATATGAGCCTACAGATGAAGAATGTGAATGGAAGGCAGATGAGGAGGAAGAGCTGACAGTAAGTAAGCAGGTACAGGTGACGTATACACCTGCATGCTTCCTGTCTGACTGAACACTTCTTCTCTTTTTCCCTTCCCGTTTCACGTTTAATGCATGCTAATGGTCTCATCCATAACAGAATAAGCTTCACTTCCCAAAAAGGCAACACTGCATGCAACTAATAACATAACTGTCACTGATTTCGGTGATTTGCAAGAGAACAGTTGAAATCAGTGTGATATATTGCAGTTTTTTTAGCACTGAAAGGAGCTACTTCTCCTGCTCTATTCTTTTTCTTTGTCATGTCCCCATGGCTGAGTGCTGTCTTTGTGGGTGTCGGTGGTAAAGAGCTCTTTGCATCATGGTTTGATATGTGAGAAGAAAAGTGGTTGGGCAAGCGTCATTTTGAAGAGAAAATGTCTCCCTGAACCAGGAAGAGATGAAGGAGAAGGCCAAGTTAGAGGAGGAGAAGAAGGACGAGGAGAAGGAAGACCCCAAAGGCATCCCCGAGTTCTGGTTAACGGTTTTCAAAAACGTGGACTTGCTCAGTGACATGCTGCAGGTAGGTTCATCCAGACGGCTGCTGGGGAGGCAGTGAAAATGGGTCACAGACAGTATTTGCTTCCAGCAGTGAAAAATCAGGGTGTGCTTCCACCTGCTGGCCAAGTTGCGTAATGCACGTGTTTGCAGAGTGGATTATGATGAAATCGGTTACGCTTCTAATAGTTAAAAGAGAAATTCCTGCTGGATGATCCTCTAAATGCTCTGGTGCTTTCTCTCCCCAGGAACACGATGAACCCATCCTTAAACATTTACAAGATATTAAAGTCAAATTCTCAGATCCAGGACAGCCCATGGTGAGTGAACCCGACTCATATTAAATGGCTGAAACCGGTCCGTTAACTCGAACCTGTCGGTAACTGCCAGGGTCTCGTTTGGTCTTCCCCAGAGCTTCACGTTAGAGTTCCACTTTGAGGCCAACGACTTCTTCACAAACACAGTGTTGACGAAAACCTACAAGATGAGGTCAGAGCCCGATGAGACTGACCCCTTCTCCTTCGACGGACCAGAGATCATGGGCTGCACGGGGTGAGTACAAATGCCAGTTTTTTGTTCAGGCTTTATGTTGGGAATTCAGTTGTCCAAGTCATGAAGAGAATTGCTTTTCATAATAATTTGCATTGCAGAGGTGTTAGCGGTCTCAAAAGATGAGCACCTTCAGGGTTGTCGTTGTTTATTTGAAGCTGTACCGTCTGAAGTTCTCCATACTGTTTATAATGTCAGCCTCATTGTGACTCCTGGCCTGTTACTTAATAAAACACCCCCTCAGCAGCCATCAGTGACCTTTGCCAACCATTTCTGTCTGCATCTCTATTATCTCTGACTTTTTTTTCCCTCTGAGTCATTTCTCAGTTGATATCAAAGACCTCACCGGCTAGATTCCGAAAATAAACCCAAGATGTCATTTAGACTTGACATTTAAAATGTTGGATACTGACCTTGCTCTCTCCCGCTGCTGCCTCCTCCTCCTCCTCCTCCTCCTCGTGTTTCACCACAGCTGCACGATTGACTGGACGAAGGGCAAGAACGTCACGTTGAAAACAATCAAGAAGAAACAGAAGCACAAGGGCCGCGGCACAGTGAGGACAGTCACCAAAACGGTCCCCAACGACTCCTTCTTCAACTTCTTCACCCCACCAGAGGGTAAGGATGACGCAGCACAAATATTAAACATACCGGGGTCACACCTGCACCGTCTTTGTGTCTGTTCGAGTTGTGTGGTTAAACTAACTTGAACTGTCTCCATTTATTTACAGTTCCAGAAAATGGAGAGTTGGTAAGTCCTTGTACTTCCTCCACACGTGTGCAAGCATTTCAAGGTTTTATCATTGTTCATAGAGCAATGCAGGATAATTAGCTTGAGCTTAAAACAATGCTCAGGCTATGCAGTTTCACTTAACTCATTTTGTGGTGATGATATATGTGTTGTCAGCAAATCCCATGAAAGAAAAGCAAACTAACAATTATTTTTTTGTTGACACAAAGTCTGATAAATCTTACTTCTCTGTGCAGTCGAGCCCCATGGCGTTAAAAAACATGCGAATAAGCCACATTGATATACTGGGTGACATGTATACTGACTCAATCTGAAAATAGTCCTCAGCAAAATGCACCCTTTGGTCCTGTTTGAAGAAGTGTTTGTTTAAAAGCTACGGTGGTCAGCTCTTTTAGAAAATAACAAGCGCTTTACACAAAGAACCTTCATTTATGTGAGCAGCTCTCAAAGATTTCCATCTTCAGGAGGAAGCAGTGGGCTTGGGGCTGAGTGCCAAACGTCGGCGAGGGAGGGCAAAATGGAGAGATGGATCAACACATTGTTAGCTCTGTCTCTTCAGGGTTTTGTGACGATTAAGACAAAGGCTGACTAATACCAGCATTATTCCTTTAAAGGCCAGTGTGTTCATAGGTGTTTTTCTTGTATTTTGAAATGGGAATATAGACAAAACTCAGTCATCAGTCAAAACACAATGCTTCAGGAAAAAGAAAAAATGAAATCCATGTCAATTTAGCAGCACCCTCCAACACTCCATGCTCGTTTCCAGTATTCGTTGCATGAAAGTGCTGAATCATGTCGGCCTGCTCTGGTTCCAGCACAGCGGGGGTTGGGGTCAGTACCAGATGTGCTTATTAAATCAAAGGTTTTTCAAATTCCTTATTGAATCTGTTTATCTTTCAACAGCTGTAAGCCAGACAAGCCATAAACAACTTCAGATTTAAGAAGCAAAATAATGCAGTATCGCAAGGTACACTGCTAATTTAGCTAAATGAACATTTTCTGCTTCACTCTGTGCTATTGCAGCGATGGAGAAGATTCAAGATTTGATTTATTTGAGCCTGGGCTGAACAAACGTGGGCGTTTGACAAACTAGACTGGGATCTAAATTGAAAAATCCAGTTGGAACATAACTCTACAGTCTGAGCTGCTTTCTATATAAACCTCACCTAGGGCTGTTGTAAGGGACAATAAAAAAACAAAACAAAACAAAGAAAGTGTGATTTGTCCTCAGGATGAAGACTCGGAGGCGGTGCTGGCTGCAGACTTTGAAATTGGCCACTTCATCCGTGAGCGCATCGTACCTCGAGCTGTGCTCTACTTCACAGGAGAGGCCATAGAGGACGACGACGACGACGTGAGTGCTGGCACCCGAGCTCAGTCCGCCAGCTTGTGTAGCTTGGCTGAACTTGTTGTAAACTAGGCCATACTGGAATGAACACGCTCTTTTTTTTCAGCTCTTGTAAGGAACGTTGTAGTAATGGGCTCGAAAAGACATTATTTGTTACTGTGTAATCATTCGGCTTCACAGTAATTAAGATAATTGTCAACTGTTCTAATGGAGGATTCTTTGGTAGTCTGAAAGTGTTTAAGCTCCACTCTAATCCTCATGTTTGTGTTTTTACAGTATGATGAAGAGGGAGAGGAGGCGGATGATGAGGTAAGACTGTGTTCCGGCCACAGTTGATTGACCACAGCATACAAGAGATGCACGGTTTGAGTGCTGTGACTGACACTGAGGAGACTCAGGCGTCTGAAGTTGCTCTGTGATGTGTGTTCAGGAGGGTGAGGAGGAGGCTGATGAGGAGAACGACCCCGACTATGATCCCAAGGTGAGATCACCCCTCCCAACACACACACACACACACACACACACATACACACACAGCCCTTCCCTCTCTAAAGAGCTCTGGTGTCCTGAGAAAGACCTTACTCAGCTGTTCTCAACTTTGTTGGCTCAGGATGCTCTCTCCAAAAAGTAAAGCAGCTCTGACTGGAGGCCATTGATAGCTGCAGTGATCTGAGGCTTCTCCAGGTCACGAGTGAATTTTAATGTCGCCACAGTGACAGACGTGTCGCACCTTCCCCGTGCCCTTTGGGTTTCCTGAGCGGCAGGTCGAGAACGGCTGTCCTAAATTGACTTGTCAGATGTCAACATACAGAATACATACTGTCAAATGCATCTCATTTTACACCAGCTTTTGGTTTGCTTCAGCTTTTTTTTTTGTTGTTGTTGTTGTGATCTTGATTTGGCTTCCAACGCTCCTAGTCGATATTTTTCCCTCTTCTTACCGTTACCTTAACCAGATTTTGAACCGGTATTTTCAGGATTACTTTCCACCAGCGAGTGAAGTCTGACTGTTGCATGTTACTACTAAAACCTTTAACCTCAAGAAACACGCAGATCCAGTAGGCCTTAAACCGAAGGATGAGGACGCCAGTAAAATATTCAGTTTAATGGTAGCTGCTGATATTCTGGCCGTATTGAAATGCATTATTTACGTAGAAAAACCACGGCCTGATAAAAGCGTAATAAAACATATATAGTTTGAATCAAAGCACACACGGTAATGTGCAGAGGTTTATCGCAATTCCACTGAGACAGCTAAATAACAGGTCCTCTCCTGTAGGCTGTTTATTCACTGATATTTTCCGCTTCACTACCTTCCTGATGGAGGTAATGTAGCTGAAAAACTCTGAATAAACAGAGTGTACAAAAGAAAAGCTGCGCGAGCTCAAAAGGATTGCAGGCAACAATAAGACAAATGAAAGTCTCTCGATACATAATATATTAAAAGTGTTGCCACACTGGCGTCTGCAGTGTTCGTAGCTGCACAGTTAGTGTCCATCAGGAAATTTTCACGGTGCACGAACGCTGGTTTAGGGCTTTTAAGTGTTCCTTGATTGGGTTGACCTGAGTTCAGGGGCTTTTTTTTTTTTTTTTTTTTTTACTACTAGACTGGAGCAGCTTGTAAGTTTGACAGCACACGATGTAAACAAGCACGACCTTTTGCTTCTTTGCTAAACAAAATTGTCTTTGACATTCTGTATTCTGCTAGTTTTCCTTTTTTATTATTATTTATTCCTATTCATTAATGTTTCTTCATCTCCGGTCACTTTGGCATCTTTTGTCAGCTACTCTTTAAATTTTTCCTCACTAGGTTTAAGTGGTGACAGTAGAAAAATAACCCTATCCTGGTAGGTACAGCTTGTGAATTGTCAGCTTACTACCATCACACCCCCGCCCATCACCCCCGCCCTCTCAGTTTTGGTTTTTGCTTTCCTTGTCTTCCTCTTTTTCCATCCTCCATCCATCTCTGTGCACCCCCCCGCCCCACCCCCCGCATAAGCACTCTCCTGCTCTGCCGCCGTGCTGCACCCTCCCTAGTTACTAACCCCCTGGTTTGTTGTTGGTTTTTTCTTTTAAAGTTTAACCCATAGTGAGTTCTGCATTTGCACCTGTATTATTTCTGTATGTTGAAGCCAGTCCAGCCCTCCCTTTTTTTTTTTTTCCTCCACCATGTTGAACTCGTCCCGTCCACAAACATAGGCTAGTTTTGAGTTTTTGTCAGGATGAGGATTTGTCTGCCATAAATACTGTGCTTTGTTTATGGATGTTTGTTTTTAACACCCATTTAAACATCATTGGTCCATTCGTCCATGGTTTTAATCCTCCTTCCTGTTCACATTGGTTCTGTTCAGCTGCCATTTCTCTATAGAGCTGCTTTTAATACAGGGATTATGGCCGTGGTGGGCTGTTTGTGTTTCAAATAGGGCCTAACCAGCAGTTGGCACATCACCAAAATACAAGACATGCCAAAAAAAAGTGTTTTATCTCCCCGAGGGTGCCATCATTGTCATCAAGAACGACCTATTTGTTTTGTTTTTTTCGTTACAAACTTGCCTGCAGCAGATAAACAACAAAAAATCCTTACACAGATGTTACATTATAGTTTAAAAAAAATACAGCATAGTATGTAAAATCTTGTCCTGCACAGAGTTCAGCTGCAGTCAAATACATGGCACAATAGCGAAAATGACCTTAAACTGTTCAGTCAGTATGGCATCAGGCCATGGAGAGCAGCCTGAACAGCTGCAGCGTGCCATCACCTCCAGAAGTGTCTAATGTCTGCTGGAAGGACGCCCTACCCTAAGAACGATGGGGTCTTAATTATCTTTCTGTGCACTTCTCATCCCTTATTTACTCAAATGTTGCCTTTGGTTTTGACAGCTGATTGATTTGAGCACAATGGCCATAGGTTCTGTTTGAAGTGTTTTCATTCATTATCCTGTAGCAGTAAGACCAGATAAAGCACCTTTGGCAGATGATCAGCTATTTTAATTCCATTTACTCATTTCTAGCCCAACATTAAGTCCTCTACAAACTACAAGAAATACCAAACATTTGAATCATTAACCAATGGAGATTATGTAGCTTATGTGTCCGAGGGCTCTATTTGTTATGTCTGGTTTGTGCTTATTTATATTGAAAAGCCCAACCAATACACTGGCTGTCAGCTGATCTAGCTTATCGTACATTCAAATGTTGAAACTGTCAACAGAGTTTATATTATTATTGTTGTTTGTTGACAGGGAAAACAGTTTTTTCCTTGTGAAGACAGAGTGCACCGTTGTCTCCTTTGTTGACATGACTTGGTCTTGTACAATGGTGGACATGGCCAAAAGAGTTCTTTGCTAACAGGACCCTTTGCATGTTGACACGCACAGTTGCTCGTCCCCAGCAGAGGTGTCAGTGTAGACGTCCAACACTTTAAGGGCAGTGAAATATTGGTTTATCCACATCACTCAACATGGAGGGGAGGACATGTCCAAAGCATTAATTTAACTAGCTAAAGGAAGAGTTTGACATTTTTCAAATGTGCTTTCATCCAAGATAAGGAGCTCAGTAGCACACGCATGTCTCTTTGCTAAATGAGAAGCTGGAGCTAACAGCCACTCAGCATAGTGTCACAGGGCCAGCAGTCTGTGGTTGTACTGGTGGTTACGTGGTCATTGTACAGATTTCAGTGAGTTTGTCCGCCTTGGACAGAGCCAGGCTGTTAGCTGTTTCCAGTCTTTATGCTAAGCTAACTTTGTCCTGGCTCCAGCTTCATATTCAACAGACTGATATGGATACGATATTGAACTTCTGATCTAACTCTGCTTGAAAGCGCATTTATTTCCCAAAATGTCAAGCTATTCTCTCACTATTCATTAACACTCATTTTAAGCTGGTTACACCAGGAGCGCCAGTATGATGTCCCGGTTTAAATCCAACCCAGGACCTTGTCAGGTCACCTGACCTTCTACATCCGAGTCTTTTCTGTTTCTTGATACTTTGATATACAAGAAAAGGCTGAAAGTGTTTTAAAAACACCTCCAGAATCTTTGCACCATGGCGGATAACACTGTCATGTGACGATCCAAAACCCTGTTGGCAATCATTGCATTCCTAAAGGCTGCAACGACGAACCATAGTTGTCATAGTGTGTCTGATCTCAGTGTGTCATGTTGTCCACGTTCATATCTGTGATTATTGTTTGTGTCAAAGCAGTCAGGAGATGATAAACGTTTGAGGTGTTTTTGAGCGTTTCAAAGCTTGTTGAATGCTTTAGGACTTGAAATGGCTCAGCGTGTGTGTGTGTGCGCGTGTGAGTTTGTGTGGAGAGGAGTGTTTTTTGTGTGTGTGTGTCTTAACAGCCCCACCCCTGTGATTTTCTTACAGAAGGATGCAGCCCCCCCAGCTGAGTGCAAGCAGCAGTGAAGCCTGGCCCGGCTGCCTTTTGAGGATCAACTGCACTGTAACGGCTTCTCAAAATAAAAAATAAAAAACAAAATAATAAAAGACTTAAAAAAAATAGTTACTTACCGCCTTATAATGTTTTGTATTTTTCTTGGTAGAGAATTTGAAGAAGAAAAAAAAAAGTTTCAAGATTTTTGTTACAAAAACTCATGGTAATATACTGGGAGCTGTGTGGCTCAATATACATAGTATTTTACTAGACCTGTTTTTTTCCCTCTTCCTCCTTCTCTGTACAATAGATAGAATACAGGAAAAAAAAATCTCCCTCAAAAAGCATGATCTTGTTTCTTCACTGCTAAGACTAGTTTGGGTTCTTGTGAAGTCTTTTGTTGTATTTGCTCTTAGACAACAGCTGTGGTTTAGACTGCATCGCGGCGACGTCAATTTATAATCCCCGCCCCGTTCTTCCTTCCTCTTCCTCCTACCAAAGTTCCAGGTTGGTCAGTTCTGGTTGTCCCAGGTGAATCTTTTTTTACTCTTAGTGGGGCCTTTAGCACTTGTAAAAGCACTGTAGCATTGCCAGCTCTAGTGAGGGAGGACGTGCAGCCCGGTGTCTACTCCAGTTTATCTAATCTTGCTGAGCATGGGATCCGGAGTTGGTGTTTTTGGCCACTTCCTGCGCCACTTGTGCTCAACTACTTTCCACTCTTGATACATTCCAGTAAGCAGACTGGCTGGCACCGTCGGCGAACCTCTTCTCAAAAGGAGTCCGCTTCTCTTTAACTGGGCGGACTTCGTCTAAATTGAATAAAAATGAAGTTTGTTTCAACCTCTTCGTCACGTAATGGGTCGCTCCCATGGCTTGGTACAGCCTGGTCGAGTCTCTTTAACATTCCAGAGGATTCTTTAGATGTGGAAGGGGATGAGGCAGTTTGCAGGATGGCCAGTTCGCCCCCCCCCAGCCCCCCCAGCCCCCCCAGCCCCAATAACCCAGTGCTTCAGGCTCCCCGTAGGCTCGCAGTGGCGTGGCTGTCGTCTGTTCAATAGCACTTTGTATTAGCGTGTGGTGTACCAGTGGCGTCCTGTCATCGGTTAGCTGTCTGAGTATTCCTTGTGAGCAGCACTTTGTTTGGCGCCCCCCTGCCTCATCGGCCACGGAGGCCGGTGCTGTAACCTCACTCTGTGGAGGGTTCAACTTGTGCTATCTGATTTTGACTTTTTTTTTTTTTTTTTCCACTAGGGGAGGCACACTTGGCCTGTTCAGAGACACTGTAGGAACAGGGTTGGGCAGATGTAGCACAGTGAATGACATGGAAAGGCCAAACCTGGTGTTGAGGTGTCTTGTCGCCATGTCAGGTTCACCAAAACCCCCTCCTCCCTCATCAGTCTGACATTTACCTCCCGTGTCGTCAATGCGTGACTGGTCAGGTGACTCACGTGGACCTCAGGACAGCCCCTGAGGTTTTGGTTCATTTTTAGCACTGTGAAAGAAAGAGGGGAAGTGTGATAAGGCCATTGTGTTGGCTAATGACCCACCACCCTCCCTGCCCCTAAACTCCTTCCTTTGTTACCCAGAAGGCCACAGAGAAGCATGTCAGAGCAATACTTTAAAGCCAGGAGGGGGACCGCAAAGAAACCGTAGCCTGCCTCCCTCGCTGTCCGTTTTTAATGCCTTTTTAAGTTGTGAAAACAGCCAAGTGTTGGTTGTGTTGGACAGCATCGTGTCCACTGTGGAGAGCCAGGGTACTTCTAATTCTGCAGGGAGTATTCAGATCATGTTCATTGGAAAAGGACGTGAAAGGGTTTCTGTAGGGTCCTTCTGAGCAGCTGTTGTCAAGGCAAAATGCTATGCTACAAAATACTAATGTACTCAATAACTGTTCGTGTATGTTCATGAATAAATTGGTTAAACATGTCTCGTGGTTGACTCGCTTTGTTTTTTGATCATTAAGCTTGTTTTTCCCAATCACGCCTACTGTCACAAACCTAAATGATTATTTTCTTCATCTATTCTGCTGGAATATGAAAGCAGCTGCTGGCCCTTGGACCAGTGTTATAGCAACTTTGTGCCAGCAGAGGGTGCTGTTACTGTGAGTTTGTGCAATATTTGACACTTCCTGACCTCCATCGGGAATATGGTTTGTAATGAAATAAAAAAATGACCACATCAAATACCACAGTAAGCCAGGAGAGCCATTAGGCTTGATCCTGGAGAGGGCGGTGTCGATGATCCAATTTAAAAATAGGCTCGTTGCAGGCGGCCGTGAAGATTATGCCAAAGCCAAAGTGTGAAGACTTTTAATTGGGTTGTCTGTTCAAAGTTCACACATTCACTGTAGTACAAATCGATCTGTTCATATCTGCAGAAGGTGGCCAATAAAATAATGTAGTAGAATCTGATACAGAGGTGGAAGAAGTATTCTGGTCCTCAGGTAGAACTGTAAAATACTAATATACTTCATCAGAGGTCATCACATTGCTGTGGATGCTGAGGCTGTGAAGTAGAAGTACCTGGAAGTTTGTACTTCGATACTTTCAGGAATAATATTAGTGAGGTGTTACTTTGTGCATCTACTGCTTATTTCCTAGAAAACTGAAACACCACATAGAACTGTCAAACCAAAGAGTTACCAACGCTTTGAAAAGGCTTTTATATAGAAACTAGCAATTTTATGTAAATCTATTCTTTGGATTATACAGCTGTGTGTGTTAAGATCTTTTCCAAATAAAAATGTAATGAGGGGGCTAAAATACTCCAGTCTTTGTGCAGTCATAAACTGCAGTATATACAGTACAAACTGCATCTACTTGCAGTGTAACTCAGCATCTCATCTCATCATATTACAGTCGCCCTAATAATATTATCAATGGACTTTTAAAATACTAAATCCAAATTTCAAACTGAAGCGGCTGTCGGAAAGAAAACTGCTCATTCTCAATAGGCTGTTACTGTTTTCAGGGTCTCGAGAGGCTGGGTGTCACTGAGGGGGGCGGTGCACCTCTCCAACAGACCCATCCCGCCCCCAAACCCCCCTCACACACTGTGACCAGCAGACAGCCAGACAGGCAGGCAGGCAGGCAGGCAGCCCGGCAGCCCTCTCACTACAGCCATCACCACCGCAGTCACAGCAGCATCTCATGCCTCCACCTGCTCCGGGATAGACAGCCGTCCATCTGTCCCTCCGTCCGTCCAGTCAAGCAGCCAAGGAGGTGGAAGCCTGAGGCGTCCAGGTGAAGATGCTGGAAAACGGCAGGAAGGTGTTCAAGGAGGGTCTGCTGGAGAAGCGGAGCGACGGGCTGCTGCAGCTCTGGAAGAAGAAGCACTGCGTCCTGACCGAGGACGGCGTGCTGCTGCTGCCGCCCAAGCAGCACGACCCGCCGCATCACCACCAGCCGCACCACGGCGGCGGGGACTCAGGCAAAGTCAAGGAGCTGCACTTCGCCAACATGAAGACGGTGGATTGCGTGGAGCGGAAGGGCAAGTACGTCTACTTCACCGTGGTCATGACGGAGGGGAAGGAGATCGACTTCAGGTGTCCGCAGGACGAAGGCTGGAACGCGGAGATCACCTTGCAGATGGTTCAGTACAAGAACCGGCAGGCGATCCTGGCCGTCAAGTCCACCCGGCAGAAGCAGCAGCTGCTCGTGGTGCAGATGCCCGGCCAGAAGGCGATCCGCAGCTCGCCAAACGTAGCGTGACCTGCGGCGAGTCCCGCGGACAGTGGTGCGCCATTAGCGGTAAGACAGCTAAAGAGATAGCGAGATTGAGGGGGGGTTTCCAGGTCCGGGACCACCTGGGGACCCCCTTGCAAATTAAGGAACCCGTTTTCGTTTCTGTTTAACCCCTGGATATGTGTGCCATGATTGAGGACGTCTGTTTTCATCATAGGTCGCAGTCCTCCCTCACAAATCAAACCCCGAGCGAATATTCTTCCATGACGGGGACAAAATGTGGATTTATTTTGGTCTAAACAAAAGTTTGGGAGCCCATGATGTTGGCCTGCCAATCTGTGTCCCCCTCATGGAGCTGAAATCCCCCGCAGGATATCCATTCCCGGCAAGGTTTGATGTTTCAGACAAGGAGGGCTTCATTATCTGACATATATGGCTTTATGCGCAGAGAAAAGTAGGTTTAAATTACGCACGTTGCGTAATTATTTACACCAATACAGGAGGGATGTGTATTTGTTTCTATAATCCATTCAAAACTGGACTTCCATGAGTGAATCAAGGTCGGAGCAAGTCCACTGTGTTGAAGTTGAACATTTGTGAACTGGTAAAATTTGCCTCAGTTGCTCTAAATTAAGCGTAACGACGCACAGATTGCGTACAGAAATCAGGCGGTCAGGTGAATCCCCCATGTTTTTCACTTCACGCTCATAAATTGACTTCCAAATTTACTCTGACACTGTACCCTGCACTGTAGCACAGTCTCAGCAATATATGCCTCACCAGAGCCAAGTATATGCACCTTCACAGTCCCAAGACACCCAAGCAGCTCATCTCACTCAACCTCAGAAACAAGCTGCTTGGTGAGTGTTTGGACCACGGGGATTTGGCTCATGGCCTCACTATTTCCAAAATCCAGCAGTAATCCTGACTCTCTTACACATACTTATTTCATTTATGTAAAAAAACAAAACAAAACATGTATGGTCAGTTAAAACTTTCAGAAGAAATAAGGGAAAAAAAGTTTTTCCAGGATGTGGGATTGAGTTGGTGTCTGTGGTTTCGATCCAGACTGTTGAAATGAAATGATCCGCCTGAGGTCCCTTTATATTGGGTCCATGTTTCAAGTGACTGTAGCTCTCCTTTGCCTCCTGTGTCAGGCACCATCAGTCTGCAGCCTGTCTAATTGATTGCACCCGCAGGTTAATTGGACACTCAGCTGGAGGATGAATATCGAGCCGGGCTGCATCTCCCCCTGCCGCTTCACCACCGAGCTCCATTCTCCAGGAGAATTCCTCTTCCATTTAGTGGTTTCCACAGACCAGTACCCCCGCCCGGTCCCCTTTTCAATACAGAGACTTATTTCACAAAAGACTGATGGACAAAAAGCATGTGAGAAAACTACTGTATTCTACCGTGCGATGGGCTCGTCCCTTATTTATTACATGTGTATATATATTTTCTATGAATTGTTATGTTGTTGATGAATGTTTGGTGTGGTTGTTGCTAGAGTGGAACAAGAAATACTCGCTCGGCGGTTCATAGCCTACACGTTACACACAAAGCCCGCTGGGAATAAGCTTACATACTTAGGATGGTTGCTGTAGGTTGATGAAATCGCTTCATTACTGGTGAAATGTGCCGTCCACATTTTTGATTTTTCAACTGAACCAAAGAATCACTTCATGACATTTCTCTCTCTTGTGCAGTGTTACAGCTCAGAATATACTATACTCAGATACTATAGATATATGATGAGATACCTGCATGTCCTATTTGTTTGATGGCTTGATTTGTTAATACCTACAGTGCATCTTAGTATTTTCATTGTGTACATTGTTAATTTTCCACCTTTTTATTTGGCTGTGTTCATAGATGTATGAGCTATTTCTGGCATTTTGTGTGAGTCTTAAATCTGAGTAAGAAACTGCTTTATTACCCAGTTTGTTGCCAGTGGTTCCAGAGAAAAACTTATTGATATAGTAAGTAAGACGCAGAGCGGTGTTTTTGTTATATTGACAGTTTTCAGGAGCCGAGCTGCATTAAATCTTCATGGGTGGGGACAAATTACCGCTGTTTTCTGGTTTGGTACCCACAATCTTACACTAAAAGGTGGACAAACAAACACAGCTTCAAATTGATAACCAAGAAGGAAGAGGAGTAGTACCTCGACATTTTCAATTCGGTTGAAATTCAGAGATACTTCCTCTGTGTTTAAACTTCTTGAGACTACAGTGTTTCATCCTGTTTTTATTCAGCCGCCCTTTGTCAGCTTCTCCACAAAACAGGCAGGGTTTGTATACAGCCACGAGACAGGAGTCAATGGTACAAATAGGTCTCTTGACTAAACTGTGTCAACTTAATGCCCCGTAAGCAACTGTGCTAACTAGCTAGCTGGTTTATTATCACTTTGCAAGCTAGCTGGCAAGCTAGTGAGTAACATCCTCTATTATGACTGACTAGTACTAGTAACGCATTAGCGTTTAGCTCACCAGCTAGCACAGTTCACAAACTAGTCGTTCTAAGCTTCTAGAACCACATATTTTGGAAATGCGTGGTTGTATTTTACTGCTACGTAAGCTAGCACTCAAGAGACCGGCTTCCTGCTGTCTTCCTGGTCCACCGTGTCATGTGACCTCCGGTTCTGCAGGCCAACAAAGTGTTGCGTAAACATGTTTGTAGCTTGTTAGCTAGTTGCTGACTATCCAATATGACAAATGCTGTGGACTCCACCCACTGACTTTTACCACAACCAATCAGATTCATCCTGTCTATGCAGCAGCTCTGCCCCTGAGAAATGTTCACAAAATGACACCTCGAACCTGCAACTTCTGCAAGGCCTGAAATGCTTTTCATGAGAAAAAGAACAAAGTAGACAATGTGAATGAAGAAGGATGTCTGGGAGAATTTTATTTCACTACAGCTCACGTTGTTTCCTGTTTGCTGGAAGTGTTTCCCACTGCTTTCCCATCTTGCCAATGTATCACCGCCAAACCAGCACATGCCTCTGTGTTGTTGTCATCTCCCACACAGGGTAATAGCTATGCCCTTTTATCTAATGTGACTGGTGTGATGCTTCTCTGACATGCCTTTCTGTTGCCATCATTACACACACAGTTATAGCTGTGCCCTTTCTAGCCACTGTTCAATTTCTTGTTTCAATGTGAGATCTATTTTCATACCTCGAAAAGAAACATTCCATTAAAAAATGAAAGCAGCACGGTGTCTCATGTGGTTTCTTTCCTTTTTGTGCACAACGGCAGATGAATGTCAGAGCCCTGCGGTTCAGCGGGGTCACCTGAACGACCTGATTAACTAGCTGCTGCTCTGTCGTTCTGCAGCCTTTCATGCTTTACAAACGCTGAACCTTTCACCTCTTGTTTCCTGATCTAAAAGTAGAAGCCGTGTGGAGAATTGGGTTTCACTGCCAGTTGTTGCCGCTCAGATAAACTGCCAGCGCGTAATGTCAAATGCACGCGTGGCTCCGTCTACACTCCTGTCTAAAACCGAGCTAATTCAATTAAATGCGGCGCACATGACGGCATCCTCTCTGACACATGAAGAGTTCGCTGCTGCCAGATAGGAGGAACATTGATGTGTCAGGAGGCAGCTTGTCTCTCTGAATATTGAAGTCTGGACCTTAAAGTCACCTGCTACTCCAGTCCTTGAACACTGCTTCTCCTCTTATATTTTACAGGAGAACTGATAAGAGTCACACTGGTGCAGTCAGGAACCATAATGAAAATTGTTCTTATCTAGAGTGAGCTGAAAAGTTTAAAAACTTTGATCTCCACCGTTACAAGCAAGAAATATTAAAGTAAGGCGATGTAAACTTAGCTGAACACCTGTGGCCACAAGTGGCAATTGCATAATAATGGTAAATGTTAAAACTTAGTGCAACAGTAGCACACAAATAGAGAAGAGTTCTATAATTTGCTGGACAGCAAGACTGATTTAAAATGAGCTAACATTAGCCGCCATAAGATACTGGTCATACCAGACCAAGTGAGGCTGCAGCAGTAAAACGTCAGAGTTTATTGACCTGCGCAAGAGTCTGTTTTATCACTTCTGATTTAAACTTTGACTTTGTAAAGAGGAAGTGTTAGCTGGTCTTTCAAAAGTTACCTTGTGTCATTTTAAGGGATGCTGTTGTGTAATGTGTGACTACTTTGTGACTAAGAAACTAATAAACTGAAATCTCTCCTAACATTTTATTTTATGGGTCAATAAAAGCCTAATCATTTTTCTTCTTTTTAGTAGGTTGGTGGTCATTTTGCACAACTTAAATGTGCAATTTATCTACAGGCAGGCACACAATTTAACATAATATATGAAGAGTAAAGTTTCCAATTGGCAGACTAATGGTGGATTTTTTTGCACAGTTTTGCACCATTTACACCAAGTAACATGGTACTTTAAGTACTTCAAGCAACTGCTAAGACATAATGGACCAGTATGGTAAAGCATTACCACAGCTCAACTTTCTGCACCACATAACACATGAAATAGTTATTTTCTGCACAGTGGTGCTGTGTTCAAATTAGCCTACTAAAAGGGGACAGAAGATCAGTGAGGACGTGTTGCAGTTACAGCCTTGGTGTTGTTGACATCCTCTCATCGCGGCGGTGTGTTCCTTTGAACTCCCCAGCAGCAGCTGTTCTTAAAACATTGCATAAGAAGCCTCTGTAGCTCCGTCTTAGCGTGTAGGTTGACTGCCAACTTATTCCTCACCTTCACCATCTCCCTCTTTGATCGGGTGGGTGCATGACTCTAAGTGACCTCCGAAGAGCTTTTAATCCAGAATTGTTGGGTCTCTCCTGAATCTGCACCACCTTTGTTTCACCACAGAACTGGATCCCAATTTGACCCTTGGCCAACTTGCAAGATAGTTAATAACAGTTTTGGGATTATTGTTTGCATCTAAAATAGTTCTTTCCAAAGATTATTGATCTTGTAGCAAAGAAGAATCTTGCACACGGCTCTTGATTTTGAGATATTTATTGTATCAGTACATCAATCACACATACAGATAGATGAGTAGATGGTGGGGTGGGGGTGGGGGGCCACAGGTCTGAGTTGAGCTCAGGCTACTGTGGTGGCGACATGGCCAGGTGAGCTACCTGGCTGCCCCACATTGCTGTGTTTTTAATAGTGTTTGGACAACAACACAGCTCTATGGCACAGAGGAGCTGTATGAAACCTGTTACAACGAACACTGTCTGTCCGCCTTTTTGGGTTTTTTTTTTGTTGAGAAAAATAAATCACTCATCTTAAGATGCCACTATATCAGATGGGCAAACAGCTTTACAAACTGCTGGGTCAGCAAGGTGCCCCTGCATAGTCTATTTTTGAAGAAAATGTGTTTTTCAGTGAATTTTAGGCGGCAAAATTCTTTCAGAATGGATACATCCTGCAGCACAAAAATGGAACAAATCCTTCAAAGGTCAAATAAATCTGAAACTGCAGCAGCTTCAAGCTGTTCTTTGGGGACTGACTCGCTTCATAGTAGCCTTTCTGAATGGACTGCAGGCATCGGCAGGCTTACACCATATGGTAGCTGTGACCAGTCTGGGTAACAGCAGACAATCATGAGGAAGTTACGTTGACAGATAAGTCTCCCTCTCAAAGCTCGTGTGTCTATCTCTTCTGCAGACACAAACCACAGTGGACTGCATTCGCTCCTCACTGACTTATTTTTTCCTTCCTGTGTCATGTTGTCAGTGGCATAACACGAGGCCTCTGTCACACAGTATCTTTGATTTTCTAGAGTTTATTTGTCACGCGTAATGTAACATAATGTTCCTCAAAGACTTTCATTTCAGCTGACCAAAGCACTCTTCGCAGGGCCTTATGGTCCTGTTTCTGTAGAGTTGAAATTCCTCAGTATCTGAGGTGAAACACTCTTTGCCTTTCCTACCGTTGAGTCAGCATGCAGCACCCAGGTCAAGCCCCCTGTCCACGCTCTCCATTGAGGACCAGCTGATATTTAAAGGGGAGGTAGTTCCTTCCCTGCTTCTTCACAAAGTTCACTCAAGGTCCTGGAGCTCTGTGGTGCGCCCAGAGTGCACTATGGTGATAAAAGCTGTACTGCAGTCAATAAATGGCAATCACTGAGGGCATGCAGGTTATGGTCGTCAGGTTAGCCTGATTGAATCTCCAGCAACAACCAGGGCAGCATCATGATTCAGGGTCTGTGATCAGATCGTGTTTTTGCAAAGATCTGACAGGGCTGCCGCTGATAATGACCTGTGTGAATTGCCTTGGTGGAAGAGTCACCTGGTTTAGTGAAATAAAGGACATTAGAGTTGCTGATAGCTTGTTGGAAACTGATGTGGGCATGGAGGTCATCCAGTTTGTCATCCAGGGCCTGTACACTGATTAGCAGGATGCCTGGCAGAGAAGATCCATGTGGCTAGGACTGCAGCTGGCGTTTATTCCCGCCAAATTTACCTCAGTGTTTCCTCTGATGTTGAGATGGATGCAGAGTTGGTCTTACTTGTCTATGTGGTCAGGATTGTAGAAGGTGTTTACAACTAATATTTATAAAAAATAAACATAAAGAGCATACATTTGGCAAACTTCAGTGGAGATACAGACAGGCACCTGGGTGAGTCCATGCTTTCTAGATTGATTTCCACTTGAACTGGATTCAAGTCTGTCAGGTCAGACCAGAGACCAGCTCATGTACCGCATGTAATGCTGATATGTCCTAGATTTTTGGCTGCGTGGTGAGAAAACAAGCCATTTACAGACCATTTGTATGCATGCCACAACACTGCCTGTCAAATGGTGCATGAAAGTTGTCATGCCTTGTTTACTTTATTGTTCTGCATTCATGTGTTTAGAAATCCCAGGATATTCCTGGTAATCAATAACCTTCCCAGAATCCATTGTATCTGAGTAGGCTGAATATCATTATGAGCGCTGCAGTACAAGCATGCCTCACAGTCTTATTGATCTATAAACTGAATATGACTTGTAAGTGAAGAGGCTCTTAACCTACACTCTTCTTGTTCAGATTACTGTGATATAAAGATTATCAGTGATGACCTTTGACTGTGCAGCAGCCTATTTAGGGTTTTATACAAATGCTCCACAGGCTAACAAGAAGATGGTGCTAATACCTCCAGGACTATTTGCAAAAGTGTTGGCATCAGACAGTGTACAGGCAAAGCAGGTCTGAGTTAAAACCCACTTGTCATTTGAATTCGAAACATCTCTAATACTGATAATGCAGAAAAGTCTTCATGTTTGGAAGGCTTTGGTGGGCTATGTGGAGGAAAAGATGGCATGAGGGCTGGTTTGATTTGTTAGCCATGATGCAACACACATGAACAAGGCCAGGAGAGCAGTGCTGGAGATACTGAGCTGTACAGAGAAAAACCTAAAAGAGGTGAATTCTTTTGGATGGCTCAACAATTTGGAACTTTATGCCATTCTTATCCTGTAAAACAATAACACTGAACTATCAATAATGAGAGAGGAAGTACCCAGAGACAGAAGAGGCCTGCCAGCCAGACAGCTACACCATCATCACCACCAGCTTTGCAAGAAGTTGTCATGTGGTTGATGCAGAGTCCAGTCCTGCTGCTGCAGGTGTGTCACGCCTATTCCCGCCTGGCCAAGGAAGCAGAAGACTCAAACAGGACTGTTGTCATGTTAAAACTGCAGAACATGGGGCTAAGTTCTCAGCATGCGACCACAAGTTGAAGGTACACGATATTTTCAAAATTCTGCTTCTTTCATGTATTTGTGGTGGAACAACAACCTAAACAATTGTTACAGTAGCTCTAATTGTTTTCTAATGATGTACAGTTCTTTCATACAGTATTTCAGGCTGTTCTAAGCCTGTATTATGAGAAGATTTAGGCAAATTAGTTACTTACTAAAAACTGCTGCCTGCTGCTGCAAAAGCAGCTCTGATAAGAGCAGTGAGAGGGAGCCGAAAGCAGTAGATTTGTTGGTTGTTAAAAGCAGATAAAATGCTCGGTTCGGTGATAATTCTCTGTGTTTGTCACCATGAGTGATATCTTTTGCATTACACATCGATTAGCCATCATTAATTTGAAAGCAATGATTAGAGCAGCTTTAACTAAACATAAAACATGTTTTGGGATATTTAGCTTTCCATCTCTATAGTTGATAATGCACATAAAAGTGTTTCGGTGGAGTTGTTACTTGAACCCATACCTGCATGCAGCTGACTACGTGCTAACTTCATGATATTCTAAGTAACCAAACACCACCCCTGTGCTACCTGGCCCCAGGTTTCCTGTGCTTCTGCTAAACCCAACAGACATACAGTGAAGCTCAAGTATCACCCACTCTGTTCGGCTGGTAATCCAGTCTTAATTAAAGGCTTTGCACGATGTGCTAAACATACATATTATGCTAATGTATGAGAATGATGCATGAAACATACAGTAGTAGGATGTGCTTCACTATAAGCCTCATTTATTAGACATGCACAACATCATGCAGCATGCTGAATCTACTGAATGTGCTTAAAAAGTAGTGTGATCCATAAAGCATACAGGTGGTCGTACATTGTGCTCAAGTGTTAGCGTCCTCCATGATCTGATATGATATTTATTTGTGGGGGTTTTTTTTTTGTTTTTTTTTTTAACATATATGTTATTTTGTATGTCTATTCTCATGATGGTCAAAGATGCCTTCCAGCTCTGCTTGACTGGTTGCCATGCCAGCCTTTGCAGAAACAAGTGAGTTAATGGTCTCATTTGTTCTGTTTTTTTTTTCTTGTATTTGTTCACTGTCTCATAGAAAACTTTTCAGACAGCACACAAATGTTCTTAACTGCTGTATGAAAGCCATAATCATCTTTAGGATGTTCATTACTTAGATTACAGGGACTCAGCTGCCACTCTTATCAAGCCACATCCCCGTCATATCCGTAATCATAGATCACTCAGCAATGTGGATGTAGAAACCCCTCAGATTGCTTCATTATTCAAAGTGGCTGGCGAAGAGATAACAGGTACACAAAGAAAGGCCCATTATGCTGGGACATCTGGCGTCAGCCCGACTTCACGGGCTCCGTCAGACGGTAAAGCGGCTCATCAGTACAGAGAACGGAGAGCAGATTGTTCACACATTCGCTGTTTTGTTTTCTCTCAGCTGCGTAGGCGGAAGACGGATAGGTTGTAAGATTGCTTTATGGTGCTTTATTCAGGTTGCGCGTCAGATCCAACTTGTTTGTCCCATTTTGTGGATATCTGATAAAGTGTGGGTGCTAGTGAGTTTTTTTTTATACATATTGTTTCATTATCCTGCAGTAAAGGATTATGGGAATATAAAATGAATAATCCCATACTTGAGATCTCCATTCTCACTGCTCAGCATTATTAAACCATTACACTTTACGCAATTAGCCATTAGCAGGCTGTGCAGTGTTGTATTGGGATATAAAATTCCAGAAATACTTAGCCATCTGCTCATTAGTTCATAAACTGTGTGTTTTATACTTTCTATGTAAATGACCCAAATGGTAAGAAAAACTGAAAATGATGAGCAAGGCAAGCTGGCTTTGTGAAAAAGTATTTCAGCCTGTCGTTTTGCCCGCTTCACTCCGTGTGTGTATGTGTGGGTGCAGATTGGAGTTTCAGTTATGCAAACATGTCTTGGAGGCAAAGCTGCTCTGGTGTGCAAGGTCATCATTCGCCATCTCTGTGATTCATAGATGCAGGGACTTGTTTTGGGTTTAGTTCTGTTTTCTCAGCTTCAAATGAACAGACATGTGCTGGACATAATCGGATTGGTTGAGCTACATCACAGTTTTTATGGTGTCGTGAACTGAGCCCTGTGAAGAAGGGGAGAGGGAGGAGAGGAGGCCAATGCTACTGACAACTGGTGCTTTTGCTGACTCTTAGACTTTAACCACCTTTACTTTCGTTCTTACATTTGATTAGACTCATGCAAGTCGGTCAGTTTCATGAAAATAAACTAATGTTAAGCCTAAAGGTTAGCAACACCTCAAGGCCTCAAGGTATCTCTGAAAGAAAAACTGCGTTACTTTAAAGCTGCAGTAATTAATATTTTGTTTGAAAAAAGAGTCTTAATGTACATGTCGATTAGGACCATGTAAGATATGAAAGATTTAGACAGCTTTATGCTTTTCTTATATCTTTCTGATGAGTGGCATGGCTCGGGCGCGCTCATGGAGAAGTGAAATTCACATCAGAGTTTCTTCATTTTCATGAAAAGACATTTTCAAGACACTTAAATATAAATAACCGCACTCGCCTCATTTTGTATTCTGTATCATAATCAGAAACTTTCTTGACCTTCCGCTATCATAATGTGACATGACTCATGGTCATATGAATAAAAGAGGTCATTGAAATAGATTGTTTTTGTGTTTGGACAAAAAATTCCACTCAGCCAGTCAACGTAGCCACTTGGTGAACACGCCCTGCAAAAAGAATGAGCCATAAATTAAACAATGAGGTTGTATTTGTATCTCAACAGCAGCCCTGGCCAATGTGTGTACGAGTACAATTTTCTCTCTCTCACACTGTGTGTGTGTGTGTGTGTGTGTGTGTGTGTGAGAGAGAGAGAGAGAGACACACACACACAGTGTAGAGTCTGAAGTGTTCGTGGACTATAGATTTGGCTCTCCTGCATCTACCTGCCCTTTGACCCTGTCTCTCTGCTTGCTGGCTTTAGTCCGAGACCACCTCCCTTTCCCCCTCTCTCTCTAACCCCCCAAACACACACACGTGCACACACACACACACACACACACACACACACACACACACACACTGTAACACCTGTTGCCAAACCACCCGGCAAAGGCAGCGCTGGTCAGCCGGCTCAGCTCAGCCTCTCTCAGCGATTAGAGCAAGAAGTTGGTGATAAGAGCAGAAATGTCACCTTGGGCTGTGCTGCTCCTGAAAACTCCATAAACCCCGACTGAGCGCTCACACACACACACACACACACACATACACACACACACACACACACACACACACACAGCAGTGCCAGCTGTAAAACTGCTTTATGGGAATACATTTTATTGTCTTTGTGAGTTACATGAACACAACTGCTACGAGCTGATAATCCTGTTCAGACAGAATTTAGGTTAGGATCCTATTTAATTTATGATTATCTGCAAAGCTTTTTCTCTCATTCAGCACTTCCACACTGAATAATCACATTTACTGAATCCCCTCGGTATCTTGACACCAGTGTCATTGGCGATTGGGCAGCACCTGGGAAGCCTATTGCATCAGGGTAAACATTTTTTTGCAAATAGATGCTTGCAGATGACTGTATCTGGACACATTAGCTTGAAAACACAATGGGACCACAGCATGAAGCCTTACCCTACTCAATATTAACAAAAAAGAAGATAATACCACAGAAACTGAATATTTTCATACATTTTTTCTAATGGTCTAATGGGCGTCCTCCTCCAAAATAATGTCATTTACCATACATTTATAATTATCAATATTTAAGATATCTGTACCTAGATTTTGGTCCTTGATTTGAGGTGATAGGAACCATTAAAAACCCACTGAAGTGGCTCATCAGCGTGTTCAGAATTTCATTGGCTATTTGAAGTGTCAGTCATCTGCAATATTGGTTGGGTTTGGCTGGATCTTCACACAGAAGCAGAGACCCTTTTACTCAACTTGGACTGTTACTGGCCGCTCTGGTATGTTTGGCTGCATTTGACAGATTGTGATTGGTCAAGTGAGGTGTCATTTGAACCTGGGACCCCAGGAGGCAAGATGGCGCCCATCTCCAAACATTTCTAGAAGTTGTAACAGGGGGAAACACAGAACACAGTCTTCCTGTGGATTGTTATCATGTTTTGGACTAAATACTTTGACCGCCGTGGATCATCTGGACCTTTGCTGATGTTTCCAGACTGCTTTTGTTGGAGTGTTATTGACCTGTGGATCGCTGAGAGACGTAATTGGTGAGTTGCCTCAATGTTGGTTTAGTTTTAAAAACTGTTGTCTGCTGTTGGGTTCACTGTGCCTCCTGCTACGACTCTACTGGTTTGCACCAATGGATTCACGTGAATCTTCGCTTTCTAATTATGTGTAATATGAGTATAAACGTGAATGTAGCTGTTGTGTCAAAAGCCTGTGGGCAGACTGTTGGAACAGGAAGGGGTTCTGGAGATGTTCCAGTCCTAAACTGGGACTTTTTGCTCACATGACCTGTATGAAATCCTCTTTGGCCTTGGAAGTTCTGCTCACCTATTGCTGCTAACATTTGTATCTTACATTAGAGCACTCAAACACAGTTGAATCCATTCCTTAAACTCTTCTCACCAACATGTAGAGAAACCCAGAGCTTGATGGCCGCCATTCCTAGTAACAGCTGCTCAGTTGTGATCATATAGTCTTTCAGGGGAGGTGATTAGTGCACATTTAATTAGCAAAAGCTGCCATTTGTGCCAGTTTGCATCATGCATTCAAAAGCCTTTTCAGTACATCACACACCTGGGCAAAGAGTCAAGAACTGAAATAGCACAATCCACTATTGTACTACTCTTCGCAGAAATGTGATTTTAAAAATGGACGCAAGAATGACAATTATGAGTCAATTCCCTGAACTGGTGAAAGGGACAAGTCTGAACCCCTCTGCAGTTAGAGCTAGGAATTAAATCCATACGTGTGTGTTCAGCTGGAGGATACCTTGCAGAAGAGTATTAACCGCCATGTGAAAGCGTACAAAACATCTCATTAAATTTGCAGTGTGGGTGTGGATTTGCATGCATTCCTCAGGCTGTGTGTGAGACATTAAGTTTGCACAGCAGGTATGAAAAACACCTTTGGAGCTGTTTCCTGAAAATGTCCTTTGTTGTCAGCAGTTAAGAAAAGATGACATGAGCAAACCACAGAACATATGTATTTATGACCCACATTGTATCCTCTAGTTCAACCAGGAGACCACGTCTGCTGTCTTTTTGTTCAGACACACATACACACACACACAAATATCCTCTCCCCTATCAGTATAAATATGCAGGTGGTAAGCTGTAGACTCCTGAATACAAATATACAGAGACAGATGCACTGAGTCTGTACAAGCGCAAGCAGGCATGTAGACAGGCAAACACACACACACACACAGACACGTAGCCGCCCCCTCGCCCACACACACACAGGTGATATGGTGTCTGCCAGCGATAACAGCAGCCGGGCAGCTGAGCGGACACAACCTCCTCCTCGCTCCCTCAAGGTCACTGATAGGCCGGCAGCGGCAGGGATAGCTGTCTCTCAGCCAATCGCCGACCTCCCTCTGTTTGTGTGAAAGGCTCAGTTCCTCTTTTGCAAGAGATAACGCCGTTGTTACTCTGGGATTATCTTCTCTCAGGAGCCAAACAGCAGTTAAAAACAATGCAAATGGAGATGGCGAGCCACTTTGCAGGCAAATTGATCTGGAAAATGGAGAGCTAGCCAGGACTGGTTTGGCAACTAACGATACAGCTTTTTTGTCCCCCCCCCCCCCCCCCCCTTTCAACAGCTGTAGATTTTATTTCCCTGGAAAGCGCCAGCAGGAAATGTGAAAAGGGATTTGTGATTCCTCTGATTTCTCTAAATGCACCCATTTAAATCATTTTTTCACATTTAATCTTTCTACATTTGTCTCCTTCAGCCTTCAGACTCAGGTTCAGTCCCTTGTGTCAAACATCCCCGCTGATGTAGACAAGTGAAGGGACACATTTCTGATTAAGTGCCGTATCATTTAGACTAAAATGAGCTCCTAAATAGGTCCTGTCTTCATAAAAAACCCCTTTCAGTGCTTGAGATGCACTCAAATGCAATTCACAGACAGAATCTTGCACATGGCCTTGACCATTGCCATGGTTCCTAAAATGACTGTCAGGTCTTTCACCGTGTGGATTTAGAGTGATGGTTGGATCTGAGGAGAGGATGCAGCCAGTGATGGGTACTGCTTACTTCAGTGGAAGAATTCACCTGGCTGGAGGCAGGAAGTGTGCACGAGATGTGATCATTCGGCTTCAGCTAGATTCAAAGAACTGTAACGGTTGCAGTAGTCTCAGTGTGTGGGTGCCTGAATGTGCGATTATTAGGATATCAAGTCAAATGCTGCTGAAGACAATTTAAATCTGACAGTAAAATAATTTTCCCTGGTTCGTATTCTCAACGCCTTTGTTTGATTTCTTCGTTGCTGACATGTCACTTCTAATCTCTGTGTGAGATTGATGATCGTCTTAATGTTAGGTGCTGACTGTGAGACAACCCCTTGTTTTGTAGCAGTCCCCCCACAGTCTTTGTTTCTGTTATCACTGCAGCCCAAAATGACTGAAGTATGTTTCCATTTTCCATTGTGCAAAAACAAAAATGAGAATTAAGTCAATCAGTTTGATATATCGCACAGCGTCACATCACAACGTGTTTTAGGATTTGGGTGTCTGCTCATAGTTTTCTCCTCAAGTGAGTCCATAAGGTGACCTTGGTTTACCACACTGCCAAAAAGCTCCTTAAACTTGCTTGGAGCGATACATAGCCTGTGGGCAAGTGAATCCTGAGAAGAGTTCTAGAGAAGCAAAACTGTTTCTGTTGTAGCTGACAAGACAGTTGTCAAAAGTGGTTAAGAAGTGGATCGTTCTAGTGAGGCAAACTGAGGTAAACATTGCTCCAGTTGGACAATTTTCTGTGGGAAAATAGTGGGTCACAATTGCAAGAATTGGCTGAATTTGGAGGGACTGTATTGGGATTTGTTATGTATGCATCGTCATGGTACCTGTGGAGAGGGTGTCTGCACTTTCATTGATTTCGTGTGTCCCTGGCCTTGACCTCCATGCTTGAATGTATGATGCATAGAAAAAAAAAAAACAGTTTGACTACCAAACCAGTTCAATTCATTCATTTTCCCACTGCCTGCTTGGCTGTGTCTGACCTGGTTCGCTTTATGAAACAGTTCGATAAGATAGAGCCAGACACAGAGATCATGCGGTGACGTGTCCTCCAGGCTGCGCCGCCTCGGTGACAACACCAGCTGAACTGACATTTGCCAAATCTGTATGAATACACAACCTTTTGCCTTTGAAAGGCAACAACAGACCTGACATCTTCCATTCATTCCTCTCAAATTACAGCGTCTTTATTACCGTCCCTGGCAGGAGGCTCCTCTGTGTTTTGCGTATCTTCAGGATAGATGCAAACATTGTTCACTCTCCTGGAATGTGAATGAGCCAGACACACTGTGAGTCAGCACCTGGGCAGATGTAACAGAAGCGAGGCTGCGGCTTCTAACTGCATACAGGTCGGCCGAAAATATGGGCGTGTTTGGTTTTGTGTGTGTGTGCGCATTGAAAGTGAGAAGCCTCCTTTTGACATTGACGTGTGCCTGCTAAACAATGTGGAGGAAGAAAAGCACTCCGGGACAAACTTTCCTTCTGTTCTCGACCTCTACATTTGTTTTTCTTTGCCTCCATTATGAAAAAAACCTATGACGGCAATTATTGCTGACATTTTCATATGAATAAATGCCTCTTGAGTACAGCACAGTGGTAACTAATCATGTAACCTTTTAAATCTAACAATTTTAGCACGTCCTAACTTCAAAATATAATCAGAGTAGAGTTAATATAGATAGTTATGATCTAACATTTAAAGTGCTTTTAAAGGGCTTCATTATTGAGGCTCAGCCACAGCAGCATTTAAAGCAGCAATTAGGTGGAAAGGAATTGATTTTGCTGTGATCTGTGGATTCGCCGAGGGGGGGCAAAGTAAATCTGCACGAATCATTTAGCGTCATGTTCAACTTTGGTGAACTTTAGCAGGTTTATTCGCGCCGTTGGCCGACTGTTTTAACGCTCTCAGGTGCAATCTTGAGAGGTAGTAAAAGGCACGACTGAAAAAGGGTGTGACAGACTAGAGGCAGCATCTGGCTCGTTCTCATCTCCACCTCTCATGTATTGCCACTTCATTTATCCTCTTTCACACATAGTTCCTGGTAAATTACTGGGATAATCTGTCTTTGGCTTTGGGAAAGATTTTCACAGTTCACACATTCCCGTCTTCAGATTTTGCTGACACCACAGTGAGTGTGTCTTGTCAGATGGACCTTCACGTGCTTGTACCTTCAGTGTTACTGTTTTCATTCCCAACACACACGTAAAGGCATTTTCCCTGGAATGTTACCAGGTGTTTGACAGGAAACTGTTGATCCAGATTCCCCGGAATATCAATCCATGATGACGAAATGCAAGAAATGTTCCTGAGCATTTCAAGGATAGACTGCTTGTGTGAAAGGGGCTTTGAGTTACACTTGAAAAACAAAGAGGCTACCCGCTGCTGTTCTGAAGGTAGTTCCACAATCCTCAAAGACTCTTTTAACCATCTGGATGACAAAACATTCCATCCACTCGACAGTATAAAAGATTTTGATGTGTTTCTCAAATTGCATCACTGTTTCCTGTTTCAAACAAAAATGGCAGCCTGTGTATCCGTGTTCAGTTTTTATGATTTAAGTGTTGTTCAAAGTGCGACAGTTTTTCCAAATAATATCTTTGGAAGTTGTACTTATGATTAGTATTTTTCCAAAAAAAATGGATGCCTGTCCTTACATCGCCAAACCTCAAGCACTGCTGATTTTGTAAAGGAGCATTTTAATGTGCCATGTTCTCTGAGGGGTCTTGGAGGCCTTTCCAGGAAGAAATGCCCACCGCAATGTATCCTGCAGGGATACTACATAATAATGTTTTTCTGAGCAAACACTGACATAAGCCCCCTGCAAAGTTAACGATGTTCATACTGCACATCAGTCTAACTCCACATTGAAAATATACCTTTAACCAAACTCGCAATCTCGTTTGGAAACCACACAGGAGAGATTTGCCGGCAGAGCAGATAAGAGCTGAGATTAGTTTGTGTTGACTGCAAACAGAACGGTCAGTCCCGACTGATTCCTATGAGGAAACCGCATGAGTGGTATGATGTCCCACACACCCACACTGTTTGATTGACAGGTGTCCACCAACGCTTTGACTTTTTTTTTTTTCCTTTTTTTTTTGCTTGAGAAGATCAGTAATTATTAGAGCACAGTTTCGGTTAAGAGTGACACAGCTCGCTCAGGGAAGAAGTTGATCTTTGGAGGGTGGCGCTTGTATTGTGACGCTCAGCGCGCCCCCCCCCCCCCCCCTCCCCTGCGGTCATTTGGGAACAATGAAAGTCTTTCATTGTCAAAGAAACACAGAAGGTCAGGGAAGTCGATTCAACTTCTTATTGTTTGCCGTTACATCTGATATCTGGGATGTGATGTTGATAGTGGAGGCTGCATTGTTATCAGCTTGGTGGTGTGTTTAACATTCAGAAGAAACCAACCTGCCACTGAACACGGCTCAAAGTCTTTTGGTTTAAACGTCACAGATGACAGTGCAGAAGAGATTGTTGGTTGGTTGTTGTTGGTTGGCTTTTCTATTGACTGTACTAACACTCAATTCACCAAGTTATATGCTGAGATCTGGGAAAATTGGGAACACCATGAACATAATCAAAACTATGAAAATAAGACCTGAGTTGGAATAAATCCTAATTTTCCTTAAAGGTCATCATTGTGAGAAAATAGTCTTTTATTATTCAAAGTAACAGTTTAGTCAGCTGGGGTCTACTTCCTTGTCTGTTTTCATCATCTTTCGTCACAACTCCGCTTCTGTTTCTGTTTGTCATTTCCTTCTTTTATCCTTTCCTCCTCTTTCAACTTCTCTCTGCTTTCACATCTCTCTTTACATCTCTCCTTTTATTTCCTGTCTTTTCCTATTTCCTGTCTGCTCTCTGTCCTCCCCTCCCTCCTCTTTCTTTCCTCTGCCTGTCTTCATTTTTCACCCTTTCAACTCAAGCTTTCACCACCTGCTTCTCTTCATTTCTTTTCTTTCCTCACTTGTAATTTCCCTTCACCTTCCACTCCTTCCTTCTTTTTCCCATCTCTTCCCCTTTCCTCCATATACCTTCATACCTTCTCTTTTATTGTTTCCTTTCTTGTTGCCTTTCCTCTTCTCCTTTTATTTATTATTTTCTTATTTTCATCACCCCTCCTGCACCTTTCATTTTCTTCTTTTCTATTCCACCCTTCTCTACGTCTCCCTTTAACCCTCTGGTAATCCCCTTCTCTGCCCTCTTCTTCCTCCCATCAACCATTTTTCTCCTCATACCTTCTTTTTCTCCTCTCCAATTTTTCATTTCCTCCTTTCTCCTTGCCTCACCTCTCCTTTCATTTCCTCTCCTGTCTTCTCCTTTCCTCCCCTCTCCTCATCTACTGTCAGCCGTCCTCTCATTTTCATTTCACTTCCTTTTCCTCCCCTCCCCCCCCTTCCTTTTCCTCCTTTTGCATTGTGCCATGCTTTATAGTGAAGGACAACGATCTCATTCACATCCGCCTTGGGAAAATGTTTGTGACACTCCGGAGTGCTGACGGGCACTCGTGCAGTGCCACCAGGCTGCCAGGGGACCCTCACAGATGGGGGCAAATGGGGGCGGGAGGTGGGTGAGAGTTGGTGGAGGGAGGTGGATGATGTGTGGGAGGCGAAGCGCGTGGTGTGAGTGACTAGTAGAAGAAAGGGATGGAGTAAAAGGGGACAGAGGGGCTTGTTTCAATGTCACCCTGTAATCCAACACACTTCATCACTTCCTCTTTCTGTCATCCTGTCCCTCCGCCCCTCCTGTATTTCCTTTCCTATCCTCATCTCTCCCTCTCCCTCTCTCACCCAATCTCTTAATATTCTGTCTTGCAGACAGGTGAACGCATTTTTCTTCCAGAAATGATACTGTCACATTTCTGAACGTTTGGAGAGGGCAGGGTGGGATTTGAGAGTGAAAGAGACTGTGATTTTAAATGTTGTGATTGCCACTGTCAGGACTACTGCCACTGTAGATTAAGGTATAGCTTGAGAGGAGTCAGCTCAGTAAACTCTGAATAGTCTGATTTAGCCTGTTTTCCATGTAACTCTCCACTAAGCTAATTGGTTAGTTCGAGCAATAAATTGCGCAGTAGGCAGAGACAGGCTGAACCGAAGTGTGTCATTAAGTCTTTAATTGCACTGAACGCTTGGATGGTGAGCTGAAGCTGTCTGTCCAGTGCGAGGAAAAGGAAGGATGGCAGTGAAAATGAAAGCCACCTGTGCAGAACATGGGAAGTGACTATATAATAGACATAGATATGGTGGCAGAGAAAGACTAGAGCGACTTGAAGCTGCACTAATCTGTATTTTTATATTAATAATGGGTGAAATTGCTATGCACAATGTGAAAGGGATCACTCATTGTGCTGAATCCACAGAGAATTAGCCCCCGACTCAGCAGTTCCCTCAGCTCGATGAAGCATTTTAGCATTTTTCCGCCTTTTTCATTCTGTGATCTGCATCTTCATTGTTGTGTCGTTCAGTCTCATGGCTCTCACAGACAGACACTGTTAGCGATTAGCTCATGAACATAATGGAGAATTCAGCAGCTGAAGAGCCAGATGTTTCCCTCAGGAGTTGGTGGAGACCAAAACAGAGATAAAAGGAGAAAGAATGTTGGAATGACGTGCCGGGTGGCCAAGAATGCAACTCTAATTGAATGCTAATATTGCTCTGTGTTTGCTGGATGTGTTAATTGACAGCTGTTTGCTTCTGAAACTGCCAAAAAATGGTTTAAAGAGTTGTGATACGGTTGAAGCTTCTAAGAATTCTGGAAAGTTCACCTTGAGTTATAGATAATTTTGTCAAAGTAATGCAGGGATCAGAACACAAAACAAAATGTGAAACTGCATGCAGAACACCAGAGACAACTGCAGGCCCAATGTGGGCAGCATGGCACGATGCTTTGATTTTTCTAGTGGGGCAATAGTGGCATTTGATGACAGAAAACTAGCAAAGGTAAAGCCCTCCTGGACCTACAGGTCCTCAAAGTTAAAAGAAAATGCTTCTCTTTTCTCTCACCAATCATTCAGCATGTAAATCTGAATAATTTTAATGATTATGCCCTTTTCCTTGGCTTTTGATGGAAAATTCCATCAGATCAATGAAAAATGTGATGGAGAAACAGTACTGAGCAAAGAAAAACTGAACACACACATAATCATGCAGCATTTGTGCGTTATCTTTAAAATATTGTGGGAGCAGTGAACTGTGGGGCTGCAGTATCTAATAATGTTTCACGATAGACGGTGCCGACTGATCGAGAGAGGGAAAGACACAAAAACGGTCTTTTCCAAAGAGAGGATTCAAACATCACCCACCGCTGCTGACACTTGGGACGGCACTTTGTTAGAAACCTTCCCAATCAACATTGTTGGATGTGTGCACGAAGAACTCCCCAGCAAAATACTAATGTATCCACCCTCCAGCAGACTGAGGCAGTTATTGGTCTCGTCCTCCCTCCAAAATCCTTCAACAAAAACACTTTTCATGCTGCTATAAACTCAGTTCCTCAGCACAATACAGAAGAACCCCAGTTCACATAGACATCCTTGAATAAATCCCAAAGTCTCTGGCCTCGTGCTGCTTTTTTCATATGCTGTAACCTTTTGAAACAGTGATGACTCTAAATGGTAATGGCATTTTCTCACAAAATAAGAAACATTTGGGAGCTTGAGACACACTGTGATGCTGTCGGCAGCGCAGTCAGCACGCACACACTGTATGTATAATTTATCATCTCCTCTGAAGTCTTCTCTGCATGTGTATCAACGCAAAATATGGGATGGCTCGTAAGGTCTTTAAAGTCATCCTTCATTCTGATACATGTCACACTGATAAAAAGAAAAAGTCAACTGCTACAATGTAGTGAATCTGGAAAGTTCCTATGAATTTTTGCATTGTCTCATTAAAGAAGCTACATTCATTATTTATACAATAATGAGCCAAATGACAAAGTGAAAACAGTGACAGTGTAAAAGGAGTTGCGCTTATTGATGAACATGCAGCAAATTATTTTTTCAATCTGCCGCTCCTCTCCTGTGCAGCTTCTCTTACCGCTCTGTACACTACCTGCTCAACACCAAATGACAGACAAACACAGTCAGGTGGTGAACAAGGTGGAGCATTTAGCAGCTAAAGAGCCAGAAATGGCTCTCAGGAGCTGGTAGAGACCGAAAACAGAGCTGAAAGACAGTCAGTCGTCATCCTCGTCACCTCAATCTAAGTCCAGTATTCACTTAAGCTGACTATGTCATAGATTATGTGTCAGTGTTATGTTCACAACTTGTTTGTGCTGCCCCCTAGTGGCCGAAAAGTCAGTGATTGCAGGTTTAGTGCAGTTTTTTGGTATGTCGTTGATTGTTAAAGGAAAAGCCCACCTTTGAATATTTTCACACTATTTTGCAACATTTATCTATGAATATTAAATGAATTCCAAGAGTTTCTAATGAAAATAGGATTTTTTTTTTTTTGGGGGGGGGGTATCCATCATCAACCTGCCTGAGCTACCTCAGCCTTCAGTCATCAGGGCAGGATTAACCAACTGATGGACCCTGTCTGATTTTTCCTTTGGTGAGAATAAAGTTACTTGTTTAAAATTAATTGAAATGAATCAAACTTTCACAAACTAGATTATAAATGTGGAGGGCCTTGGTAGCCCCTGAGGTTCTGGAAATCTGATATTGAAGAAAGAACCAATGGGAACTGATACTCACTGATGATCTTCTAATCTCAAACTCCGCACTTGGTGCTGAGAATATCTGAACACAATGTCATAGTGTCTATGATTAGTCACTTTAATCAGAGAGTCGTAGAGCTCCGAGCAAGCTTCAATTACTGCCTCAACTGTTTATTTCAGTAATCATGTAGGAGAGCTGTGTGAAATGAAGACTCTCATTATGAAAAATGGGACGACTGACAGTTGCATCACAACTTCACACATTCGTAAATAAAGCTCCGCAGAGACAGTCGTTTGTGAACGCTCCGGGCACCACTACTAGTACTAGTTTCTATGGTACAGTTTGTGTTTGGAAATTAACTCTCAGGCTACAGCCGCATTCCTTACTGTGAACATGTGATCAAGATTAAACCAACCCACTCTGAAACAGGGGCAAGCCATTCATTATTGATGATCAAATCCCTCTGAAGATGACCTAAATAGACTTGTGTGGTTGCATAACAAATGTGTAGCTTGTGAGCCGCTGATGAGACTTTCCTGTCGTTACCGGCTTTTGTGAATGAGAGCGACTTGTAACGCCTCGCTCCAGTCTGGCATCATTCTGTAAATGTCACAGTGTTGCATTTAAAAAAAAAGGAGCTGATTTGCTTGAAAGGATGATCAGTTTCAGCGTTGTTACCTATTCAGCTCGTTATTGGAGTAATGTGTTTGTATATGATTCGAATTGGTTGCTCATTACTTTTTGCTGATGCTGAAAAACCAAATATTAAAAATAGGATGCCATAACATTCAATTTGTGCACATTTGAAATTCACTTTTCTCTTCATGCTCGCTGCTCTAATGCTGAACTTTCATTCCGTTCCTGTGAGGAAATGTTTATTAGAAAAAATAAATCTTTGCTTTCCTTTCAGCTGGAGCTAAACGCTATGAGATCACTGACAGGTTGCTCCAAACAGCTTTAATTTTACTGCAAACCTTCCAAAAATCCTCGCTGCCTGCACTGTGAGAACAGATGCATGAGTTTGGGATTGCTGGGACTTCTGCTGTTACGTTATGAAGGCTTTAAGCTGAAGCTAAATGTTGCTCTCATATCTGTACATTAAATATAAGGCCAGCAGCCTGTTAGCATAGCTTAGGTTAGCAGTTTCCATTCTCTATACAAAGTTAAACTAACTAGCTGATCCTCTTCCTCCTCTATTTCTCCTTCTGAATAGATGGATATTGAACTGAATTTTCAGCCCCATCGGGATTACCAGTGCAAGGAGTTTTGGAAATCACTGTCACGGTTTATTTCAATATGTAGATCGGACCTAATTTTCCTTTTCCTTTTAGATGTCAGCTGAGTACAGTTTGTACACTCAGACTGTCTTTGTTGCCAACACTGTAGTGACACACTTGTGTGAGTTGTGGTCTAATTAGACGAAAAAGCACAGGTGGAACCATTAACATTAATGATGCTGTGTTGCAAAACTGGTGAGCCAGTATGCACAATAGCAGCCCTGATACTGGAAGACCTAAATTTAATGCAGTCATTGTTAAAGTTATTACACCTGTGACATGTCGAAAGGTCCGCTGTGAGCTGCCCAATTCCATTTTTTCAACCTACACAGGTGTTGTGCTTTGGTTTTGCGGGTTGGCCTGACCGCAGCGTGAGAACGTGGAGATTTCTGACATAGCCGTGGGAACCTTAGCTATCAGCTGGAGAATTTATTCCAGAGAGGAGAATAAAAACTGGTCCCAGCAGCCCAGACAGCAGTGTATTTTTCATAAGAACAAAGAAGTAAGACAGCTCTTTCATTCTCATCTGAGGTCTCCTGAAGTTAAACATGAACACATAATGTAACCATGAAATTTTTAAATGACACGAAACAGTTTTAAAGCTCAGGACATTATTATATTTCATCCCCCCTTTTTTTTGCAGTTACTTCTTGCCATTTCTATTTAATTCCTGCTGTTTTTCTGTCAAAAGGTTTTATTTTATGGTGCCACTTTTGTTCAGTTTTCCAAAAGCAGCAGCCAATCACATCATAGACTCTGCCCTGTTTGTCTCGAGCGACAGACACTGTATTCACAACCATCTACTATACTAGCAGTACATTTGTCTAAGACATACACAGTAGTATGCAGTATAAAAACAAAGGTAATATCTGCAGTATGCCGAAAATACCCTCATGATGGACCGATTTGGCAAAAATGTAAATTCACTTCGGACAAAATCCTGATAAATCTGGTTCCTTTCAGTCGTCAGACAGGTGTTACCTCTCAGGCAGATGCTCATCTTTAGGAAAATCATGAAAATGCATGTTAATAATTTCTCTTTTATTTGAGAGCATAAGGGGATGCAATGGTTTTCCATTAGTCATGTGACTGTTTGCTTCTGCTTTCCAAAACCAGAAACCAGCTAAGCCTGGCATTGCATGGAGTAAAGTAAATCAACAGTTTCATACTGGATAGTACTACAAAAAACAGTATGTACTGTATATACTATACTGCGTACTGCTTCGTTGGTAGTATGTCGTAGGCAGTTCCAATTTCACATTAAAACCTTTCCCATTGAAAGTTTTATTACTTTTATCACTACACGCTGCCACTTTTCATCACTGACTATTTAAAAAGAACATTTTTAATTAATTACTGGAATGAAATGAATGTAACCTCCAATGTACTCAGTTATTGAAAGAAGCAAGATGATATTTTGTCTGCATTTATTCCGAGAATTATTCCACAAAACTTTAATTTAGGACACTCTTCTCCATAGCATCCTACAGAGCCTGATTCTTGTCTTCACATTAACATTGACCATGGCCCTCTGCTTAAGAATGAATATTAAAAACCCCTGTGGAGGTTGACAGAGTCATGTTTGCAGTCAGTGCTTTTTGAAACACACTGTGTGTATCCTTGAGGTTTAACAAACATGTTGAGGAGGTTTCTTTCCTCATAAAATATGTGCATTGCCAATGCTTTGAATATTTTAAACTATGCATTGTTTACATCAAAGTTTTACAGCTTGCAGTCCTCGGTTGTCTTCGCTACCTTTGCAGGTGCACTGCTCCTCCTCTCCGTGCATCACCCCATCAACTGTTAATGAGTCGAGTAGTTTGAAACCAGGGACGGCAATGTGTGCCATGTTGTCTCATACCATACCAACTAAACTCTGACCTACCTGTAAACACATTCAGCTTGTGGTCAAATATTTCACAGGGCGGCTTCAGAGTCTGTTTCTATGAAACTTAATGGGGCAGTGGAAAATAAAATAGAGATTTTTAAAATGGCATATACACACAAACCAGCTATAAATAAGATTAAATTAAAGTATATTGCCAAGTATAAGCTTCTCTTCCACTGAGCTGCCGCTCTGACTGGCAGCCATCATGGTGGACGGTGACGTTAGAGCTGACGAGTCGATTTCAACAAGTCCAGCGTCTCGAGCCCTTTTTCACTCGACCTAATTCTGATTTTGTTTCCCTTTTCCCTCCAAAAAAAGCCTTAATTAGTCTTCATTGTGCTCGGGCCATTAACTACTGAGATGAAGTCTGAGAAGCTGAACATGCACATCTTCGAGTATCTTACACAAGCACTTTGTTATAGGCTGGCATCGTTCTCCTAATTTGTCTGGACTTCATGTTAAAGTGACAGCATGAGTGTGCACGGACCACGTCTCTGCACTTTGTAGCCTCTTCAGTTCCTTGACTGTTTTTTTTTTTTTTTTTTGTTGAGGACTAAAGAATCTAATTTTATTACTTTACGCCTCAAAGTGCTAAAACCACCAGAAATATTAGGATCTGACACCATCCCATAAATCCGACCTCAGCAGCGTAAAACAACATTTGCTTTGGTCTCTTGGATCACACAAACCATTCTCAAACCCATTTCACCCCCCCCCCCCTTTGTTTTTGCAGCTGTCTTGCAGCGTGGCGTGGCCGGCTATCGCCACCCCTCACTGTCCTTTTCCCAGACAATCCACTTGCTTGTACTTTTCCACGGCTGACGGTTTCTATGGCAACAAAAGGGGAGGAAGATGAGGCTGGGGCTTGACGGAGCACTGTCAAGCAGACAGCACAGGGGCGGCTGGGATCCTCACGAGGTGGGAGAATACCCACAGGGCAGAGAGCAAGAAAAAACAGGGAGGTAGGAGAGATGGGGGAGAGTTCAACAGAAACAAAGCTGCATCGTTCAATGATTAAGGCTCATTCTTGGCTCTGTGGTGTGCAACTTTGTCAAGATTATGCAATATCAGTTATATCTGGGTGATGTTTGAGTGTATACTTCACAGGGAAAAATCATACAGTATAACATCGTTGTGGTATTTTCCAGGGAAAGTGAGTCAAATCAGCTCACGACTTAGGTGCAAACCCACCAGCAAGCAGTCAGGAAGTATCAATCAAGCAACATGTTTTGATAATTGGTAATCGCTGTGCACAAAGGTCAAAATTTGTTTGCCCAATTTAGTCATTTGTGCTTGAATTAAATACCTGAACTCCTTCAAAAATACTTATTCCTTCAAAAAAAAGCAGCATCAAGTCATTGTAGCAAGAACTGAAGTTAGAGGTTAATGAGGATGGCCCGGTAATGAGGATGATCCACAGTGTTAGCAGCAGGCTAGCTAGGCATGACCTGAAATGACTGCACTCATTCCATTCACAATTGTGCCGTAGTGATTTTGTCCTCGTGCAGTTTTGGGTTACTTTGGTCATTGGTTTATTACTTCTAATCAAAGGTACAGCTAGTTGCTTAGCAGGCAGATGGACAGTGGTGTGTATATGAATGCATACAGTGTACACTGACCTCTGGGCGGGCGGATGGACCTTTTCCGTGGCAAACATTTTGACTTGTCACAGCAGGAATTGGTGCATGAAAATGCAAATTATTTACTCTTAGGGGGTGGAAGCCAGTGTGTACCAACATACACTGCCTTCTTAACATTTTAACATGTAATAGCCTCAAAAGCAGCTTTAGTGAATGATGTTAAGGGCTGCATTTGATTTAGGTGTGCCAGATTGAGGGTGCTGGTATTGTAAATGCTGGTTCATTGGCTGCTGCTACCCATTCACTGCATGGAACAGTGGAGCACATTATTAATGGCATTAATGGCACCTGTGCTTTTCCTCAAATGACATGTGAAGAGTGACCAAAATCTTGCTTGTGTGAAAATATCTGCTAATTTCTGCTAAGAGCATGATGCTACACAGTACACACATTGAACAAGCTACTTCTCCAACATACTGCAACTACTAGGCCACTTAGGTTCAACAGTATTGTTATATTGTGTGTCATATGGTGTACACACTTCCAGCCCCCCTCTGGTCTCTCAGACCTGTGTCAGGCTCCCTTTACATGAACAGGAAGTGAAGGCAACATGTGACAGCCACTGGCCAGCAGGCAGCTGTCAGAGAGCAGTGCTGAACACTTTTCGAATTAGATCAGAGAGAGCCGACACACACTCGCGCTTGTGCAGGGATACTTTGAGAAGAAAGGAAGCAGAAGGCCAGAGCCATTTCCTCTCTTGCTGAGTGGGCTAATTGAGAAGTGAAGTCATTAATCTGCTCCCCAGCTCTGGTTGCACCCTCTATAAACAGTCTGGTGTGTGTGTGTGTGTGTGTGTGTGTGTGTGTGTGTGTACGCTCAAACGTTTTGTATTTCCACCACAGCTGTCTCTGTCCATCAACACCAACCAGGCGTTTGTGTTGGCTGGAAGCGCAGGAGCTCGCAGTGTTTGACAGAGGGGGAGGAGAGTGGTGGAGGAGGAGGAGGAGGAGGAAGGAAAAAAGGCAGATCTGAAGAACCCGTCTGCAGCCTGAACAGTCAGTGAGAATATAACCCCGGGGCGCTGGAACACAGGCTGTAGCGCTTTCGAGCAGTCCTGAATACAGTTTGATACATCATAGATAAGAGTTAACATCCCCCAGGCTGTTGCCGGCACTTAGTTCTGGCTGGAAGACGGCAGAGATCTGTTGTAAAAGGCCTCCTCAGGGATCCTATTGAAAGATCCATCATTTAGTTACTGTTATCTGTGCAGCGGTCAGCAGAGGCCTCGCTCAATCGATTTTTCACCACAGTCCCGCGCGAAGCAAAGGGGGCTGAGTGGAGGCGAGTCGGCTCGTGTAATAAAGAAGCAGCTTGTCCGCTCTTTCGTCTTTGCTGTTGTCAAACGTGATTGCGATCAGAATCGGGCAGGTGCGCATTGAGAGGATGAGGAGCTGCAGATAGGAGAACACGGCTTGGACTACACAGATGTACTGGTAGTATGACTGTTTTTTTTGGACCTGCCTGTCAGCTCTATTCATGCATACCTTAGTCCATATGTCTATAGTGTTTTTTTTTTTTTTTCCTGAGTACCACCATCTTTTTGAATTGTTCCCAACAATTGAGCGTAGAGAGCCCATTGAATAAGGGCCAATGTGAAGGCTCTGGCTATCGCTGTCTTAGCAGACTCCAGGCTAACCCAAAAATGGGCAAAGATGTGGAACCAAGGTGGATCCAGTGAAGGTTGCTGAAACCTAGCAGCTAGCTGTTACTCAAAGCGGCCATGCCCATAATAATATATAACTGTAATATGAGTTAAAAGTGAGTGAGTCAAAAAACCTAAAACGTATCTCAGCTGATGAATCCAATAACTGACAGTCTACTCGGACTCGTTTGTGTGAACAGCTCACAAAAGCTCTACGTGTAAACAGTCAGCTTGGGACAGATTTGTCTTGAGAAGTTAGACTGAAGCTAAAACCAACTGGTTCTTTGTCTGCGACTCCATAAAAACAGCAGCAGCGTGTGTTTATGGTTACTGTCAGCTGGAGTCATAAAACATGTGGACAGCAGGCTTCTCGCCCACTTCCAGCACAGCCCCACACATCACAGAAGGCGGAGGACTGGGTGCCATACTGCCAAAAACGTGTATGACTGTGGAACCCGACCTCTTCATATCAGTGCTCATTTTATGTCAAACATGCAAGAAAATGTAAATATGTACTTAACCAGACATATTATACAGTAAAACCATGACCACATCCTGACCCTACATTAGAATAGGAAGGACTTTTTCTAAATTACACCGAGGACAAAGATGTAAGTCCCTTGTCATCAGCGCTGACTCCTTCACAGCACTGTTTTAATGAGACAGATCCCCCCAAAACAGGGAAGCATGGCTGACACACGGAAACGCTGAGTGTGCTGCACGGTGAGGATGAAGGCTCCCTCTGACTCATCAGATCAGTCATGTAACGCTCCCTTGATCACTCAGGAAGTATGGAGGCCTACAGTTACTTTATCACCCTCATTAATTTCTTATCAGTCATATAGCAGCAAGAAATCCGCCATTTTTCCCGCAACAGAATTACAGGGAAGATGATATGAGGATGTGGTCACTGCTGCACTTGTGTGGGAATTTCCTCCGAAGTGAACGACGCTGATGGTTTGTGATTGACTGCAGAAGACAGTGAGCGTCTGGCTATCGCTTTTGCCTCATATTTCCCGCTCGGGGTCAAAGGGCGGCTTGAGAGAATGAGGAGGCGACGAGGACAGATGGTGGTGGAAGGTCATGTGTGATGTGCTGAACAGGCATAAAGGGCAGAACACACACCGGCTGCACGTACAGTTTACAGCTTTTATAGCGAGAGGTGACATTTCCGAAACGGAGATTTAAAGGAAAACTGGTTCGTTTTTGTGGCTTTGGAGCACAACTGTTGACTGTTAGGACGCTAACACGCTACATGAACAGTATACGTGCAAAACATCAGCATGTTAGCACTGTCATTTGACTGGGCTATTGTCAGGAAATCAAATTCAAATGTGGTGACCCCTGTGATATACAGCCAGACGTTTGCATGAGCCATAGCAGTTAACACTTAATGTAAGAATTTAACCTCTACAGGCTACAGTCTTTTCCAAAAGATGCACTTATAAGGTGCCTGCATGTTATGTGGGACAAATGATAATTGGTAAACTGCATAATGGGCAATTTAAGGGGAATTTTGTGAACTTTCAAGTGCTTTTAGTCGCTAATGTACCTCATTAGTCTTAAACCACTTGCTACGTGACTGCTACACAAACTGTGTGCTTCACACAGGCAAAGCAGGGGTTTTATCAGCTTCTTGCAGACAAAAGATGTAACCTGTAGATTAAGATTCACAGTGCAGCAATACTTTATCAACTTTATAAAAGCTTCCCACTGTGAGGCAGACAGTTACATTTAGCACACACATACAACATGTGCAGCCACAATATGCAATACACATGTCCGGCCCAGAGTTTCCAGGAGGAGCTCTGGGTCACCCTGTCCTAAAAAAAAAAAAAGATGCTAACTTTAAAGGAAATGTTTCCATCTGGTTTCAATTATGTTGCGCCCCATCCACATCTGCTTTAAAGATCTGTTTACTTCATGTGTTTCTTCTCTCATTCTCTGCCAGCCTTCAATTTTGCTGTCATTGGTGGGGTTTGTGTGTTGATGGGGACTTGCTCTCAGCGGAGAGCAGAAACAAGAGGCATCATTGTGCGCCTCACCATCGTGCAGTACGGCTTTGATCCACAGACACTGTGCAACAGCTGCTCCTCTCTGTTTTCAGTTTTTGGTGGGTTAAATTCTCTCTCTGCTTTATGACCAGTTTCCCAGGCTGGGCACTGGGCTCAGGTACCGGGACTCAGCTTTGAATTGGGACAATTCAAGTCCAAAATTTAGATACATTTATGAGAAGAATAAACCCTATGGGATGAACCATCTCATTTTCAGTAGTGTCCTTGACTCAAATATACATGAAATACGTTAGTAAGAGCAAAAATCACCAATACACTCACATGTACACAGACATGGCCAAGATACCCCCAAAAAATACCCAGGTGTACAGTGAATGTACACGCACCCATACAAAGCTACATCCATATATATTTGTATGCACCAACACATTAGAAATAGATTATTTTCAGGATAATTAATAGCAATTAGAAGCAAGAGCAGAGAGAGGCCTTAAAGAAGTGAACAGAGTGAATAGATCTAAGTGAACTGGGAAGGTTGTTTTTGAGCTTTGAAGCCTAAACAAGTCATTCTGTGCTCTTCACTGATTTGAATGAGTAATATTAATCCAGACATAAAACCGATACAAAATGAATGGCAGAGCAAAACTGTGATATTGTGATTGTTAGTCCCAAATAATACAAGATCATCCATTTACCACAATAGCCGAGGACTTCATCTGGGGCTTTTTTTTAGACTTTGGACAGAAGACACAGGCTGAGCAGTGCTCACCATGCCTAGTAAACTGACCTTTCTGTCTAAAATCAGTCTTGATAACAATCATTTTCAGTAGCTCAAAAATAAGCATCTCTCTCGCGGCAGCCAACTCTCGTTCCAGCAAGCCTCAGGAATCATATGATAATCAGTCAGGGATGCTGTCCTTCATCCTGGCGTCAGCATTGCGGCTCAGTGCACTCGTTGCAGCTGGGTTCAGTCCAGTACAACCTCCCCCCCCCCCACAAAGCTTCAGAGATGGCCTTTCTCACACATTCGGCTGGTTAAACCTCACCTTCAAACCAATGAACCGCAGGTTTTGGTGTCTGTCTCTGTTAGCAGCATCCTTGACAGGCTGATGCAGCATCTCACATTTTACAGCAGCCGCTTGGCGAAGTTGCCATTTCTCATCCTCTGATAGAACAGCTGAGGAAGCCCATGACAGAGCTTTGATCTTAGCCACGCTGGCCATGCTGGACTCGGTCTTGGATAAACTTTGGAACTGTATTTGACTTTTGACAAAATGTTTTGAATTAATCTCAGTGTAAGCTGTCTATATAAGGCAGGACAGGAAACAAAATGGTTATATGCCTCAAACATTAGAGACGTAGAACTCAAACTGGCATGCAATGCCACTATGGTGTCATATGCTTTTTCCAGAAAATGCTAATGCTACTACTGTCAATATTGGCGAAGGACTTTTTTCTAATTCTAGTTCAGTTTTTACTTCATTGGCCAAAATCCCCAAATGATTTCTGTGGCTTTTATTTTACCATCTCAGTATTACCACATTCCACTAACAGAAGGCATGATGAGAGGCTGTGGAAGTTTCTAGAACATTTTGTGCCTGTGGGATGAGCTATGCTGTCTCTGGTTGGTATATCACTAACTCCAAAATCCATCTCAGAGCAAGGAGGAAGCACAGAGGCGCAGCTTTGCGAGTGTGTGTGTGCGTGCGTGCGTGCATGCATGCGTGTGTGTGTGTGTATGTGTTTTCACAGTCACATTTTGGGGACTTGTGCTCCTTATGGGGATTAAATGTAAGTCCCCACAACATATATCATTAAAGTTAAGGGTGAAGACTTGGGGTAAGGTTTAGGTTAGGGTCCAGGTTCATACAGGAAATGAATGTACGTAAGTCTATGTAATGTCCCCAAATGTCATGGAATCATGACACTGTGTGTGTGTGTGTGTGTGTGTGTGTGTGTGTGTGTGTGTGTGTGTGTGTGAATAGTCTGAATGTTGAATAGGCCTGGCAAGGTAATTAACATTTCCCCAGCATCAGCGACTGGAGCTCAGGGCTAAAATGATCTGCGGAGACCTCGATGAAGCTGTAATGAAGTCCAAACACTTCTTCACTGACAAAGAATAGAGGAGAGCAAAATGACACTCGAAGAGAATGAGCAGACGGTGCTGCTGAAAACGGTAGTTTACGTTGAATACAGCCCGGCTCTCGACAAAAGGAGGCCCAAAGCAGCATTTTCTTTGAGGAGCATCCTCACTTTGACTGGAGCAGAAAACTATGAAATGAGACTAATGCGTGTGTGTATATATATGTATGTATATACATATGTGTGTATATATATTACAATTACATTTACAGACGCTTTTATCCAAGACATTTCTGCCAATAGATCCCTCTAATTGATCCCACTAAATCCTACACACTGGGCCTTTAAAAACATGATGTCTCTCATCAAAGTTCTGGAGTTATAAGGAGGACCTTTATTTGTGTTGGACATCAGCGTAAATTACACTGAATCTAAAAATATGCTTATCATGTCTGTGTGTTCAGATTTGCCCGAGTTATGTGATTTTTGACACTAATTGCAGCATTTGGGAGCTAAGGGTGTAAAGTATCTCAATTGCCTTTGCCTCAAGTCTCTCACGCTGCACTCCTCATCAACGCTCTGCCTCCCTCCTGGGAAGACAACTAAATCATTGAAGCTGGGTTAATTATTGATTTGTGGACATTTTAATTTAAGTTTACATACGTTTTAAGTGGAAACATGCATATTCACAAGAGCACTGCTGGAGCCGGAGACCCAAGAACGTCACCGCCATCGACTTTGCTGTAATTGTGCATATCACGAGAAGGAACTTGCCTTTTAGAATCCTTTTAGTCTGCATTTTGTTTCCTTCTAGGCTCATAATTACTGAAACACAAATAAATGCCTGAGCAAAAACAATCCAAATCCATCTGATCTGTCGTCTGACATCTCAGCCAGACTCCAGGCTCTTTGTCTGGTTTTCGCCGGCAGCACTCGACCTCTCGTGTGTTTTCCCAGTCGTGCCGCATGATTTCCGACGTCGAGGTCTCACTTTTCCATTGATCAAATCCTGTGATAAATGATTTAGCAGAGTTTAGTTTATCTGAAGGTGACCTCACCTCACCGTTTCTGCTCCTATCAGCCTGTCAACTAAGGGGATCGTTTGTCAGTCTCCGCGCTGGCAGCAAAAGAGCATTAGCAATTTTTCTTCCAGAGTTGTTTTTTTTTTCCTGTTCAAACAGAATTTTAAGATGACGTTTGATGGGAATATTTCAGCTTTTTTTTTTGCTCATGTCAAAATAAAGCTGGACTGGGCCCGTGGTTACTGATGGGGCTGATTTACATTGCTCAAAAGACTTCAGCCGCTGTTGTGACAGAGTCCATAATGCACAAAACTGTTGCTCCTTAGCTGTGTTCATTCATGAGGTCATGGCTGTAGCCAAAAAGTTGTTAAGGTTAAACTGCTAAATTGCTATATTTAGCTTTCTTGGCATCATCCTGCAGTCCCAATTGGAGCATTTAGTCATCTTGCATCACCTTGTGAACTGGCAATGTGAAAACAATGGGTCAATGTGAAAGAGGTCACTTGGAGAGAAAGTACAGAGAATTCTCAGCTAAATCTGCAGCTCAGCATGGCTATGGATGTACAGTATTTGTAGAATTTAGCAGTAGCAGTGATTTCTGAGTATGCATCTTGGGGGATTAAGACAAATTAAAATCAACACATCCACCCACCCGCTATCTCCCCCAAGAAAAGGCAGAACCCCCTGTGGTTCCCAAGCAGTCACCATCTGAGACAAATGAGCAAATGGTACTTTGCTCGTCTTTAATTTCCACCAATCAGGTCATGTGTAACACAAAATACATCAGGAAGGGGCTGAATTCAATCAGAACTAAATTAGATTTTGACACGCAGTGATACTCTGCATTAACCTGCTGTATTCCAGCATTCAAACACCAACTGACTGCCCTGTGAGAGAAGCACAAAGCAAGGTGACATATTTGGTAGTGACTGGCTCAGATGGGGAATTCGGCATTCCTTTGGGAAAACATGTTTACTGCTGCCTTATTCCCCAAAGCAGTGTGTGCATCAAAAAGGAACAAAAGAAATGAAAGAACAAAGAGCCCAGCTGTTTGTGAAAGTCATGGATAAAAATTATGCTGAGGATTCGGAAACACTCTAAAACCTGTGTGAGCCGGATACCCACCGCTCTTCTCTAATGAACCCTCCAGCCTGCCTGGCCCACACAATGGATTTCATACACCTCTTAGCGTTTTAATTAATTGCAACACCACCTAACCCACAAATGCAAAACAGCACGGCGGCGGTGTGTCTGACTGCGACTGCGCTGCAGAGACCGGACTCCATCCGTCTCCCCTGAGGCCTCGCTGCTGCGTTATTGTGCATCATCGATTGGGCGCGGAGATGAAGCCGTAGGGGGACCACCCATTTGTTTCCTGGCTGTTGCTGTTACCCACACACACACACACACACACACACAGAGCTCCCAGTCCCCTAGAGGAGCCCTGCAGGATAAGTGACACTGAGCTGTGGTTTGTGTGTGAGTAGTGTGTGTGTGTGATTCTGTTGAAGCAGTGAGAAATCAGTATGTAACCAACATCCAGTCTGCTTGTTTTGTTTGGGTTTTTTTTTTTGTATAAAAATTACTTTTATTTTTTCCTGCTGTGATATCTCCCCCTACTTTAGTGTATCTGAAGCTCAGATGCTGTTTAATCCCATGTACACATTTGTGTGTGCATGCATATGTTTTCACCATATGGAGCTGGTCTGCGTATGCCTGTGTGTATATCCGTGACTATTCATATAGATTCAGTGTATGCTCTGTGTGTGTGTGTGTGTGTGTGTGTGTGTGTGTGTGTGTGTGTGTGTGTATGAGTTTGAAGAGCGTGTGTCCCAGAGGACTGACAGCAGAGCTAATACTGAATTTAAATGCAGGACATTGTGCAGCTTGTAGATTCAGGTTCTGTCTCTCTGCGCCGCTCTGTGCTCAGGAGGAAATCCCTCCAACATGGCACGCATACCGATAAAATCTAATAACCTCCTCCGTCCCACTGCGATCGAAGCCCGTCAGCTCCGATGCCCCCCGCCCCCCCGGCGGACTTGGCAGGTGATCCTGCAAAGCACCATTTCCTACATTTTTTGATGTGTTTCAGAGGGTGTGGATTCAAATTATTTTGTCCGTTCGCAGAGGGAAAAGGCTGACAAGGGCACTGGGATAATTGGGTTGATGTTGGAATGTGTGTGGCCATCAGCTTTTTATTTAATTCCTCCGACTCACTCATTAAACTTGGAAGCAGGTCTTGAATTATTTTCAGTGCTGGCTAATTAAGGATGCAAGTATGGCGTGAATGAAAATAAATGAAAGGTGGGCATCAGCTTGTTGATGGCAGCAGACATTTTCCATTTCAAAAGAAGAACTGGGATGTAGCTCCTTTAATTGCAAAGTAAAAAAAATATGGTAATACGTTTTTGCCTGGGTACATAAAGCAGGTTGAGACTGATGGAACAGACAATGCTGCAGCGGTTTAGTGTTGCTCTTCTGTAAAGTTGTGGGACTCACAAGAAACAGATGATCAAAATTGATGCAACAGATGCTGAGATATCATCACGTTTATTCCCTATGTGTCAAGCTCCAAAAACACTGGATCCTACATTTCCCATCATGCAACCGGCGGCATCTTATTGTCAGATCCAACCTTCCATTTTCACCTTTTAACACCAAGCCTCCAGTTTGTAATCTCATGCGTTGTAATATATGATCAGTAGCTGCTTGTGTGAGGAGTGTTCTCACAGCTCTCAGCTCCTCTTATTTCCCTCCAGTCTCTCTCTCTTTTTTTAAAATTTTCATCTCATGTCTGTGCGTTTATGAAGTCTCTTCATAAAGCTCTTGGATGAGCTGCAATGTCGCCTTAGTTCACACCTATTTGGTCCATTCACACACTCCTTTTCACTGACTTCTGTAATAACTCATTCATGTCCCCAGCTCAAGAATGAGGCAGCGTCCAGCTCAGACATGTAATCTGTAATAACAGCAGGACGGAGAGCCGAACAGTGTGCACGTTTCCAGACGGCAGCGATTACAGCTACAAAGTGGAAAAAATTGCATTAGAGGATAGTGTTAGGTTGGTAGGTGGTATAGGTGGATATGGAGAAAAAGAGCTTATCATGACTTTATGCTGCTTCTGCAGTTTTTTCTTCTCCGCCAAATGAATTGTTAATTCACTTTTTTTAAGTTCATGACGGTCTCATCTTTTAATAGCGAGTGCTGTTGGAGATGCTCATTATCTTATGGAATATGGATGGCAAATTGTGGAAACATTTTTCACTTTGATCAAGTTTCAGAACAACCGACTCATGCAAGACGCCCTCAGCGAGAGATGACGCTGAGCTACGGAAGTTTGTCAAACAGCAGCCAGACAGGAAGTGGCGTCTGACCTTCAGCTCTGTGAACGGCAGGCTGAATAGTTAGCCATTTAGAAAGATGGATCGCCCTGTTCTTCACCCATCCCGCTTAACCCTGATTGGTTAATTGTCTCCTGACAACACTACACCCATTTGAACTGCTGAGCAAATCTGAGATGTGGGCAATGTTTCAGAGTCCTGTAACACGGCTACATGTTGCTAATTATGCCCCCCCCCCCGCCTCATGACATTGGTTTCCTCCTCACTGCAGCTAAAGAAACAGCATTGACTTGACTGCATTTTATCTTTCAAACAGTGTCAGGGTTTAGTTTAGTATTCTATCTATCTGCATTCTTGCTCATGTTTCACAGTGACATCGTGATCTTCGATTTGAGAAAGCTCCACTGCTCCTTTTCTTCCAAACACAAAGAAACCCAGCTGCAGACACCCCCCCCCCCCCCCCCCACACACACACGCACACACTCAGCGCATAAATCCAGCAGCGACTGACACTTTCAAATCCCTTTTGATGTGGTATTCACATCTGCTAAGAGTAATCCTTTGAGCAGTATCTTTAGAATCTCTCCTCCGCAGCCATGCCTTTATCCAATCTGCTGTTCAGAATAAAACCCCTTCGCTTTGGGTCCCCAATTAGGAAGCTTAGCCGGCTTGTGGCAAACAAATTACTGTCCATGGTCTGAATGGATTTTAATTTCTGTCTGTACCACAGTGGATGGTTTTCACCAGTGCAGAAGCCTCACTGATTGAGTTTTGCTTCATTACACTGATAAATAATTGAGTTTGTTTACCAGTCGGTTTGTCTACTTTAACCCCCAGTCGCCTTTGGAAATTTATTGCTGTGTGTTTTGACCCAGCAGTCAGCTTTGCAGCCTGACTGTACATTTTCTACCAAAGTGTAATTTATCTGAGGTCAGCGTGGCAACACCAAGGCGAATGCTGACAAGTGCAAGGTCAACGCGGATGTGGCTCACCACAGGTGTGTGTACACAGGCTATTATTTCTGAGGTTGGAACGGCGGGGACGCCATCCCATTTTTCTCTGAGGTTAGTGAATTACCCGCTCTGTATGGTCAAACCTGTAATCATTTGAGCAGATGGCAGTTGTTCTTTACTGTACTCAACAGCCTGCTCTCATTTGAAGTGTTGCGCCCAAGTGCAGCTCACCACTTGCCCCATCTGCCAGTGCTGTTGATCAAGCTGCAAATAACAGTCTCATTGTCCTCTCAGCTCAGAGTATCTGAGCTGTTTCATCATGCTGCCTGGTCAGACAGGGACTTTTATTGCCCCCGTGTGAGCTTTATCATACTTGGCAGGGAGTTTTTGTGAACAAATAAGTCCTGTAGGTACAAATAATCTCTTTGTTAGACCTCAGTGGTTTGAGCGAGAGGGAGGAGGAGGCCATGAACCTTATAGCAGTCTTGCTACTGTAACAGAAAAAAAACTGTGTTCTAGTCTTATCAGCTGTGTCTTCTGGTTTCTAAGAACGGTTCTACCAGAGTGCGCAACATGTAGGCTCTTCATCTTCAATATGCACGGTTTTGACAGCAAACATTAATCTATCATTTGGAGTCGGACTGTCTGTCACTTTACAAATAACAGCTAAAAGTGTTGCTACAAGTAGTTTCACCATGGATCCATCACACCACCATCTGCCATTTCTAAACTTTTCGAAAGTTTTTTCCAGATTTTTTTTTTTTTGTGGATTGTTTTTCATCATAACACATTACATCTATCTTTTAGGTCAAACAAATGCATCCAATACATTTCATTCAGTCTGAATAGTTTGCAAAGCAGATGTTGACGATGTGATGCCGAGTTTTGGAGCCAGCACTGTTGACATCCAGGTTTGCATGCTTGCAGTCTTCTTCTTCTTTGCTGCCTTTTGTTGGAGCATTGCTAAATCACTGAACTAAACAGGTCACCTTGCTGGATTAGCAGGATCATGTGAGATCACGCTAACTGAGAGTCTATCTTGCCAGGATTCAAGTTATGCGCTTGTGGCCAAACCACAGGGGATCAGACGAATCGGCTTCCTATAGGGAACTACTGGCAGCTGCAGGTGGGCGTGGTTTAGGTGCGTAGGTGGAATTCTTAGCTGTCATCACAGCGACGCAAACTGAAACTATTGTGACATCACCTTCAATACAACGCAAACACACAGGAACAATGGAGGATGTCCTTTCCTTTTGAGATCCTTTCATCAGCAACCAAACAGAGGAACATCTGCTCTTCATTAATTGACCATGGCGAGGTTCTGTGTTCTGCCATTTTTTTTTTAAATCTGGCTCGAGTCAATGAAAGAATTGAGGTTGCAATTTGCGGTTAGTGTGACTAATCAGTGGCCTGCAGTGTTTTCACTCAAGTGACCAACAAAAATACCAGGTACTATCCACAACTTGAGACAATGGAAAAACCAAAAAAGAGCGAGTCGAGCCAAGCCGCGCCATGCAGTGCCAACACGAGCCTCAGCCTCAGTGACCTTCCAAGAACAATCTGCACTGGTCTCCTTTATACAGCACACAGAGCTCTGGACAAGGACATGGAATGAGAGAGGGTTGTCCCATGTCCAGGGACATGTGCAGATGTCCATCTCATTAGGGTCGGACAGCATGTGCTTAGTGACTGGATGACATGTACCAACCACTGTCTAAAAATTTGGATATCATAACCTGAAAGTAAAATTATTCTCCTTCCATTTCTGCACAGATGGAACCCACGGACATCACTGCTGGTTAGTTCTAAATTGTTTATGTAATTGATGTAATTTAATAGCAATTAAGTTGTTAACACCGCTTATATTTACACATCAATGATACTGTGATTTAAACAGACTGTCTTCTACTTGTGTAGACATCCGAGCGATCAACTTACATAAATCAGAGATCTGCACATGTCATGCAGAGGATACAGAACAAACCCAAAACTTTGGCAAGTGCTCCAGAGCTGCACATACAGCTGCAGTGTCCACCGAGGATTTGGTTTTATTGCTGAATATTGAGAAGAACGTATTCACAATACAGCACTGTACTGCTGTTGTGAAGGCTGCACGAAGTGTGTGGTTCGCTTTTAAAGAAAAACATTTTATTTTGTTGAACTTTTCAATATTTCCTTGGAAAAACAAGAGGCACATCCTGCAGGCTGCATAAGAGTCAAACAAGGCAATGATGGGAAGAACTCACTGCTATGTGCATCATTTATATATTGATGAGAGTTTTTTTTTTCATCCAAATTCAAATGTGAGATCTGACAGGCGGTTGGCAAATATTCACTGTGAAGAACTGCAGTGAGATGATTTGTGTCTCCTGAGCGGCTGAACTTGAGAGAAACACTTCTCAGAGTCTACAGTGAGAGGTGAGACAAAGGCATGTTGAAGTTTGCCTGGAAATCACCTCATCAGGTCGAGTAAGCTGGACATCAGCTCGCCCTCCGACAGACACAGAGGTCACACTGTCACCCGTGGGTGTTACAGCGACTCTGCCTCGTCCTTTAGTGATGTTTTCCAAGCCGGCAGAGGATTTTGTGCTGATGCCTCCCCCAGCGCACCATAGATGTGGCCTTTGACGTCATGCTGATCGTGTGAGACCCCCTGGGAATAACGCTTATGGAAACACTGTCCCTCAATACGCTCTTGTTGTAAAATAGCCTGAAGGTAGCCATGATACAGTAGCTTTATCAAGGGCTTTTCTCCATGCCGTGACACAACAACAAGCCTGCTTTCAAGCCCAAATTTGATTTAGTAGAGCTGTTAACACCACTGCGAAATGGCACTCTGCCAAAGTGGGGAACAAATTTGATATAATTAAAGAAATATGAGCATCAATCAAATGCTGACTTGAAAACCAACAGCTTGCTCATCATCGTTGTCTGTGCTTCCTTTTTTTCTTCCTTCAAGATGTGTGTGTGTGTGTGTGTGTGTGTGTGTGTGTGTACATTCTTCAGATATGCAGCAATAATTATCTTTGATACATTATGGATTATTTATCAGATTGTTCTGCCCCTGCTGGCTTGGCATAGTTTAACAGCCAATGAGGGTTTGGCATTTGGACAGAAGAGTGGATACAGAATGCTAAAAATAGATATTGTTAATAAAAATGCACCACAGAAGTGCTGTGTGATGGCTGCATTTGCCTGTGTTTAATGTGCTAAAAGAGCCTCTTATCCATGGAAATCAGGAGGATGAGACCAGAGAGAGTATCAGTTCTACCTAGAGCAAAATATTAATCCATTCGGTCAAGCAATCCTAAAGGGTTCAGCATGCTTAAACTAGTCAGACAGAAACTTTTTAACCTGTTCCAAATGGCCAAACTCAATGGTGGAATGGGTGAAAAGAGAAATTTGATCCCTGACCTCCAAGAACTGTGTGTCTCGTGTTCTTTTAAGAGTTTTCATTAAAAAAATGTCTCATTATGATATATATGAACTGATTGACAGTAATGTTCCTTGTCTTTTTAATATTACAGCACTGAGCTGTCTGCTCTGATATATGTACTGTTTTCTAGCCAAATATTGTGAACAGAGTTGACAGAAGTCTTTTTAAACCTGATTAACTACATTAACATTTTATTATGCAATATGTTGCAGGGAGGATGCTTTGCTTCAAGTTTTTATTCAGTTTGCTTCGCTCATAATCATTGTTTTTCCTTTTTTTTTAAATACATGGATTCAATGCAAATCACTGTGATAGATGGCTTTGTCAAATGTAAATATGAGGTGAAAGACACTGAGCATCTTGATGAATAAGCACCACAGCGTTCCTCCTTATGCAGCATATAGTTTGAGTCATTTTTCAAGGACAGTGATGTGCATCTTTATCACTTTTCTACATTCCAAGCAGGCAACCTAGCAAGGCTAATGAAAACCAGCCTGATGTCAGCAATACTGATGTGTTTGGCTGTCTCACATGACCTTGCAGGCTGATATGCTGCATATATATTGTATGATGAACGCTGTTGATCCCCCAGTTAAAACAACTTCAGGTGGAGATCGACAAGAGTAAGAATAACAGTAACACTGGCATTTGTAGTTCAGCAGAGTCAGCACTAACAGACATTTTGGTACATTGTCATGATGCATTACAATGATATTTTGATGATGATGCAGATTTATCAGACTGCTCCCTGGTTTCTAGAATATGATGGAGCTCCATGAAAAACCTGGGGCTGTTAATTTTAGTCGCAGTGCCATGTTCCCTTCCTGCAAAAAGCTTTTGTGCATTATATTTAATTTGTTGCTGCTTATCAAAAGTGTCCCTGCTGTAGCCATTCAGCTCCACTCAATTATGGTACTGTGTTCTCTTCCAAAAGACTGACAGCGCTGACAGCTTGTTGGTTGATCCCTCCAAGACGTCTCTGAGGACGGGGCTTAATTATAACCTCTTTTGATCCACAAACTCTGGCAGAGTCTGCCTCTCTGTGGAGGGAGTGTCATCCATCTCCCCTGCCCACGGTTTGACACTCATTTGCAATGCAGATTTTATTTCTTCTTCTACTTTTGTAGTATTTTAAATGTAAAAAACAGCATAGAAGAGGTCCAGGACAGGGTTACTGTGGTAAGTTACTATGGACAAAATGTTTTGTCAAAATAATGTCGACACCACATGGAGGAGGACTTGAGAAACAATGTCAATACAAACACAGCTTTAAATGTAGGCCATACTAAATAGTGGCATGTGTCACCTGTGGAAGATGTCAAGCAATCAGTGCTTCTTTATTAGTGTTTAAAGCACTTTTAGACAAGTGACAGAACGACAGAGAAGAAGCAATGAGTTTACGACGGATGTACACAAAACTGTCCACACGGGGCTGACAAACGCTGGCAGCACAGCCTGATGTGACCCAGCTTTGCAGCAGTGATGAGAAGTGCCTTCCCGTTTATTGGTCTGTTTTTTTTGCAAATGGTTTAAGAATCATCTGTAATTATTTTTTTGCTCACTTTATTTGTAGGTAAAGTTGAAAGTGAGCACGGCTGAAATGGCTGATAATTCCTCCTTGCACAGGGAACTGTGTCCGTGCAGAACTATGGCAGGAGCAGTCGGTCAAAACTGAGGCTTTGCTTTAATTTTACTTTTTCAAAATAAGTAACTGCGCCAGCGGTCTGTTTCCAACCTATCTTGTTTTTTTTGTGCAGGTTAAAGAAAAAACCCTGATGAGATTATTCCAATGTAAATGTTAGAGCTGGTGGCACCAGGCTGAGTGACGTCGAGCCGTGGAGGGGAGGAGGGCGACCTGCTGCAGAGAATTCACTTTCCTCCATCTCAGTCACGGCTTTGCTTTCAGAGTTTGGGGCCCTTACCTTTCGCCTGTGCCCTGCCGTCTTCCAGAGACATGTTAGCAGCACTGATGCGTGAAATTGTGAAATCGCTAATGACATTTTCCTTGCATAATGGCGTCCCTTGAAATGGTGCTTACAGCTGCCGGTACTTTGATTGAGGAGTATAGTGTACTTGTGTGTGTGTGTGTGTGTGTGTGTGTGTGTGTGTGTTGGAGGGGCATGCCTGAGGACACACGTCCCCCATTTTTCAATTTCTGCAACCCAGACTGCCAAATGGGCTTAATGCAGGTTATAAATTTAATTGGATGGATAACTGTGCCCTTTTTTAATGCCACCTTTTGCCATGCCCTTGACTTTCCTTTCACTCAGGCATTCTATCTGTCTGTCTATCTATCCATCTAATCTGTCTTATCTGTCTGTCTGTCTGTCTGTCTTTTCTTATGGTATACTTATGCACCTAATGTGCAAAATTTCATCATTTTACTGATAGACTTTTAGGGTTTTCTGTAGCTCCTGGTTATGGATGTAAAATACATTCTTTGTCTCCCAGACTATATATAGTGTCTGAAAATCGTCCTGTTCTGTGGTGACCAGCATGGGCGTGGTAGTGGGGGGAAAAGTGGACCTGACTACCCAGGGCCCGAGTAGGGAGAGGGGCCCATGACAATCCTGATTTTTTTTTTTTTTTTTTTGTGATGTTTTTATTTCGAATGAATTGGGCCCTCCAATTAATTGGTGTCATAATTTATTTCAAATATATTTATAACATCAACTGAGAGAATGAACTTTATGTCACAGTCCTCCCAACATATTGGACATTCTGGGGGCCCCCCCTCTTGGACGCGCAAAATGGTTTAGTCCGCCCGACAGCGACCGGCGACAAGTGGAACATCAGTGAGCCCGGATTGAATGACTTGGGGGTCAGACAGCATGCTGCTCAAAAAGCAAAAATCGGGGTATCAAAAGAAGAAAGAGCGGAAGGCAAAAGAAAAAAATGCAGAATGAAGGGAGGCAGCTGTTGACTGCTTTCTTTCCAAAAGGTGAACCGAGTTTGCTTGTTATGCAAAATCCAATTAAAGTTAATGTAGTCCACTACAGACAGCTGCTGCTGATGTTTGTATGCTCATGTGAAGTCTTTAGCTTTGCTAGTTTCCAACCAGGCTGCTTGCAGCTTTTTGCAGCTTTAGATAACGTTAGTTGTCACTTTACATCTCATGTCAGCAAGGCTTTATTTCTTTTTCTGCAAGCTGAAGAACAATTTGACAGTCAACATTTTGTACTATCGCAGGCTCTGTTGATAAAATGACATAGGCCTTTAATGTAAAAAGCAGAAACCAGTCACAGCTTCTTTTTTTCACATTGAACCTTAATATTTTTCTGTTCATTTATACTGTACCATCTCATTACAAAAGTAATGCAGCTTATTTGATTTGATCCTGAGTGTGCAGTTGTCTCCTGTTCAAGAATAAATGTTTTTAAATCAAAATTTGCAAGAGTGTCATGGATCAAAACGTTAGTACAGAAACCAGATGTAGCCTAATGTTTTAGGTATTTGAGCAGAAGTAGACCAAATGCATCAATTCAGGTGGTGAATGAAAGAACCACTCATCAATATAATCTGATCTGGCTGTAGCTTAAAACCCTATTTATGCTTTTTTTAATTTTAAATAAATACCCTCTTTTTGTCTTTTTCGTCTTCTTCTTTTTTTTTTTTTTGCCCACGCGCCTCGTGCACTGGCATGGATAGGGGCCCACTGACATTGAGAGTGTACAGGGCCCAGAATTTGGTGCTACGCCCCTGGTGACCAGACAGGGCTTACAGGCACAAAGGGCTTCTGCTTACTCACTTGCAGTGTTTTGGTCCAGTTTCGCTCACTGTTCCATTCACAAAGAAACAAAAATCAAGAGAGCAACCACACTCCATCCAACACCTCCGCTTTTTGACTTATTCAGTCTCTTTTCTGTCCAAGCAGAAGGATCCACTAGAAAACGAAACAAAGCATGCAAAGTGTTTCTAAATCTTAACATTAAAACTCAACAAAAAGGCTGAATGTGCAGTACATTAATTCTTGGTTGTGTGTTTAGGTGTTGGACAGGAGGCGATAGGCTTAGCTTAGCATAAACAGCTTGCCTGGCTCTCTCCAAAGTTCAAAACTAGCAAACACTGGCATACCTGCATTTCTGCAGGTTGCCTGGCAGCTTCATGGGGAAGGATGGGAATAGTGTGAAATGTTGCCAAGTGCAACACCAGCGTTTTTAATTTGCTACAGTTGTGATTCATGGCTCTGACTGGCTGATTCTTCATAGCAATGGTGCTAGAGGCTCATGGGGGTCATAGTATTTAGAACCATCTGACAGGAAAAGCATGTTTTCTCCAAAATAAAGTTGAAATACTTAAAACTGATGACAATAACAGAAGAGGAAGAAAAAGAAAAAGAAAAAGAAAAAGAAAAAGAAGAAGAAGACTGAGGATGTGAGAGGGATGGAATCATACTTGCAAAAAGAAAAAAAAAAAAAAAAAAAAAAAGGCCAAAGCCATGCTCTTTGTAGGATGTGCTACAGAGATTTTAGTGGATCACACGGATGTTAAAAGTCTGCCGAGCATAAGCCCGAGAGGGGCAGAAACATGCTCCATCAATGACTGCAGCTACGCTATCTTGCCCATCCATTTTCATAATCACCCTCTCAACTGTCTATTCTGCCAGTGGCCTCCCTCAATTTCTATGGCTTTTTGTGTTTTCATTCATATAATATAAGCAAGTTGTTGCCTAGTGGTGACGTTGCGTGTGTCCTTGTCTAAATGTAATGGCTGTGTGGACAGTGGTAAGGGTGGTGTGACATATGAAGATATGCATGACATAAACCTCTTGTATTTTTTTTTATATTAGCTGAGGGGTGGAGAGGAGGATATCATTTAAAAAATAATAATAATTAAGTAGTAACATTTGGAAATATACTGGCAGGTCCTCTGAATTTGCAACTAAATTGAGTCTGGAACCGTGTCACTATAATACGGTGAGCGCATGAAGGAGCAAATTGTGTCAGAAATCACTAGATTGTTGACAGCCTGGTGTACTTTCAGACGATCTTGGGTATGAACGTCAGCACATAAATACACACTGGACAGTACAGTGTGTACGCATCACATCACAGCTCACACACTGCGCTCATTGTAGGTCACACTGTGTTTTGCGTGGTGTAAGTGAACAAAGGCACTAAAGAGCCAACACCCTAAAAAGACAGTGGACTATAAACGTTTCATTCACTGACATAATTAACTGCTGCTATTTAAGTCCCAGCATGTGACTGTGTGTGTTCTTATGTGCATAATGTGTACTTTTGTGTAGGAGTTAAAGTGTGTGTGTGTGTCGTGTGTAATTCTTTGGAGTTTGCATTGCTGCATATTTAGGTGTGTTTGCCTTTTTTGTGTGTAGATTCAAGCAGAAGGTGTTTGAGGTTGATGCTGGTATGTTGAGAGCGACGTCACCTCTGCTGATATTTCAGTGTTTTAAATTATTAGTTTTAATTATCAGGCCAGAGAATAAGTGTGTGTGTGCACGTGTGTGACTCCGTGTGTGTATCTCCAGCATGCAGAATAACGCCGTTGTTCTGCAGTGTTTTCGGGGTCAGTCTTGGCCTCGCCTCGGGCCATGTCAGCCAACGCTATCAGACTCAAAGAGGAGCCTCTCTTCACACGAATAATAATTAGGATACTCAGTGCCAGTTCACAAAGAAATGGACCATCTGGGTTCGATCCTTCCAGCCTCACACAGTCCCTGCTGTCCAGTGTGTGTCCGTCTGATGTGCCGCAGACTTCGGCCATGTGGCAGAATCATGCTTTTTATAGACGCCACAGCTCGTGTCCCACCACAGCGCATTGTAACATGTGAAGAGCTGCACAGAAGGCGCCTGTTTGTCTCTGAATGGAAAAAGGTCACAGTCCATGTGCGCACACCAAAGTTATTTCAGTTCCACTTCGACAAGTTAGTTTGATTGTGTATCATATTTAGGGGTTTCATTTTATTTGACGTTTAGTGTCATTTTACTCTCCTGTGCTGCAGTCAATTATAGTTAAATAAAATCATTAGAAACTATGCTTGACATTTTTAGTTTCAGGGTGACGTAGACCTTAGTGTGTCCGAAAGGAAGGTGTAATTTACATAACAGCATGTGAGTACCGCGTTTGTCTTTTACTCTGCATTTGCTGTTTTGCACATGCAAACTCTCATCCATCCATTTCCTGCTTCTTACTTGCTCCTGAGTTGTAGTGGATGCATCCCCCTCTCAAGCTGCAACCTCCAGCATCTCAACAGGGATGAGGGACCAAAAAGCAGTCCTTTCAAAGAAGGAGCAGTGAAATCCTAAAGTATCACCAGAGGCCCCACGATCAAGACTGAGATGTCACAGTCAGCTCGGACCCTGGTAACAAATAAATTGCGTTTCCAGTGGCTGCCTCACAATAAAAGCCGCCTCGTGTTTCGCCGTGATGAGCACTTTCAACATGAAGCAGTGGATGTTCGCTTTGCGCTGGCAGTAAAGCTCTGACTCAGTGTAAAGAGAGTAAAACAGGAGGCTGTTAACCAGATACAAATGTGCTTGATTACATGCATGCATCATTTCCTCTGAATCCCTCGCAGTCAGGTAGACCATGTAAATCCAGCACAGGGATGGCAGACTCCGCCACTATCATTAACACTATACATAGAGAGGCAGTTTCTGACTGTAAGCACATTGACAGGCTTTTGGTGAAAAAATCTCAATGTTTATGACATTAACCTTTGCTGCCATGACTGGCTGGTGAGATAATTGTGGAGAATTCTGCAATGTAAGAAACAGAATTCAAGCAAAACAGCCACAGCAACAACAGGCTTTGAATACATAGAGGACAACGACGTTGAATCCGAAGGAAGAAGGTGTTCAGTTACTTATTAGAAAATGTCAGATATCCACAAAGGAGCTGAAGCTCATCTTCTCCAGTTAAATAAATTCTCTCTGGCTCCTCTCACCTTGTCAAGCTGCCTGCTGGCAAAAGGACCAATAAATTACCGCAGTCTAAGCCTGTCTTCTGTATTCCTGCCATGTGTCTTCTCATTTAGCTCCCGTAAAGAGTATTCCCTGCTGAAAATCAAGACCTTCCCTCTCAAGAGGTCCCAGCTACAGATGCTGGTTTGGAAATATTAAACTGCATCTCGGCGTCATTCATATTCATAAACGGACATTCATTTTCCCAACAAGAACCGGTAATTTATCATCTTTTAGGCTTACCCTCTCTAACCGCCATGTACTGTATTTTCACTGTAACAAGCCACACAATCTATTTGATGCATTACCTTCTTCCGGCATACAAGCAACACAGAATGCAAAAACACTTAAATACATTGCAGACACCTCATCTGTACAGCTTAACATACTTGATGACCTGAAATCTGATGGGAGATGGATATTCATTATAATTTAGTGCGGAATAATGAAGTTGTTTGTTTCTGTTTCAGGGCACGGTTGGTAATGGAGAGAAATTAGACTCAAAATGGTCACAAATTGTGTTACATGATCTGCACACAAATATCAGGCACACATCTCGAACAGTTTCACAAATGCACACATCATTAATATGTTGCAAATGCATGCTGTGTTTAAATGCTGCTGGAAAACTGAGCTGTCGGTGAATTCATGTGTAATTTCATAGTGGAAAAGAGGTTTTTCTGAACAGACTGCTTTTGATTAAAACACATTTTTTAGCCTTTTGAAACTTTTTTTTTTTTCAGTAATTCTCACCTAAAACTGTCCTCTCAGGGTTTTTGTCTTGCAGATAAAATCCTCAGTGGAGAGATTAAGTTGGTTTGGTCTATAGAACTGGCTTTTTTTTGCAAGCAAGATTAACTTGTGTCAGGATTTCACAGATGTTTTGCATGGGAGGAAATTGCCTGAATATAAAACTCCAGTAAGATCCCATTTACACTTTTAGTCACTTGTGTTTTGGATTAGATTGGATAGCTATCCAATCTCAAATAAGCTAAGTGTAAATGCACCTGATCCACCCACGACACTTAAAGTGATTAAGTGTAAATGGGGTCAGTCAGCGCTCTGTGGAAATAACCTCTGTGCAGTCTGTTTCTGGCGATAATGGCAGCTTACATGTCAATTACTAAACTAAGATTTATCACCATTCTCTTTGTCCCGTGAAAACAACAGGAAGCAAATGGCTCCTTTGCTTTAAAGATGTGCAGTCATACAGAATGCACAGCGAGTTGTTGTACCGTTTGTCTGTTCCCTGATCAGTTCAACCACTGTGTGGGTGAGAGAGCATTGATCTGTGTGGATGAGGCAGTGGCTTGAGCAAGAGCATGTGAAGACATGCAAGATGTGTCTTGAGTGTGATTTGTAAATGCGTAAATTCATCGTTCTTTTATAGCTGGCTAAGGCAAACTAAAGTGTTACAGATGTAAGTAAACTGTTAAAGCGCAGACGTTACTGTTCTTCTGGACAGGAGGAGGGCTCACCCTGATGTGACTGGAATCAGATTTGTGATCTGACCAATAGAGACACACATAGGCTACTCTTTCGTGGGGGTGTTTTACTGAGACAGCTGTAAAACGTCCAAATAAGCAAACAAGGGCAAATCTATCTGGCTCTTCCTGTAAAGATGCCTGATTCTGAGTGCACAGGAAGGTTGGAGGAGATCATGTCAGTGTGAGTGAGTAATGCCAGGCATTCATGTAATAAATACAGTGTTCGTGTAGGCCTGCACAGTGTACATGAATGTGAAGGATAAGAGCATGTTAGCCAGGGGTTATTTCAGCTCACGTTAATCACCACATTTAGATGATCAAACAACTGACTGATATCTGCTGCAGTGTAGACTGTTAGCTGATGTTATTTCACCGATAAAGACAGTGTTGACCGCTCAGGTCAGTCTGAAAACATTTAGTTTATCTGCAGACAGGGGCCGATGAAGTCAGTGAGCAGCCGGTTTTAATGGCAGCCAGTTGTTGATCGCATCACCTTCTCTGTGTAAAGATTAGCTTTGGCTGAGAGACGGAAAGGAGGTACAGGAGACAGAGGATGGTGCTACAGACAGCCGATAGATTAAATATGCATTTACCAGTAGATGGAGGCTGCTCTGGACTGCAGGACATTGAAAAAAGCTCTCCACAACCCCCACGGCTTCACTGGACATTACTTAAAGATGTGCCCTTCCTCCAGCCCTGAGTGTGTGGAAGTTCTTTTTCTGATTTTGGCACCACTTGTTATTATTATTATTGTCCTTCCAGCACCTGGCAGAGCCTTTAAGCCAGGTGAGCAACAGACACTTTAATTCTGTAACACAGCAGGAAACAGAGTTCTGCAATGGCTATGAGCAGCAAATGGCATAGAGGTAAGAAAAGTGGGTTGAATCCCTGCAGCAGGCACGACGAAGGAAGATGAAGCAAGACAGTTCAACTCCACCCGTGGAGCTGCAGAGGGGTGTGTGAGCAGCTCCCAGAAAAAGAGCATACATTATCAGCTAACCTTGAATGGATAAATGAATATTAGAAAAAAATAATTCTCTGTGAACATCTGCTGCCAATAGCGCCAGTCTGCTAACTCGGCAAATGGAGATGGCAACATTTGACTGTGTCTTTTCTGGGATGGTGATGACCTCTCTGAAGCCCCTTGTCTCTGACTGATAGAGGCTGCTGGTGCCCAGACCAGTCAGCCAGTGGATAAAACTGGATCAATGTGACAGTGATGGTGTTTTATGATGCCAATAAAATGCTCCCCCCGTCTCTCTCTCTGCCATAAACGTAGACACTCAGAGACTCGGTAATGGACTGGGCTGGTACTTGTAAAGCCAGAACACGCTCGCTCTTAAGAAATGGGATTCTAGTGTCTCTCTCTGGTTGGAGATGAGTGGGATTCAACTATTTTGCTGCTTTTTGTCATGCTACGTTGTGAGGATGGATTCCACATGCTGACCTAAAAATATGGCTTTTTTTTCCTCCGTGCCACATCTCTCAGATAGATTATAAATAATGGATCACATTTATATCTTGCCTGACTATTTTCATGTCCCATGGGTTTCAAGTGTGCATATTAGGGTGTAGGAGGTGTGCGTGTGCGTGTGTGTGTGTGTGAGAGAGAGAAGTGCTTTTTGTGATGCCCAGTTAAAAAAGATGCCTAGATTAACAGTGTACTTTAATTCTGTGATGCATGAATGCATTAGCAACCTCTTTGGAAGCGAACCGCTGAACTGCTGAGTCTTATTCTATTCATCCATCCACAATGGAACGATGGCCTCTCCGTTTGAGGTTCAAGTATACACAGAATGCATAGACAAACCTTATATATGTATATGCATATATATGTGTGTGTGTGTGTGTGTGTGTGAGTGTGTATTAGCATTAGCCACCGTGGTTGAACTGACCAAGAAGAAAGTGGCATTTACAGAAAGACAGACTTTAAAACACTGGACAATCTTCAAGCTGACAATATCCTGATGATCCCATCGTCTATTATATTTATACTGGAAGCTTTCTGTCAGCTCAAGTGGATCATTCAAATCCATTTCAGTTGTACTCGCTGTCTGAAAGAACATTTTTCTCTTTCTGTTCAAGCACCAATACACCAGGGCCGAAAAAGAGGAAAGTCAGCGCTGCAAAACAGCAAGACAGTGAGCAGTGAACAGTGTTTTGGTAAAAATGTCCTTACTGTATATTTCTTTTTCTTGTAAGAGAAAGCTCTTGTTACCCTGAGAGCAGCAGGACTATTCCCCCATTACCAACTGTCAGTGTTTGGTAATCAAATATTCTCTTTGCATGAAAGAGAAAACTTCAGACGTGTAGAACTTTAGACAGTGCTGTGGTACATTATAGCTTCCCGGGCTGCTTTTTATGCAGAGGGTTTGATTAAAGATGAAAAAAAAAAAAAAAAAAAACAGCAGAGAACACACACACACACACACACACACACACACACACACACACACACACAGAAACATGGTATCTTGATCTTTATATTGCTATCTTTTTGGACACACTGCTCCTCACAGCTCTCTCTGTCTCTCTCCTACACACACACACGAACTCTCCATCCCTCCAAGGTTATGGGCCAGTCTATGAATTGGCAGAGCTTGCCCAGTTCATGTCAGGAGATATTGGTGATGTCAAAAGACCTTTAATCACAAAGCTTAGGTTTGCTGCAGAGAAAACAGTCCAAATGCCTCTGGGGAAATAACACACCATCTACAAATCCCACGTAATGTCAATAGTTCCACAGCACTGCATTCACTCATGCGCCAGCTCCAGAGTTCTCGGTGATGCTGGGAAGCAAGCACCTGTCAAAACATCCTGACGAGGTAATGGAAATAGTCACTATGCTACCTTGCACAGCAATAATTAGAACCTAAAAAGATGGAGGCAATAATCAGGCTGTCAGGAGTTTTGGCAGCCATGTTTGATGTCCAGAGCTCAGGCCAGCAGCTGGTTATTGGAAAGAGCAAACTGGACATATTAGCAGCTACACTGGTTAGAATGTAAAGTTTCTACTGTAACCACAGCACATCTGGCATTTGTTAATTGCACCGTGCCGCGTCCTTCATACAATCTTCAAGCAGATGTGGATGACAGATGTTGCTGTCACCCATCAATCTATGCCCTGATTCACTGGCATGACTGGATAGTCCTATTCTCATTGTCGCTGTCATAGCATGGCTAAAGCCACCTTTTTCCTAGGAATTTCCTTCTGTTTATTGGTTGAAGAGTGCAAGTTAAGGTGAGAGCAAGCTTAAATATTTCCTATTTCCCTTTAGTTGCATTTCGCCATATATATATTTTGCATAGCTGTCTCTGAGGTTTCTGCTCCGGTATGAGAGAGGTGAATGGAAATTTGTTTGTGGCATGTGCAGCAATTAGAAAAATTGACAAAAAATGACAAAAAAAAATAGGGCCAAATGTTAAGGAGCACTCCGTAGTTTGTTTTAGTCCTGATTCGAGCAGATGTGCAGCATGAGATGACATATGTTGTCATCCGTGTCATAGAAATTGTAGTTTCCTGCTGACGCACTGCTGCTGCATCTCCTGTTTCACTACACCAAGGGACCAAAATAACAAATGCGTAGTTTACTATCTCTTATGCATCACTCAATGAAATTTCACATCATAAAAAATGTGTCAAATCCTTCTCGTTTCTCTTTTAATTAGGTATACCGCAGGGAGTTGAGGTCTAGCTCATGGCTCGTAAACAATACTTCTGTAGCTAATTAATATGTTTCAAGGACTGCACTGCTCAGCACACAATTTAAATATGTTTTGTCTTTAGTATGAAAAAGCAAATATCAGCCAGGGACACAGAAAGCATGGAGTCATTACAAGCAGAACAATAAAGTGAGTGAAATGAGAAAATGAAAAGGTTTAGGTTAGGAGGAGTAAAACTATTCAAACCACCACCAGGAGAACTGTAAGCTGCAGATGAGACCACGTCAGCAGGTGTTTTTCAAATTCCGAGCGGTCACAGTTGTCTGGTTTACATGCTGACAACAGAGCAAAAGACACAGGGACGTATTGAACAGCAGTGGATGTAAGATTGAATTTCCACTACTGATTTCCAAGAAGCTAAAGGCTGCGATGTGGCAGAAAGAATAGTGGGAAGGAGTACATGGATGTAATTACTTAGCAACAAGGAGGGATGCCAGGAGGGAAAGCCCTCACCTGAACCAGAATTCAAAGCTAAACCTAACAGAAACAAAGCTGGGTCCATCAGACCAAGCAAAGGAATAACTGAAAAGATGACTGCTGCTGAAACCAGGAGGAACGACCGCCCCTCTCCCCATCAGGCTGGGGCCAGATACTCATAAAGGGAAAACAAGGGGAAAACACACATTAGTTATCCTAAAAAAGATGCATATTACCACCAGCAGGAGGAGCATATAACACTCTATCTCATACAAAGCACCTCTTCAACCTCACAAAATGCTTTGTAGTGCAGAAGGGACACAGTGAAGAACATGAAATCCTAACAAAAGGTTGCAGCTGTGTCAAAAGAGGCAGGAAATCCATTACTTAACAACTGGCAGTGAGCTTTGAGCGCATTTCTGTGGAAAGTACAATAAGGAAGTTATTGGGAGCTAAACCTGTTGCAAACAGCCTGAGCTCTAGAGAGCATCCCTACTGTTGTGTCAACACATTTGTCAGCTCTTCTAAAGTCAGTGGGTTTGTTTACTGGAGCGTTCTCCACATGTTTCATGCTTCAGGCCCGTCTGTCCATCACCAAGGTCCCCTGAGTGAGGAAGGGGTTGACCAGGCTCAAGCTGCACATCACAAATGAGATGTTTGGGTCAGTCTGAAACAAAAGCACACTGATCATTTCTTTTAATTGGCAACACTTTTGTGTACAGTCAACGGCATGTGAGAGCTGCTGCTGAACCAAACCCGGTTCAGCTAAACATAGTTAATATACTATTCTAGCACATGGCTTTACAGATGGCGGGGTCAGCTGGCCCACTGTGGACCAAACTGAAACACTGTATCTTGGCAAATACTGGATGGGTTGCCATGAAATTTGCTGCAGACTCCTCGCTTTGTTGCTCAATCACAAAGCATGCAAATGCAAAGTAATTCTTTTGTTTGTGCTTTGGTCATGTAGATATGGCACAGAAATACAGATTTAGTGAGTACAGCTTTGTTGAGTTTGTGTCTGTGGGACTGCAGCAAGTCCCACAGACGCAGTATTTTTTTTCCTCAATCAGCTTTTTTATTTATGTGACCTTATCACTTGAGTGTGACACAGCTTCTTTTCCTTCACTTTACAAGTTTATCTGTATGGGTTAATCTCTTCCACACAGCTAAAAATGGGAGACGATTTCCTTGGGCTGAATTCTCAGACTCCATTTATTATTTAACCCCTGGCTGGCCTCTGCTCAGACATGGCTGAAGTAGTGTACACTCTGCAGTTTCTAGTGAGACTCTTTACTTCCTGGTTATTACGGGTGGAAACTGCCAGATATTGATGTCTGATAGCCGACTGCCTGCTCCCCTCTGCGGAGTACAAACCCAAAGACCAAACAGACTAAAAATGTGGCAATACATCTCATCAAGGAAGTGAAATTAGACTTTGAAAAAAAAAAAAAAAAAAAAAATCAGATATCCAATGCTGTTTGTTTATTCACTTTAACTAATGATACCGGGGGCCGGGGGCCTGGATTTCTGCCCTGAATGTTCCCAGAGAGCATCTGGCCTCACTTCACAGCACACTTCAGAGACTGTCTCACATTATCAAAGAAATTCCCAACCATGGCAGATTGCTCCTTATTATTTCCTCAAAGAGAATACAAAGTCCGATTCTTGCCTTTTGCAAAGGGTGAAGTCGCCTTTGTTCGCTGAGGCTCTCACTGCTCAGTCCAATTCATGTGCGACAGGTTCCTTTCTGTCTTCTCTTAATTGTGTCCTTGGGCTCTGACTCCGCTCCACTATGTAATGAGAAGTAATACATGGGTTTCGCGTTTTTATTTCATATGAGACAGCTATATCATCTGCAGATATTGCTTTTAATGTAATTAAAAGGTAACGTCGGGCCTTTTGTCAGTCTGTCATCCTCCACCTCAATCAATCCCATATCAAGCTCCCTGTGCTGAGTTCAGAATGAATATTTGAGCTGCTGTCATGAACGGATACCATCTGTTTAAGTTGCTATTTCACATTTCTTTTACTTAGACCATATAATCATTGAGTACCAGAATATATCTTATATATATATAAGATATAAGGAATCTGACTGGTTTTAAGTTACTCTCACTGTTAAACACAGATTCAGTAGAAATAGAGAAATAGACATAGACATAGACCTCTAATAGACAAAGAAATAAATATTGAGTCAATGTATATGAGGTACTTGGTTATGTGAAGTATATGCATGTATACATGTCTATATACAGTATATACAGTGTGCAGGATTTCTATTCGATAGCAATGGATGATATGCACATGTTACAGACTCCTTCAGGTAGGCTGACACCAACCTCTCAAAGCATTTCATGCCCACAGACCTCACTGCAACAGACCTGTAGTCATTGAATCCTGTGATAGAGGATGTCTTGGCAAGAAACACGTTTGAAGCAGGAGGGGACCTCACATAGCCCCAGTGATCGGTCGACGATCTGTGTGACGATGGTTGGCTGCTGGTCTTTTAGGAGGGCGACATGGCATCCTTGGCTTCATGCATTCCTGATCTTCTTTCTCTGGAAGAACTGACACGAATCCTCTTCACAGATGCTGAACACAGGTGGGAGGTCAGTGTGGACTGGTGAGGGGATGGCAGGTGGTTTAGTTCGTTGTGTGATGTCAGAGTGGTGGTGGGGGGGGGGGGGTGGGCAGTGGTTTCCTGTAACTGGTGAGTCCTGCAGGCCTCTGCACACTGACTGTGATCAGAGAGCCCCGAAGCTGTAAAGGAGACAGAACAATAAGTGTCCTTTAACATTGGCGTAGCACTGGTTCACTGTGTTTTTGTCTGTGGTGGGACATTTAGTGTTGTCTGCATGCTCTGTGTTAGTTATCTGTTCAGTCAAGTGTCGTAATGGCTCGCAAACACAAGCCTGAGGTGATGTAAACACAGACCAGAATGAAAGAGGAAAACTCCCATGGTGAATAAAACGATTAATGAAACGGTCTCTAAGTGATGATGGCATGTTTTACTTAACATTGTGACATCTGCACACCGGCCTTTGTTTATGTAGAAGTAGAGTCCGCTTCCACGTCTTCCCCTACAGTTCTGTGCCGTGGTCTGTTCGGAGGAGCTCTGGCATCTCTATCTGAGATGTGCTCGCTGAGCCAGGTTTCGGTGAACCACTGGGCAGCAGATCTGCTCTTTTGAGGAGCAGCAGTTCTCCGTTTTGTTTCCCAGCAAGCAAATATTCGTTGGATGTACTGATGGGTGCGAAGTTTGAAATCCCTGCTGTCACAATTTAACCGGCGCTCCAGCACGTCTCCCCCCACCTTCATCTCCTGCAGATCCCACAGAGAGCTGCTGGTCCTCCTGTTAAATCTGTACAAAACTTTCCAGTTAAGCAGTGGAAAAGTTTTTGAATTGTGAAACGGTCAAAGGTTTCTCCCTGGTGACTGTAACTGAAAAGGGAAACTGAGCAAATAAACAAAAACAGAAAATGTAAATCTATCTATCTATCTAACAGGGATAGAAGATTAATGGGAAATAAGATGGAGAATCAAACCCACTTGATAATAATGATACAAATTTGATGAAACTAAGGATGAGAATAGAAGCGTTAAAGGTCTTCAAATTCTCTCATTCCTTTAATACAATGGCAGTCAACAATTTGAGACTTAATAGGCAAGCACTCAGAAAGTATTTCATCTTGTGTGCACAATGTTCTAAGAGGTGCTTCTGCAGCATCACAGAGTCTGCCAAAGTCCCGACGGGCCGAGATTCACCGCCGGCCCTGATTTACCGAAATAAGCCCATTTCTGCCAACCCCAGAAGGTCTTCTCATAGGTTTAAGCTCGTATATATGTATATATGTCTGTGTATATACACACACACACACACACAAACACACATACATCCTTCACCATCCTTGCTTGTGAAGGATGGAGCGAGGTTCACCACTTTGTGAACACATGATTGTATGAAGGATATTACTGCATCGGCTCAGGGACACTTTGTACAACCGCTGTCAATAAACAGCCAGCAAACGAAGGCGTTCTATTTTTATTTACATTTTACCATTGCTCTCATCATTTCTTTCTTCTTCCTGACAGTATATAAGGCCCACCTCCCTCTTCCATCACACCAACAACTAATGGTTGTGGCTACAGCTGGAGAGAGAGAAATAATTGAATGATGACAGTTATAGTGGATGCTCTGTGGCAGTGGCATCAGCTGCAGCATCTGTCAACCTTATGACGTGCAGAAACATCCCAAAGTTGCAATAAACACCAATAACAACAACAACAGCAGATACAGATTACAGTATCATGCACGACGTAGAAGCTCAGTGAGTCACTCCCAGGCTTTTTGCTGTAAAACAGGTTTTCAGCCCTCAGCCTGATAAGTTTCACCATCAGTCCTTATAAGGTATGACGATGTAAAACTGATCTCACGTGTGGCCCACAGCCTTTACTGCAGCTGTCATCACAGGACTATACTTTGGGTCTGACAACATGAAATAAAGCAAATTAGTGCTAAATACAAAAGAACGTTCTTCTCATTTGATCATCTTGAGTAACTAATACAGCTCATTGATACAGAAGGAACACTAAGATTTGAGTCCTGCTCCTGCCATGGTTTATATATTCCAGCTGTGCGTCACACCTTTTTAGACATCATGGGTGCAGGAAAGACAGATAAGATCAGATAAGATAGAACTTTATCAATCCCCGGCCTGGGAAATTATGGCTTTACAGACAGCAAGCAATAAAGGGGATGAAGAAGGGAATAAAAAATAGAAAATAAAAATCAACTATGTATAGTTCTACTATATATATGTCTACAAAGGTTACACCTGTGCATCCTCGCTCATAGCATCTCCAGCACCCTCTCTCCTCGTTCCTCTCCCCTTGAGGTGCATTTCAGAAATTGAGACATCCTTCAAGATGGCACGCTGAGATCAGTTTCTGGGTCACGGGCAGAAGGATGGCGGCAGCACAAAAGAGAGACGTGAGAAGAGTCCCTTGACTCTGGGATGAGTCGGGTGGTCTTTGTTGTTGAGTTAGCGGTGTCCTCTCTGGTCTTAAGTTGGGACTGCTGTGCAGTGTTTTGATTTTTCATAATCCTTCAAATTCAAATTTATTTTGTTTTTTTTTTTTTTAGCCAAAAATAACCAAAATGACAATGTGCTCATTTTATTAAAGTGGCATTAATTCAAAACAGAATTACAAATGAATATTTTGCCCACTTTGGGACAGTAAAATAAGCTGGAGACACAACATTAGCTTAACATAACCTCACATAATTCATGTGGACTGCTAGCAAACAGTTGCATATTTACACTTCCAGCAAGAAATAGCAGGAAATATCTGGCTCTGTAGCTTTTTTTCCACTGAAGCTGTGAATGACACCCGAGAGCAGTGACACTGAACCACAACAGGAAGAAAAGAAGAAGCCGTGAAAGAAATCCTGTGTGCTGAAATACATTGTGGAGCTCGGGCTGGCAACCCCGCTTGCCTTGAAGTGAAATGGAACTTTTATTTTCCTTTAGTTTTCGTTTTGTTTGTTTCATACTTTGTCATCACGCACAGTTCTTGCTTGTGATTTTGGCCACTCTCATTGGTTGACATTTTGCTGTATTTATTGCTGTTGAGGGCTGCTGTTCTTATATTACTCTTTATTTTCATGCCTGGCAACAGCTACTGTCTATACAATAATATTATATACCCGAATTCACCGTCGACCCTTTTGCAGACCAGACTTTCTACTTCAGATCTAAATGCCCAGATCTCATTACATCTGCAGTCAAAGTGAATCCTGTGACTTCACTGACTGACAGCTATAATCAGTTTACAGAGAGCAGATCTGTGCCCCTGCACTCCTCATCTCGGTGGATGCGATCAATTTTGAAAAGCGTTTTTATTCTGTAAATATTGATTTCAGTCTGCCACTTTGGGATTACACTCATGTTTGCTTAAATACAGCATCTACTAATCCATAGTAATCGAATCAAGCTGCAGAAGATCTTTTCTTCATATGGGATCATTGTGTTTTTATCTGACATAGTTTTCTGACTTGCAGATAAATATGGTAATAATGCGGATTGGTGAAATTGCTCATGCATGAGACATTTGCTTTGGGAAATTACTTATGGGCCAAGTTAGCCACTTGGCCTCTTAACAGTCAACTCAGTATCCATGTTTGTCACACAACAGTCTTAAATGCTGTTGAGGCATTTATTGTTGAAGAGAAGTTTATACTATTGTTGAGGACTTTTAAAGGTAATTTGCTGTAATTTCCGGACCCCTGAAGTCTTTTTGATGAAGCTTAAATGTTCTAAATGCGGGATTGTTCATTCTAAATGCGTACACATGGACTCAGAGTGAGGATTAGGATTCACCTGTAATAATCAGGCGGTTAAAAAACTGAAATCCTGACATTTTTCAGGCTATTATGAAAGGAAATTTGTAAGCAGACTGAACCAAAGACCAGAAAATGAAATCTTTCTTTGCTTTGCTCCCGCGTCCTAATGTTCCTTTAAACTCATCTAATCGACCTTTGAAATATTGAGCATGTTTTTTACATGGGTGCCCTTCTCAGCCATGCTTCACTGTGACCCTCGCTGAAATCTGGGCTGCTTTCAGAAACCTTATGGCGGCGGTACATGTGGTTGCCATGGAAATCGCAACACTCAAAGGTTGCAGAGAAGCCTTTGTTTTATTAAATGGCTGCAAGGAATGACAAAACGCATGTGGGCGTCTGGCATGAAGGATGTTCGATCCTGGTTTTGATTTATTCACCGCGCGTCCTGTTGAAGCGATTTTTTTTTTTTTTTTTTTTTTTAAATGGAGACAAATTGCTCAGAACAAGGTTGTTGTGTATTCCTTCCCAAGAGTCTGTCCTTTTCATGGACACAGCCGGGGCTTTCATTACCTCAGAATGCTGCAATATTAGATAAATTCATGAAAAAGCAGATGGCTGCCACAGGCTTCCTGCCTGCAGTGTTGAGTCTGTGCACAGTCTCTGGCTGAAAACCTGGAGTCCTGTGCAACAGTGAAAGCCAGACCGTTTGTCTGTGCCTGTCAATAACTCTTTTGTCTTCCTCACTGAATAAAAAGAGAGCAATTGCCTTTGTTCAGCGTGTGTTTGTTTTCGTGTTATCTGCGCTGTGACAGACAGAGACTTTCTGAAGACGGTTCTGGGGAGAAAAATAGCAGAAGTCTTTGTTAATTGTCAATTGATGTTCAAGGGGTCTCCTCCACTTTAGCCTGTAATGAGGTACGGTGGATTCATTAACTAGCAGCCATAGAGAAGGCTGGTGTAGGTCATGAAGTCAATATACATAAATGAAATGGAGGTAACAGCAATTAAGCTGTCTTCTGTAAAAGAAATGTCTCTTTACATGAGTCGCTTTGATTCTCATAGGAAGGAACCGGCAGGAAATGTGCCCATTATGTGGTAAGAAGAAGGGAAGCTGGTTTTGACTTAATGCAGGCCTGTCAGAATTGTTTTATTATATGTGGTAAGTGTAGGGGAGATGAGGTCAGTAGCAAAACTTCATAGAAACAAGAAGACACAGCTTTTGAGGAATGATTTATGGAATCATATGCATGTTTATTTTATAGTTATATTGCTGAATTGTTTCATCTGCAGTCTTATTTTACATACTGGTAGGACACGGTACCAAGAATGCACCCTAGAGTTTCAGTGTGAAACTGACCACTGGTCCCAGAAGTGGTTTTCCCTAATCTGTATGCCTTTTTCAGTTCTCTATTTATACAATATCAGTATCAGAAACACAGGATTCTCCCAGAAAACGTAACAATCCTGTAGGTTTATGCTGTGGCCACCAGCTTTAATTATTTCTTCTTTGATTCTGTCATTTTGATGTGGCAGACAGCTCAAAATACGACAATACCCACGTGCCTCAGTGGGTTACCACAGAGAAGAAGCTCAAGATTTAGATCGAATTCAAAACATCTCAGCGTGGCCGTTGAGAATGAAACACAGCGCCATAGTAGCTGAATGAATCTAAAATTGATCCAGAATTTCAAGTGAATTGATTTAAACAGCAGAGTGTGTTATTAGTTTTCTCATCAATGTAATCTTGAGCTCGCGTCACTCGCTCGCTTCACAGACTCATAAGCTTGGTAATTGTACGACTCTTGCTGAAACGCACACTTTGGAGTTGAAATTAACTTCTGCTGTGAAATTTTTATGTCCACAGGCTTGTACCTTTGACTTCAAAGAACCAGATATTTTCTAACCCAGTTGTTAATCTTTTGAGCTAATGATTCAACCAGGAGAATTACATGCTGATCCAACTCCAGCCGTGACTCACGTAACATGGTCTATGGGAAAAATTAATGGGACTGTTACATCTGAAACCAGGGGAGCCTGAAATAGCTCTTCACACCTGGCAACTCGATGAACGTTGGGCACAAAATGCAGAAAAGCTTTTCGGGCTTCCTCTGGCTTCAGCGTTTCTTGGGGGTTGGAGACCAAGCCAGCTGACATCCTGTCGGCTCCCTGCACACATGAATAGCATGAAAACAATTTACTCATGCAGCTTTTCCGGACTGCTCAAATGTTATTGGGCCTAATGGATCAAAATCTGATATTACAGAGGATTTGGGGTCTTCGTGATGCTTAGAACACGTCACAGTCCAGTTATCCCCGCTCACACTGGGTGGGAAGAAGGGTATCCCATCAACAGGCTATCACAGGGCTAACACAGAAAGTGTGTAGAAAGACAAAGATGTGGGCACTCAGAGGAACCAACGCAGACACTGAGAGAACATGTAAACAAGAGAATGGGCCTGTGGATTCAAACCCAGGAGTTTCCTTTTTCGAGGATGCGCCACTGTGCCTTCCTAATATAATCATTAACATATTAATTAAAGTATCATCGCTCGCCGAGAAAGCCAGAGAAAACCATTTAAAGCATGCTGTTTGGAGAATGAAAGCATGCTGTTTTTACTGGCTTTCAGCAGACAACTAAGAATTAAATGACAGCTGAATTTGAACTCAGCACTGATCAAATTAATGTAGGTGCCATGAAGGAAGTTCAGTGTTTGCAGTTTTAGAATTGTACCCTTGCACATTTTGATGAAAACTCAGGTTTTACCAAAAATGATATTGTAAAGTGGCATTTGGAAATGTTTGAACACAAGATGCAAGAAGTCCAGAACATTCAGCAAAAAGACAGTTGATGCTGGAGAGTGATCTTATTTTCACTGAAGCACAGTGCACACCTGATTACCCATGCAGAGAGAGAAAGAACCTATTACAAAGGTTGGAGGGAGCTCTTTTTCTCTCCTTTCCTTATATTTAATGTCTGCAACGCTGTACCATAATAGCACCATAATAACAGTAAAAAAAACAACCTCGAGGACGCTGAGAGTTCGTACAGTTATTAATCCTAATCATTTTGTCCCACATAAGAATACAACAAAAGGGAAAAAGATAAGGTCAGGAAGCATCAGTGATACATGATGCAGTATGTTTTATTGCCTGGTAGCAAGATTCTGTGTGACAAAGCTTATTTTTTAAATGCACATATAGTATATTTATTTATTACATAACTAAAGTTACATGAATAAAAAGGCCCCATCTCTTTTCCGTCCATGTGCAATTAACTGTGTTTAGAATGCATTGAGCTTCTGTACCATTAACACAGCATGTAAGAGGAATGGGTAAACAACGCGAGTCTTCCTGTCATAGTTCAGCTCTGAATAAAACATGCAAAACTAAACTGTCATGCTGGGGCTGACAGTCCAGAGGGGCAGCATGGGATGTAGAGGAACTCTTCCTTTATGCTTGTACCATTAATCTCCGGCACAATCAACAAGCTATCAGATGTCCTTTAATTTCCTAGGGGTGTGACGTAACAGGAAACCTGAACTCCTCTCAGTCATTGACCATCAGCAACTAATTCGATTTTCTAGAAATAGGAGACTATATTCAGGCAAGATGTGTCAGGCTTTGAATATACACAATACTTCATTACAGTTATTATATTCATCATTGGTTTTTAGTATTTTTGATGGGATATGTGGACTAAAACAATAGAACACAGCCAGTCTTCTCCTTTGCCATCTCAGAAACTGGCATGGTCCTGGTGGCTGAGGATTATCTCAGGCTGAACCACTGCGATCAATCACGTCATCGCAGGGCATGCTGGGAGCGCTAATGTTTCGTCTCGCATGTAAAAATCGCTGATATGAATCTGAAGAGTGGATGTTCCCCGATCAATACCGGGATCAATACCTTACTCATATTCCATGCCGAATGTGTTTGTTGCGCTCAGAGGACGATGCTCAGCTGAATAAGCAAACACCTTCAGTGGTGCATCTTTAATGTGACACTGTTCCGAAAGAGTGTAATTGCCATTGGTTTCTGGGTCAATGTGTTGCCTTCAAAACACACACATACATACGGTTTAGCTGCTCTCTGGAGAACCACTTGCAGTGGACAAAATTATTCTGCACTGCAAACATCCATGTGTGTCCGACACATCTGCACAGATGAGGGCGCTGGCAATTAATAAAGTCTCTGGGCACGAGTTGGAGGTGATAATATGACAGAGAACAGTAAATAGCTCAATGAAACTCCTCATGCGGTAGACGTTCGGTGCAGGCCAGCATCGAGGTGACGCATTGCTATGCACACAGCGCCCCTTGGTTTTTAATTAAGTGAAACTGCATTGGAACACGGCATGCATTCAAACCCAGGCCGAACTGCATCCCCTCGCCTCCTCCCCTGTCATCGGGGCAAGAATGATGCAATTCGTGCAATTTTATGATCCACTGAATGCAATTACTGGACCTGTCAGTGTTTTGGGCGTCTTTTGTCTGTGATGTATGCAGTGTGCAAACTCAGCCACTGGTAGACTGTTTACATACTCTGTCTCTCTGCCACACACAGGCATGCTCAGTCATATGGAGATGCACACACTTTAGGTGATTAGGACTACAGTAAATATTAGCTGTGTATTCAGATATATTCCATGCACCATGAAAGGTGGTATTGTTTATGTATGACTGCACACAGCTTCTATTTTCATTTTCAAGTGGATTCTTCCATTTTTTTTCATGTTAGTAGTGATGGTAGCAGTCAGGAGTGTTTCTGTGGAAGTATAATATTATTGATATTATAAATGCATTATAATCAGGTTTTATTCGGTAACTTGAAGTTCATTGTACACATCATGAGGACCTCTATTCAGCCTGTCCAAACAGCTGTATCATGTCCTCTGTGGCTCTAGAGGAGCTCTCCAAAGTTTCAAAAACAGCTCTTCCTGCTGTTCAGTATTATTTAATATAGCTTAATATCTCTGCTTGGATCTGAGATTTCAAATTCTGGGAGTGAACTGTTTGAAAGATGTGGGCATTTATTGTAGGAGGCAAGCAAATCAGATGAAAGACTATGTTATGTAATGTTAGAGGAAATGTCAGACTGAGTGTTTTGGAGCTTAAACCAAACCAGGTTCTTAAAGTCAGGATATTTTGGCCTCTGCAGCTTTGATCTGGAAGGGTCTTTTTAAAATCTATCTTTTGTGAATTCCCCCACGTTTTTGAAAGTACAAGACTAAATCACTGGAATAACCCTTTAAGACCTTTGCCATTTCAGTGTATGAAGTGCTTTATTGGTGCATACCATCAAAGAACTTTGCATTAATTGGCATCAATACAAATGCTTTTTGCCATTTGTATTGATACATTTGTATATTTGCCTTCATGTTTTCTGTAACATTTAGTGTCTTGTGAACACAGGCCACCCTTGCAAAAGAGAGATGTCATTTGCCTATGACACAGGGTGGCTGTGTCATAGGCAATTAAACATTGAATGAATGCCTGCATGGATTAAAGAATGAGCACAAAGTAAGTGTCACGCAGTAAACCTGGGATCCCTTGTACAGTATAAAGTATAAAGCATACAGTACATAACATATTAAACTGATGTATTTGAAGACTAACAACAGAGTGGCACACCTTTCCCGAATAATCTCAAAGATCTCATTATTACTTGAAATATGTACTGGGTGAACTGGGTTGACGCTGACATTTGTTCAGGACTACTTAATGATTGTATTACAAATTGCTTTAGTAATGGCAGCATTTGCTCCTCTCCTAAACAGGTTGTTATAGAAATGCTATGCTATAGAAAAGAAGATTACAATAATTGTCCAATCAGAAATAGGCAACAGGCCATCAAGCTTTGGATTTTTCTACATTTGGAAATGTGACACATGGGGCTGTTAGAGGAATACTAGCTCTGAGGGGAGCAAAAGTTTATGTGAGCAGCTTAACAGGTTATGATCTACTGCCTGTATCCTGTAATACAAGAACAGCAATGGTACTTAACACCATATCATGTATGAAACCATCAGCTGAATACTTAAGATCCCTTCATGGTGTTGAGCTTGATAAGTCAGCCGAAGACAGTGATTTCATCTCATGGAGGTATTGTCAGCTACAACTGATAAAATCTGACCGTGATAGTTGTCTTTTAAGTTCAAGCTTCAAGTGGTAAATCTGCAACTGTAGGACGGAACCAGTGATGAAGTGGGACAGGTCTGAGTGGAAGGTCAGTTTAAAAAATGTAGCCATTATTTGGTGACTGTGCTCTTATTCATTTAGTCTATATCACTGTTTCTGCACCACGATTTGAATAATAATGAATTAACCCAGGTCTTATTCAAATCATGCTTCACAAAGGTCATTTATTAAAAAGGTTTGAGAGCCATTTATCAATCCGTCATTTTTCTGTCACTCTTCCAATGGGCCGGTCCCTTGGTACCTTTGGGAACCACTCCGCTAACACTCCATGACAGGCCTTCATCAAACATCCACCCGTCTCATTAAAGTCAGCCAGCGCCGGACAGTTTACTCTGAGGCCACAGGGTAACAGCTCCTCTGAGCCTCAGCGTCCCCATACCTGCTGAATTCTTCTTAGATGTTGCTATAGAAACTGTTTAAAAGGTGGGAGCATTGGAGGCCGCCCTTCTATCACACACACCTACACGCACAAATACGGCACGCTGCTCATTCCCAGGAGAGCAACAGCGATCACATGGAGCAAACTTTCCCAATATCTGCAGGCGGAGTGGACGGAGGAGGAGGAGGAGGAGGTGGAGGGTGGGAGGCGGTGGATGAGTTTTCTCTTTCCTCTTTCTCTCGCTTTCACACAATCTAAGGTGTGAATGCACTTGGAAACAGAGTGGGCCGAGGCATCTGCCAAGGGCTCCCGCCATTTTACTCTCTCTCTCTCTCTCTCTCTCTCTCTCTCTCTCTCTCTCTCTCTCTCTCTCTCTCTCTCTGTACTCTGGGAAAATGGAAACCAGCCAAGGTGAGAGAGAAAACAAGATAATGAGGAGGTGGGAAGTGGAAATAGTCTATTTGGGAAACTGAGAAAGAGAGATGAGAAAGAAGACGACACTTCACCTCACTTCCATCTATGTCAATGGACTTTATTTACATATTTGTTATATTTACAGTGCATAACACTGACACATCTGTCTTTTGTCAAAATGCTGTTTGCACTCTCTAACACTGACAATAAACACCTCTTCTTGCCTGCTCTCCATTCTCCAGGATCTTGACGATCCATCTTTGTCGAATATGTCACTATCTGAGCTGTCTGTTTGATTTGTATGTTTCCTTGTTCATTGTGTTTACACCTTGTTCTTGAAAGTACAACATTGAACACTGTGCCCTGATTGGAAAGCTGACAAATGACTCTGCACCTGCTGAACCATTATTTTCCTATAGATAGAGCTTTGCTGCCCATCTGTGTTTCAACCTTATGCTTACTTTAAAAGAATACTCCACTGATTTAGCATAGCGTTCCTATATAATAGTCGGACTCACAATAGACAGTTTGAATCCAAAAGGATAAGAGCTGTTGCAGCAGAAACTTGTCAAAACCTGGTGCCTACATGGTATGTTATGCTAATGGTGGCTAATGTAGTCTCTAGCCTCAAGCAAAGATTAGGAGCAGGCTACAGAGGCGTGATAAGCTCACTTCTTACAACTTCACATAGCCAACCAGTCAGCCTCTTGCCACCATGTATATAATGACTATTGCCTCTGAGAAGCAAAGGTGGAGGTAGCATACAGCCAAACGAACCAATCTTTAGGGGGTAATGCTCCTTGGTTTTGAAACAGCTGCTCCAAACGAGCCAGGTGTGAATCCACCCTGAGCTTCCTAAACTTACCCTAACCCTTGGCACATTAATGTCTGTCAGTGTGTGGGCCAGTGTTGGGTTACTGGAGGTGTAAGCTAGTGAGGTGACATTGCTAACATTGCAGTTTACGTTACAACAGTCAAACCGACAAAGGAAAGACACCACCATCCAAACTGTTGTATATTGCTCTTAATACAGCCCCATGCACATCATCAATTTGTGTAGTTTACCTCTATTTCAGTAGAAATTTTAAAAATCATACATTGCCTCATTTAATTTGATGGCCATTTTCAGTTTGTAACCCCCCAAAAATATATGAAAGGGTTTTATTGTGTCCGTTCCACCCTTAATGGTTTCCCACCAGTATAATGTTCTCAGCAACATTTGAGGGAGTGGAGGTATTGAGTAACAAGGTAATGGAGTGGGTGGTGGGGATAGAAGCACCAGTGACTTTACCTGGAATCATTATCCTCTGTCGTTGTGGTTAAGTGTGTTAAAGATCACACAGGTATTTAGAGCACTTTGTCTGTTTGGCCTGCAGCATTAGAATAAGGCTTCATAAATGAGATGGTAAGGGTCATCTAACATCGTATTTCCAATCAGAGCAGCAAGTATATGTGACTGTGAGAATCATTCCACAAAATGGCAAAATGGCCTTTAGCTTCGGAGATGAGAACGGGGACTAAGAGAATAAATGACTGCTAAGAAATTGTTTTCATTTAAAAAAAATGCCTCACAGCCACATTTTATCGACTTGGAAATGAAATAAAACTGTAGGAAAAACAAGAATGACTGTCATCAGTGTAGTACACTGTGTGGGTATTCATTCATGTGAGAAAAGAAAGGGGCTGAGTTACAGTAATGAATGCTTTCTGAGGAGCTTTAAATCAAGGAGCGATCAGGTAGCAGGGCTGTAAGCAGGATGTAAAGACGGTGGCGTGCAGCTGCTGGCTTCCTGTTTCCCCCGAGGGACCGCTGCTCTGTCAGTCAGGAGATGCAGGCGGGAGATATGGGACACTGAGAGAGAGGAGAGACTATTGTTGACATGAAAGGCGACTGTTTGCAGAGGAAACTCAATCCTTTATCTGTTGCACTTTTCTTTTTTTTTTTTTTTTAACTTTTCTCATACCTTGGAGCTGCAGATTTCTACTATTTTCTACTGAGCATCTGTGTGGAGTCCAAGTGCATTGCTCATGGCAGTTAGACCAGGGGTGGGGAACCTTTTTCCTTTCAAGGGCCATTTAAAATTTGAGAACATATTAAATGGAAATGTCTTCATAATTTTACTAGTTTTGCAGGTGTTTTGGCCTTAAACAAGAAATTTGACCTGCATTATCACAATTCAGTCAGTTAATCTGTCCAACAGCATTTCAATGTTAAAATATGTCACTCTGGACCAAATAGTCAAAAAAGTAATAGAAGGTTATATTCACTGCTCACAGTTATGAGAAAACTAAATACTTTTCATGTGTGAAATGTTAGATTTACTTGGAAAGAGGTAAACCAGCATGGGAATATTTTTTAATGTGTAATCATGTTATGTGGCATTAAAACTGTGGAAGTTCTAAGAGTTTAAAATACATACAGTATGAATACACTCAAATCCAACTCAAATATTTTTTATGACTTGTTTTGCATGTGTTTCATCAGACCTCATCAAGTAGAAAAAGGATCACTTTTTTATTGATGCACTAGAAAGGAAATTCCCTTAACAAATTATTGCTTCATCATAATTAACAATCTTCGATCAAAGCAATTATGGAAAATGCTCATCCCATAATATGTTAACATTAATGAGGTAATAATTTATTGATGATAACATGTAACATGTAACTGCTTTAAGAATAAGCGGAAACTCATGAGGAAGTGGAGGAAATCGAGCGCGAGATATTCTGCTGGGAGGTGGAAAGCTGAGTTCAGATCAGGTTTGAAAACTGGAGTGGAGTCCGGGAGAATGTCTGGAAGCTTTGCTGGTTAATTCCCTTATCAGCTTGCTGCTTTACAGCTCACATTATTTCTTCCTCGATACGTGTGATTGCTGTGGCCGGAGGCATCATGTTTTCAGGTTGTCCATCTGTCCCATTCCTCATCTCAGGGCCGCCTGGAGGGAATTTCTTGAAATTTGGCCCAAATGTTCACTTGGACTCAATGATAAACTGCTTGGATTTCAGCGGTCAAAGGTTAAAAATCAATGTCACTGTGATCTCATCTCTCAGTCTTGCGAACACAATATCTCAGGATGGCCTGGAGAGATTTTGATTTCATTTTGCCCAAATGTCCACTTGGACTCAAGGATGAAGTGCTTAGATTGTGCCGATATTTCACATTTGGTCAGATACTGAAATGGTGACACTAATCTTGAGTGTCCACCTTGAAGCTGTGCTGATTGTACAGATCTTCCGTGCTGCTGGGTTGAAGATGAGTGTGAAGCGTCGCCGTTTTACAATTTCTAGCTTCTTTGCATCATCATCCATATTTGAAGCATTGCCTTCCACCACAAGCTCTTTGGTTCTGCTGATGTTGAGCTTCAGGTGATTGTTGTTGCACCATGTGATGAAGCTCTCTATCAGTCCTCTGTCCCAGACAGGAAACAGTTCTGATTTTGAGCATGTTTCTCACTGGACATTATTCACTGGAATCATACATGTCAATGTAGTGAGAACTTCTTTTTTCACCAAAAATAAACTTAATACCTATATTAAGTATTGAGTTTGGATGGACATGAATTTAAACTGACTAGTTGATGGAGGCATATAACAGTGAGGCAGCAATTCTAGTTACACACCTGAAGTGTAAAAATGCCATAGAGTTTGACTTTGATTATTAATTCAAAAACAGCCTGATTTTTACTAGAGACAGGATTCTTACAAATGAGGACATGCATGTGTGTGTGAGAGAGAGAAAGAGAAGGACTGGAATTACATGCTCGCCAACAGCTACGGCCTGTCAGCTTTGTCATGTTTGTTCAGTCACTCAGTGGAAGACTCTGGAATCAGGGAGAGATGGTGACACTTCCTTAAAATATGTGGGTCTGTCCAGCAGTATAGAGATTGTGTGAGGAGTCATGTCAACAACCCTTGCTAGTTGCGGCCGTCACTCAACCAGTCAGGGAGTCTGGGAGAGTCTGAATAAACTCAAAACTACCCTGAGGAGACGCACACACACACGAACACACACTCATATCCACACAGTGGCCAGTCTGCATGATGCCCAGGGAAAGGGCACCACAACAAACAGTGTCAGACGATGGAGAGCTGCACGGGCGGGCTGTGGTGGTGCTGACACAGGAGAATATAATGTGTTTTGATAGACGCTCAGAGCAAAACGGGGAAGAAAGGCGAGCAGTGGGTGGGAAACACTGCAGCCACACTGAGTTTGCTGGCAAGTTTTAGGAGAACAGCTGTCTGGTTGGCTCTCTGTCAAATGAGTAGGCTTACATGCAGCGCAGCAGTCCAATTTCAGCAAATAAACAGCAGAAAGGCACCATAAGTAAGATATTTACTAACCTGCACCTTAGAATGAACATAATATATCTGCAGGAGGGCGACAGGAGTAATAATCAATAATAAACAATCAATACTCTCCATCAGGAGGTGAATAATTTATGTGTGCTGAGGGGAGGCTTCAAAATCCAATGGTTAAGAGTTGGCTGTCAATCTGTGTTTTATATTAAATGCATCTCATTCACTCAGTGCTGTTTTGCAGCTGCATTTGAAGTCTTAGCCGTCTGAGTTTCTCACCAGGACACAAACGCATCACAGAAGCAGACTTTTTAAGCATGACTTTCACATTCCATTTATTTAGATGACACTTTCATTCAAAGCGGCTTACAATAAGTACATTCATGTGGACACAAAAATGCAAGAATTGTGCAAGTACCAGTATCAGTTTCATCAAATATGCTGAACTGCTTCAAGTGCTGCATTTTAAACAACAATGTGAGATGAAGAAAGAGTTTTGTTTTTTCTAAGGTGCAGCAGGTGAGTTTTCAATCTGTGGCAGAAGATGTTTGGAGTTCCAGGACAGCAAACAGTTCTGATTTTGGGTCCCTCTCGTAGTGAGTGAGTAGCAAGCTGACTGGAAGCAGCAGACTGTAGTGGATGGGCGTATGGGGTGTATGGTTTGATCATGTGCAATGAGCCTTAGCCGTTTGTAACACTGTAGACAAATACCAACGTCTTGAATCAGTTTGGAACAGCCACCAGTAATCAGTACAGGGTGTAGAGTTTGAGACCTCGGGTCGGCGACTGCTGCATTCTGGATGAGCTGCAGGGGTTTGATGGCTCATGCGGGCAGGCCAGGATCAAGTAGTCCAGTCGTCAGAAGATAAGAGCCTAGACCAGAACCAGCACTGTCCACTGGCTCCTCTGCTCAGTGGTAACGCAGAGGTCATTGACAGCACAGAAGTTCAAGTTACTTCGTAACATCAGTATGTTGGACAGACGTCAGATGTTATACTGATTTACATGTAGCTATTCTTAGATGTAGCTGACCAGTTGTGAGGTTAAAAAAGTCAACTTTGCCCAAGATTTGTGCCAGAGGAAAGGTCATTGGGTTATTAGAATTTGGGGATTTTTGGTGCAACTTTTCATAGAATTTGAAGCTTACATTAGAGATAAATAAAACACTGAAGAAGATGTTGTCCACTTGAAATTCCACTTGAATGATAAAGGAGGGAGTGATTGCATGCCAACTTCCTCATGGTACACAAAGAATTTTAGCTCTGAAGGGTGCAATGGCTCCATCATCTTACATACTACATAAATGTCACTCCTCAATGAAAACCATGAATCTCCAAATTTGGTGATTTTGAATTTTTCTGTGAAACTGAATGATGAAGTGTTCTTTCGTGGCTTTAGAAAAACAGTCTCCTACTTCAAAGGCTACAGAAAACTCAGTGGATTATCTAAAAATACATAGTCACAAATCATCTTGGAGATACATAGTTTTCAGAGGACATCAATGATTACAGTGCTCACCAATTGCTAGCACTGTTGTGGTTCAAGGGTTAGTGTGCTGCTGAAAAGCACTGTAAAAATGTAGACTGAATAGAAAAAGAGGTCTAATCAGGCAAATAACACCTGCGTATGATTAAAAAAAAAAGGTGTGTGGAGCCTTTAAAGAATTCTGCTCTTACAGTACATTCATTTTTAAACTCGTCATGACTCATTAGGCATTCCATCGGCCTGGGTCGCCTCTGTTGAGCCATGCCATTACAACCATTATTACATCATGTGATGCTCACAATGCAAATGGTTTTCCATAGGATTAAAAGACTGTTTACCTTGCTGACATGCTGACTGCATGCTCTCTCTCTCTCTCTCTCACACACACACACACACACACACACACACATTTCCTCCTAAGAATAATGAGAGTCTCCTCTCTGGTACCCAGCAGTGTCTTTCCTGCTGTGATGCAAGTAATTAGATGTCCTCCCCCAAGGTCAGGGCTGTTACAGTGAAACATGACAAACAACTACCCGTGTTAAAGCACCAGTCTGTAGATCTGACAGCAGTATAGGAGATTTCAGGGATTAGGCTGGGGTCTGCGGAGTCTGCACCATTTTGTTGCTCCTGCAGCTAGTTTTGCTCCATTACTCTAAAATCCTAGCATCAGACAAAGTTAAGAGGCTTGCTCACTTAGTTCTACTGTCGCCCCCCTCGGCTCGATTGACAGCGTCTGTCTATCTGGCGCTCTGCTTCTGTGCACACATCAATCACTGTATTATGTGGGGGAACAGCACTGAGTAGGTGGGACGGGGTGACTGTCAGTCATTTCTGACTACAAAACAATCCTGTCGCTAAGATGTCTGGCTGTTTATTTGAAATTAATTCTTACTTTTTATCACGATAAACTCAAAATGCCTCAGACCAGTGCGTAAACACTGCAGCTTCTATCAGTTTCTCCATTTATTAAAGCATATCATGGACAGTTTGGCTCATTTCCTACTTTCTACATATCCATTGGTTTTGGTTCTTTTCTATACGGCATGAAAATCTCGCCATTATAGAAACACAAATCTTGCTTTTCTCACTGTGCCTTGCTGAGGCTGTGGATGAATTATGATTGACAGTTCATTCCATCACTCAAACATCAACACTAACCCTTTCGTACACCCGACTGCACTGACTACACCGAGTTGTCTTCCCTCTGTTATATCTGCGGTGAAGAATACTGTAGCTCTCCTTGGGGAAGACTCTGGCTAAGTTGGGGTCATGTTCTCACTACATCCCCTCCACACACTGATTAATGACCCTGGCCCTCCATCACTGGGACTGGTAATGACTTAATTGCATTTCAACTAGCTCTTAAGTGAGAGTATACATTAATTACACTTCAGAGAATGTAACACGTGCTAAAACGCTGTGTGCTCTGTTTTGCATGTGAACTGTAGTTCAGTCAGTATATCCTAAGAGAAATAATTTATATATATAAATCAGCCATTGATGCATGAGGAAACTGGAAATGTGGTGACATCTTCCTGTGTTCAAGCCTTAGTTAGATACATTAGATACTTGGAACTGGATGAAAATGCAAGGGTGCTATAACAAAGCCAACAAGAAATTAATTAAATTAATTATTTAGTTTGTCAAACTGACCACCCTGGTCTGTAATAGTCTGATTTAGCTTGCTAGTTACCCTGCTGACTTATGAGTGATGATCATGTTGCTTCATGTTTTTATTGAATTTTCACCACAATCCTTCTTTCATTTTCATATTTGATTGCAAAGTTTTACCCTGGAGAACGGTTGTTCTTTGGCTCAGTGGAGTCTTACTATATTTAGTCTGCACTGAACCAACTTTCTGACAACCCGGAAATTTAACAATCATATTCGGGTTTGAAGTTCTCTCTCTTTTCATTCTTCACACAGTTACTTCCATCATTTTTCATACTGTGCCCCCACAGATGTATCACTCTGCATAGCTACACCGACAGCTGAGACAAAACTCAGGAGCAGGCCCGCTCCTGAGTGTGGCCGTTTGGGATTTTGTATTTAAGAATAAAGCAACAAAAACTGGTCTCTATCAATACGTGAATGCACGAGTGATCCGTGTTGCACATATGATGAAACCATGCACATAGGCCGTCTCCTCTCACTGCAGGTCACTAGATGATTCACTCCTCTACCGGGATGCAGGCTGAGAGTGGCCTGCAGGATGATAGGCTAATACTTGTTGACAGATTGGAGCATTTGCAGGTCATTTTCAAGGAGCAGGCTGCAGCTGTTGAGATCATGTATTAAAATTCTGTGCTGCTCCGAGTGCTTACTGACACGATTATTCCACATAAAGAGGAAATGGCCTCATAAACTAACTTTATTTCAGGGTCCATAAAACCGCTGGCCTGTGGGACTGTGGCTAGGCAGTGCAGTAAACTTAAAGAGCAGCCAGGTGCACCTTGAACTGTCTCAGCCGTCAGTAGAGCAGTCCTGGGCTCACGGATGGACTGATAAATACACGACATGGCTGATCCTGTCAGCGCCATCGATCCCTGTGTCTTGCCACCTGGAGGCTGCAGCTGTGTTTTGCTAGCCCCTGTACAGTAGTTTAATTAGCTGCTGATGAAACAGTGCTAACCTCCAGGCCACATTAAAGACCTGCTCCCTGAACGATTTGTCCTTTTACGTTTTCTTACTGCAACACAGATCTCTTCACAGTGTTTCTGTCCTCTTCTTGGTCAGTTGTGGTGTTGTATTTAGCCATTCTCCATTACAAGAGGCAATGAATCACAAAGCTACAGGTAGCTAGTTAGCAGGTTTATGAGCAGGGATGAGTGCACCCTAATTGAGTCATTCAATCAGATTGACATATGTTTCACCAATGAAGACACTCTAAGTGCCTTAAATTGCAATGCAATTGTTCTTTTGGCCATTATATGTTGGCTCCAGCAACTTCTTTGTGGAACTGTTAAGTTAGTAAATCTTCTTAATTCCAGTTTCGATTTTAATGATCACATGACCTTGGTGTGGCACACCAGTAATGTGATAAAAAGACGGTCTGATGGGGTCTAATGCAAATGTCCTCATTGAACTTTCTGTCCACTGACTCCGGGTTGGTGACCTTTGAGCTTCTTCCCAGTCGATGATGTAAACAGTTTCTGTCTCAGTCTTTTTGAATCAGGTCAGCAGAGCCACAACTCCAAATGAATGCTTATGTTGTGTCTGCTTGATGTGCAAATAGGCAACTGTTTGCTGGCACATTCACAATATCAGCTTTATAATGTCAATGTCATGTCACTTAATGAAGGTTTAAGCAAAATAAGTGACAGAGGCCAAACACAGGTCTGTACCAGGTGGTCAATATAGTAACCGTATTGAGGAAATGGAAATATGAAAAGATCTGCCTAATGGAAAATTCCCCTTCAGGGAAATGATGATCTGAGAGGAAGAAAAAGTCATGATTGATCCACTAAACCATCCTGGTCTCGTTTAAAAATGCTATAATTCTGACTGAGGAAATCATTTTGAATAGCCTTTCAAGGTGTAATGGCTAAATGTCAGACTAAAAGGATTGAAACTAGACTCTGATATCCATTAGTGATTCACCATGGAACAGTAAAACAGGATACTGTGGGGCTGGTGTTCCAACTAGGTTCATGACAGGTGGCACTCAAGTCTGAATGATAGTAATCTAGAGCCTTTTATGTTTTAATCTTACTTTTAATTTCTTACCAGCCATATTGTTGAAACACAGTTGCTCCAGTCTGTGCACTCAGTGTCAAAGCTGCTTTAAAGCTGTAACATAGACAGGAGCTTTGTGGATCCCCCATCAGTGCTGTGTCGATGCTGAAGGTGTTTGGCTCAGTACAGTAAAAATGCCCTCTCAAGTATTATTATTACAGTAAACTGTAGCACACTGGAGTCTGAATGCTCTGCTATCTCCTCCCACCTACACAGTCTTCCCTACACAAGCCTCCGCTCAGAATTACAGCACTTTTTGTGATTTATGAGCAAATTGCATTGTAGTCTACCTCCTGAATTTATGCTGATAGCTCATGGGACCAATTCAATTCAGGTTGGGGAAGGGAAAAAAAGCCCTGGCTGCTGCTTTCCCATTACATGGTAAATCTCAAGAGAATGAGACAGAGGCGTGCAAGTCAGCAGAAACCCAGATCTTCTGAATGCACCAATTTATATGCACATGGTCTTTGTATCATAGAGTAATAAAAAAGCTGATTAAGTGACTTTCTCACTTCTAATTGCCACTTGAATGGGCCTATATGCCTAAAGGGCCTACTGTGCATGTGCCAGTGTTTCTCAGACCATATGGAGGGGCATGACTTTGATTATATGGATATATATAGAGAATATGGGTTTCCCTGTGGAGTAAGAAAGAACTGGGAAAACTGTGGCTAAAAGCAGAATAATTGTGTGGTGAAACTGATGAAAATGATTTCAAATTAGTTTCCTCTCTAGATGAAATTAACGGTGCAGAGACGACTTAAACAAGCTAAATGAGGACAAAACTGAAATCCTACCATTCGACCCTGAAACCAAAAGAGAAATGCTGTCTGGAATCTGAAGAAATTCTTCCTATGACCATTTCTAAGTAAATAAGTTACTGAAAAACTGATTCATGCCGTTATTTCAAGATGGCTTGATTACTGTAACACACTATTTACTGGCCTCCCGAAAAACAAAAAGAGAAAAAATAAAATAAAATAAACACTGAGAGACCTCAGCTCACTCGTCCAGTTTTAGCTGCTCTGCACTGGCTTCCCGTAACATTAAGGATTGATTTCCTCGTATACAAAGCCCTTCATGGACTCGGACCAAGCTACATGGCTAACTCCCTTCTTCACTATTTGCATTCAAACAGTGTGATCATCTGCTGCTGGTTTATTGAAGGTTTCCAGCAATAGATGAAAGAAAATCAGGGATGCAGCCTTTGTCAGTTACACCCCAAAGCTCTGGAAGACACTACCTACAGGTATCAGGGAAGCAGCTCACTGAACACCTTCAAAAGAAAGCTAAAAATGTACCTCTTCATTTTGGCCTTTGACTTCCAGATAAAGCTCTGAAACTTGTGCACTTTGCTTTGGACTTGTGTGCTGTTGCACTTCTTTTAAAGTGCTGTATGTTCATTCTATGGACACAATTTTCCACTCAATTTGTAATTATTACTATTCAGTGGGTTTTATTTTCCATCTTCTGTAATGCACCGATTTTCATCCTCCTTTTTTTTAATCTAATTGTTACTATTATTATCTCATGGGCTTTAATCTCCATCTTATTTCACATTGATTTTGTTTCTACGTAACATCTCCTGCTGGCTCTAACAGCCGCCTCACCAACAGGCAGAACACACCCCATTCTTGGTTCTGCTGGCATAGAAATGCATTAATGCTGACTGCTGAGGTTTCACATGAGAAGAAAAGGTCCACTATACCAGTATGTTAACAAAAAGCCCAAATCTTTCAATAAACATCACAGAAATCTCAGTTTTATCTGCACTAAGAGGTATCTGAAATTAAAAGCACATTAGGACTGTTGTTGTGGTTCAGCTTGAACCCTCAGAGTTCACAAAGCTTTACAGTGATAATGTTACAGATTATAATATATACATATTTAGGAATATAGAGAAATAGTATTTGGGATAAATTAAGGTTTTTTTTTGAGTATTTCAAGACTGCTGTGGAATTAGATTTATTAAATGACATGGCACAACGATTTGGGAAATGTTCATATTTAAATTAAACAGAATCAGTTACTCAAGTGTGATGACGATGATGATGATGATGATGATGATGAACAGCATCTATTGTTTTTTTCCCCGTTGAAGGTTTTTATTTCTTATCTGAACTGAGAGTCTAAGGATAGAGGGTGTCGCTTGCTGAACGACTGCTGTCGTGAAAGCTGAACTGAGATCAAATGTGGACACATGTTACTATTTTTAAGCTTACAGAGACAAAATAGGTTTCAATGCTCTTTCATAGATTTTGCCACTGTGTGTGAGGAAACTTACTCACCAGTGTTACTGCAGATGCATTGCCTCTGCCCTTCAATGTGGTGCTGGACACTACTATGGTGATACTGCAGGACCTCAATAGCAAGATTTGTGTGTATGCTATATTTTTGTGGCATGCAACAAGAAAGAAATACAGTTTCCACAGAAGTTTCATCGTTCTCTCTCTCGATGTTTCTTCTCTATCTGCATAAGTTCTTCTTCTTTGTACTCTGGTTCATAAAGACATCCTCTTGTCTGCACAGTGAACTGCATTTGGTCACCGCTGTTGTAATCACTCATTTTTTTATTTTCTTGTATTTGTTGTCTCTTCCACAAACTGCTGAAAGACCCTGCGGCACACAGTGCGAGGTACAGATCTGCCTCTGCGTAGTAATATACAAGTAAACTATCCTTTTCATTAGGAACATCCTATTCATTGGAGAGATTTTAAGTTGTAACAGGTGTATTGCTTAATAAATGTTAGACTGAGCCATGCTGGCTGTTTTCCTTTGCTCTTTATGTTAATATCAGCAAACACCTCCTGAGCCCAACTCTTAAATCTGTGAGATTAATGTTGTGCCTCTAATAGAGAAAATAAGATTACTTGCCTAAATCCTGAACCACTCCTTCATGTCATTTAATAGTAAATAGACTGTATTTATATACCGCTTTTCTACCACATGCCACAGTGACCCACTCACACACACACACTCACACAGGAGTAATTTGGGGTTCAGTTTCCTGCCTAAGGACACTTCGACATGCAGACTGGAGGAGCCGGGGATTCTGATTGGTGGACAACCCGCTCTACCTCCTGAGCCGCAGTTCAAAACACCACATCACTGTATCTGGGTGAAAAGTTTGCACTTGTTGGGATTTACTTGGCCTTTCGCCTTCTGTGAAATGTGTGCTGAGTCTGCAGGACAAGAGTATGAAAGATTATACTGCACAGCAAAAGATCAGGCAGCTTTGTGCAGAGCATAATAAATGGCGTGTCTTTAAGCAGGTGTGTGTCCTCAATGATATTTGCCTGCAGCACTTAAATGTAATATAAGAGAGAATTCTACTTTGGGCACATTCAAAGCAAAACTGTAACTGAAGATATAGAGTGATATTTCTGCCAAAGGCCTCCGCTCTGTTTTTAAGCTCGGAAATAAACAACAGCAATCCTAATCTCATCTCCCCTCTCATATCTGCCCTTGAGCCTTCACCGTGTTGAGACAAATCTCAGCATATGTGCTTGTGTTGCTTTTCATTCATGTAGCCAAGAGCAAAGCCAGGGAAGACAACAGGAGAAAGAAACAAAAGTGCTTCATTATAAAAGCAGAACCTGCATGGTTTGTCTTTCAACTCTCATCCGTCTGTCGTCTTATTCTGGTTTCTTTTTGATAAACAAAGGAGGCAGACAATTTTGTCACATTGCATTTTCTAGTTTTATAGGTTTGGACAATATCCCAAAGACATTATGAATTCAGACTGTCGTTTTGACATCCGCAGAGTTTTCCCTTCACTTTTTAAATGTACTGTCAGGGTATAAATAGTTCAACATTTTGGGAAATAATCTTTTTCGCCTTCTTGTCGCACAATAACTGAGAATATCTATACCACTGTCATTTCTTTACAGTCAATATGAAGCTGGAGCCATCTGCTGGTTAGCTTAGCTTAGCATAAAGACTGGACACAAGGGGAAACTGCTAGCCTGGCTGTTTCCAAATGTGTCAAAATAAATGCATTATGCATTGTTTGCTTAATTCATTAAAGTGTAAAGTGCCATTTTACCGGAGTATGTGCTAAATTATAGGCCTGTCTCAAATTCAGACTTGCATCCTTGGGAGATTCAGCTTTGACCCTTGAATCCAAACTCCTGAGCACTGGAGGACACGATGTATTTAATCCACAACAGGGACAGCAGCTTTCATTTTAAGCCTGGCTCTGGTGAATGTACTTCAACAGAGAAAGAAAAGAAAAAGAAGAAAAATAGCTTTTTGAAATGAATTTCAACCATGCTGAGTGTGAAATGCAGCCAACAGATGTAGCTTCAATTTTCACTGAAGTGTGGTGAGATGTGGTGGTCTGTACACGAGGGGACAACATCATGAACCTTCCCTTTATCTTTAGACAAATTACATTTCAGCTGTGTGACCAAACTTTATAGGCATCTTATTCTAAAAGTATATGGAGACATTAGAACCATCTGTAAATTACCAAATGGCTTGGCAGGGTAAGACTGTTCTCCCCGAGATGTTGGCTCTGAAAACATTACAGCAAAATGTTCAGTATTTTTTTTATATATATAAATTGGCTACATACATGAAATCTAAATACTTACTTTCTCCCCTGGAAGAAAAAAAAAAGGAAAATAGGACAGCAAACGATCAGCTTTGAGCCTGACTCAAATTCTCCACCTTCAGCTCTGGTTGATGTGAATGCATGTGTGGATGCTTGGCTACACCAGCTCCACACAAGTTACAGTACAAGAATGCAGATTGAGGACCTTAATCCTTGGCCTGGGGAAGTCACTTCCTGCAGTTTTGCTTGTTGCCTGGCAACTGTTCTGGACAAGAAATAGTCTCGCACATACAGCATAACCTCATAAAACTTTAACTTGTCGTTTTCATACTTTGGCATTTGTACCAATTAAACAAAACAGGATAAAACATGTCAACGAGTGAGCTTTCGAGGTGCTGCTAGGCAGACTTTGTTACTTTTGGACAAAGCCAGGCTAGCTGTTTTATGCTAAGCTAGGTACATATTTACCATACAGACATATGAGATCCCTTGGCATGAAATGTCAGATTTTTGCTTTAACTTGAATGAGGCCCAATTAGATAAGAAAAATGTTGGTGAACAGCGTTCTGTTGAAAACAGCAGTATCCCCCCGGTGCTGTATTCTGGCTGGTCTGAGCAGCATGTCGTGCACAGAGAGCTGTCATCTGATTTTTAATTGCAGCCGCAGCGGCTATAATCAGATCTTATTGGAATGCGCCCATGCAAAGCCAGCAGTAGTGATTTAGAGCCCGAGAGTGACGGCCAGACATCGATTCCATAACCTTTCCTAAATTATCCAGGCAACAGAGAGGATTGTCTGTGTCTGTCTCCTCTCTCGCTCTCACTCTGTCTCCCTCTTATCAGTTGTCACCATAATGAGCAGCAGAATTTTGGGGGGAGCGAGGGACACCCTGCGAGAGTCCAGCCGTGGGCACGGAGCTGGGATGAACTGCAATTGATTAGCTGTGCGGCCGTCTCAGACAGCTCAGTCGCAGCGCGGGCCGTGCTTTGATATTGGATGACAGGAAAGTAAATGTCTGGCGAGATAATGAGGTGGCCTCGACACGCCCTACATGTCAGTACTCTCCCAATCAATGTGTGTGCATAAACAGCCAATAAAGTGGTCTTGTGCGTACATGCATTTGTGTATGTGGCATATTTTCAAGTGATGCCAAAAGAAACAGGACAATTCACAGTGGTTTTAGTGCCAATGGGGAGAGAGGCCTCTTCAGATGGTCTGGAAAGAGACAGGCGAGGCTGGTGGGCGCCTGGAGATTAGAGAAACAGGCTTATGACTGGACGCTTGCCAGTTCAGCTGCCAGATAAATGGGAAAAATCTGGATAACAGAAAAAAACGATCTTTACAGCGACTGTTGAGTCATCCATTAGGTAAAGACTGCAACTATTTCATTGAAATTACGTGATTTCTTTGTAATAATAACAAGAACATCTACAGGCATGCCAGCAGCGAGGCTGTACCGTGGCACAGCAGAGTGCCTGCGCTGAATCTCATAGCAAGTTAGGCAATAATTATTGAGCTATTTCCCTCAAAGCCTCATGGTGGCACTAGAGTAGCATTTCTCAGTGGGGGCAGTATTGCGGGATGCAGGAAATTATATTTTTGAAAGGGAGCACTGAGGTGTCTAAAAGCGGTTTTACACCAAAGACTCATGAGCTGATTGGCTCTGACCCTGACATTTTTTTCTAACTTTAACCATTTAACCAACCATTTAACTGTAATGAAGCAACAAACACTACAGTCAATCAGAGGGACAATTGGTTAGTATTTTGGACATTTTTGGGACTATTTCAGAAAAATGGTCCTTGGCAATAAAATTGGTCGGTTCCTGTTGTAAAACAGTTTAAGATGTCTTAAGATATCTTTGAGAGCATCACCAGTAAGGCCTCTCATCTGGCTCATTCCAACAAGCGCTCCACCATCACCTCCAGGGAGATCCAGCTGCCATCTGCAAGCTACTGCACGGTGAGCTGGCCAAGCCTGCCGTTTCTGAGAAAACAAAGGCTGCGACCAAGTACAACAGCTCCAAGTAAACTTGGCCGTTACTCTGAATAACACAAAGTCTGGTCTAAAACCTCTGCTTTGTTTTCCAGTAGCCTCAGAGAAGCCTCCTTGGTAGGCTGCTGCTGGAACAATTACTCAGAAATGCTTCTTGTTTGGCATTTCTGATTGACTGCTGTTTGTGATCAAGAACAAGAACAAAGTTTGAATGTGAAACGTGTAACTGTTGAACATTCATGAATATAATTTCTATTTTGTTTTTTGTTTTGTTTTGTTTTGTTTTTTTATATATTTTTTCTCCCTGGGAACCTAATGATAATGATACTCCAACAGTGCAGCTAAAAATCAATGATATAACACGTAATAATAATGAACACTGGCAAAAACCAAAAAAACGTATCTATGTATCTGTTGATGATGGTATTACAAATTTGTTATGCAGGCTTTTACATTTCTCTCCACCAAAACTCAAACTTCATCCACAGCAAACTCATGGAAAACAGAGCAGCTCAGTGACTCAGAGGGAGATATCTTAAAAGTGAACATGATGGTCTCTAGGGCTGCGCCTCCTTTTCATGATTAGAAACCCTTCCAGATGAGATATGGTGTGCAAGAGCAGTGCAGTTGTAGCTGCTTGTCTTCCACATTGGAAGGACTTGCTGTCCTTTAGCTTTGGGGGACACTAAATGGACAACACTTCTTTAGCTTGAGCACTCCGGAAGGGCCAGCTATAGCAGATAACGAATATTAATGTTACACCTGAGTCCAGAGCCTCTTTATTCTGTGCCATGGAGATAATTCAATAGCTGAATCTGCTCCATTAATTACAACTGCGAGGAAGAGGATAAAATATTAAATTTTGACTATAAAAGACCGAGAACATTTACACTCAAAAGAATTTGCCCTCTCCTTTTTTCAGGGTCAGTGCCTATTGGGGGGAAATATTTCTATGTTACATCATTTTATTTCGCTTTTCCTTTATGTTACTGGAAGGTTAACAGTATGAATAGGCCTTTCAAGCCTGCAGTGTTCTGTACCGTTTAACCCTGGACCTTCAAATGCAGTTTCAGCCAAGAGGACACTTTAAATAAGATACTTTATAAGATGTAAGCTGCCTGGAGGGAAGACTTCAAATGGTAGCTAACCATATTAAACTGAGCCTCCAACTGACAAATCAATACAACGTATTGCTTTTCTAAATGAATAAGTGGTCATTACCTGGGGAGAAAGAGAGAGAAACAGAGGCGGGCAAAAAAGAAGCTCTGCTTGATTTTAATCATTACTCTAAATGAGTTTTTTTCATTCACTTGTGTATACATCGTGTTGCTCTATAACTCAGTTGTTAGTACCTAAAAGTAGGGAGATCCTCGGTTGTTTCGTGCTTGTATTGCTGATAATCATGCCGGGTTGAGGGTTTCCATGCTAAAATGGTGTTTAGTTGCACTTTCAGCACTTGACAGCAGTCAAACAAGCTGTTAACACAACACAGACATATTAACACCTTTAAAAGGTTGATGAGGTGAACATGTTAGCAAGCAGTTGCCTGATATGGAGTGATATTAGCATTGATTTGGAGTCATGTTTCTGGCCACCTGGTGAATCTAAGTCTTCAACTCTGTTTTTATCTCCTACTCCTGAGGAAAAGATCTGGCGGTTTAGCTGCTAAAATCTATGTCACTATGTTCACCCTGCTAGTGCCAAACGTTGTCTGTCTGTCATTGGTGGTGGCTAGACAGACTTATCAGAGAGTGACCCAAAACAGTAAAGCTGTAGGCTAAGAATAAGTCACTAAAACACTCTTTAGAATGGAGGGGAACAGCTGAGTTGGACGATGATTATCTGTGAGTTTATCACGACAAGCAACTCCTTTTCTATTACATGTAGTCATTTTTTGCATTGTAAATATAAAACATTCATCAGTGCAGCTCTTAGGATTCATTTTATTTGAGAAACACATTGGGCAGAGATTCAGGCCCAAGTAAATTGAGAGAGAGAAAAGACAATTAGAAGACTCGCATCTGCTTTTACCAAATGAATTTTAAAACAATTTGCAACAGAGTGATGAATAAGGTTTTCACCTCCTTCTTTGCTTAATTTTATTTAATTTTATCACTTGCACCAATACACCGCTGAAGTCGCCCCACCTTTTAGATATAATTTTTAGTGAATTGTATCAGAGAATGAGATTTTTGCATCGTGATCCTGGAGTGCTTTTGCACTTTGTGTTTATTCATCACAGCAAGTAGCTACTCTTCTAACAACACACACTGACTCAAAACTTAGCAGGAACTCCAGCTTTTTCTGTAATTTTCCTCTATTTTATACTGTATTGACACATGGCTGAAAGCTGATTATTCACTGAAATAATTCTGCTTCGTAGCGATTCCTTAAAGGTCATTTTTAGTACTGATGAAAGCAGAATTTGAGATGAACAACAACTTCATGCTGCAGGATTGTGTGACTGACTACATTCACAGGAACAAAGGCAGCAGCATGTATTGATGCCACTCCAATGCAAAGCAACCCAACAGCTCTCTGTCCAGCCTGCTCCCTCACTAGTAGATGCCCAGTTGGTCCCAGAAGTCACACACATGGTTCCTGGTTCCCACTTGTGCATGTGAACGCACTGTCAGGTTCATGACCAGCCAGCCAGTGTTGTCAGAATAGCGCGGCCAAACGGGCAGACGCTGCTCCCGGCAGAAAGACGTCTGCTGGGCCCGCGACGAAGGGTCGCCAGTGTGGGCAAAGGCGCCCCAGTAGCACAGCATCCGATTGGACAGCAGCTTTTCTGGCAGCGACATCGTGAAGTTGGCCACTGAGGCAGAGTCAAAGAGAAAAGGCAGCTCAGCGCCGTGGCAGGCATGCTGGTAGCAGAAAGTCAGACCAGACCACACGCGATGGTCTGATGCTACATGGTCGAACACGTACATCCACACTTGGCTGCCTGTTGCTGTACCAGAACGTGCCGACCACCTGGACGGACACAGGAAGACGTAGTCGGTGACGATCTGGGGAGAGGGAAGAAAGGGAGGCAGCTGGTCAGACAACAAAGATTTTTGTAATGAAACTGAATGATTTTCATCCATGCTGATGGCTTTGGCTCTATGGATGCAATGGTCAGTCAGTCCACCGACTTGTTCCAGACTGCTGGACCAAAAAACTATTGGATTGCCATAAAATTTTGTACAGGCATTCATGGTCCCCAGAAGATGAATCCTCCTGACTTTGAGGATCCTCTGACTTTTAATCTAGTGCCGTCATCAGGTCCAGTCATTTTGTTAAGGACCAAATACCTGCACAACCTATGGCATTCCCATCAGCCTCAGCACTACTTTGTATTTATGCTAATTACTTCTGTATATGTTCTCATGCTAACATGCTAAACAAAACTGTGGATAACATCACCAGCTAAACATCAGCATATTAAACATTGTCTTTGTCAGCATATTAATGTGCTGACATTAGCGTTTGGCTCAAAACACCACCAAGCAGAGCCTCACAGAGCAGCTAGTGTCAGACAGGAGGCTAATTTAGGCCTCATATGCCTGAGTTGTCAATTTTTTTTTAATCCGTGCGCTTCATAGACAGATGTGACTCACAGCTCACCAACAGCAATCATGGCTAAACACAGGATGTTCTTTTCCTTTTGCGCTCACAAATACATTTCTCCTTCCACATCATCAAATACTCTTTCCCACACAAAACCTCCCACCCATGACACATTTTTTTGTGTCTGTCTTTGACTGTTTCATGTCCCTCTCATTATGGGTTTTACATAAATATAATTTGTTCCCATCTTGTATTCCTTTATTCTTTCATAAATGTCTTTTCTTTCTTAATTACCTCTGTTGAAAGAAGTGGCATATTCCCACATGTTTGTCATTGGCTTCATGACCGCTGAATCGTTGAATTTGAGTGCTATCTTATGGGCAAAAGATCACTCTTGGCTTCAGGGTTGGTGCTCAGTTGGTACATTTGGTGCTCATCCACCTCTGGGATTTTTACCCATGGGTGTTATATTATGTTTAATGTACTAGTTACCAAGTTGATTCGATAACTAAACAGTGCTGTGTTTAAATACATATACATATTTTGGACCATGAAACCTGGAAAATAAAATATGAAGAAGCTGCTTTCTTATCTAAAGTTGTTGAGCAATGTTGGATGTTTATGCTTCACAGTGTATCTTCTAGTTTTTGCAGAAAAGAAAATGAATAAAACTAATTAGCGCGACATCTACAAAGAAACAGACTGAGGCAGAGCAGCAAAAACTATTGTTCCCTCTCGGCTAAAAGGAAGCCAAACGAAAATGAAGGTGGACCATCTTCCTCCGTCTGTTACCTGGAAACCAGTGTGTCTTTTTCAGCAGCACACAACCTGCGCCCACACAGCCCGACATGTGACACCTGAAAACAAACAGGCTGAGTGTCGGAAGCTGCTGGACAGACATGAACACACAGTCGCGCACATAGATTCACTTCTTTTTTATCTTCAAACGCACGCACGCGTGTCTGGTTCTAATAGGCACAGGTGCAGATGTATTCAGATCTATCGGGCACATGCTGTACCTGAACACTGATGGTCACACGCATGCAAGCGGGTACAAGCACAGGCAGGAATGAAGTCGTGTAATGTGCACTGTGTATTCAAGTAAAGTCTTCTGGAAATAAACTTTTCCTCTGCCTTTTCTCTCTCCCTCAACCGCATGTCCTGCCCTCTTCTGCCCTTCGTCCCTGCATCTTTTCAACCTTCTAAATTTGCCCCTCCAGTATTTTTTTTTTTTTCACCACCGCCTACTTTCTCATGCCTCCTCTCTGTTTTCCATTACTTACTGTGGTAGAGTCAAAACCAAAGAAGCAATCTGCTAAAATAAGTTGTCTGTATTTCTACTTAATGACTGATTTGATCTCTGGAGCAAATAGGAACACATTTTAGTCATAGGCCTTCTTGAGCATATGATGTGTACATGGTGAGGAGCTCTACGCCTGAAACGTGGAAATGTTACTTTAACATTGCAGTAGATGCTATTTATGTTTGCAGCCCTTAATTTCAAAGTTTAAAAAACATATTAGGCCTGTGCACTTAATCTGTTTTTGTTGTTGGTACCGCACACAACAACTATTATAATAGCAACTTTAACAAATGCAAGTGCCCTCCGGCCACAACTGAAACAAGTCCAACAATGCAGAGCTTTTAAGCGATAAATATTTACCACCATGGAAGAACAGACGAAGAACAGCATCGACTCCAGTGACAGAACAGTGAGCGCTCGCTGCACCACAGAGCATAAAACCAAACAAACACGTACTCGCAGATTAACAGAAACAGCTACAAATGGGAGATTTTAGGCCAAATCGAGCATGATGCATGGTCCACTGTAAAGGCTGCACAATGCAAAGCACAGTAATACCTTTTACATTGATGTCTGGAAAAAATGGATCCAAAACATAACAACTGAGCAAACTCCATTCACTGAGGCAGGCTGGGCCGCAGGGGTCCAACCCAGTCCGTCCAGGATTTTGGCCCTCCCGGGAGAAATCAGCATTAATATTGTTTTTTTTTTTATTACAACCATTATCAGGCATATATGTGCCTAATGTTCCTGAGCCAGTAGTCTTGCCTGTCTGATGTGTAGTGCTGTCCATGGTGCTGCTGCTGCAACTGTCACAATGTCGCCGTTATACGTCTGACTGAGGCATCCGTCTGTTTGTGTATACACTGTGAGGTTTCATAGCGCTTTGCCATTGCTATTGCATAATAGGCTGCAATTTTAAGTGTTATCATTAAAATATACAGTAAATAAGCATATCATTTCATGGTAGTCTTTTAACACATAAACCTACATATATATATATATATACACGTATACACACACACACACACACACACACACACACATATATACATGTATATATACATATATACACACACACATATATATACATATATACATGTATATATACATGTGTGTATATATAAATATATATGTATATGTATGTGTGTGTGTATATATATATATATGTGTGTGTGTGTGTGTGTGTGTGTGTGTGTGTGTGTATATATATATACATATACAATATATATATACACAATAAAGAATTATTTTGTCAAACAATATACACTGATTTTGGTGGTATTTGTTATCCATCCATCAGCGCTACCCACATATCCTTTGGGGGGGTACAAGTCGAAGCATTTACTGTATATTTAACTACTTAAAAGAACATCAGGTGAGCCCTGCAGCACTCGCCCTCTTCTTTTATAAATATAGCAGACCTTCTCCTTGCCTGGTTAGCACACATAAACACATTTCAGGTGTTATTTGGATTTGATTTTCTAAGGAAATGCTCCTGTAGAGAACAACATCGCCGCCTTTCTGGCAAACAAGGTGAAACTACATGTCACACTAACAGCAGAGCATATGTGTGGCCATGCTTGTTGACCTTTAGCCAATGCAATGCTTTGTGTGACTTAACAAAAATCAGCTAATCCATTCACTGTAAAACACATCAACCAGTTTGGATGCAGCCGGCCTCAACCAGAATCTCTGCAGCACTTCCAGCCCCCTTTTCAATGAAATTACTCAGCTTTTCACAAATAGTTGATGAGCTTGTCAGTGACTCCTTTGATAACAGAGGAAAGTTGTTGAGTGTCATTCTCATTGGTCTTTAGCTTTCACTGCAACCAAAGTGTTTTTCATTCTGTAAAGGACATTTCACAGAGAACGTATTCATGGAGCCGTACTCATAACGCGATGAGTGTCATGCTTAACTGAAAAGAAGTTGATCATGTTGATGTGTTCAGAGATGCTGGGTTTGTGTGATGCAGCGAAAATACACACATACTGCAACCCTATAAATACTACAAAAGCCATAACGCTGAGCTCTCCACATCGGCCTCCTCTGTGACGGACTGTTTGACATTTTTGCTGACCCCCACAGTCCTCTGGAGAAGTGCCCTTTATGAAAAGATGCAGGAGGTGTGTGTGTGTCTTTATGTGAAGAGGAAGGCCATGGTCGTGACTCCACTGTCTCCCTGCTGCACTGTGAACTGTGACTGAATACTAAATACATCCAGGAGTGTCACCTCCTGACCCCATGGAGCTCCCTGAGGCCGTCACCTTGCACTTTGCATCAAAATTACTGGGCGAAAACCGCTCTAGGCTTTTTTTTCTCCGTTGTATCATCATGAGCCTTTACACCTCCGTATTTTCACTGCTAAACACCCACAGATAAATCTCAAACAGAGGATGAATGAAAACTGAAAAATGTAGCCACTTCACGCTCTCTGATTACTTCAGTTTTGTGCAAACATTAGTAATAATTGCGATCACAGTTAGTGATTAGTGATAGTAGTCTATGTAGGCTATGGAGCCTACATAGACAGCCTAGGCTGTGGCAACCTGACGAACTGTTACTTTGGGCTGCTCAGGTTTTCTCGTACAAGTTATTGATGCCAGTGAGGTAGTTGAGTTCAAGACAATCTAAATCATTTAATCACAGTATGCTGGATGTAAGTAGCCACAGGTAACAATGTATTTCCCTGTTATCTCACTGTTACTATGAATAAATCCAGACAGGATGATGGAAAAGTTTGTTTGCTGTACATTCGCTCACTGTCACAGTAAGAGCAGCACTTTCTTTAATAACAGGGAGCTTTGATTGAAATGAAAATGTACCTGAGGCCACTGATGATGGGGAATTAGTTTTGCTCCATTTGTGAGTCAGATTATTTAAAGGCAGAGCTGAGCCATGAGAATGACAGAGCTGGCTCAGATGACACGAGCCCTGAATGGGACAACGGTCAAGACACCATCCAGTCCCAGGAGGTTAAGACTGATCAGGGAACCTTGTACAGTTAGCTGAACGACCTCTGCCTTCCCACTTTAACGTGCAAGTCCTTTTCCTCATGAAATCGCCACCCTTGGAAGTCAGAACATCTCTCAAGTGATGCAAGAGGTAGCGTACAGTGGAATTGTAAGAGCTTTTTCGATGAAGACAGCTGCCCGCTGCGGTAGGAAACAGGGTTGATGAGAGTGAGGAGACTAAACCAGAACTGTGAAGTTGAACGTCATAAAAGCAAACCAATTAAGACTCTGTAGACCTGGCGGTAATTCTCTGTGGGTTACTATGAGTAACACCATTTTCATTACAGATGGTCATCAGATCCATTGGTCACACTAAAATATTGCTAAATGCAGCTTTAAACATATGTTAAAATTAAAATAGTATTGTTTACTATGACTCTTGTTAGCCAGTTTATTAGGCACACCGATTTAAAACAGTCTAAGACAACAGGACAGCAGTAAATTGGACACTGATGGACATTGATGCGTTCAGTTTTTGTTGGAATTGTTTTAAATTTTCCAATTCTTTTGTACGCACGGGCTTGTGATGATTTTGCACTACACTACACTGAGAGGTTTTTCAAATATTCAGCCTAGCCTCATTAATACAAATGGGGTGTCATGTCACCCTCTCTGTCTTGTACTGCAGACTTTAATGAGAGACCAGTCGCTTCTTCGTGGGAGCAGCCAGCCTGCATTTCAAACAGACAAACTGCCTGACTCCAGTTGCTCCACATGCTTCGCACATATAAATCATGGAGGAGAAATGGAAAACTTCGGTCTGTGTTGGAGCCAGACTTTGAGAAAAACTGGAGTAGCAGCTCCCTCTGTAGGCACATGATCACGGCTGTGTTTGAGGAGCCGAGGAGCAACATTGAAGTCTGCTGATAACTGTGACAAACTATTAATCGCCCTGAACATCAGGAAATGTGAGATGCTTTTGAAAGAAAGAATCACAGCAGCAGAAAACGACAATTATTTTCAATTTCCCATCAGCCTTGTTAGCCGTGAAGAAACAGGAGGGAGCACAGGAGACAGCTGAGTCCTCGTTACACACCGAGCTCCGGCTGGGTGGAACATCGATCCACGCACGACTGCCCGCCATGCAAAGCCACTGAAAGGGTGGTTATCGATGCATGTGTGTGTTTGGGTCTGTGTGGGAGACTGGGTCTGAGTCTGAGCGTGAGGAAAATATGGAAGAGAACAAAGCTCTTGGAATACATGATGGAATGTAAATGCAGCCAAGGTTTTTTTTTTTTGGGGGGGGGGTTGTCCTTTTTCACAAAGGTTACTAAGTTCAACACAGAAGGTGCATTCACTCAGAATTAGATGTTACTGTGTAAATGTTAGCCACCTGGAAATTAGCTGGCAGTTCCCTGACAGCCACAGGGCAACTTATGATGGAAGAATATTAATTATACGCAATTTGCCTCAGTCTGATTAAAAGCAGCTCGCCTCACTGCTTTCTATGATCTTCAGATTTCTCTCTGAACTTTACTGTCTCTACTCCTCTTGTGTCCTGTAGCAGAGGACATACGAGCTCTGAAGTGGCTTCTGATAATCAGCGTCTCGAGATTGGACGCTGGCACGTTTTCGATTGTCATGTTTTCAGTCACTGCTTTTCATTATCTTTGCTCATGCCTGCGTGACGAATCAGCTGCACTTGTTCAAGGTTTGAAGGGAAGTTTGGGAGGAAATACTTCTTTATAAATAGAGCAATGCTGATTTTGATAGTGGCTACAGTTTTAATTACCTTGGAAGGCAACTGGATTTGTAAAATCATGTGATCTTTTGTTGTGGCGCGAACAGTATATAGAGGGCAGGAAGTGATTTTCTACATAGGAAGCACTATAACACACATTCAAACTGCCGATGTTTTGCGTCATTTGAGGTTGTTCAAATCAATCAAACCGAGAGACCACGAGGAACTTTTATCCAGTACCAAAAGTTGTTGTTCATAAGGGTGAAAAATGCAAAAAAAACTGATTGAAAAACACTGGAAAAAATTGCTTGTTAATGGTCGGGAGGAGCCGAGTCAGATAATGGTGGAAATGGTGTAATATCAGCTATTGTTTTAAATTTCCCGTGTTTCCCTACAGGACTGAGAATCTACAGTCATGCTTTGTCAGAGTGTCCTCTATGAAGAGATGCAGAAGGTGTGCGTGTATCTATGGAGGGGCTGGCTATGGTTTTGACTCGACTGCCTACTGCACCACGCACTGAATACCAAATATGTCCAGGAGTGTCACCTCCCGACCCCCTGCAGAGCCCTGAGGCTGCCATTTTGCACTTTGCATCACAAAGCCCGAGCAAAACCCGCTGGAGGCTTTCTTCCTCTTTTGTGTCATCGTGAGCCATTCCACCTCTGTATTTTCAGTTTATTAAAACTGGAAACATAAACACACTGTGCTTAAACCGAATGATAAATAAGACCAAGAGTCTGCAGTCATGGGACCGTCCGAGGAGCGTGTAAATGCAGCTAATGTTTATCGTGTTCTGCATCCTAGTTCAGCATGTTAGCATGCTAACATTGATCTTAATTATCTGCCTTATCTGGTTCATTTGTATTGTGGTGCCAGAGAAAGAGGGTCATCAAAGCCATTGGCATTTATTCTCTGGGAACCATGAATGTACACAATTTTGTGCCAATCTATGAAGTAGATACTGAGATTTCACAGAACAACTGGTTACTTTTCCTCATTGGTGGTGCTAAATCAAGTCAGGGAGTCACAAAGTCATTCATCTTCATTTCTGGATACCATTTTTTTTTTTTTAATTAACATATTACAGTATTTTATCCAATAATTACAGAGATAATTCACTCAGGACCAAAACAGTGGACTGACCAAATAAAAAAACATATGCCAGCATGGCTAAAAATGACTCTCCAGACATTCAAACTTGAAATCATCCAGTCCAGTGAGTATTTAAAATCCATCAAGAGCCATTATTAGATTTTCGGTGTCATTCATGTGTGCAGCCATGCCAGGGAAATATATGTGTTACTGACAGCCGCTGACCCAGGACAACCTTTTCTAGTATATTAGGTTCAGTGCTCGGCTCTCAATGAGATGAACGAGATTCCTAAATCATTGCTTTAAATGTCAGTGGTTTGCGGAGTCAGATGAGTGTAATTTGTCCCCTAGCAGCAAACAGCATTAGCTTGTCTTTTATACTAATAAATGATCACAGATATAATCACTGAAATGTTCTTTGTGGTTTAACTTGACAAATAACTCAACAAATGAGGTTATTCCTGGCCCTTAGAAGACTCTCGCTGTAATGTGTGTACAGTGTGTGTGACTGTATACCTGATATAATACTGAAAAAAGAGCTCCTCTTACCTGAGCCAGCATATCTCTGCGGTCAGCGTCCCTGTACAGGGGCAGATACTTGTGCAGGACCCGCAGAGCGTGTTGTTTAAAGATAGCTGTGATATACACGGTGCTTTCCACTGCAGAGACTGGCTTGTTGAAGACGCCATACACAAAGATCACCCCCTCTTCTGACGTCGTACCTGCAGGACAGAAAACAGAGCCTCAGTCAGACATCTGCCTCCAGCCTTCTTCTTACTCATTTGCACACGCTGTCTGTTTACTTCCCAGTATGACTCTGGGCAATTTTGCACCGACAAGTCATTAAGCTTCGGCTTTAACCTTGATTGACTAGGCTGCTTAGTTTCACACAGAAAGCATGTATTACTCTGAGGTTTTTTTGTCTTCAGCTTTGCTATGATCTTGGGAATTTCCACATCAAATTGTATTATAATGAGAACCAAAGGGAGTCCAAGGGAAAGCAAACAGCTGAGATTGGCCAGACTGGCCGGAGGTTACTCTCCAGGCACAGTAATGCCAGAATGAGCTGATGTTAATGGAAGTTTGTGTAAAAACATACTTCAGGGTGGATTTAGTCATTTTACTTCTCTACTGTCTTTGTGGATACTCAATTCTGGAACATCTGATGGGTGTTATATCGTCGTTTTTTTCCACACTGAGGCATTTAAAGCATGAATTTTAGGATACAGTATCTTTTTATGTTTCAGTGGATTCACAGAGTTCCTGCCTGAGGTCAAGTAATACACAGGGGTGGAGATCTGGAGAGCACCTTCCATGGTTTCCGTTTGAGCAATGCCAGAAGAACAAGTCAGATCTTTTACTAAAGTAAAAGTAGGATTACAATACTGTCAAAGTACTCTATTACAAGTACATGGTCCTGCATTCAAAATGGTAAATGCGCAAAAGCATTATCAGCAAAATGTACTTAGTGTTTAAAAAGTGCTTTTTGCACAATTGTACAGCTGTTGCCTCCAGTCTTTATGCTAAGTCAAGCTAAGCAGCTGCTGCCTGACACTCTTATGTTTAACAGACAGGTGTGAGAGCGCTACTGAGTCTCATCTAACTCTCTGCCAGAAAGCAAAAATGTTGGACCCCACAAGAAAATGTTGAACCATTCCTTCAATATATCACTTGAGATTATGCTTTCATGTTGCATATTTGCTTTGTGGTGTGAGGGGTCTGATTAGGAGCCTATAAACTCACTTTTGGGGCCCCTAAGCAGGCCGGTTTCATTTATAGCAATGTCTGGGCCTGCTCTTTGTGCTTCATCTGGGCCCAATGCTCATCACAGGGTTTGTATGTCATATCTGAATGTTCAAACTACACCTGTCAAGATAAATGTAAAGGCATAATAGGTATAATATTCCCCTCTGTAAATGCTTAAGTTAATAACCTCAAAATTGTCCTTAAGTACAGTACATGACAAATTGTATTTAGTTATATTCCATCATTTAAGGCAGCTTTGGAATAATATGGTGCCTGTGTGTGTTTCTGTGTGTGTGTGTGTGTGTGTGTGTGTGTGTGTGTGTGTGTGTGTGTGTGTGTGTGTGTGTGTGTTTCTTACCCAGCAGCAGCGGTTTCTCTTTCTGCCAGTGGCCCTTCTGGAAGGCAGTGACAGCTTGCTCTTTTATTAACTCCCCGTCAATATATGGACCCCAGGTCTCAAAAACCTCGAGGAACCTGAATGGGTTCACGATCTTGGAGCCTGTGATCAAAAACCACGTCGGTTAGATGGAAAATGCAGTCTGACTTTCACAACTGGGAGCAGGGGACTTATAAATTAGACCAAGGGTCCAACAGAAAGAACTAGATGGAGTTAGGAGCTAGTTCAAAATACTGTGGTAATAAACCTGCTTCTTTCTGACTTCTTGTCTTTGAAAGAACTTGTCACGTGTGTTTTGGTTCCAGATGTTTTTTTTTTTTTGTGCACCTGAATGTGAGTTCAGACACGCAGACAACAGCTGCTGATGACATTTATCACTGAGTCAGTGATTCTGATCAATAGCTCTGTCAGCCCTGCAGATATTAGATTTTGTGCTGGCAGGCAGTAGAATCCCTCTTATTGCCCTGAGGTCCACTATCCTCAGTTTTCACAATTTAGTTTTCCAGTATGCCACTCAGGATAAAAATAAGGCTTTTCATCATGTTTTGCAGATAAACATACTATATCCTGCCTTCTTATGTAACTGTGTGGGCAGCCCTGAGCGTCGCTCTAAAACTGGTGAGTGTAGGTTGGTGTTTGCAGCGTCCTACTTGTTTTCATCTGGGCAGCCAGGACGGCCTGTGGAGTGAGAGACAGCAGGCAGACAATGTTGCTCACAGAGCAGTTGGTCTGTTTAGCAAAGTCTTTTCCCAGCTTCAGGGCATCGTGTCTGCGAAAAGAGACGGTGAAAAACAAAATTACACTTCATCTTGAAGTTGTCTGGAAGCACACTGGGGACATTCCCACAAGGTCTGAATACAGCAAGAGCTCAAGAAAGCGCATATTCGTCTCATTCTGTCTCGGAAAACAGGAAAATGAATACTTTTGACAGCTCTTAATGTTTTGTATCTGCAGCCAGTAACCAGTATCAGCCCGAGCTGATGGTTCCTCACCTGGTCTTCAGAGGGATGGAGAAGGGCAGACTCTGTAGGACAGCCTGCTTAAACAGAGGTTTGCTGCTCTGCATCATCAGGTGAAGACTCACTGACTGAGCACCTGCACTCTCCCCAAAAATCGTCACCTGACAAAAAAAAAATATATATAACGCAGGGGTGTTGGTATAAAAAGCCACAATCACCAACTTTACATGTTGGCAGTAGAAAGTAGTTCTTGCTGTTCACCAGTTCAAGTATTTCTGTGGTCCTCTGGACAAGCCACCCAGCATCTGTATATGTTTGTCTACTTTGCACACATAGCCTGTGGTTCGATTTCGAGCCGAATTGCTGGAACACTGATAGTTTGGCACAAATGTAGCACCAGTCAATCAGTACTACTATGATGACTTAGCTGACCCAGCGGCCTAAATAAGTGTTAGTCGCCTCACAAGTAGTATAGCCTGATGTTTGTAGCATCAATGTTGTCACTCAATTGGGCCTTTTTTGTGACATAAACAGCTTTATTTCTTTCACTGATAGTTATAGTAGCCCTGAAGTTAGATTCATTATTTCTTAAAGTCATTGTTTTATTTGATAGCCTTGCAGTCTTGGCATTTGACCTTTGTGTGCTTAAACACATGTTAACGCCAAAGGCCAAGTGGCCTTGCACCTAAAATGAGGAAAATCCAGGCCTGGTAGGCATGCTAATGTGTTCACAATGACAGTGCTAGGATGCTGATGCTGAATACAATATATTGTAGTGGGTGGCATATTTTCTTAAATCACAGTATGGCACAGTATACACAATGTTCAGATTTGGAAATATTAAAGGATGATATTATTTGTTTAAAAAAATCCTTAACTGCCACATGGAATCCTCCCATCAAAACATGTGTTCAGAAACATGAATGCAAAGCTAAGCATAAGTGTGCGTGTGCGTGTCCGTGTGTGTGTGTGTGTGTGTGTCTTGCCTTGCTGGGATCACCTCCAAACACTGCAATGTTTCGTTGGACCCAAAGAAGAGCTGCCTGCTGGTCCAGGATCCCATAATTCCCTACAGCCGAGGCGCGAGGGTCTTTGCCCGACACAAGGAACCCAAAGGCACCTTAAATCACGCACCAGTTCACATGATCAGCTCGACATAATTGACTCCGGCAAGACATTAATTTCCTCTGAGTTCCAAATTACCGTTCACATATATCTGCTCCTGTTTTCAGGCTTGCAGGAAAACGCAGCCATTACCAACAGGCTCAGTCAATTAAAATAATGGCATGCACACATTATCGAGCCTCTCACTCTCTCTCTCACACACACACACACACACACACACACACACATACATGCACTCTGCAATAAACACACCATTATTTTAGCTAAGTGATTAATGACTTCCACAGGATGCCTGCTTGTTGCCTTTACCAAACCAACTCCACGGTTTAAGCTCATCCTTTCCTTTTCCCTGCACATGCAGTACAATTCAGAAAAAGACCATAAATAGTCATATTAATGGTAAATACACAAATAAGACCTCTGTTTTTCTCTGTTCTGATACACAGGTTATTGCCACCAAGCTTTCTCACCCAGTCGGTACTCCAGGCTCACAACAACAGTGTGGGTGAAGTTACTGATGAAGCGTCCATCGTACAGCGGCTTGGAGGCAGAGCCAGCAATGAAATCCCCACCATGGATCCACACCATGACGGGCAGCAGGCTCCGCAGGGGCGAGCTGAGGTTCACATTGGCAGGGACAAAGATGTTGAGGTAGAGACAGTCCTCACTGACCTTTTGGGAGCATTAGAGGGAATATTCTGTCAGTTTTTGTTCATTAAAAAGTAAAGCATATGCAAAAGCATATTTCATTTAGACTATTTTGTCAGGATGCTAAATGATATTCCTTGAGGATGATGTCCATTTACAAATGTAAGTTTAAGCAAATCTTCATTAGCTTGGCAAAGCATTTGAGACATGATTTATCTTCTTGTTTCTGTGTTTAAACGAGCTATAGTTTATAACAGGCTAGTTAGCTCCTGTTAGCTGCTAATCCAATATTAATGGTCAGTGTTATACTTTTGAGGCTGATATTCTAACCAGAATGTCTTCTTTTTTTTCATTTAGTGAGCTAATATGAAGCAGCAAGTTGGCCTTCACACAGTGTCACCTGAATAAGAAAACCTTGTTATTGCAATCTGGGACTCAATTCATACATTATTCCGAGATGGTAACTCCCACTGCCAGCCTTCCAGCCTCACACCAGTTAGATTAATTAACTGGTAAGTCACTCCTTTTGCAGCCATTTCACCCGCGGTTGGTTGATTTGTAGTTATGTTTAACAAGTGGAATATATCTTATCAACATCTTCAGCTCGAAATGAAAACTTTTTGCAGCCACCTCTTCGATATATTTTCTGTTTTTTTATCAAAGTTGCATTTTACAGTAAGAAAAATGTGGTTAATATTTTGTAGGCTAATTCAGTATTTTTGTCACATATACAAACATGCATATTTAAATTTGATTACTTAGAAGCCGAACACCCAAAATATTGGTGACTCTTTAGTTTCATCTATTTGATGGTGCCACAATATCTTTGACTGTCAGAGAGGATAATAACCAAAATGCTACTCTGTCACCAAAGTACAACTGTCACCTTTAATGTTGGTGATCCAGCAGGTGAAAGTTAGCTTACTCTGGGCCAAAATACCAAAAATGCAGCCATGTAATTACATCCTCAATTAAAATATCATGAAAACATGAAAATAAGTGTGAAATGCACTGTTTCTTACAGTCCGTGGACACTTCTCAGAGATGGGTCCGCTGCAGGCCTGCACACATGCTGCCCTGGGGAAGGAGGCATCGTAAATCCCCTGCCAAGGACTCACAGGTCTCGGGGGCTTCCAGCGGTAAGCCCCGACAGGTGGGTCTGCATAAGGTATCCCATAGAATATATGGGCCTTATCCACTGTAACCCCCTTGATCTGGCCATCTTTGGTTAACACCACGGGTCCCTGAGCCCCATTTGTATCCTGATTGACTGGTTTGTCCTTGGTTTGCTCTGTGATCGAGAGGACCTCAGGGCGTCCCGGCTCCTTGAGGGAGTTTATCTCAAAGTCTCTGTTGATGATGAACGGCTCGTCTCTCACCAGCAGCCCGGGGTAGATACTTCTCAGAAAGCTGACAAGGTCAATGTCATCATCATTTTTCGTCGCTTCTCCAGAGGCCAGCACTAAACTTAGTGTGCACAGCAGCAGCAAACAGTGCCAGCTCTCCATATTGCCTTAGAATACTCTTATACTTCCCCAGACCCTGCTGCTCAGATCATGATTTGACTTCAGTTATGTTCCAGAGGTAGAAAAGTTGCAGCCCCCACAAGCCTGCAGCCTGAAACTCTCCACAGACTGTGCATACTTGTGACTCCAATTTGGCTGGTTACTGGTTAAGATTTATCAGACAAAAGCTGCTCTGTCTGATTGCTGAGTGGCGTCCAGTAGACCCCGAACAGCTGGACACAGACAGTGTGATGCAGGATCACTAATAGAGGACAACTTGTCTTTCCTTTGCTTAATGTAATCACGGTCTCTCTGGAGGTAAATGGGGATAAGAAATACAGCAGGCTTCATGAAGGAAGACATGTTTGTTGGTGTTTTTCAATCTATTTCTTTCCATTCGGGTTTCTCAGTTACTGATGTTTTGTTAAAACAAATACATTTATTTGTGAATTGCAGATGATAGACTGCAAATTTCATTAAGGTGCATGCCACCACCTACAGGCCGTCTGCAGCACAACATGCAGTCATTCCCATCGGGTCCCGTGATACTCATGATAGAGGCACATACACACAGAAAGAAAAAAATGCCACACAAAATTAGGTTTATTTTTCCCCCCTTTGTTCTTGATTGTTTTCCAGTTTTCTTATGAAATACTTACTACATTTTGTCTTTTGAGACCAGAGAAAACTTTCCAATAGTGATCTGAGAAGGAAAAACTGCTCACACCTCATGTCCACAGTAAAACCATAACCTGTGATAAGAGGACGTAAGAAGCTTTATTTTAAGAGGTCATAATTATAAAGTGTTCACAACTCTAGCATGCAGTCTCTTCACACTGTGCCGGACCAGCATTTTTCATATATATCACATATATATTAAACAGGTAAACCCCTTCAGCATCACATTTATCAGTGAAACAGGGTTAAATTTGCTCGTCCATCCTTAGCTTTTACCACCACCACCTTCACCATATCAGCTGAAATAAGTTAAAGCGTGTAATTTGCTGCTTTGTAACACATTGAGCCATATTTTCAATGCACTTGTAATATATTCCTATACAACATAAAACACATACAACAAGAAATCTGTTTGTTTGGGGTTTTTTTTGTTTTATTTATTAGTAGTATTTAATCCACTGTTTCGGAAGGCAGCATAAAATGTTGTAACAGTTAAATGAAAAGTGGTTTTGGTGGCCTTTATAGTGTGTACGCCAACCTAGCGTATGGTGTGGCCCATCAACAGAAAAACAAGGGATTTCCAGGACCCTGGTGAATCTGAGCAGGTGAGTGAAGGCAGCGCACAGCTGTCACTCATTAGGAGTCTGTCGTTTCCAGTTAAGCCTTGACTTGAAAAAACTCAACATGCTTTGCTTTGCTGGAATTACAGAGAAAATGTAAGAAAATAAGTATTTTATTAATTCATTTTTATCACCTATCTCTCTCAAATTCAGTGGACTAATCATCATTTATATTTTCAGGAACTCCTTAGAGTTTCTGTTTGTCTTTTTAGTGCTGGTGCCTCATGCCATATCGTTTGGTGAGTAACACACTGCGCCCGGCATATCATCGAGAAAAGGTAAACCAGAATTTGTTACATTTGGAGACATTCTAATGTGATTTTCCTCCAGGATGCTGTGATGATATTACCTTCTCAATATGCTGGATGAGCAAGGACAATGCTCTGGAAAGGTAAACACAAGAAAGACAAGTTGTTCACGGTGTAATATTTCACACAGTGTTTAAGTATGCCTCATAAGCTTTGTCCTCTGCTCTCTGAAGAGAGCCTCATGCCAAACTCCATTTACAAAAACACAATTTTCTGATTCTCTGCTAATCAACCAGTCTTGACCAATGATTTTTCCCTAACTGGAACTAAGGGAACCCATTTAAGAAATGTTTGTTTCTTGGGATGTAGCAGGGCTTTATTATTTTCTATCCTTTTAGGCAAAATGGAAACATATGGCTCAACGATACAGCACTGAAATCCATCAGGAAGGTAGGCAAAGTTACCTCCCTGACGGTGTCCCCAGCTGTAGAAAACAAGCTAACACTTCAATATGGAGGCTCTGTTCAGGCATGGGCTTTAAGAATCACTCCACGTAAGCATCTTTTTAATATATATATATATATTTTTACCCAGTAAGAACCAATAGCTGTCAAATGTTAACTGAAATGTGCTTATCAAAGGTACAAAGTTCACTCAAGTAAGAGGTCTGCAGAAACCTCAAGAACAACCAACAAGTGCCACAAAGGTACTCACTTCTTGATATAGCATGTATCAAAATACAATTTGATGCAGATGGATGTTTGATTTTTATAGAGTCCACTTTACTCTGTTCATCCACCGTCTTTTCTTCAGGGCCTCCTGGAGTTGATGAGTCCCACTGAGGTGTTTGCATGTGAAAATGGCACATTATTCTTCCACCAGGATGAAAACTTCTTCCTTGCAGTTGGTGAGATTATCTGCTTCTTGTGTTTAGTCTGTTCACGTGTTTGAACTCACATGATGACCTTCCCTCAGTTTTTTAAGGGGATAAGTTGGTTAGGATTTGGCTTTTCCTACACATGTTGATGAAAGGTAATGCAGGATGACTGAAACTCCATTTGGTCTCATCCTAGGCCACACTATGCGTCTCCCTGTCAAACTCAAGTCCAGGACTCCCTCCATGTTGCTGGTATCCTGGGTGGAGAACCACCCAGCTGTGAACAGCAGCCACACCACGACGCTGTACCACACTGACCTGGGCTCCTACAAGACCCTCAGCATGGACACTACCACCAACAACAACTACCACTTCACAGCTCTGGACTCGTGCAGCCCCTATGTGGCCTGTGTGGAGATTGCAGGCACTCAGTCTTTCACCTGCCTCTCTGCTATTACCGGTATGGATTGGCTGTTGGGTGGATTAGCAGACATCTACAAACAATGAAGGGCAAAAAACTTTTCCAATTATTTATCATTTTTCCACCAGACCCAGACATTCCCAAGCACTTTGAGGTGACATCATGGAACAGCAGCAGCGTATCTTTGGCCTGGGACTGCCCTGAGAACTGCAAGTTCTCCCTCTTCCTCCTCACTGTCTTCTACCTCAATGGAACAGACCACATCACAGAGGAGGTGCCCATGTGGCAAATGGAGGAGGACTTTGTGTTCATCTTATCTGGCCTGCAGCCCTGCACAAGGGTTAAGTTTGGCCTACAGACGGTTTGCCAGGCAGGGATAGAGTCCCGCTACAGCAAGATGGTCCTGAATGATGGAAACTCTGGTAAGTCTTGCATGAGTTGATGAACTCCCTAAATGAACCATCTCTTATTATCACAGTTGATACTGAACTTAAATATTTTGCAGCCACTCATTTGCAGCACTCTTTTCTTGTTAACCACTAATACAGTTACTGTACAATCTGTGAAATCCGAAATTATTTTAGGATCTTAACACATTTTATTTTTCTATGCATTTACAGGCATTTCTTCCCAGACCTTATACACATTTGTTTTAGTGTGAGCATGGTCATTTTCCCTGCTTTAAAGTGAGACTCCTACAAATGAAGATTAGAAATGATAAGCAATAAAACGCACTGTTGCTTCACTTAATCCCCTCTCTGCTCCTCAGTTCACTCCCGCATCGAGGCCTTCTATCAGACGTCATTTGGTCCCGATAACTACACCCTGAGCTGGGAAGTGAGCAACACCTCGTCCATCTCTATGTTCAGAGTCTACCACAATGGGGCGCTGCAGGGAACCACACTCATCACCAACTACACTGTGCAGGGGCTGCTGCCTTGCCAACAATACCAGGCCAGAGTGGAGGCGCTGTGTGGAGACAGTGTGCTCATGAGTACCAAAACCATCACAGCACACACAGGTAACATGTACTGGTCCAATGCATGCTACTGTTAATATGCACCATCTCACTGCTCCGTAAAGAGAAATTGGACAAAGTGATGAGATCGCTGTCAAATATTTTCTCGTCCACCCCATTCCCATCCATCCCTATCAAGATGAACCTGCTGTTATGTTTGTGTGGTATTCATCAACTGAGGAGTCTGTTAGACAAGACTAATGTATTTCATATCTGATGTGAAATACACCAGACAATGTAATCTGCTATTCAGAAATGATTGAAAAATAAACAATAACTGGAGGACAAATATAGAGAAAGAGGGAAAGGGCAGCTCGATTAAAGCACCCATGTGATATTCAGTGAAAGGGAGTACTCTGTTTGTGTTTTCCTGCCTCCATACTGGCCCTTTGTCAAAGCAAGAAACAAGATGTGACCTATGGAATTAACTCACCACTCATCATAATCAGTAAATATCCATCACTGTTCATTCTTTAATTGATTGATGCATGCCTATATGGCTATTAATGATCTGGCCTGTAAGTAAGGCTATGTGACCTTAATTGGCATCTGAGACATTAACATAGTGAGTGAATTGAATCTCTTTTTGTCAGTGTGTGTTCGTGTCCTTCTGTAACACTTATATGCAGCACCTGTCTCAGTTTATCCTGTCTCAGTTCTACCTGCTTGCATGCTGTGTGTGCACAGGACCCCATGGTGTGTCTGAGCTCAAGTATCGCTCCAACGACTCCACTGCCCTGTGGCGGCCCAGCGCCACCCACCACCCAGCGGTGGTCTTTTTATATGAACTGTCCGTGGAGAACGGCACCACCCTGCAGAGCAGCCGGGTGAGTGACACAGAGCTGCATCTCCCAGGGCTGGAGGAAGGGAAGTCCTACATCCTCGACGTGTGGGAGGAATGTGACGGACAGTGGGAGTCGGAACGCTCTCATGTATGTTTTGAGGGGGCGAATTCATCGTTAGAGCTCCTTGTGAGGTCTGCTGGACCTGCTCTGGATCAAGGTCAGCCTGACTTTTGTAGTTGTGTGGTGTGTCACGAGTTTTGCTCTGTATTATTCTGATGTAACAACAGGAGAGTGTAATGAGTGACACAACTATTCAAGAAAGCTAGAATAAAAAGAAACTAATAACAAAGTGACTTTTCTCCAGTGTAGGCCTAAATGTGATTGATATACTTAATTTATGCTTAAACCAGCCTACTGTGTTTCCATTTTAACTCTTCTGTAGAGCTGCAGTTAGACCTTTCCACAATAGGTCTCACGATGGTCGTGCCCTGGTCACTGCCTGAGGATCTACAGGATGACATGTCAGAACCAGGAGCTGCAATGAGGAAAATTTTCGAGGATAAGGTGGAAGAAAATTGATTGTTTCGATCAGTGATCATGGACTATAGATCCAATTTTTTTTTTTTTTTTTTTTTTTTGGGGGGGGGGGGGGGGGGGGGTGTTCAGGGGAATGTTAGCCAATAAGACCATCTTTTAGCATCATGGCAGCCACTTGACTGAATTGCATTAACAAGTTTCGCAGCTACACCAAGCACACAATCATGTCAAGACAGTATTGAGAGTTAAACAGTCTACATTTTTTATAGCAATATAAGCTATACTCAGATGGTGAACATGGTAAACATACCTGCTTAGCATTGTCGTTATAAGCATGCTAGCATGCTTACATTTTACCTAAGAGCAATACTTTGCCTAAGCACAGCATCGTGGAGCTAACATGGCTAGTGCTATCTTTCTTCTTCAGTAAGATAAAAATTGTTTGTGTTTGACATCTAAGCATATCTTCTTCCAAACAAGATCATAAAAAGGTCTGTTTTTGAAGTGTCATATCTTGTGTTTGTCCTTCAGCTGCAGAGTCTGCTGAAAGACTTTGATCAGCCAGCCCGCATTGAGCTGGCCACCTTCGAACCTGCGGACGAGCCAGACAAAACAGAGATTCTGTTCATGACTTTTGATGCATCAAGTGAAGATGATGTGCCCCTGCCTGTTGAAGATCAGTTGGATTACATTCGCTCCCTCAATGCAGCAAATGTCACAGTTACAGATGGGATCATTCACTGGGATGGTGGGTGATGGTGAAAAAAGCAGCTTAACTTGTTTAAGTCTAAAGTCTGTAACAGAGTTCAAACAAAAAAAAAATCTGTTTTCTGGGATTAATCTTATTTGCTGTGACTGTTTGTTTGTCAGGTCCAGATCTGTGTACCGAGCAACCTTTGTGTCCCCGTAATTCTCTGTGCATCAACACTCTGGGCTCCTACACCTGTGTGTGCCAACATGGCTTCTACGATGTCAGTTCCATCATCAAGTCTCCTATGGCTTCACATCCAGTCTGCAATGGTAAACATATTCAAATCAAATATCCTATCCAGTGAAACACATGCTGCTCCCAACATCAGTGTTGTCAAACTAAGAATGTCTATTACAGCCACCAAGAAACATGACAGAAGTTGAATTAGTTATTAGGATGCTACATTTTATTGAAGTGTATTTGACTTTGTGTTCAGAGAGAGGAGTTCAGACACGCTGTGTTATGTTGAAGCAAGCGTCTAGTGGATACTAGAGGAACTGCATGTTCCTTCCACAGTGTGATCAGCATCTGCATCAAGTGTGATTCTGACCTCTCTTCTCTGGCTGTCTTGAAACAGAAAATGGCCTTTTCAGCCAGTGCCTGGATAAACTGGTGACTGGTGGAGTAGCAAAACCGTACCTGACTTCATACATGGGAGGAAAAGTTGATGTGAAGCTGAATGATGGGCGGTGCACTGTGGAGGAGACGGAGATGTTCTACTACTTCCGTGCCTCACGGAAAGCCTCTGAATGTGGAACAGGGAGGCTGGTGAGGGACTTTTTTAATCTTGCTGACCAAATGTCTGCATCAATGTGTGACCTTTTGGTCTCAATACTGCAAAGGAATCTTCATATCTTCAATCTGTAAACCCATGCATGCTTAATTATCATCACAGGCCTCATAATACATAAACAAATTCCGTATGTTGTGAATACAAGAGTCCTCACTTTTACATCTGTAATCTTTTACCTGAGGCCGTTTAGGTCAGAGCAGCACTTTGGTGTCGCTCCATAACAAGATACCTGGATAATGAAGTGCTTAATCACTATAAAATAAAGTGTGTATTTATTATCTAAATCTATTCTACCTGTTGAAGTGTGATGAATGAGTTTAGCATAACAAGGTGTGTGTGTGTGTGTGTGTGTGTGTGTGTGTGTGTGTGTGTGTGTGTGTGTGTGTGTGTGTGTGATTGTCCAGTTGAACGACACCCACATCAAGTACAAAAACATTCTGACGGTGACCTTGAGCAAGGAGCAGACCATCAGCCGACGGGATCTAAAGGTCATCTGGATGTGCATCTTTCCACGACATTATGTCCGCAACACTCAAGTCGGTGTGAATATGGAGTGGTGAGACAAACATTTTGTCTTTTTCCCTGAATTTAAAAAGAAAATAGTGTTCACAAATGAAGGACAGAAACATCTAAAGACATTAATTCTTTTGCTATAGGCTCTCCACCCTCTCCCTGGTGGAGTTCAGCTCATCCCTGCAGCTGGGGCTGACCATGAGTCTGTACAAGGATGAGTCATACACCGACAGCTACAGGGATGCCATATCCCTGGAGGATGAGGACACCCTGTTCTTCCAGGTGGCCCTGCAAACCAACAACTCTTTTGCTTCAGACGTGCTCCTGCAGGTGGAGTCGTGCTGGGCCACTGAGAGCACTGACCCACAGGACACCGTCCAGGGTGTTTTTCTTCAGGATGGGTGGGTGAAAATGTGACTGATGGACTGATGCTTCAGTTAAATTTCTTTATTTTGACTGCACATTTAGATGTGTTTTGGCTGCATTGTAAAATTTTCAGCTTTACCTCCATGTGTGGGTGCTGGTCCCTTAGATGCCTTCCCAGTGTGGCTCTGTGCCTGCATTATTTCAGTGAGGTCTGTGTGTTCAGCAGGGGAGGATGTCCCTGCTCCAAAATGCATGCGTACATTGTGTAATGCCACAGAAAGAAACTGGTAACATTTATGATGTAGCTTTGAGGCTTAACATAAAGGTTAAACAGAGTAAAACAAAGCTCAAGCTAAAGGTTTAAGTGGCTGTACAGTGTGAAATATATTTGACCTGCTTTAGCTGCCTTGGGTGATGATGATAATGGACGTCATCCTCTCTTCTCTCCAGCTGTCCTGTTGACAGCACGTTCCACTGGCTCTCTGTCAACAGCCAGGCTCAGATAAGCAGATTTTCCATTCAGATGTTCACCATGCCCAAAAGGCTGCCCCTCTACATTCACTGCCTGGCCAACATATGTGGACCCAATGAAGACTGTGCAAAGGTAATCTGAAGGCTCCCTTCAAGGCTGAGACAGGCCGCTAATGTTTTGCAGATGTAAGACATGCTGTCTTGATGGTGCCCTTGCTATTATCAAGCTGTTTTTTTTAAGGTTCCTGGTTGTGGATAGGCTCATCTGTGACTGACTGCTGCGGTGTAGTGGTGTATAAACACAGGTTTATTGTGTATACCCACTTCTGGGCAGAAGGATTTACCATTCTACCTAAAACAGATATGCATCAGTGCACATCTTGTAAAGCTAAAGCTGCAACCAATCATGTTACAGTCTTTCATGTAGTCTCTTCATTAACTGCAAATGGGAGAATGTCATTCCCTGACTTAAAGCTTTATGGCAGTGCCTCCGTGCCAGCACCAGTAAGTACCCACATAAAACAGCACGATGCCTTAGAAGAAGCACTGGTTTAAAGACAAATTCAGAGAACAAATGCCCCTTGCCCTGAGTGCGTTCTATGTCTTTTTTTGAGGTGTTTCAGCTGTGACAGACACATCTGATGTAACAGCTCTTATTTTAATGAATCCAACTAGGCCTTATAGCAGCTCATGTTTCACTCACATAAAAAGACAAAAAAAAAAAAGACGTTTTCATATCTGCACATATCAGACAACATATACATCAATATTTATATGTCTGTGATCAACCAAAATCAGCTGACTGATACGTTGGTGGTGCTTGATGCTTGATACGTGATGAATTATTATTATTGATGCAACATTTTACTGTTGAGGTTGATTTTAAAAGCTCATGATTTTTATGCGAAATCTTCATCTGTAAGTAAAGCTGGAAAGAAATGTAGAAGAGTGAAAATCACCATGAAAGTCATTAATGGATCCTATTTGTGTAAAAGAATTGCAGCAGCCTGCAGCGCACCAAGAGGTCAGTGAGCCAGACGGACAGAAAGGGGAAACGAGCCGCTGTTGTGTCCGCTGGACCTCTGGTGGTCAACAAGAGGGCCAAGTCACTGCCACCGTCTTACTGTGAGTTTACATCAAGGAATGTGAGCATGTGCTCAGTCCAGAATGGTCGCACATACTGTGACATGATCAGTGCATGTGATGTTTTAAGGGATCAGGTTAAAAATTGATTTTAAAAAGAAAAAGAGGAGCTGCATCCCTAGCCCTTACTGTGACTAATTGTTTTTATGAATGTTACGATCTGTATGCATCAAAGAATGCTATATTGCTATTTCAGGATAGCATTTGTTGATGCAATCTTTCACTGACTTGTGTCCATCTCTTTGCAGGGGCAGAGCACATGACTGTGATCTCCATTGTGGCCGGATCGATAGGCTTTTTGGGAATGATTGTGCTCTCAGTGAGTGCAACCAAGGCAATCATGACTTACTATGAACGCCTACGACTCAAATAAAGCGTTTGGAACACCATCTGTGAGTGTGTTTTGTAATGATACAGAACAGCATTTTAAAAACGTGGCAGAAATTATTAATTGTCATGAAACGTTTTACACATTTCACACCATTTTTCATATAAATTCACTCTCAAAGTGGATACAGCAGGAGGATGACTCAACACTGAAGCTGAAACTTTGAGTTTAAGAAAGGTCAAATTAGTGGTAAGATGAGAACAATTTAAAAATTGCATAACAGGATTGTAAAAATACAGTAATTCATTCGAGACAGTGTTTAATGTTAGGATTTCTTTTTAATGGAATTCTCATCCTCAGTAATCATAGTGATCTAATATGTTTAAATGGTAGATAAGGACTATTTCTCAGGCTCGACACGGCAGGAATGTGAATGGATTACAGGCCCATTTAGCAAGCTGAAGAGTTGTAAAGAACTGAAATACATATCATTGGAACTGATTTGTGCTGAAATGTCATTTCAAAGCTGGTTGTTAACCTGTGAACTATCCTAAGATCTGAACAGGCATCAGAGCAGGACACAGAGGTCACGTTCTCTATAATTTATCTGGGAATTTAAGGAATCAGAAGGATTTCAATCTATCAAAATTTTTCTATGCTGATTCCAGTCATTTTTAGTGTCAGTATGCTAAAATGTGATTACTTTTACATTAAATTACTTGTCTTGTTGCAGCATGCAGAAGACTGTGGGACAGTGTGTTCAGACCTCCATAATTGAGGATAAAATGTGCAGGTGATGTGATGGAATGGTTTACTGAACAGTACTAACATACTCTTTATCATGTTTGCGTCTTTGGTGTTGGGTAAAGTTATCTGAAGGGACTGTGTAGAGGAGAAGTGCAATGTTTTGTATTTAGACTTTTTGGTACAAATGTTAATATGTATTCTTAAATGTTTAATCCACGTTTTCTTGACAAAACACGATAAAAACCTGACCTGTTCTGTAACGGTGGCAGCAACGCGCTGCCGCAGAGAACCAACCTTCGACAAATTCACATGAAGAAGAGTCGCTGCGTCACTTCCGCTTCTGCTCAACAATGGCGTCCTCCACGACGGGAGACGGCGTGAGTGAAGCTCAAACAGGGAAAAAATCGAAAAAGTCTCAAGAACAAGGTGAGTTATGCCCGCCAGGGAGTTAAAAACTATAAAATGACACCCGGAGATCCATTCTCTGTAGAGCTGAGCTGAATTTTGTCGGTTAATTGGCGTGTTTACATGTCGGACACAAGGCACGCATGAACTCGCTGTAAGGTGGCAAGTGAGCTGTCGTGTCTTGTAAACACTTGTTGAGTTTTTAATTAAAAACGCCGGCTTCGTTTCGAGCTCACACCAAGGAAAAGTACAGTACAGTAATATTTGTATGATCTTATTTGTGTAGCGTTAAATTTGCGGTTCAAGTCGTGTAACGTTACAGATGCCCCAAATACAAACTCGTTAAGTTAGCATGGATTTACTCCGTGTGTCCATTGCTTGCGCATGGAGAAACTCTCAAATATTCGTCACTTTGCTATCCTCAGACATTGTAAACATACAGATTATTGCGTAGCATCTACTTGTCCAGATCTACTTTCTCACTCCAAAGTCAGAAAAGGAGACACTGCATGCAGTTTGACTTGTTTTATTAAACGTCCCTCGTCAATATAGGATTCCTGCTGTTGGCTTCCATCCGCTGCTGTTCTTGGAACCCTTTATCTCTTCATCTTTCTATCTTTCTTTCATGGTTTGTGTCTTTGTCATGCAGTGGATGAATCTGAACTCCTGACTGTTCCTGATGGCTGGAAAGAGTCCCCGTTCACCAGAGATGACAACCCCCGTGGCCTGCTGGAGGAGAGCAGTTTTGCCACCCTCTTCCCCAAGTACAGAGAAGCCTACCTGAAAGAGTGCTGGCCGCTTGTGGAGAAAGCTTTAGGAGAGGCAGTAAGTTCACTGACTGAGCACAAGCTTTTACCAGAGACACAGAGAGCTGACAGCTGAAACCGTGAACTTTCTGAATCCAAACTGGTTTTACTGAACAAAATACAGTATGTTTATGTTTATGTTTTTAATCAGTCGCCACGATAGCAAGTTACACATCACATCATGATTGGCCACAGCCTCACTGATGTCTTCATATGGCTGATTTTTGTTTCATCAACAGAGAAGCCATTTTGACAGCTGATTTTGACCAAAATTTATATTAGGTTTAGTGATGTCATTATTTAGTTTTAGTCAACAAATACTACAGAAATTGTAGTCTCTTTCATGTGTTTTTAATGTTTATAGAAGCATTTTAAGGCTGGAGCTGTTGCTGTGTTTGATGTGTATAGTTAACAGAGTTAAAAGTCTCATTTTGTTGCTGCTGCTTGTGTAACTTTGAGTGGAACTGTGGACACATTTAGTCCACAAATCCGTTTTTTTTCCTTTGAGCTAATGGCTACATTAGTAAATGTGACTTGGCGAGACAGAATGTCACTGAAATGCGCGATGCTGCTTTTCAGGTCAACAGAGCGAGCAGCTAAATTAAACTCTAAAGAGACATTTTTTTGGGTGGGGAAGGATACATTTGTATGTGTGACATAACTCCAGAGATGCGTGCAGGTCATTGAATTACAGCTCGTTGATTTGTCCATTTATGAACTGACAAAAATTGCAAGGCATTTCGTCAGGGCTGACACTCAAACCCAAGCAGGTTCAATTTCTGATTATTTGAAACACAAAAGCAAACAAATCTTTACCATTAAGATCTGGCAGCAAATGTTTTTTACTTGAAAAATGACTTAAGTTAAATTATCAGTTAGTTTTCTCAAGTTAAATGCTTTTAGAAATAATAATGTTGATTCCGCAGGATGGTACATTTGCAGACCTGTACTGTGCACTTAACCTTTAAAACCTCCACACCAGCATCAGCTGTGGCCAGACACACTATATTTTTGGGATTCCATCCATCAATTAATTGTAATTCTCATTGACTGCGCACCTGCTAACATGCGGTGTTGTTCTTCTCAGCACATCAAAGCCTCTCTGGACCTAATCGAGGGAAGCATGACAGTTTGCACAACTAAGAAAACGTTTGATCCTTATGCCATCGTGAGAGCCAGAGATCTCATCAAGCTGCTGGCCAGGAGTGTCCCATTCGAACAGGTAATGCTCGCTGCTCACAGACCTCCTGGAGGAGTAGTAAACACAGGAGTCATGCCAGTGTCAGATAATCGGGTTGCTTTATTTCCCTGTTCAAACTGTTTTTTTTGCTTCCAGGCTGTGCGGATATTACAGGATGACGTTGCGTGTGACATCATCAAAATCGGGACCCTGGTGAGGAACAGAGAGCGATTTGTGAAGCGAAGACAGCGGCTGATAGGCCCCAAGGGCTCCACCCTAAAAGTGAGTCCTGCAGCAAAGTCCAGCTTTCATCTAACACGGGAAAGCAGAGAGTGATTGAATTGACTTCAGCTGGGCTCCAGTGTGAACAAAGCCTCATGGTATTGTGATGACTGATTATGCTCCCCGGTCTGTGTCTGGTCCCTAGTTTGCATTATGAGATAAATGTCACTAGGTGGCAGCATTACTGCTTTATTAAGTCATCTGTTGACTTTGTTTTCCTTTCCCTTTTCTCCAGGCGTTAGAGTTGCTCACCAACTGCTATGTGATGGTGCAGGGTAACACAGTGTCGGCCTTGGGGCCCTTCAGTGGCCTGAAGGAGGTGAGAACTTCACAGAGAATGCCCAAATCGAAATACATTTTTCAGAGGATTTAGAAGCATTTTCTTTCTTTCTTATTTTTCTTTCTCTGTTGTTCAGGTACGCAAAGTAGTGATGGACACGATGAAGAACATTCACCCCATCTACAACATCAAGGTACGTTCAGACTGCCGACAGAAACGTGGCGTGCGAGGAGGCTTTCTATTGGGTCATGGCACAAACTCAGTAGAGCCAGATCAACTGAAATGTTGACTGCATTCATGCCCGATGAAGATGATTTCCATCCTTGTTCACGATCTCCTGACTGAAAAACAATCTCTCCGGGTCTGTTTGCCAAGGCTGGCTCAGCCTGGAGCTGAGGGCATCACAGAGTCACACTCACTCTGCTCGAAGCAGGGCTCTCATCACTGCCTGATTCTGCTACTCACAAAGTCTCTTAAACTTAATTCAACAGCCTTGTGGAGCAGCCATCATGCCTGAGTTATTTAGTATTGACCAACAGTTTGTTATGTCAGATTTCAAGTCTTGGGAACAGATACTGAACATACCCTTCAGAGCCGTCCTGCAGACATTTGTCCAAATACTTCTGTCCTACATCTACTTCATGTGTGTGGATCTTATTCTTTGAACTCACAGGCCAAAACCAAACTGCTTTACTACATAACTCTGACAGAGGTTGATGTTGTCAGACCTCTGATAACGATTCATTGCATCATTCAGTGATTCAAATCGTCTTCCTGCCAACACGTGCTGATAAACATCTTTTTTTTCTTTCGTTTAAAGTCAAGTGACTAAGCTAATCTTACTAGCATTGTCGCTTCTTCCACAGTAAAGGCCTCCCACTGCCTTCAAATTAAAACAGTAGATTTGTTTTTAGCTTATTAGGCAAAGATATAGATATATATGTATTGGAGTTTTAAACATTGAAGGGGAACTCCACCAACTTTATCCATAAATGTCAGATTTAAAGATTCAAACTGTAAAAATCTTAACATTACCTCTAAATCTCTGCGTCAATATTGATAGCAGGTAGTAATGAAACTGCATTTCAGTGCAGCATCACCAAAGTATCACATTTGTATTACTTTTGCTCCGCCCACCTCCCACCGCCTCATTCCTTACTCTGCGACGGCCGGAACCATCAGACACTGATGATCAAGCGGGAGCTGTCCAAAGACCCCGACCTGCGGATGCAGAGCTGGGAACGCTTCCTGCCCAAGTTCCGCCACAAGAACCTGGCCAAGCGCAAGGAGCCAAAGAAGAAGAGCGCGAAGAAGGAATACACGCCGTTCCCTCCATCACAGCCAGAGAGCAAGGTCAGAAGTTGGCGTGAAAACACATTCATTGAACGACTGCGGAATGTTGTCCCGATATTGAACCCTGTTACTGAGACCGTTTCAGCATTGATTTAAACTCCGTGGCTCGTCTTTGCAGGTTGACGTGGAGCTGGCCACAGGAGAATTCTTCCTGCGGGAAAGTGTGAAAAAGAGGAAGAAGATGGAAGAGATCAAGGTGAGCACAGAGTGGATTCACCTCCTGCTGAGTCCTGAGAGACCAGGAGACCACTTTTTTTTCCCCCTTCTGTTGCTTAGTTACAGTTTCATTGAAAAGCACCTAGTTCCAGGGAGCATGATAGAAGTCCAAGACTTCCTAAACCCGCAGAGTCGCTGTAAAACGCTGCAGAAAATCAACCCTGCAGAAAGAGGAAGAGCTGCATCGTATTCTGACAACTAACAGTTGTGTCACTGACTGTCATTGTTCCTCTTTCTCAGGTGAAACAAGCAGAAGCACTGACTAAGAAGCAGCAAGAGCGGAACAAAGCTTTCATTCCTCCGAAAGAGAAGCCTTTCATGAAGAAACCCACCAAAGGTAGAAACAAAGGAGCAAAGCCAACATGACACCGTGCACTGTACCGGCACAGCTAACCTCTGTCCCACACTTCTGTCCCACAGCTCCTGCAGAAGGCAAGCTGGACATCGAGGCCATTAAGGAGAAAGTGAAAAAAGCCAAAACCAAGAAACTGGGGGCTCCACCAGCGAACCCCGCCCCTCCCACCACCAGCAGCAGCAGCACCAACAAAAAGAAAAAGAACAAGGCAAAAAACAAAGGCTAACCACGCGTTTACAGCACCGCTGTAGGAGTGTGTGCCGTGTGATGAGGTTTGTGTTGGACGGTCCCGCCGGACAGAGTAAGGACATGGTGTGTGTGTGTGTGTGTTCGGCTCAAAATGAATTCCATCACACTGTCACAGGTGTTTTTATTGAACTGCTTTTGTTGTGAGGATTTCCTGTTCATATTCCCACGTGTACCCTTCCTCTATCTGGACGCCAGTTCTCTGTCCAAGGAGACGAGCAGACCACCAGTGAGCGATGTCACCCATTTTCCTCTTTATTTGTCTTCTGCTGACTATTGTCCAGATTTTGTATGGTCTGTATTTATGTTTCAAAATGCATTTTTCTCCTTTTCGTGACTTGTATTCTTCTTTTGTATGTTTTTTTTTTTATTCCTTTTGGTCATGAAAACATTTTCCCAGCAGCTTTACTATAGAGGGTCAGTATGGAGATTTGACAGCACCTCTAGTTACAGGTCTCTAGTCCGTCATCCTATTTTTTACATTAATTTCTTTGCAGAACTGTGACTTTTTAAATATTAAATCAATATTAATTGTCAGTGGAACTGAACCTACACATGAAATTTCTGGGCCATAAAACCAAAACAATGAGCTGAAAGACGCTAAAATGCTCCGTAGAGCTGAGAGGAACTGCACAGTTGGGTGATATTAACTGTCCGATGGCTTAAACCTGTGGCTGGCGGTGTCTCTGCAAAGAAGCCTGTGGGTAGAATGTATGTAGTCCGTGACAGCGAACTGTATGGACAGAAAATAAAAAGCTGAAGTCAAATCTCCATCTTCACACTGGCTGAGGAAGTCCATGTGTTCAAGGTAACCACAGGAGGTCTATTCATAGCAGAAGACATGGGGGTAAAAGTAGCGGACTGCATACGCTGCGATGAAGGTGAGGAGGAGGGCAATGGGCCGGACAACCAGGATAATCACATAGTTGGAGCCACGAACCACATAGTTTGAGTGACTGGTAGCCAGGGCAGGGTCCCAGTCTGGGGTCCAGTTGTAGCCTGGGAACGCAAATGGAAGTCAGACCGAGTGGTTTCGCTTTTATCATCGCACCAGTGCGGGCGTGTGTTTCATGACCCAGCTGGATTTCTCTCTCTTTCACTTACTTTTCTGTGGAGCTTGTTCTTGGTTACCTGCAAAGACATTAAGACACATTAGAAACGTGTTTGTTTTTTTTAGGAATAAATGTTTTCCATTTCTTTCTCAGTGTCAAAGCTGCAGCCTTTTATACTTCTGGCTTTGTTAAATGTGTGATTTTTTTTTTTCAAGCTGAAAATTCCAAATCAGGACATGAAAGATTCTTTTCATCCCCTAGAAGGAGACTGAATACTCACGGCAGAGTTTGTCCACACAGGTGCCTGCGCATCCAGAGCAGGCTGTCCCCTGAGTTTCATAGGGTCGCCCTCCATTCATGTTACCCCTGCACGAGGAATGAGGAAGTGAGATCAGTTTCCCTTATTATGGATGGCAAATAGTCATTTTGGAGGCATCTTTGATGAGAACACAAGCACAAAGTATAAGGCTGATATTATTCTATGTTCCTTACTGTTAACAAAGACCCAAACTGACCATGTCTGTCTGTCTTCAGTACTCTGTCTATGGCCCCGAGCCCCCTGGTCCCTACTGAAGACGCGACTCTTAAAAAAAAGTCACAAATTTCTAGTTTCTTTTTTTAAAATGCTTATTTTGCGAAAACAGCTGCTCACTAGTTTTTAATCAAACATCGCAAACAGGAGGTAATAGTGTATTTCACCCAGCGCAACAGTGAGGCTCATCGGTGTGTTTTTAATACTTTTGATGCACTCTGTCTGGATGATAGTCAGATAGACACAGAACGCTGTCAGCCGTAGCTTTAATGTACTGGTGGTTGCGGTGAAGACACGTAGCAGTAATGTATGCCACTTCCTTTTTTTCACATGAAACCAGGATGAAAACCTTTAACCCCACCTCAACCTCAAACACCAGCAGATACAGACTTTTCGGTACCGTCAGAGAAAACGAGCTTAAAACGCTGACAGAGCCATTTGTTTCTTACCAGTGGCACCTAAACAGTCATGACTCAGAGTTGGTGTCTTTGTAGATGTGTTCAACTTACGCTGGACCATAGTTGCATACAAAAATGACTCTTTTGTCACCGTTCGGGCACAGCTGGGCGGCACAGCCAACCTTGTAGCTGTGTGCCCACACGACCTGGAGGCAGGAAAAAGGGTTACATTGAGCAATGCAGACCAAATATAAAACACTGCGAGCAGCTCCTCTTTAATTGCCCCGATCTCTTTAAAACATCTCACCCCGAGCAAGTTCTCAGTCTGTTTCCAAACACACCTGCGTGTAGTGGCCGCAGTCGCCTGTGCAGGTATTTTTGCTGTGGTCGTAGTGCTGTTTTTCATCCACCCAACGTCTTATGGCACGTGTCACGTCAAAAGATTGAGGGCTGCCTGCCCATAGGTTTTCTCCCACAGAGGAGAAGGTAGGGTGCACACGGCTGGCGTCTTTGAGGTAGGTGTTGTGTTCAAACACACAGTGTCTTGCCCACGCTCTTGCAGTAATGGCCAGGGCCTCATCCCATGTCTGATTGAGCAGAGACAAAGAATATGAAGCAGCTGTCCTTTATAACGACCCCCTCTCTTTAAGTGAAGGGTGTAAAGGGTTGGTTCATCCAAAAGAAAAGTCGTTGTCTCACTTCCTTCCTGTGGTATTTGTTGAGGTTTTGAAATTTCTTCGACACACAATGGAAGTGAAAAACAACAAGTTCACACAGTTCACTCATGTCCTGTTGATTACTGTCTCATAAATGTCTAAAAAGCCTGTTTCCTCTTTCAGTTTGTACCCAACACAGGAGGGTTGAATTCAACTTAATGATCCGACACAGCTCGTAAGCTAAGACAGCTTCCTCTGTTTGAGCTCTTTGTCGCCTCAAAGTTCTGCATTTTCAAGATGTCCGTTATTGGTCAAATTGGTGTGTCTCTCATTCATGCTGACCCGTATGTTAAGGATTTGTGTGGATTTACTTTTCCCGCACGAGCCAATCCACTGATAACATAGATTCCACTGAAATACATTTCACCATGATGTTTTGCTATTATGTGCGCTGGTGCAACCTGGACTTTAGAGATCTGAAAGACTGATTATCTCATAACCAGGACAAATAAACCTACAATTATCTGCACGCCTGCACTCTTCCAGAGGTGAGCGGGAATCTGGAATTAGAGCTGAACCTTTAAACATCTACTTTTCTCAGCAGACAAGCTATTGGTAAGTTTATGTTTATTTCTTAGATGGTCCAGGGATTCAAACCATCAAGCCTCCAGTGCCAAGCACCAACAGAGGGCTGACAAAATAACTTCATAAGAGTGAGTTCTTTTTTCATGCTCATCATTCATGCAAAATGCTATGGTTTTACATCCCTACCCGTTAGACGTCAACCTGTTGTGATGTTGGCACAGTCATTTTATCACTGCCTTGTTCTTTCTTTGTGATAGTGTGAAGAATAGTGATAGATGGAAGTACCCAGCATCCTTACCATGTACAACATGTTACTGGCAGCAGGACTGACAGAAGACCGCGCCCTGTTGTGCTCCTGCACACATTTATCAATGAACGTCCCATCAGTGATGTCTGGCAGCGAGACGGAACACACCCCCGAGTCCAGGATAATCCAGACCCACAGCAGCATCCCCACCGTGCTCCCCATGCTTCGTAGGATAAAGCGCCGAAAGCGAAGGCACAGAGGCTGTGGTTTGTGAAATACGCTTTCATCAGTCGAACTGGAGCAGGAAATGTCACGCTCAACAGGAACAGGATGTATGTGCTGTTTTTGAGAGGTTTATTTAAAGAGGTTTTCTGAGTGGAACTCATGCATCATTTCTCACACTCAGTCCAGTATTAAAGTAAAAGAACAGGTGCAACTCAGCGATTGTTCATACATGTGCACGGTGAAGTGGCTAAAGCAAGCAGAGTGTGAAAAATAGGGGAGGAACACAACACGTTAGTATACGACTGCACACATTATGTGTTATTCATGAAACAGAAGCATGCACATATTTTTAGAAATGGGATGCAAAGACATCCTTTGCATGTACACGTTATTGTGAAAACAGTTTTGTCATCTTTCATCTGTGGACTAACGCTCCACTGTTCAGTCAGCCAGTATACGCAGCATTTCTGCCCAACTGTGAAACACTATGGCAACTTCTGCATATACTCTAGTGTTCTCTTACGCCACCTGGTGGACGCAACAGTTAAAATTAGATTTGATGTGAACATGTTTTTTACAGCAGTGGTGCTTTAAGAGGCACCGACTGCCCTTATCATGGTCCTCATGCAGAAGACGATCTTAATGTAGCCTATCTACAATCTGGGGTAATAGATTAGTAGCAGTAACTCATCAATTAACTTCCTTATCTGCTCAGAGTGCTTTAAAAATTCACCTTTTATGACCACAACCTTCCACAACCTTCCTCTTGGTTAAGACTGCATTACTTTCAGTAGACTACATTGTACTTCTTTGGTTGAAAGCAAGTTAAGTCATTTCCTTTCTGCATGACTTGGTCTAAACTGCATTCTGCTAATGTCAGAGAAATATTGGACAGAAACAGCATAAAGCTTCCAGCAACTGACTCCACTGTATGCATTCAGAATGAACCAGGATTGAAAACCATTTTTACACAATCAGCGGTGCAAGAGCTCCAGACCTTAAGGTGGAATGCACTGGTCAGCAACATCCAGTCCTTCTGCATCCTTGAATCCTGAAACTTTTCTCTTATGCGGAAGATGATCTGGTTGTCTCCTCGGACCTTTGTCCAAAGCACACACTATATCATCTGATCATAGAAGAAGTCAGGTCAGAAGTCAAGTGTACCATTTGTTTACATCCTGGCATAATTCCCTGGTTGGATGATGACATCACACTGTATCTGTGAAGACTCTCATTCATCCAAGTAATGGTGCTTCTAGGTGCTTAAAAATGAACTGCAACTGAACTTCTGGACTGAAAAAAGGTTCAGGTTTGTTTCCCATAATTGTAAGCCCAATGAATTAGTAATGGAGTATGTGGCAGGGATGCATCAGGGAGTGCAGGATTGCAACTATGATGACACCTTACAACAGATGCTAAGAGACCGGATCATATGTGGGATGAATGATGACTGATTTTTTGACATCCTCTGGAAGAAGCAGATGTAACATTTGACAAAGCCTCATCCCTGCAGATGTAAAGAGAGGAAAGGGGCAGAGTTCAGACTACAGTTCCCACGAAAGAAGTACAAGAGAATCAAGCTGAAGGCGTTTCATCTACGATGGAGGGAAATCAAGTTCAGATGCGAAACCAGACAAGTGCAACACAGCTGTGAGCTCACTCACCACAAGACTTGCCTGCAGAACACAGTCTCTGTCAGAATGTGGTTTTGTCAAAAGTTGTGGGGAACCCAAACTCTTGAGATTGGCCTCTTTCATCCCCACAAACAACTACCTGGTCTTTCACTTCAACTTGTTTCTCAATTTCTCTTGGCAAACACGAAACCCTGCATCTGATGCCCCGACTCGATATCAACAGCTGCGCCCGCGTTATGTTCAGGGACCAATCATCATATAACTGCGATTCCAGCTTCTCTCACATGAACGGCATAAAAACGAATGCTCGTGCTTTCTTGACAAACAAGGGTTTGCATCAGTTTTTGCAGGTTGCCCTCTCTTCATATGAACCAGCCTTCTCTGCCATTGTCCAGTCAAAGATGTGCAGCCTCTCATTAGTAGCCTATAAGCATGTTGGCTAGGCCTATCTGTGTTTTCTGATTTGTGAGTGTTGCAGAGATCTGGCGAATATTGAATACATGTGGTGTAGATGAACTGCTGTTTAAAATGAGTGAAAAGGTTAATTGAAGATGGAGATGTAGACAGACAAGAGAGGGTTATAAATGTAAAAGAAAGATATGAGCCAGTGTTTATTACTTTTTATGGCTGTGATCCATGGAGCCCTCATCCATGCAGTCTGTAATTATAGCTTTGGCTCTTTTCTGTTGACATAGGTGGACAAATACAAGTCATACATATATCTTCTTTGTGCACAATTTATCATCATTCAGTACTAAGCTCTTATAATGCAACAGCCCTCTGGGTAAACACCTTCACCTGGTCAAGGCAGTAACTGCAGTCATTATTATCGTAGTGTTCCCAACGTTCCACTAGAATTTGTGTAAATTAAAGTTAACCATTAGCCTTTACAACCTTTTTACTGTCTTCAGTTATTTACCTCTTTTTACCACTTAGGGATTGCTGTGATGTAGTTCGGTATGAGATGTCACATGTGACCAAATTATATGCCAAACAGCTGATATGATATAGAACTGATTGTCGATTACATTTTGTTACTACTACTATTATTATTTAGAATTAAATTTGGGATAATTGCAAAGCGCATTGATTTTTTTCCCCCCAAGGTTTTTGTGTTGCTTTGAAAATACAGTGAAAAGAAAACATTTTTGTTTTTTTGTATGTCAAAATCCATCATTTTGGAAAATGTTACAATATTTTTGATGACTCATCTTGAATGCTTATGCATAAATTAACCCAATGACATCATTTGGGGTGACCACCTACCCCTGCCCATCTTATAAAACAGCTCTTGACTGTCTATTATCTATTCTTTCGCTTTAAAACTGCACAACAAGAATTACATGGACGTTATCCTCGTAGGACGCCACGTCAGGCTAAAACTTACCAGAGCTGATATTCAGCAGCAGGCCCGGTCTTACTTTCTCCTCAAGGTGCTCTTTGAAAAGTGAACTACGACCCTTTGGGCAGCTCATTGGGGATCATTTACCGGCAGGTACAGATAGACAGGCGGCCAGCCGCCCTTGGCCCTCAGATGCGGCGGCAGCCCCTGCTGACCTCCTAGGCCTCTTTTCACCTTGTCCCCCTTCCTGGGCGTCTATAGTTAAGGGTAAAAAAAAAAAGACTCTGTCCTTCCCTGTATGATCCATTTGGTATCAGCAGTGATGACATTGTGATGACACGCACGTTTCACCTCGACCACGGCCCTCTGTGTTGGGCCCTCCTGGATACAAATATCCCGTTTGTAGCTACTGCAGTCGGAGCCTGGCAACCTGTTCCACCTGCTGTTAGCTGACAACTTCTCCTTCACCACCACCACCTGCTACTGCGGACTCTATCACCAGTTTCATCCATCCTTCTGTCCTCACTGTGACGCGTCAATGACGTACTGAGGCTTGGTTAAATCCACGTGGCCGCGTTGTGCTGAATGACGCACATCCTCCTGGTTTTAATGATTTTCAGCAGCCGAGGTTTTCAGGCTGCGGAGGTGCGCTGGTTGTGATGCACAGACAGAAATTTAATTCATTGATAATCAGGAAGTTTCTGCTCATTTAGTTTTTTATTAGGCCTTGTTTTTTCAGTCTTGTGGCTCCACTCACTTAAAGGATAAGCCCTGGACCTTGTTCTGTTCTGTGGTTTCCTCTCGTGTGCTCAATGCTACACCAGATAAATAAAGGTAAAATAAAAAAAGAGAAAATGAGAATGCAGACAAGCAGAGTGAAAATGGAAACAGAACTCTCTGCTGGTGATATGTCAAATTATCAAAACATTAATGTCAGCTTATCAAAACCAGGTCGTCCAGTTTCTCTAACATCATTTCAAGAAACCATCGTAACTCCAGAGTTCTTTTCAAAACCACTGAATCTCTAATTAACCCTCCTCCTCGCCAACAAACTGAAGCCACCTCAATTAAAGCATTAAACTATCTAAATTAAAGCTCCAGATTGCTCAAACCGCTGGAGAGCCTTCTTCCCCGTGCTGCAACCACTCAGCCTTGCTCAGTAACTTTGATGCCCTTTCGCTGCGCTCTTAAATGACACATGGGCAAATTAAAGCCTTCATCGAGTCCTTCAGATTTTACGGCTGCCATATTTCTCAAGGAGGTTTTTAACTGTTAACTATGTCACATCTGTCCATGAGCTGTGTTCCCTGCTCAGCGTGCAGGAGTGCAGCCTTGACCCTGCTGATTTAAAGGATTTTGACACATTTCCAAATGACCATTTTTAGCAAACGTTTGAAAGAAAACTTCTCATTGGATGGATTTAATGAGTGCTTCTAAAGCACTTTAAGGGTCAAGCTCCCATGATGCTATGAATACTGAAGCCCGGAGGACACTGACATTTATTGTTAATTCTAGCACACCGTTTTATTGGCAACATGTTTTATCTGTTTCATTATTATTTAATTCATTTAATTTCTTAAAGTTAAAGAGGACAAACCTGAAAGCCTACTAGTGAGCAATAAAACAAAAAGAGAAATGTTTGATAACCAGGGGAAATTAACTCCCTGGATTCAATCAGAGGTAGCAGCTCGACTATTACTATTATTATTATTATTATCATCATTAAACCTTTATTTCACTCAGTAAGTCCCACTGAAATCACTAAATCTTTTTTCAAGGGAGCCAAGAGGAGAGAGCGTATTAGGCTAACTTCAGCTGCTCTGCACTGGTTTCCTGTAGTGTTGTGAACTGTTAAGATAATCCTCGTATACAAAGCCCTTAATGGGCGAGGACCAGGCTACATCACAAACTCCCTTGTTCAATATTTGCTTTCAAAAACGCTGCCGTTGGTTTACTGAGTTTATCAAGGATGCAGCCTTCGTCTATGACGCCCCAAAGCAACCTATTTTTGCGGCATCGTGTGCCTATCATGTATACCATCTGCTGTAAGAAACCACCTTCATCATCCCATGATCATGTTTTTTATACATGAATTTTTGAGGGTAACATTTTAATACTACGCTACATTACGCTGCTGTATTGTTGCTATACACTCAGTTACCGGTTGGTTAGGTACACCTAGCTTTAACTAATGTAGTCTAATACAACAGTCCTGTAACAAATACTCCCTTCATGCTTGTAAGAGGTTTTGATTCAACTTTCTTAACCTTTTGCTGGCTGCAGTTTGTAGTGCTGTTTAACTGCACTGTATTAGATGTAGAGGTCTGTCTGTCGTTGATATGAATGGGCTGGACCAAATCATTAAAACACACGTCAGCGTAATGCAACACAGTGCAACAGCACCAGAAACTGAAGCCTCCAAAATAACCACACAGTTGAATCGTTGGATGATCATTGAATCAACTGTACGTATAACTGTAGTACATTAAACACAGATATTTAGATTTAACAGATTGCACACCTATCTATGTAATATCCACTGACATCCGGCTGTCATCTGGATGTTTCTGGATATATTTTACACAAGGCTTCAAGGTCGTCCATTTTCAAATAATTGCACTTGGACTATGCGCTTGCTAAATGTCAGCAGGCAGATCACCTTTAACTAGCTACCATGTCCTTTTACATTATTTATGGCATCTTTTTATGTTCATTCTAGAACTCGTCGTGGCAGACCAAATAAGACCGCAGTAGGCAAAGTGTATTGAATTAATTTATTTAAACCTTTATTTAAACAGGTAGTCTCATTGAGATTAGGATCATCTTGCAAGACAGTTAAAAGTTCAAACAGTTCAAATGAATGTAATTTCAGCCGCAGCAGGGCTCATGTTAAAATGTCCTGTGAGCTGATATTGTGAATTCTGTAATTAAATGAAAGCAGAGAGCAAAGCTGACTATGTATTTTGATCAGCCTCATAAATGAACCACATACAGTGCTGCTCCATTCTGTTTGTTAAAGAGCATCATCCCGCCTTTCTGCATGAGATGCATGAAATGAAAAAATGCGTCACCTGTGATGAAGTGCAGCACACGCTGATATATGGAGTAAAGAGGCTTTAGGGTGGTTCGGAAGACAGAATTGTACCTTATAGAATTGACCAAAGGTGTGTTTTATTGTTTGTGACTTCAGAAAAAAAAATGTATTTTTAATTTCAAAAATGCACCATCTGACTTTAAACTGCATCACCGTAATGACAATGTACAACACTGATTCAGACTTGATGTTCACTATGATGGATTACTGTGTTTTTGTCTCCTCTGTTTCACCCTTCACTTGTTTATCACAGCACAATATAATCTACTATGAATAAACTGGAATGAAGCAGCTGGCGGCAAAGTTGTTGTAAATTAAATGTAAACAACAATAAGTAACTTGATCTTCATACACCAATAATTTATACTTATAACACTACACAGTAGTTCCATATGTTTGGCTCCTCCTGTGGCTCGTCAGGCTCCTTGATGGAAGTCTGCTGCTGCAGGAACTGCTCCCAGTCCGGCCCGCGAACCGGCAGCTCTGTCTGGAAGTGGTTCCAGAACCTGGAGACCGACAGGACAGATTAAAGTGAAGGACATTTAATTTAATGAATCGAGGCAGCAGCAAACATTGCGACCAAGACTAATTTAGCAAAGACTGTTCATTGAAATGCCAGTTGAGTGGATGTTTTAAAGAATATGAAGTTTCAGTTCAAGTGTTCGCGCTGAGTGAAGCTGAAGTGACAAATGGAGCTGGACGTGTCGACGCTCAAACATTAAGAAGCTGAAAGCAATGGAAGAGTCTGTCCCTCTTCTCCAGTTCACCGCTTTCACCTTTCACCGCCTCTCTCCGTCTGTCCACCGGATGCCCTCGGACTTTCCCTCCTTTCCACATCACCTGGCTGCCCCACCCATCACCACACCTGTTCCCACTTCCCTCATCTGCTCTGCCGTTGTTTGTCGACTCATTTCCTCATCAGCCCCGCAGGTACGTAACGGCCCATTCCCTCATTCTCTGCGTTCTCGCCTTGAGTTTATGTTCTCGAGCTTCTCTCACCTGAACCTTATCCACGACCTGTGCCTGCGTGCCTGTCTATCTGTACCTGCTTGTAAGCCTTTTTTCACCTATAAATCACTGAAATCAACCTGCCTTCCTTCACGGTTGGGTCCTTCTCCTGTTGTGACGGAATGTACGTACTTGTGGTGGTAGGTGTCCGGGTCTCGGCTGATGCGGTTCTGGAAGCCGATGTACAGGTCATCCCAGAGACGGCCGTGCAGCACCACGTATCTCATCACCCCAACCCTGTTTTTAATCTTTAGGGATGAAACCGAGAAACAAACGCTGTCAAAGCAAGAAGCTAAACTTCCAAGTGCGTGAGGTTCTTTGCACCGCTGTTCTCCTGACTGCCTCTGAGCATGCCTCCCTGCTTGGAAAGTACTTATGATTGATTTACAGCACATAATATACCTTTGTTTTGTGAGCTAACACTATAAATAGCGACATCCTATCTAATAGTTGTTCTGTATGATGCAGTGAGTCATTAGTAAAAGGTACTTTGATTCTTTGCTCAGGCCACCTTAATGTGCTTAATATGTGTACTCTACCTAACATTATGTTTCACTTCCTCAGGGAGGGACTGGGAAGGATTTGATGATAACAGACTCACTAAAGTCTATCTCTAAAGTCCCAAATTAAGATACTAGGAAAAAAAAAACGTGTAAGATTAACAGGAAGTGGTTTGCAGGTGTCACCTTCCGGTATCAGCTTGCCTATGTGGGTCAAGAGAGTAAAAATGAAACTGTGGCCACAATTGCTGGTATTTACAATTTCCCTGGGCCCCCACAGGGTGTCTTGTGCTGCAGGAATGGTAATTCAACTGACGGTTTGTATGACCAATCAGTGGTCTGCCTTGTTTTCACATCGCTGACTCAGCTCAGCTCAGCAGTAACAAAAAAAGTACCTGCTGCTGGTTACTATCAACCAGAAAAACAGCAGCATGTTGTGGAAAAATGGCAGTGAATAACAATACATAGGAGGTGGGATGGATTGTCCGTGATGAAGAGCAGTTTGTTCAGTGACCTCATGCTCCTCACTGACTCAAACATCTCCAGGTTTTGAGCAATGGTAGTTCTGGCCATGTGAATGAGTTTATTGATCCTGCTGGAACTCTCTGGTACTGATGCTGCTCCCCCAGCAGACCACGGCACAGTAAATGGCGCTCGCCACCACAGACTGGTAGAAGATCTCCAGCATCTTGTTGCATTGTTGCAAGATTGGAGCTTCCTGTATTCTATTTTGTGAGGAAGCTCCAATCTTTCGATGTTAACAACAAGCTGCAGGGGATCTTCTGCCAGTCTGTGATGAGTGCCACCAACCGTTCCTTCAGTATCTTTTCATATACGTGATGTTTGGTGGTTACATGTCAGCAGCTCTATTATGATGCTATGAGTTGCTGCTTTACAATGTCTCACCTCCAAATAGGAGTGTTCTCTGTCAGGCCTTTTGGTGGGGAAGGACAGATCCAGAAAGTCCACCAGGTAGTCGTAGCCATCAGTAAGGGGTTCAAAGTTGTCGTCCGTCTCAATCACCTTGAATATATATGTTTGAACATTTGCATTTTACCGAACATGAATCAGCTTTGAAGTTCATAATAAGCTCAGTACACGGGGGGACATACTGAAAGGGAGCAGCCAGTGATGACCACTCAAAGGTGGAAGTAAAGGAAAGAGGAGATGAGGAAACAGCAGAGCACTGACTTTTAATATCTGAGGGGCTGCAGAGGCTGCTGTGATATGAACAAACTGAGCAGCTGCTTCTGACCTGTACCGGCTGTCCAGTGTTCATTCTGACAGTCAGCTATCTCAAATGGTTTCGTTTTTATTAACCATGCTGTCGTGGATTTAGCAATGTTGGGCAGTCGTACCAGAATGAAATATCTCAACAACTATTAGATAGATAGCTATGAAATTCTGTTAGCACATTTATGGTCCCCAGAGGATGAATCCTTATAATTCTGGTGATCTTCAGACTTTTTCTCCAGCATCACCATGAGTTCAAAATCTCAAATTTATTTAATGCTTTTATCACCAAATACCTGCAGAATTAATGATATTCCCATCACTCTCAGCTGTGTTTTACGTTTTGAGTTAATTAGCAAATGTTAGCATGCTAATACGTTATATCTGCTTAACATTTTAGCATTGTGAGCATGCTAGCATGCTCCCATTAGCATTTAGCTCAAGTCACCGCTCTGATCTAAGTGCAGCCTCACAGAGCCACTAGCGCGTCTGTAGACTCTCATTGCAATATTATTTATATATATTTGAAATCTTAAGAGTTACGATGACAAAAATGTCTTTAATTTGGGTGAACAGGCGCTTTAAAATGGACTTGTTCGCCGGCTGGAATTGAACTTGGGATGTTTATACCACCGTAGTCCCTTGGGCCAGTGCTCTTCCACACGATGACTCTCAAGCAGAACAAAGCACCACAACAGTGTCCCACCAGCAGTAATTAAGTGCTCAGGAAGGTTGAAGCAAAGAAAGAGCCAAAAGTGGCTGCCATAGATGGCGACAGGATCTTGCTGGTCAAGTATATTTACCCGTACAACAAGGTTGTAGTTTTGAAAGCCTGCCCAGGTGTAATAAAACTGGATCCAGCTTTGATGTTTAAATATCTCACAGCGGATGGCGCTGTTCAGTTCATCCACATACAAGTCGAAATCCCAACTGTCCTTGTAGATTTTTGCACTGGCTGGGGCATTGGTGATGGCCTCACTATGTTTGGTAGTGTAATAAAGGAAATATTCACAAGAATAGGATTAAATTTAGAACTTCCAGTTCTTCACATGTGCACTTTAATGTGAGTTTCTTATCATTTGGATCATTTTGTTGTATTTTGGCCATCATTCCTTTCGGTAATAATAACATTGTATGTGTTTCTTCATTGTGGCATTGTCAACGTGCTCCTGCGTCTCAGCAGGTCTGAATAGAATGTTATTATACACCCAGTAGAAATGATGACCAAAACGAAATGGTCTGTTGGAACACTGCCCTGCAAGGGTGATCTTATGTAATTGTAATGCACTGACTGAGCAACAGTCTGTTGCTGTCCAATAGTCAGAAATAGAATAAAACACACACACATACACACACATACACACAGTGCTTGAGGTGTTGTCAACCTGTTAGTGGGGTCCCTCAGAGCGAGGCCAAGGTCCAGCACGGCGCCTGGCTTGGGCGTCCATGTCTTGGTGTCGGGTGTGAGCTTATTGATGAGCGCATTGAGGTCCTCTGCACTGTTTTTAACGTTTGTTTCCTTAATGTATCTGGACAGAAACACACACACACACACACACACACACACACACACACACACACATTATTATGTTCTAAGATAAATCAGTCAGTCAGTCAGTTGCATCAACTGTGGCATCAGGAAAACCATTCAAACTCATTTCTCATTGGCTGTAATTTATTTACCATCCTGTGATATTGCACAGATCCTGGCCTCTGTACAAAGTCTACCTGTCTGAGGGATGAGCCTCCACAAAATAGCCAGCGAACGGGCAGTAGATCCTGGGCTGCAGGGACTTCACCAGCTGAGCTTTGTAATTCAGCAGCTTCTTCCTTTCATTCTTGATAAAGTCTGCCTTCCAGGAATCTGGGTACAGACATACACCATCACCTTTACATCAGTGCAGCACACCAAATACACCTGTGCACAGGTGTACCCACATTTGGCAGGAGAATTTGCTTTGCGTGTCAGTTTAGGTCAGGTCAACGCTTAATTGTCTGCAGCAACACTTATGTACATGATTAATAGTAGAGGACAAAATCCCTGAAAAAGGCTAGTTTTTCAGATCCTGAAATGAATGGTTGTATAAAACTATTGTACTGCCAAATTCATTTATTTAGGCAGTGCTGAGTGAGTTGAAATTGGTATCCACTGAAGTGAGTCTCACCACTGTATTTCCCTCCATAGAAGGTCATGGGGAATCCAGATGCCCCTCCGGCAAAGTCGCTCATCATTAAGTCCACATTCTGTGGCAGCCTGCCCTGGTTTGGCCTGGTGCAGTCCACAGTGTTCAGAATCATGTGACCTGCAAATATGTATGCTTTTACTCTGCAGCGCCAGTGATGGTGTGTAAGATATCAAAGTCATTAAAAAGCATATACCTTTATATTCAACAATGATGCAGGTGTCCATTTCAGGATGTATCCCGTCCATCAGGATCATGAATCTCAGGTGTTCATCAACCTGATTGAGACCAAGGGACAGGGCAGTGACTAATTACAGTTGTGTTGTTTTAAGTTCAAATAGTTGATTATTGATTATTTTCTAATGTCGCTATTTATAGAAGAGTTTTTGTCACTGCCCTTGGAGCAGATGCGACTTACATTTTGCCAGACACCGAAAGGAACCACATTGATGTTGGTCAGCTTGACTTGACTTTGATCCAGATACCTGTTGCATCAAGACAGAGAGAGAGAGAGAGAGAAAGACATGTGAATAACAGAAAAATAGTTACTTTGAACACTTCATGTGGTTAAGTATCAGATCCCCCATCAGTTTACTCACCAAAAGACAGGTCTAACTGTGTCACCAACATAAATGGGGACATCGGGCCTCCTTTCTGACAAGACCTTCAGTGTGGGGTAACTAGAAAAGAAGCAGGGCAAGTCAGATCCCTCCATGCCGTTACAGTTCCAATACAAACTGTCTAAATTTCGACACCCAAAACTGTAAGTGTATGAAATTCCCAGACCATAGTCAACTTGACTTGGCTGTGAAAACGAGAGAAGTTGGGGGTGCCTGCATCATCTGGATGCAGTGCTTTCTCACAATTATCAAAAATTGCATATACAGTTGTGCTGGTGCCTTTATAGTATGTCCAATTGAGAGTATTTGCATCTCTTGTATCTGCTTGGCCAAGCATGTGGCTATGGGAAGATGGATGCATATGCAAAAAAGTACATCAGTGCTGTGTGACAGGCATAACCTGTTTCAAGAGGCATAAAACAACATTAAAAACACATAAGTCTCCAGCTTTATTTAAACCAAACCGATCCAGACAAGGATTTTAGTCAGGGCGAGTGTTAGTGTCACTACATGAAGTCATTTTTGGTGCTGTGATGTGGATGACAAGATGTTCCTAAAGGGACCAAAGCATCTATTTCACAATAGTGAGTTAACCTGAGGTGGTCAGAGTGCATGTGGCTGATGTAGATGAGATCTGCAGCACACAGTCTGTCCAGGGAGTCTGCTGGAGGCTCGTGGAGAAGCCACCAGCCTCTGGCAAAGGCAGGACCCTTCAGCCACGGGTCGAACATGAACCGCCTCTGCCCCAGCTGCAGCTCCATGCAGGCGTGAGTCAAGTACATCACCTGGGAGAGAAGGTCACAAGTTTACCATCATCACTTACCATGTGACACCATTCCAAAGAGAAGCATTTCCAGCCACAACAAGAACAAGAATAAAATGCAAATTAAAAAATTAAAAAAAAAAAAGAATTACATGGTATCGATGTGGGCTATAGTGTAAAAACCAGACTGTGTGACCAGCAGGATACATACTTGGACTTCTCCTTCCTGGAGCTCCAGAGGCTCTCGAGGGTCAGTCAGCCAGGGGTCGATGGGGCTCAGCTCGACCAACTGAAGCCCCCCATCGTCCAGAATCTCTACCTCTGTTTGACATATCATACATGCTCATCTGGATTTGCAGATTTGGAGTCACAGTGCTCTGAATGTTTTTACGAGATAGAATGAAATGGCAGCGTGATTTTGAGCCACAGCTCCACAGAAAGCACGCTGACCGAAGGGCTCCACCCAGACACACATCCCAGTGTAAATCAAAAACATAATCAAAACGAGTTTTTACTCCCAGTTTTCTCACAAATGTTTTAAGTTATATCTCATGAGAGGGAATTTCATTTGAATGTTGTGAGCTCGTTGACAAAGATGAAGTGCTTTGCTGACTGGGAACAACAGATCACGTCCTCCTGGGGTCCGTAAAACATCACAGACCAGCAGCTGTCAGTCTCATCAGCATTTCTGGTGTGTGAATCACACAATTGTCAACTTGAATTGTGGCCCCAATTCTGTCATGATTGATTTGTGTATGTATGTATTCTGTTTCTGTGTCTGCATTTATTGCTTTGTTTATTCACGCCCACATTTTTTGCATGGTGGTACAGTAATCAGCCACAGGCATGACATCAGCCGTCAAACATGGAGCCACACTGACGCCTTGCTTTCCCTCTGTAACCTATTAATGGAAATGTATTTGCACAGATGAAAAGTCAATGTTTCCTTGCTGATTAGTTTCACCTGCCCGTAGCACTTAGTATTCCTGGTTCTTTGGAAACAAGATGGAAACACAACACTGACATATCACCTTTTAAGCTGATGTGTGATGATTTGCGAACATCTAGTCAGAGAGCAATATCAGCATTCACATGCGATCATGCTTCTGGCCAGCTGGGGGAAGCCCAACGTTCACACTTATTTAGCTGCTGGAGGCTCCATTTGTTCACCAGCTCATCTATAACTTTATCTGTTTATAGCCATTGTTACATTTTACTGGTGTAATGTGCAGCCTATGCAAAGTCTTCATTTGAATGATTCTATACGGGACTCATTTTGATATCATTGAAGTATTCCATATCCTCCCAGCAAAGGCAAGAAGGAGGCATAATTTAGGTGATGCTGTTTCTTTAGATTATTGCATCAGGCTATCGCTATCTTGAGTTATTTTTTCTGATGGTGCACACGTTGAAACAAATCAATCGGCAATTCGTTATTTCAGAACCAAAGGAGGAAACAGGCAATGGGGAGAGAAAGATGGGCATGAAAAGGAGAGGAAGGTCACATTTATATTGAATTAGATTGAGTAGACCATTATGTCAGTCAGACAAACAGGACCTTCACCAGGAGACTGCTGGTCATGTCCCGTGTGAAGCTAAAAGTCAACATTGACCCATTTGAAGTTGCAAACCTATGATCTCTTCATTGTTGTTTTGGGAGTAATTGGTAACCTGTTCAGTCGTTAAGTTATGAAGATGTGCTGTGGACATCATCCTTTTGTCTATATAACAAAGGAGTGTCCTCTCAGAGGTGCTCATCCAAATGCCTTTGGATAACATTGAATAATAAGTAATCCATGTTTCATGAGAACTTCACAGACACTGGTTGTGTCACTGGGTTGCTGGCTGTGCGCTGACGTGTTTTCATTTCTTTTAATGACATGTAAGTACTGTATATGTCAGTTTTCACGTTCCTGCAAGGATGTCTTACTAAAGTATTTGAAAAAAGAGGAGTGTCAGGGCTCTCTCTCTTTCATCTGCATCCTAAAAAGGTGAACAGAGCAGCTAACTGAACCTTCAACCAGCTCCCGTGCAGTGGGTAAATACTAAACAGTGGATTATCTGCGAGAAGCACCGATAGACTCATCAAGTTTCGAATCGTGTATGTTCTGTACTGCACCAGCACTGTAAAATAGACTTCAGCAAATTAAGACCAAGCAGAAAAACATAATCCAAAGTGGTAAGACAGTGTTGCAATTCAACCAAAATAGAGGGAGTGGCAGAACTTACCGAGCTCATCCTGCAAGAAGCTGTCGGGTGGATTCACATATTTCATTGTTGACACATTTAACTTCCAGTTGTGTTTGGTGCATTTAACGATCCTGTGAGAACAGAGCAGCCTATCAGCTGTCATGAAAAGTCTGACTGGCACAGCAGAAAGCGTGTTGTGTGAATGATCTCACCTGCCATCCAGGTCTTCGATGTCTTTGGTGAATAACCCTCCTTGGTGTTTGCATTGGTTCTTGCATGCTTTCAGGCCGTCGTTGCTCTTGTATATGATGTAACTTTTACCGTCTTCTGGGTGTCTCTTGAAATTGACTCCCTCTTTGAGTGAGTTGACTTCTTCAGCATTCAGTGAGAGCCACACCAGCGCTCTTTGAGGGGTCATTTTACCTAAAATTAAACACCCGGTCATGTAAAAATTCAATTTTGAGTGCAGATAGAACAGAAAAGTCGTGACCACATTTCGGTATCTGACCACATGTGAAACACGGTCACAACCTGCCGTTCTGTTCCTGAGTTATGGTGTTGAATAATGGCCAGATCATTATGATGTCACAGTGATGCTGACCTTTGACTTTTTGGATATAAAATGTCATCACTTTTAGCATACGAATTCTTGAATTATCACCAAAAATGTGTTTGGCGTCCAAGTGGACGTTTGTGCCAAATTTACAGAAGCTCCCTCAAGACCTTCCTGAGGTATTGTATTAATGAGAATGAGACATACAGACAGACGAATGGATGAGCAACCTGAAAACATGCCGCCTCCGGCCGCGGCTGTTGATGGCATGCAGGCACAAAAAGCCATCGCCATGTTCACCAGAAAACATTACTTCTTCACATCAGACCTCAAACGCCAGTTAATCATTATTAATGGTTAAGCCAACAAGAGTAGTAAGAGAACTTGATAGTGACTCATCAAAAGGTGTGTCAGGTGTCACTGCACAGGGCCCTCAGATTCAGAAAAAAGAAAAACAGGTTAAAAAAAAACCTACAAACTACTATAAAGTAATAATTCAAAGATAAAAAAAATGCACAATATAGTAAAAATAATGCTGATAATGGTGATAACACTGATAACACGTTCAGCAGAAAGAGGAGATACAGTCGTACAGATGAATGTGAGCGGGCTCCCATTGGCCCTTTATGGCTCTTGAAATAAGTCTTATCTTTCTGAATCAGTAGAAAACATTTTTGTGGTGCCAGACTATAAAGCTTCAAATAATTTAATTACGGATTAATGTTTAGCTTAGGGATAGGGTTCTCATGCTCATACGTAGGAAACAAAGGTTAAAGTCAAAGTCAGGGCAAACGCCATCCAGGAAGAGAACAAAGATGAAGCGCGCTCGTCAGAAAGGCCAGTAATTTATGGTGTTCATAAAAGCAGTGCCCTATCCACAAAAAAAAGACCAACCGGTGTCAAAAAATGTCAAACTCTTTGACAAATAAACAGCTTTTCAGCACACTGATGTGAAATTTCAAAGTGGGAAAGGCTTTTTTTTCTTCTTCTTCCTAGCTCATCGCCTTTAATCAGACATATTTAAGCCAGTATGTTCAGTCTAACGAACCAGCAGCAGCTCGGCGGTGGAGCAGGCAAAAAGTGGCTCATACTCTCACCTTAAACCTGGAAAATATGAGTCATTGCATCCCACATCACTGTTTTTATTTGTGGATCAGGAAATACGAGTTTATCACGTACAACCGCGCGGTGCATTTTTATTCCAGCGCATTCAGATTTAAAATCTTCTTTTATAGTAGAATTAACAAGCAGGCTTCTGTCCTCACTGAGCAGGTGGAGCTCACTGAGTTCCCCTCCCTTCAGCACTGGTATATTGTTAGTACAGCCTGCCACTCAGATTTGAGGTTTTGAGTAACTGCATCTCCGTTTTCTGTGGTGATGCTTTTCAAAGTGCTAATTCTTTAACCGATGCAGCCTCGTCTTTTCATTTTGGTGGTTACAAATAAAGCCAATGGGGGTTATTTCAAAAGCTGCTGCAGTTTGCCCGTTTCGCTGCTCTCTTTGAAATGTATCCAGTCACTGGTCTAGCTTGGGACCATCTGTGGAAACTATGCAGAGAGCATCATGTTACCGCTCATCATCTAAATGTAACTGTTGTAGTCAGATAGGATGTGACTCTTTGTACTGTTTGCAGGTTTACATTCACGCTTTGGTTCAGGCAGAAGCGCTCTCCATTTATCCTCCAAACACACAAATTAGCCTTGATGCCAGTTATACAATTGCAGAGATGAGATGTGTAAGAGTCAACAAAGTCATTTTCGCTCCAGTTTCCCCCCACAGTCCAACCAGGTTCTCTGGTTTCCCACCACAACAAGTGTCACTTGACTCTAAACTGCCCGTAGGTGTGAACGTGAGCGTCGGTGGTTGTCTGCTGGGATTCGCTCCAGCCTCCTGTGACTAAAACATATATATACTTAAGTGTACTTAAGGCATATTCAAATATTGCAAAGTATGTTTTCAGTACTTTCATATGAATGTATTCTTACTTTTAATAAATATACGACAGTAAAATACATTTTCAGTCAAATTGAAGTTCAATATGTAAAGTGCATTTTGAGATAACTGCTGTCAGATACTTTTCAAGTATATTTTCAGTAGGTGTGTTAGTGCAATTTTTTTTTTTTTTTGACTGTGTGTAAAATGGATGCATCAACAAGTTATTATCAAATGTAAAATTGTTTCTGAAACTCGCGGGCAAGAAAACAGGAACAAGAGTGATCCATAACCGTTACAGTGTGATAACAGCAACAGGGGCATCGATGAATGTTCAACTAGTTCCCAGTCAATAATGAATACTGATACTCGTTGGAAGGTAAAACTCAGTGTTCCATTGTGTCAAACTGTTACTCCAGTTTGAGCTACAAGAGCTACAAAATATCTGTATATATTCGACTTTAAAGAGCCGGGCGCTCATAGAACACTTCCTCTGACCAGATTGCCGTTTAAAAGTAAGAAACTGAAACTGAACTATTTACTTCCATGCTTTTCATTAATGATTTAACTGTATGGAACTACATTGCAGAGTAGAGTCAAGCAGATGTTGCCTTTCAACAAAAGTGCAGCTAGTGTTGCTTTAATTTTACACTGCTGCAGTTTGCTCACTGATAAAAGGACACCAACTTCAAATGCAATTAAAAAAAGTCCATCATTCCTGCTGCCTGAAACAATACATCCCATCTGCTACAGAATTGGACCTGTGAGACTCCACCTGAGACCGTGACATTTCTTTCTTTCTATCACACACTCCTGCCTCAGATAAACAGTGATGGTAACTGGTGTCCATTTTCAAAGCCTCTTTGTGGTGAATGAATCCTCTGACACACCTGTCTGTACACCTCATGTCAAAGAGCATTTCAACAGGATAAGACAGCCAACTCACCTCCAACAAGACGTTTCCTCCAGAAGAAAAATGCAGTGAGTCGTCCTCACCTGGCAGAGTTGCCAGATGCAGTAAATGACGTGAGGTAAAGCTACAGAGCAGGCAGCAGCCTATGGAAAAGGTCATTGTAATAAGAGGAGTCACATGTTCCTGCGAGTCTGCATGATTTAGAAATAAAAAAGGTCACACCCTGGAAAAATTAAGCCTCCTCCCAGCATGCATCATAGACGTTTAGAAAGTTCTAGCAAGTCCAATAAATTTGAGTTTATTATGAGTTTCTTATCTTTCACGGTTTGAGACGAGTCAAGATTAATATCAGGAAGGTAACTAATTTTCTGATTGATACATTTTCATCTATATGTTTCCATTTATTGGTTTGGTTATTTTTTTCCTTGTTGATCGGCGTATTTTAGCAAATATTCATGTTTCACATCAAAATCAAGACATCATTTTCTAAAGGGAAGTTAAATCTAGTATGAATTTGCTCTCATTTCTAAAGCACTGAAATGTTCATGGAAGTTATGTCGCATCTGTTTGAGTTCCAAGAAAGAGGAGAGAGTACGGCGAGGCATTCATTCAAAATAACCAGAAATATGTAGTGATGTTATTGGCGCATAGTTTTGGCCATTTAGTTTGGCAGTGTGGATTTCATACATGTAACACTCACAGTCTGTAGTTTTATTACTGGAGATCTGTGAAGCAAATGGATTTATCATTCATCTTTTGGTTCAAAAGTGTGAATTTGATACATTTAATAATGTTGATGCAAAATATTAAGCTATTCACGCTTTAACACAGAGGAAGGACTGTAAGTTGTAGGTAATTATTATACAGTACGTGGCTGAGGATCTGTCTTATCAAACTGTGATAAGAATCAAACAAGCCAGTTATGCATTTACTTTTACAGACTTTGACTTGGCAAAGTGAATTTGACACCTGACACACGTTTGAAAAACTCATCTTTGAATGTTCCTGTAACCGTCTGAAATGCTGCTCTTGGGAGACGGACGGACAGACGAGCTCCATCACAACAACACTGCCTTCCAAACACCGATCAGAGTAAACCAAATACAGCACAATGCAAAGAAACCTATTCGGAACACTGGACAGAAGGAACGCATTATGTTATCCAGCCCTAAAAAGAGATCGTGAAGCCGCAGAGTGTCTGTACTTTCAGGGACTGATCCTAACCAAGTACAGGCTCAGTGATCAGACATAACAATGGAAAAAGGAATACTTAAAATACCACAGTGACAGTGACACACGCGTCACACACATATGCATTCATTTAAAAACAGATGGTTCACACTTACTTGTATTTACTTTTTTAACTGCGAGGCTACTTTTTTTTCTCACACACACACACACACACACACACACACACAAAGCACATGTGTAATTTTTTTTTTTTTTTTACTGCAGTTAAAGATAAAGCCCCTTTGACTGGAGACAAGTGACAACTGAAAACTGAGCTACAACCTGATCCTGCTACTATTTAATTCCCCGAACTTAATTTATCAGTGAAGTGAGTCTCAAGCCACATGGATTGGTTTTGTGTGTAATCAATTACACCACCAGAATAACATTTCGATTTGGTACATTACTTAATAGTAGTGTGTTTTTCAGTCAGCTTAGTGTTGCCTCATATACTTTCAACAAAAGTGCAGGTAGTGTTGCTTTAGCTTAACACTGCTGCAGTTTGCACTCTGATAAAAGTACACCAACTACTGTAATATTCATTCAATAACTTTCAATCAGTGGTCGAAAAGAAACTGCCCTCACAGCATATTTACACTTTGTTATTTCCACAGGACCCAACTTCAAATGCAATTTTAAAAAAAAGTGAATCATTCCTGCTGCCTGAAACAATACATCCCATCTGCTACAGAATTAGACCTGTGAGACTCCACCTGACACCGTGACATTTCTTTCTTTCTATCACACACTCCTGCACAATGCCTCTAATAAACAGTGATGGTCACTGGTGTCCCATTTTCAAAGCCTCTTTGTGGTGAATGAATCCCCTGACACACCTGTCTGTACACCTCACGTTAAGAGGTTCAACGTTCAACAGGATAACACACCCAACTCACCTCCAACAAGACGCTTTATCCAAAGGAAAAATACAAGGGGTTGTCACTTGGCAGAGTTGCCAGACGCCGTAAATGACGTGGGGCAGTGGTGTGTGGGTCAGGGGAACGCCACAAGATACGGGGTTATGCGCTCGAGCGTCCTTCTTATATATAGTGGATAACGCGCGCGCACTCCCTCTTAACGGAGAGAGAGGGGGAGAGAGGGAGACAGAGGGAGAGAGAGTGTGTGTGTGAGAATATGGACAGAAGTGTCGACTTGATCTAATGTTGTGCAAGAAACGTATTTTATTGAGACTGAATAGTTTGCTATTAAACATGAACACATTAATTAATGTCCAGATTTTGGTCGTGATAATCAAAATAAAAATGAAGGGAATAGGGAATTGCATCTCTCTGCATCACATTATAAACTTCTTGAGAAACTTTTAATTACAAACTTGCATGTGTGAAATGGAGGACAAGATGCCATGTGTAGAGCTACTGTGGCTTTGGAAGAGAAGCTTGCTCTCTTTCTTCAGACATTGTTCTCATGCTTCAGCCGATGTCTGCAGAGCTATTTTCTGCACGGATGTATCTCTTAAATATCTTAGATTTTTTTTTTTTTTTTTTTTTTTTTTTTTAAATAATTTCTAGTTTTCAGAGCATTTGCAGTCAGACAACTGTGGCCTGTCTGCTGATGCATTCTCTGTTAAGACTTCCACAAAAATAAGCCCTCATGTGTCGCGGCTTCCCCCGCATTTCGCTCATCATGAACTGGGTGAAAGAACATTAACCATCAAGGGAAAACACGAGTTTCAATATTAAAAAAGAAATGCAGAGAATCCCCGAAGACTACGACGGTGTATTGGGCCTCATTGAGAAATAAATAAATAAATAAAGAATTTTTTTTTTTTTTTTTTTTGAAAAAATCCAAGATTTCGAGATTAAAGTCGTAAATTTATGAGAATAAAGTCATGATATTATGAGAATAAAATAGCTGTCATAAGAAAACACGTCATAATATTAAAATAAAAAGTCATAATTTCACGAGAATAAACTCAAAATATTACAAGAATAAAGTAGTAATTTTATGAGAATAAAGTCATAATTTCACGAGAATAAACTCAAAATATTACAAGAATAAAGTAGCAATTTTATGAGAATGAAGTCTTAATTTTACGACAATAAAGTCGTATTTTTACCAGAGTAAATCTGAAATATTAGTACAATAAAGTCTTGTGTCTGTTATTTTAGAAGAGAAGTATCAGAAGAGCAGTTCTTATGAGGGTCGTAGGGAACTTCGTGAAGCTGTACTTCACACACATTAGTAGAAATTAGCTAACGGAGGCTCTTTGGAAGCAGCCGTAAATCTCAAGTAACGTTACTGTTCCCCAAACCCTGAGCAAAACCGTTCAATTAACGATTAACGCATAACATGACAGCTCCTGTTGTCACGGCACGACGCCGGCGACAGCGGTGTCTAAGGGGCCACTTCCGCTGTAGAATAGGTACCGTAATATCTTTTTCTCATAAATTTACGACTTCATTCTCGAAAAATTATGACTTCATTTTCGTAACATTGCGACTTTTTTCTCCTAAAATTACGTCTTTTTTCTCGTAAAATCACGACTTTATTCTCATAATAGTACGACTTTATTCTCGAAGTCTCAACAAATAAAAAAAAATATTAAAAAGTCTCCTCGATGTGGCCCTAAAACTCCGTCGTAGAAGACAGCAGGCGGCAGTCGCGCTTGTTCTTTGCTTCGAGAGAGGCGAGAGAGCGTCAGTGAAGTACTCTCGGAAGTTTGGATACCTAGCTTTCAAAATAAAAGCCGAAAACTCATTTGTTAAGATTAATTTCAAATATTTTCTTGATTTAATCACAAAACCCGCTAAAAGCACATATTGATTGATTACATAATAAAATAGAGAGAATGCCGTTATATGTGTATTTTTTAATGGTAGGATTATAGGTTGCAATAGATGAGCAAAATTAGATGCTGTGTGATTTCTGTGCAATCACCAAGGTCTGGCCTTGTTGGTGTTGTTTTTGTAATATCATCATGGTTAATATTGCTCCAGGACCATCATTGTAAATGACCAATCACGTTATTGTGCCATAGCTTTAAGAAAAAGCCCCCAGGATGGCGCTGGAATGACCCACCTTACTCTACACCTGCAAATGATAATTTATAATAAATATGTTTGACGATGTCCTTCTTCAGCGCACACTTTATCTGTCAAATCGAACACCAGTAAGTCAACTGGATTCAGGAGAACATGTGTTCACCAGTTCAGAGCTGAAGACAGCAATCACAAACTGGAAATGTGCAGCCAAACACTTAGAGCAAGATGATGTTGAATATACTGAATATGTCAGTGTGGAAAAAGATGATTTTAGCGACCTTAAGGTTACTTCAAGTCCCTCAAAACTTGGTTTCAAATCAGAAGTTCTCATCACATTCGAAAGTCATGACTGAGCGTGGAACAATCAGAATGAACGGTGTTAATTATTATTCACTCAACTGAACACTCAAAAATGATCAAGAAAAAAAAATCAAGAAAAATACAGAAAATGTCGCTAAAAAGTCCAATAATAATAGTTGCATATTATTTACCGCCAGGATGAGACCACTGAGGTTGTCAAAAGTCCAAACAAAACAAAAATACATTCAATTTGACAATTCAATTCAATTCAATTCAATTCAATTCTTACATAAAAGCATAAACAAGTGCAACTGACAGAATAATGAAGACAGAATGAGGTAATAATTTGTCCAAGTTTTGTGATGACCAATTCTTTGGGGTTTCACTAAACATGAACTCCTTTATTGAGCGCTTGATCACTTCCTACTATTGTCTGACTGACATATAACAACCAACCTATGCTTCTCATTTCTAGCTGAAGACCATGGATATTACAGGCTAAAATGATGACTCTCAATAGCAGATTAAGCTGGCTAATGTAAGCCAACGCCAATGCTTAACCTCTGTGAGTCAGCTGAGAAGTCTGTTTCCAGCTCATGTTTCCACAAAACCCATTTTAAAAAGAGACACATGAAAAGGGCTCTTAGATATGGACAGTGCTAAAGCAGCTGTGTATTTCAGTGTAGAGCTAGTTAGCCCCATAGTATGGTATTACAGATAAAATGTCAGAGTAATTAAATTAATAATGTAGACAAGACATGTTAAGAGCTGAGCTGGGAGTAAGATTGTTTTTTCATCTTCGGACACAAGCCAGACATAAGTGGGCAAATAACAGCATGGTGCTCAGGTTATGTGATCAAAACCACATAACCACATCCTCCAGCATTAGAGGACAGTAACAGAACCCACTGCTTCCGGAAAATCATCAAGGGTCCATCTCTCTCCAGCCATCGCGCGTTTGCTCCTCTGCTCTCTGGAAAGCATTTCTCCATTTGAAACAAGCTCTCTCACACTCCTTGTGCGCGTGTTGTTTCCCGCAAATTGTTACTTCTCTAAATTGAAATAGGCTGCGTCCTCATTGTACGTAAAGGTTTACAATGATTAAATATATAAAACAATATAAGAATAAAATGTGATGTTAGTCAGGAGCCCGGAAATTCTTGGTGTTTCAGTTTTCAGTTGACGCTTTTATTCTGAAAGCACGCCTCCCGGAAGTCCTGTTCCTGTTATTGTAGCGCAGCAGATCACAGCTGTTCTGGGCTGAACAGCCTGCTTTCAGCTCTCTAACATCACATAGTTTCATTGTGTGACAGCGTTACGTTTCCTCTCTGGCCTCCATTTCTATAACAACATCTTTTAGCGACCGGCGTTGCTTCCTGACGTCTCGCGCCGTTTGTGTGCTCACGAGAGGATGGTCCTGTCAACATCACAGCAGGTCGCCCTGGCTTTCACGGCCGTGCTCTTCACGTTTGTCGTCCTGCCCCGGTTGTTTGGCGTCGGCGGCGGAACCGGGGCGAAGGAAACTCGATTTGACTCTCGCTACACCAAAAAAGGTAAGAAATGTCACTTTTGTCGCAGAGAGAAGTGACACACAGCGACATGGTTCCCGTGCGCTCCTTCCTACATACGTCGTGTAGCCTCGAGCGCACACACCGTCCACTTTGCGCACGGGCTAGGATCCCCAACTTAAATGTCCTGACAGACACAGCTTATAGCGAAGACGGACATCGATCCAACAGCTCAACGTGTGGTAATGCACTGATGTTCAGCGCCGTTCATGTCCATCTATTAAAGGAACAATCCGCTGTTTACACAGGCTGCTTTGAACGGCCCATGTGACGGGGGACAGTAAAGTCAGCATAGGTATAAATCAACATCAACATTAGATTATGTCATCAGATGTTATCATGGTCTGGACTCCTTTCACAATGACATGCCTAAGTTACACATATTTACTGTGTCTTGTGTGTGTTGTACTTGTATTCCTAGCAGACTCAGGGTCAAACAGTGTCATGTCTGCCATGTGTCTGTTCATCTCTGCCAGGTGTGGTCCATCAGCTCTGGGTCATCTGCTGCCTGACGTCAAACTTAAATAACCAAGGGAACTACCCTGTGATCACCCCATTTAAGTAAAGATGGGCAAACACTTGATTTGAGCCCGTTTCTGACCCAGTTTTTCAGCTGCAGGACTCTTCTCAGAGTTGGGCAGAATTTAGGCCTTGTTGGGCTAAAACCAGCTGAGCCTGTGTTGCAGTAAGAAGTGCGATAACAGAAGTTAAGATAAGATAAGATAAGATAAGATAAGGTAACGCTTAATAAATTCCTTGTAGGTGAAATTAGGGAGTTACAGGATCATACAATCTGCTAAGACCATACCCTTACTCCTCCGTGCTGGGTATAGGTGTGCAGAAACCCCCGTGTCTGCTGTCACTGCGGGGTCTGTCAGCCACCTTGTCTCTTTTGTCCTGACAGCCTATTCAAGCGATGTACAGTGTGTGATGAAGAGTGTCACATTATTAATCCAGCTGCCGCTGATACTCTACAAACACTGACAGATTAGACACAGCGGTGTCCAAACAAGGAATGTTTGGCAGCATGTTGTCGAGCAGCAGTAAACCCTGTCAACGCAGTCTGTCGCAGCGCTTTGCTGTACTCGGGTCATTGTGTGATGTGAATTTTCTTTGTATTATAAGTGCTGAAAGTGAGTGTATTATAAGCAGTCTTTAATAACTCTGAAGAATTAAATAGGACTCCTGCTGCTTATTAGCTTTATGTTACTAATCTGGAAAGAAAAGTTAGACTTATCTAAACCTCCTGTAGGAAACCTAACAAGTCTGATGTCTTTGTAGCAGCAGGTCCAGGCCCGGGCGCAGTGAGAGGTCAGGCCATCAACATGAATGCCCCCGGTTCATCTCAGACCCCTGAGAACATGCAGCAGATGAAGAAGCTGATGGAGCAAGAGCTGAAGAGCGACAAGTACAAATCCAACAGCAACAAGGGCTACGTGTTCACGCTGATGCCTCTCTACGCCATCGGAGTTGGAGTGTTTGCAGCCTACAAGTTTTTGAAGGTAAGTGAAGATACCTGCAGCGCCAAAGTACATTGAGAGAATGAACAACTTTAGGAGTATGTGCCAAATGTGGACCTTTATGCTTTTCACCTCACAGATCAAGTCTGCAGATGACCAGGCACAAAAGGACAAATTCGTAAAAGGAGCCAAAAAATCAGTGGAGGCAGGTGTGTGTGTGGCATGCGTTGGGACTTCTGTTTGCATATCTGTGTTTTCTTTGTTCAAACATGTATTTGGTTACCGTGAGTAATTCAGACACGGTGTTTTCATCCCTCTCGGGTGTGTTTGGTTTTGCGCAGAGAACCAGCTGAACGAGCTGGAACAAAGGCTCGCGCAGACCGAGAGGATGCTCAATTCCATCCTGACCCAGCTGGACCCGCTCACCAACTGGTGAGTGATGATCACTCTTCTCTTTTTTTTTCAAGGGAGTCTGGAACAAGATAGCAGCAGCATTACGGTATTTCAAGCAGCGCGGAAACATTAACAACACGCGGAACAAAACCGACAGTATCAACTGGCATTACAGCGTTTCAAACCACACGCCACATATTAACCAGACCCAAGAAGAGAGAGCACATTAGTCCAGTTTCAGCTGCTCTGCGTGGCTTCCTGTAACATTCAGAATTGGTTTTAAGGTCCTCTTCAATGTATACAAAGCTCTTAATGGGCAAGGACCAAACGGCATTGCTAACTACCTTGTTCAGTATTTGCTTTCAGGACACTCTGCTGCTGGTTTATTGAGTTTATTGAAGATACAGCTTTGTTAGTTACGCCCCAAAGCTCCAGAACACACTATCCACAGATATCAGGGAAGCAGCTCGCTAAATATTTTTAAAAGAAAACTGAAAGCTTTTTTCTTCAGTTTAGCCTTTAATTCAATATGACATCCTGATACAGGTCTGAAGCTTCTGTGCTTTGCCCAACACTGACGCTGCATTTCTTTGAAAAAGTTGTATTTTACTTGATTTTCTGCATCCTCCTCTGCATTGTCCTCACTGCATGCTCGGAGTAGCTCCTCTGAGGTAAACTGCAATTCTGAAATTCTCATGCAGTTTTCACTTTTCTCTTCAGCGTGAAGTCAGTGGCTCAGGAGCAGAAGAACGAGATCATGTCTCAACTCCAGACCATCAGGTACCTGATGAAGAAGAGAGGAATGGACTGTCCACCCCTCAACATCAACGGTGGGCTCATTGACTGTCTTTGTCTCAGATCGCATTAGAAATGAACGTTCGCTCTGTTACATTGATCTGTTTGGACTCAGCTCAGGCATTACGAACCTGCAGCAGCAATGTGCACACACAGTATGCTAATGGTTGGTGCATTTTGTCCAATTAAAACCCCAAAACTGCAAACTGCCAGGTGCATGATAAGATATCGATAGTACAGTCATGCCTCACAGCTTGCATGCTGTGTTGGTGTGACATCAGTGTTGCGTGTCCTGCTGTAAATAGACCACAATTTGAAATTCAACTCGAGCAGCCACATTGAGACGCATGTGTAGAGACGCGCTTTGCATCTGATTTACACTCATGAATGTGGCTGAAGTCAAATTCGCAAACACATCAGAACACAACCTCTGCTGCAGCGTCAGATGACTGACTGCAAGTTCCCATTAACTTTGCTTTTCTTTCGTGTTGTTCTCTGTGATATATGATACTATGTGGTGGTTATGCTCTTCCCCACTGTTTTAAATTACTTTCGTCACATCTTCGGCATATCTGTGAAGCTGTTTCGACGAACACGAGACCGAACGCTGAATGCTGCAAAATAAATTAGGATCATCTTAAGAATAATGGTACTATCTGTATTGTTCCTATATGCTATTTGGATCATTGGCTCCATTTCCACAATACTAGCTTGCCGTTTGCAAGTCGCTCCATCAGCCAATGACACGAAGCAGCCTGGCCAATCCCTTAGGTTACAGCCACCTTGTTTGCTGCACCTGCCTTGCATCACCCTTGGTTAGTAGAATGCAGTGGTTAGTTATACACCTTTGTTTTGAACCATTACATAATTTATTGATGGCTAAATTTAACAAAGTTTGTCATAATACATAAATGATTATCAGGGATCACCAGAGGCGGACTGGGATTATAATTCAGACCAGGAATCTAACATCAGTCCAGTCCAATCTAATTGTCCACATCCACATTTGCCTTGAGTGTGTCCAGCTATTCCTTGAAACTGAGACTTGACTGTCTGTAAATTCTGACTTTCAGTAAACAGCTTACGCTTGTAGTTTTACTATTGATTCACAGTCAAATCTATCGTTCTCTTTATATCACTTGTTTTGTGACTTTCAGAGGCTTCCTGCGGGCGGAATCTGGACGACCTCATCGAGTCACTCGGAGCCAGCGACACCTCTGCAGCGGAAGCGTCGCCGGTGGAAAAGGAGAGCTCAGCAGGCGCAGCAGAGGCTTCCGAAAAAGTCTATCAAAAGCATTTGGAAGCTAAAGATGAAGCTGCAACAGACGGTGAGGAGATGAAGGAGCTCATACCAGAGGAATCTGACGGGGAGGCAGAGGAAGAAGGGAATGTGGAGGAAGAGCAGGAGGACGATAAAAACGAGGAGGAGGAGGAAGGATTGGAGGACTCTGAGCTGCCTTCTCTAGAGGAGTCATATGAGACAAACATTGAGGAGGTTGGAAGGGAGCAGCCGGTGTCAGGCCTCAGACGACGCAACAGGCCTGAATGAACTCACTGCAGGACTTCTGCGCTGTACAGAGATGTGACAGATTATTATGAATATTTATTATCTGAAAGGCTTTCATCCCAAAAGGCTACGCTCATAATCATCCAAAAACATATATCGCTTTCATAAGAAACAATAACTGTAAGGAAAGAAGCAGTGAACACACGGGGCTCTATTTTCCTGTTGCACTCTCAAAGACCAGACACGCTGCAAGGCTGTGTGCACGAGGTCAGTGGGGGGCATATCAAAGTGCATCTGCTATTATTGCTCATAGAGGTTATGTGCAAAAGGTTCGGGTGAAGTGGTCCTCAGTCAGGTGTGACTTTTTAACAGCTGTGCTAATCTGGTGGTTTACAACTCTGCAGGAAAAATCAGATGATGTTCCTTTTAAAGCTGAATATATGGGTGACAGTTTAATGGAAAAACCAACATTTCATGTCTTAATAAGGTGTTGTTCCACCACGGGCATCCAGAACAGCTTCAGTTCTCCTTCTCCTGGAGGGATGAGCAGCATTCTTCCCACGGATATTCTCTCATTTGGTGTATTGATGACGGCAAAATGTCCCACAGTGTCAGACTGAAAACCCCCGCTCTGGTTCTGAAGTCACCTCTCTAGATAGAATCACCGCATAATCAGCTGACTTGAAAATAGAGCCCATGATGTCCTTAACTTTCCTGCTGTCAGTCATTTTTAACGATAATTATCACCTTTTGAAACTTGCCTGATTTTGGAATGAAACCTCCATACATTTTTTTATTTCACTAATTGTAGGTTTGCGCCTGCTTGAGTGCTGAATCCAAACATTTAAGCAGTATAATCGACATTAAAGGATGTGGTCAGTGTCACCTGTTTCTGCGTATTTGCCTTTGTCGTTCCTTTCTCATTATGGACAGCTTGCCAAACACAGATGTAACTGTTACAATCATGTTCAGGGGTTCTGCTGTTATATTATCGGTTCTACATGTCTGCACTGAAAAAGGCCTGTGATGTCATGATCCCTGCATCTTAACCCTGCACCATCCCGTAGTGCCACCTTCAATGGACAATTGCTGAGATGGATGATTTCATCACAAAACCCATAAAACAATGCTGCTTTCCTGTCATTAATATATATACTAATTCATTTTTATCATAAAGGGATTGACACTAATGCTGCTGGATGTGATGAGTGTGCTCAGACTGCAAAATGTCACAGTGTGGATTTGTGCATGTTGTCTATACATCAAAAACATAACTGCATGTTTTTTTTAAATGATTTTTTTGTTGTTGTTTTGACTGCACATTGTGAGCGCATGTTTTCCTTACTCAAGAGGAAAATGACAATCATTTGATCAAACAGGACCACATGAACTCACCTTCACTTTCTCTACTTTTTACACCTCTCTTACCTTTTCAAACCAGCCTTATTTTGCATGTTTGTATGTTTGTTGGATACCAGTGTGGTAGAAAGGAATCAGTTGTGACTTTGCCTTATATTTTAATATTTTTTTTGGTTAGAAATCCTTGTGAGAGGTCACTGTGAGGAGGCTTTCAGGTTGTTTCTGTGTTGTCCGGTAGGTAAGATACATCAGGCGACTATCAGGGTGCTCTAACTCAAAATCTCTGTATAAAGTTAATTAATTTAAACTTTTAACAATGAAAAGAAATCTTGTTATAATTTGTACTGATGTCAATTAATGGCCAACAGTGTATTTATGCCTGCAGCTACAGCAGCACCAGAGTTAGTTATTAACCTTTGTGTGTATGATCATTTTACATCATATGTCCCTGTTTGTCACTGATTAGCACTGCACGGTGAGGTCACAGCCATTACAATTAACTTTGCAGTGTATAACAGTAGCCCAAATGTTGATGTGATGAAACGTGCTAAAAGTTTGGTAAAAACCGCATTTAAACAGTAGTAATTATTATTTTTGCCAAAACAAGATGGGCCAGTAGTACAGCACTTATTGTGGAATGACATAAGATCAAAGCATGAATTCTTGTGACGCTCACAAATCGTTTCCTTGTTAGTCAGTGAATATTTGACCAGTAGAAAGATGTTTGGGTCGGATTCATATTTTCATTGTTTTCCAGAGTCGTGACAGTTCATCCATATGAAATGTATTGACACATCATGGAAACCACAAATCTTTGCCTTAACTAGTTTTGTAATTGTTTTGTGTCATTCTCCCCCTTTTATGTATAGTTACATTTTTGTGTTGACTGTTGTGTGTTTCATGTGGTGGTTGAGTGAAGAAACTCAGCTCGCCTTCGACAATAAAATGTCTCAAAAAGTGATGCTGCTGGTCCCCGTGACTTTTGAACACAGGACAGTTAATTAAGCTTCAACCAGTATGAGTTTATCTAAATCTGAGCTTCTCCATCCAGTGTTTCTTGTTAAATTTTATTTTCAAAAAGCTGGAGAAAGTCATATTACTTTATATTTATAAAAATGTTAAAAAAAAAAAAAAAATGTTTCATTAACACAAAATGTATAATAATACCATGAAGAAATTCCAAGTTGTGGACACCCACACGTTTTCAGTTTATAGACCACTGCTCAGCCTGAAGTCAATGCTCCGTTCAAGAACTATAGGATTTTCTAAACTTACCTACCTCAGACCCATCAACAGAATTGCAACTGGGAAAAAGTTGACCAAGCTGGCGCCTAATAATACGTAAGTGCCTGAAAGCCACATACACATGGCTGACCCGAAATTACCCAAGTCCGTGTATCAAGGCAATGAACCCCATATGTGATGGTTGTTGTCTTATATCATCAATGAACAGTATTTCTGACACTCAGGACGAAACTGTTGAGTTGACCTTCAACTGTCCTTTGTTGTAAATATGGGAGTCTTCTCTGCCTGTACCGTTAGCAACAAGCAAAGTTATGCTGGAAATGACTACATACTCAGCAGACACTGAACAACATGAACATTCATTAGGAGTTATATTTCTGGCCACGTGACTCATGTAAGTCCAATACTCCATTCCCTTTTAGCTCTGTTTCACTCTCCACCGACTTTTAAGGGAGTTATCATGACTGTTAGCTTCCAAATGCCCCAATGTGTTCACAAGCTAGCTAGCTAGCTTAGTCGCTAGTTTATCTGTGCGCTGGGCAGGTAACTTGTAGTGGGTTGGTCTTATAATGGCTACTTGTTTTGACCGAAAACAGCACCATGAGAGTAGTAGTTAAATGTGATGTTGCTCCATAGGGGTTGAGGGGCAGCTTTGAGTAAAATAACGTTACTCGAGGAGCTAATTGCGCAGTTATATTGCTACTGCTAATGAGAAGTCTGTTTCCACAGAGCACACCTTGACGTGTCACAGCAGGACAGACACAGGTGAAAATAATATCATGATTGAGGTCTAAGTTCAATTTAGCTGCTTCATTTTCAGGGTCCCATCTTTACGTTTCCCACATGAGATAGTTTGCCACATGCCAATCAAGTGAGAACACCTGTGAGGGTGAAACATGGCTGTGTTGGGACCTTAAAATATATTTGTTGTGCTGCTTTCTGTAGCCGTATCGGCAGGTTATCTGGCCTGATGTATGCTGTCTGATTCTATTCTCAATATTCTGATGAATAACTGTTACCATATTCCACCTGGATACTGTAACACACACCACGTTGCACCTGCACTTACACAGTCTGCTGCAGAGTGTGTGATTGATGCCTGAAGTGGACGGAAGCTGAAGTGTTGATGCTGTTCCCTGTAAATCCTGCAGATGGCGCCACAGGAACACAACTACAGCAAAGGCAATCAGGTAAGGGAGGTCCGACACTGTGCACTGGGTGGCAAGGGCACGTCGTTATACATATACTGTATTTATCTACTTAATATTAAATACTCCGTTTGCATTTATTTTTGATATACATTATATAAAAGTGGGTTAATTGAAGGATTGTCTAGAAAATCATTAAAATAGTGTGTGATTAACATCGAACTGAAATACAAGCTCCACTCCTTGTTAATTCCAGGGAAATTGAAGTAGTCTGGAGAACTTCTCCAAAGTATCCCGGTGAAGTAAACCACCCCCTCTTGTCACAACTTATAATTAGACATAAAGAGTTTATTAATGACTTCCTCTCATGCAGTGGAGGAAAAAAAAGATCTGGGATTCATCACAAATTAGCTTGGCTCTCTCAATTAGGAAGGCAACATTTAATCAGCTCAGTTTTCTTCCACTGGGATTCCTGTCTAATTCCATCCAAGGGCCCGTGGTTAGCAGGATGCTGCGTTTTTTTTATTGTACTCCATGGTTGTGAATGGAGCTAGAAGTGTGCGGCAGAGCCTGCACGAGCTGCTAAAGAAATAAATAAAAAGAAGAAGGGAAAACTAATTCCCTTCACCACTCCCTTCAGGGCTACACTGGACTTCTAATCACACACCCAAAAAAAAAAAAACATTCTCAAGGGTGTTAAAGTGTTTACAAAGTGTTTTTATGTGGAAGGGCTGAAATCTTTAGGGTGCTTTATATGCTTATACACACAGTTTACATGCTCTTTGATGACTTGGCTGTAATTGTTAGCTGCAGTAATTGCCTCTCTGATGGACTTCATTGCTTTATTCCCCAAATGTTCTTGGTTATCCTGCCTTAATCTGGATAATGTAAATGGAAGGGTTGGAGAACAAAGAGCTGTTTAATTTTGATTGATAAAACGTCAGACTATATGGAGCAGAGCCTGACCGAAACCTGATTTTTGGGTCTGATGCCAATACTGATATTAGGGAGTATAAATTTTGCATTACGTTCGGTAAAATTTCATAGGGCAGCATAATGGACAACATGCGCCGATACCGATAGTTCTCTGACATACCTGTGATATACCAATATTGCATGCAATCCAGTGTAATTTCATCACATCAGCTTCACTGTTTACTGTTCACTCTTCTACAGCCATTTGAGAGCTGTATTGGGATGCTGCAAATGCCAGCACTATCTTTCTACTGAGGTCATTTTAATGCTCACATTAAAAACACTGAACTGGCAAAACTCAGGGTGCAGATTTCAAAATATTGAAAGAGCCAGCTTTGCAAATGATTATTGAGATAGGAAATGCATTAATTACAAAACAGTGAATGTAAACATAATTTGTCTGAAAGAAAACTCCACAAAGTACCTTTTAAATTTTGTAGTTGGGAACGTTCACAGATTCCAGACCCCGATTTTACCTCTGATGATGTCATCAGAGTTGTATTGGGCTTGTTGCGATAATTGCAATTGCAAGAAAGCTTGCGTTACAAAAACGTGGCACGGTGTTTGAAAGAGGTGGACCTTTACCAGGCAGAGAGACTTGAGAGAAAAGATGCCATTGAGGGGCATTTTGGGAAATGGAGGATTGTGCATTTTTGCAGCTTGTCCCATTCTTGGGACTAAAACTCAGGATGGTTTGATTTTGACTGTCTTTGTTCTGTCTGCCTCTTCTAAGTCTTCCAGTTTCATGGAATGCTGTACTAAAACAATGGAGTACCCCTTTAAAAAAAGTGGTCATGACCGGATGTGATGTATTTTTTTTTTATGATTTGTTGGAAAAATGTTGGTAAATGTTAGTGTAGTCAGCATGCCATATAGAAATGAGATATCAACATCTAAGCCTTTTATTTTTCTGTCAGTATTGGAGTTTTTATTATAGGTTTCAGACAAAGCACTGTCCTTTTGGTTCCTGTGTGTCTTCAAAGTCAGCAGGATTGTGTTGTCAGACCTCTGGGAGGGAGGCAGAGGTATTGTGCTTCATCAGATATAAACCCAGCAGACAGTCTGCAGGACGGTACAGAAAGTTCAGACTGAAAGGGCAGAAAACTCTCCCTGCCTCTGTCTGACAAGGTCGCTGCTCTGCCGTTCGGTGAAAGGAATACATTTCAATAGTATTCATCATCATCCAATTAATTTCTGTGAAATTCAAACTATGATGCAATCTTTTACTCATGGTCTTTATTCTACTGACCGCAAAGTCTTCTGCCCCATTGCTTTAGTATTTTCTGTATCAATTCCAGCTTCTTGTAATGAATTTGTAGAATCCTGTCCTCTACTTTAGCCTGGATTAGGTTTTCCTTTTATCAAGCATCATTTATTCCTGTGTAATATTGCTTGAAATAACACAATGGAGATAGCTTTTCTTTTTACAAAATCCTCTACTTAGAACACATTGAACATAATTACATCATGCCCTATTCTTGCATTTCTGATTGATGCTATTGTGAACCTGAATTGAAACCAGCCAAGGCTGCCTGTCTCGCCTTCAGCCCCCCCTGGGACCGATCCTCTGGCTCTACTTGGGGAAAATGGACTGGCCAAGGACCTTGGTTTTCCAATAGACTTTTCCTTTTTTCTACTCTCCAGTTCCCGATAAAGATCAGCAATCTGGCTGCTCTATTTTTAGTGAAGATATTACGGGGAGGGAGAAGAGACTCTGAATCCTATTTGCTTCCTGTATCGGTCAGTACAAGGATGGCTGTTTATAGGCAAGGACCGTCTTGACCCACTATAGTCCCAAATACTTCATCTTCTCTGATGAATGGCCTCATTAGTAAAACATTAAAAGGCCTCAACACCCCAATTTTAAAACTCACCAGCTGGTTCAATTTAAATTGAAATGGGAGGTAGCAGATTGTGGAAAATGAGTAATGTCACCACAGTAGGTGTTTTTTCAGGTAACGTATGACCTACATTGACCTCTGTTGGTGATCAGGAAGAACACCAGTAAGGCTGATCCTGTCCTGAAACTACACTGAAAATGTAATTGATGTGATGTGAATTGAAGCCAAATCCACATACCATAATTGCAATTACATAGAGCACTGAACATGTTGTTTTGATGTGTAACATCAGGGTAGCTGCAGGGAGGGTCCCTGTTTGGGTCAAATGTTTCCATACACCTGTAAGGTGCATTTATCCTACATCATGGCCATTGGCAATTCAGTGATTTCTTAAACTGTTTGTTACTGGTGACAGGTTGATTGGTAAATGTACTTTGTCACATAAAAAAAACAAAGTTTACATTATTTTATATATTTTGTTGTGGAAACAAAGCAATTAGCTCTATGAGATTGCCTCTTAAAGTCCTGTAAGTGATTATGATTTAGCACAGTTGATAACTTCTCTGTTAGAAATAGACCTTGTTTGACTGCATGCATTAGATTGAATCAAGCAAGTGCTACATCACCATGGTCTGAGAGGTGTCAGCCTTCCAGCTTGACACAGGACTGTTGCTGATCACTTTGTGATCAGATGAAACTTGGATGGAGCCACAGCAGCTGTTTTACTGTAGTTTAATGGAACCTGACTAAATAGACCCTAAGACCCACCCACATGTTAATTTCCATATCAAAATACAACCTGTAATTTGTGCTCAGGGCTTATCATCACTAATCACAAGGACTCAACACATAGCGTTGTTGGAAGAAGTCACCAGATTTGTGGCTACTCATCTCTTAAAAGCACGATCTCGCATCGCTGCATCCACAGTCAGATTACTATGTTAGCAACAGGAGTGAACAGCTGTCACTAAATGGAAATTTCCTCTGTATCTGTCACTACAGTGTGAGGCAATTAATAGATGGACAAATTAATTAACTTTAGTTGGGACTGGAGACCAGTTCCCTCTGCTACTTTAGACCTAATGAATTCATTGTGAAATGCTGAGGAGCCATTCAGATTTGGACTAAAATATGTCAGCGTAGCTAATACCAAAACAAAATCGATCATTTAAAAAACGATAATAGGTTATTAAAAAGAAACTTCATTCATTCCTGATTCCCATTTTAAAACCCCGACTTTGTAACCACAAATAGATCTCTTTCTCAGCAGATTTGGTCAAAACAAGTAATGAGTAATTAGGTTACTCAGAGGTTGCAGTTTTACAAAGCAGCCTTACATCAGGGAATAATGATGCATGTAATTATAGGCACGCTGCCTGCTGCGTCTCCTCGTTGATTGAGCTGTGCTTAGATTCCCTAAAGATGTCACTCTTTCCTTCTCGTACGTTATGGTAGACAACTGCGTCTCTGCTCTTATCTACTAAACCTGTGTTTCTCTCTCTCACACATTTCCTAACTTGTACCAAGATTTATTTATCTGTTGGGAGGATAAACAAAGAGTTTAGTCCTGAACCAACACTTGCATGATTTGTCAAGAGGCATGTGAACCTGCAAATGGACTAAGAGCACAGACACGGTCCACATAAGTGTGAGTGAGTTTGTTTAACCCTTTTGTCGCAGAGACACATTTGGATCAGCTCTATATCGCCCCCTTGAGGACTGATGTTGTTACCTCCACCAATGCATTGGAGTGCATGTTGAGTGTGTTTGTTGGGGTCACGTGTTTGTGGCGGGTGGGACCAGAGCTAATCTGTGTTCTTGGGCTTCCTAGCAGGTTACTGCAGCCCTGCATGCATCTACTATAACGAGTGCTGCTATTATACTACAGCCTACTTCTATTGTCAGCGTGACTACTGATACGGCCTCTGCTACCATTAATTCTACAAGCATTATTATTAATGGGGTGTTGCAGTAGTTCAGTCAGAGCACTGAAATCTGACTTGCATCAGCTGCTTCCTTCATGCTTCGCCATCAGAGATTCATTCTTCACCTGCTTGGCTACCAGCTGACTTGTATCATTAAATCATATTCATGCAGGTGTACAGCATGGCCTTTGGAACCTGACACTTTTCACTTCTACTCTGCTGGTACCTTCATGCCAATGCCATTTGACAGGAGGCACAGCAGCTCCCTCCACCACCCCAATCTCCTCTTCATTTAGGATTAAGCTCTTGGTTTTGTTGACTTGGTAAGATTTGATGTTTGTTCATACATGCATTGTTGTTTCTTAAGGACCTACTTCAAATAGCGGAACCAAACTACTACTACTGCCTCTTGAATACTAATTAATTATTAATATTATTATCACTAATATTGTTATGTTTACCTCTAACCTTTGTAATAATAACACTTGTATGTTATTTATATACTAATAATATTTGTGTGTTAATGCTTTAAACTGTGACTGCAACTAATGATTAGTTTCTCATTTAATCTGCCATTTATTTTCACCCTTATCAATTGTTTTGTCCATAAAATTGCAGAAAAAGAAAGAAAAAAAATCAGAATTTTCCAAAGCCAGAGCTGACATATACTCAGTACAAACTCAGTTTTTGGCATTTTGGCTCGAAAAATGACCTTAAACATGAGTATCAGAGTACAGCAGACGACACAATTTCCGTCTTAGCCACGTATGCACATTATTTATACACACATGTGGAAGGAGGTGGAATACTGAAAACACAAGGCAGTGCTGTTCCCTCATTCTGTAACACTCAGAGGAATAGCTTCCTCTCTTGGTGAATATACATATATGTGAAATCCCATATTCTGATTAGAATATATTGATGAATTGAACCTGTAACGCAAGGTAAGAATCAGACCCACTGAAATCATTTCAGGATGAAAACAGACAAAAGATGCTGCGAGCTAGTCTTCTTAATATGACCTGCTGAAGGATGAAAAGCTGAAATCACACTATAACACAGCTTTTCTTGGTGTCCCTGCCTTTAATTATTTCTAAGTCATCTGAGAGTTAGTTCTTCATAATTAAATTAGCTGCTCCGATTAAAATGAACATTTTCAGTCCTATCATTTCTCAGCTCCCCAAATCACTTTCCTGATTGGTTGTTGCAGTTTACTAAAGCAGCATAAAAGGAGCAAAATGCCTGTCTCAGGATGCCTCTGTCTCCTCTATTGCTTGTTCAGTCGAGCTATGACCGTGACAGCAGCACCGGAGATGAGCGCTGATTCATCTCCCTGAAAGCCAACTTCTGATTGTGTAAAGCAGCAACAACGACAATGAAGTGTAACTGAAAAGACTTGTAATGGGTTGGCTTTCCCCGTGGAGTGATGAGTATAGAAGCGACATTACTTTTTTGAAAGAAACGTTACATATTTTGGAGTAACGAGCCCGACGCTGACGAGCGGCTGTGCGTCTTGGAGAGGGCAGGGACGCCGGAGACGCGCAACGGCAGCAGCAGCAGCGCAGTCTGTTTGGAGCCACCGGTTGAGATCATTCAACACTCCGAGCGCTGACTGTCTGAAGGGATTGTGGGCTACAAATCGACGACCTCCGCCTCCCCGAAACCTTCCTAAACAAATTATGGACATCCTCCTCGGCCCTCTAAATAGCCACGAAAGCGTCGGATGAGTGAAATCGGAGATGCTGCGCACCACGGCCAAAATCCTGGAGCTTTTTTGAACAGGACTGTGGGTGTGTGCGCGTCGGGCTCGCCGTTACCTCCGGACTGCACTCGCCAACTTCCCCCGCTTTCCATCAAGTCATGTCTGATACAGAGCGATGGGCAAGTTTGACGACAACGAGAGGATAATCCTCAACGTCGGGGGCACCAGGCACGAAACCTACAAAACCACCCTGAAGACCCTGCCGGGGACGCGACTGGCCCTGCTCGCCTCCGACTCGGACATCGACTCCGTGCTGGATCAGCTGCAACAAGTCCCCGGCTTCATCGAGTACAACGCGCGGACAAACGAGTACTTCTTCGACCGCCACCCGGGTGTCTTCGCCTACGTGCTCAACTACTACCGCACCGGGAAACTCCACTGCCCGGCGGATGTGTGCGGACCGCTGTTCGAGGAGGAGCTCTCCTTCTGGGGCATCGATGAGACGGACGTGGAGCCCTGCTGCTGGATGACATACCGGCAGCATCGGGACGCTGAGGAGGCTCTGGACGTCTTCGAGCTCAACGTGGACAACGGGGACGAGGACGACGAGATAGGGAAGAGGCTCGGCATTGAGGATGTGGCTGCTGACGGCAATGTCAGCCTGTGGAGGAAGTGGCAGCCGGTGATCTGGAATCTATTCGAGGATCCCTACTCCTCCAGGGCGGCGAGGGTAAGGGCGCATCTGCATCTGGGGCTCGCCAAACATAAACAATAACCCCCACATCACACCTCACCTCCCACCTTCCTTTCATTCACAGAAACACGCTATAAAATCCCCATTTAAACAAGCGATTTTAACCAAAAATCTCCCAGAAAGACCAAAGAAAGTCATGTAAAAGTTGGTATAAAGTCTCAAAAACTTAATAGCTCTGAGATGTGACATGTCTTGCAGTCGTGTCAGATGATTTCCTTCCAACCTTTTCCTTTTTGGTTATTGACCTATTTTATTTCTCTAATGAAGTAATTGCTTCATTTTGACTCATTTCAAGATGATGGCACTTATTCTTGAGCCTGAGTTGGGAACAGGTGCAATTATCACTTCCAAAAAAACAGATTTTTTCCACTTGTCATAAGAAAACAAGGTGTTAACACGGTCAGGATGGATATTCCGAGCTGCAGTGTATTTTAGGTGTATAGGCCTGTGCCAAACACAAGCTATAGCCTACATTTGTTGCACTCTGATGCTGTTTTTTTTTAGCCATGCATCCTTTATCTGTGTTACTCCATTGTTCCTGTTGAAAGATTTTGTTTATTGGGTTACAGCTCTAGAAATGTCATTTCAACACTCGGAGCATGTGTTAGCCATTTAGATCACATTCGGTCCTGTCTGCTCCAATCTGAATCCCAGAAATCCTCAATTTCTGATAAACACAAAAGAAATGTGTGGGATTTTATCTTTTCCAGAAGGATTGCAGTGCTGGGAGTATGAGATATGTACACTTTGTCATTCATTTTTGATCATCATCATGTTTTTTTTTTTACACTTGGGCACACCTGTAAAGTTTTATCTGGGATGAGTGCAGAACAAAAGCACGCATGCTGAGATTAGACATCCCAGTTGATAAAACTGATGTGCATGTGATGATGCTAGTTAGCTGTTCATGAGACGATTTGGAGTAGTACAAATGCAGCGTGTTGAATGGACTTCATATCAGCATATCAAAGCAGCAGTCTGTAAAGTCGAGTCACCTTTCATTTTCAGTCCCCGCTGTCAGTGACGGACAGGGGCTCCGCTAAGCTCGCCTTAGGCTGCAGGTGAATTCTGCATAATGGACAGCAAATAGATCCCTCACTGGCAGACGGATGTGTCACAGGAGTGAATGACTGCTGGCTGTGATGTCACGTTGTGTGAATGGAAATTAATGCAAAGCAGCCACACAAATGCCTTCATGATGTCACAGACAGCATGTCGTTGTAGCAGGTGATGCAAACGAATACACAAGTGTCGAAGCTAAAATGTTTAATTAGCTTGACTGATGAGGGTTTTTTGTGATATGCTTAAACACTAAGTAAGAAAAGGAAGAAGGCTCTTGCTGATGTTTTATATCCGCTGTCAATGGCAGAGAAGCAGCTGTGACATCACTGACTGGGGTGTGGCCAGAGGTGATACTGCCTGAAAGAGAGCAGCGCTGCAGTGGCTTTCTGCTGTACAGTTTATGATTGATTAATGATTAAATGGAGTGTTTTCTTTTGAGGGCCAATACGCCCTTGCAGTAGTGTTTGGAAATTGAATTTTCACTTGACGATCTGGAAGGTGATATTTTGTTTGCAGTGATATTCTTTATATATTTCAATTTGCTAATATCACCTAAAAAAAAAACAAAACAAAACAAAGTATTTGGTATTTGCAGCCTCTGAACCCTGCAAAACAGCTTTTAAAGGAGTAGTTCTGCATTTTGGTATATACACTTCTTTTTTGCTGAGAGTTAAATCAAAAATCAGTACCACTCGTGGCCATCTGCTAAACATGAAGCTACAACCAGGAGACAGTTAGCTTAGCTTAGCAACAACCCATAAAACCACAGCAAACAATGTCATTTTTACACTTTGGTTTTTGTAATGATTAAACAAATGAGATATAAGGTGTTAATTAGTGAGCTCTAGAGGTGCTGGTTGGTTGACTTTGTTGCTTTTGGACAGAGCTAGGCTAGCTATTTCTATTGGTGGCCATAGCAAATAAGAGAATTTCCCAAAATGTTGAGCTATTCCTTTAAATCTTCATAGGACGCTAAAGCCCCCAACTCTGGCCATGTCCAACCAACAGTGACACTGCAGCAAAAAATGCCAGAACAAGGCTTTAGGGAATTAAAGCAGTGTTGCACAGCAAACAGAATTTAGCCTAGCTTTACTTTAACCAAAGCATTCAGCAACAAGCTGTGGTAAATATGTGCACAAACCAGTTAGAATAAGGTGCATTGTGTCCCTTAGCATTGTCCTAATATACTGTTCAGGAGAAACTGATTGTTGCTGTGATGAGCCCTCCCAAAACTGTTCCGATCTAATGTTTGACCACCTGTGCCCTGTAGCAGCTTCCACCAACGCAGCTCTTTGTGTAGTTTTGCCAAAATGCTCCCGACAGTCTGAAAGCATCCTAAATCACACAAAAGCCTGGAAAAGTTTTCACTGCAAGCTTTTAATCTATCACACCTGAGACTTCAGGGTAAGATTATCTTCTTATGAGCTTAATTCTTCCTGATGTTGGTCCATTATGTTAAGTCTAACTTGTAGTTCATGGCAGTCTTCCCTTCGGCCTTTCCTTTCAAAGGATCTAGCCTCGAACTGCTTTGTGAAATTGGTTATTAAACTATGAATGGCCATGGTGAATGTTGTTTCCAAGACATTTGACCTGGCAAAAACAGATCTGGGAAAAAAAAGCGTATGATTCACAATCAAAGAAAAGCAGTGTAAATTATCAGTTTTTTTTAATCCTTTATTTGTCTCTCAGCTGCTACCACAAAGTACTATTTCATACGTGCATTCGTCCTGTATCAGTGCTACATACAGTGGAAGAAGAAATTCTCCTGCATCAGAGCAGTATCATTACCTCTCTTTGATAAAGATGGAACAAACATCTTGTCAGACCAAACTCTGTTCCTCAACTGTTAAATGTGAGTAGACCTTTTTTTGATGCCACAACAAGCAGAGCATAATGTAATTTAGCAACAGAAACAGCATTGGTTTCATTTCTGCTGTGGTTACATCATTCCTCCTCTTCATTGTCTACGGGTAGCTGTTTGAACAGGACTGCATGGACTTTTATAAGAGATTTGGACGAGGAAGGGAAGAAGTGTCAGAGAGAGGGGGACTCCATTGTACAGTATATATTTTATGGGAATCAACATCTTGTCATACGAGAAGAATTGAATTAACTATCCCCTTCGTTAAAGATGCCATAAAGATGCAGATTTAGTGTTTTTTCTGGAAAAATTAAATTTGGAGATATGAATCTGATAAATACTGAATGGATGATTGTCCTGGAGTTACAGTATTCCCTGAATTCTTGTGAGGAGTCATCAGTGATCAGTTTGGCCTGTTGATCCAACCAGTCTTTAATTGTTTCGTCCGTCGGCCAATTCCAGAGGCAAAAGAGGAGGGCGCGTGTGTGTGTGTGTGTGTGTGTGTGTGTGTGTGTGTGTGTGTGTGTGGTGAAGGTGGTATTGGCATTGACCTTGTCCCATATCACTTGTCCTCCTCTCATAATCCATCAACAAACTTTGAGCAAGGACGAGGGCAGGGATTTGTCTTTGTGTGTGAAAGAAATGCTGATCCAGGTTGTGTACTTAACAATTAGAAAATGCATCATATTCAAACCACATTACACCAAAGCTCAATTTGAGGTTACGTTAACATTACATGACAGTTACTTTACAAGCACAGCTTAAAATAGTTCCTTCTTAACGGGAAACTGTCGACGACAAAATCTGCTGTTCCTCGTACTCTTAACCAAATTTCATTGGTCATTTCTTGGAAGTGTTTTTTGGCGATTACTCTGCTGACAGAGGAACTAGCGGGGACTTATCAGAGGTAAATATTGAGTTAGTTTCAGCGATGGTTCACTGGCAGAAGGGAGTTGATGGAGCTGAATGCTTGTGTTTACAGCACGCATTCATCTGTCTCCCTGCACCAACACTCACCCAGTATGCACACACAGAAATGAAGTCACGCCACATTTCCCTGCCACCAGTACCACATAGAAGCATCTGTTTCTAGAAGTGCCTTCAAACCTCTTTTTGCCTGCATGTGAACCATGTTGCCTGATGGCGATGATGCTCCACCTGCAGCCATATCAGGGCTCAGTTCGGTGTTGCGGCGGCAGCATGCAGAGAGATGCTGCTCCTCCGTGATGCCTGAATGTTTCCTCTTTTATTAAAGGCCATCTTAACCTTTTAATACAAGTCCCTTACATAGAGAAAGGCTCAGTGTTTGTGTGTGAGAAAAAGAGAGGTGATGTGTAGTGTGAAAGCAAGCGTGTGTCTCTGTGCACGTCTAAAAAAAGGCCCTTGGGGACACTAATCCGCCCCCTGACAAGGCGTTAGGAGAGACTAATGTGGAATTATCCTCCGTGGAAATGAAAGGTGTGATTTCAACCTGGTAACCCATGCAATGGAAATCGCAGCCCTCTTACACAGTTCACCTTTGACCCTGACACTACAGAGGCAACCGCATTAACTGTAAAGTGCTCTTTAACAGCAGAGCTGACATTAAACTTCGTGTGGTGGTGAATAAAAAGGTGAATGGGTGGATCATGCACAGCTGAACATTGATTGTCATATAATGGTCGCCATTTGCAGAAAAGGCTCTGAATCATATCATACTTGTTACAACATGTATGTAAGACATTGCAAAGGTTTGTGTTAGCCTAAATTAAAGTAGGCTAACTTCATTCATTCTGCAATTCAAAGAGAGTGTGAACTCTGTTTAGGTGGATTATTCTCTACTATATATAGTACTTCATCAGGAAATGGTTGATATCACTGAATCATTTGTTACAGCTGCTCACCAGTACATGTTATGTGTCTCTTCCAGGTCTAACAAACATTTCAGTTTTTGCATTTCCTTCCTCATAAACGCTGATTTTTCTTCAAAGTTTGAATCGTACATTGTTTACATCCATGTTTGACGAGCGAGCAGTCTTTTTCTTTGCCTTTGCTGGCACATGCTGCAACCCTTTGAACATTCCAGCCACCTGTCGATCAGCGGAATGGTGTGAAACCATTGGCTGGATTGTGAATCACGCCACCAGTGTGCACTTGCACAAGCGTCCTTGGACGCATACACGAGACACACAAACTGTTGCCCCACTCATAAAAAAGTGCTCCATAGCATTCGAGGGGTCCAAAACTCCACAGGATACTTTTAAGAGAAACGGATCACATCATGTGTTAAATGCGATGGCCCCTCAAGGAGAATTTAAATTACAGTGCCTTCATGCAAATTCTTTTTAAGTCTGATAACCCAAATCTTTGTATGACTGAAAAAAAGAGTGTCTAATTACAAGCTGTCAGACTTTCTACTGCTAGCTAATGGTTGGTTTAGCGAAAGCATATTGCAAAAATATTTTTTACAAGTTAACAGCTCTTAATCTACTCTTCAGTTAAACACAGGAAGTGCATCAGGCGGGGAGGGCACGCAAAAATACCCTCTTTGCAAAAGGAGTTTTTGGGAAATGTCTTCATTTTGGGAGGCAGTAGCACTAACTGCATGACAGAGCAGCAGTCCTCGTCATCGTGGTCTCATTTTTTTCCTGTAATTACAGTGTATGCTAACTAATATGACAATTCTCCTTAAACAGCAGCTTCGTTAACAGCATAATAACTGACTTGAGATCAGCTGTCTGTGGCTGTCAGAAAGCCTTTCATGAGCTGCTTTCTCCAGGTTTACTGAAAAACCCAAAAGTCTCATCTGTCCCTTTAACTAACTCATCTATGAGTGTTCATGTGCCAGCAGTCAGCGGTAGCAGGCGTGTTTCTCTGGCTCCCCACGCTGTTTCTATTGTTGTAGCCATCCTGTTCTCTCTTCACTCTCAATGCTGCCTCTTTAATCTGCATGCAGTGTGTTTTAACAGCGGTTGTCGGTTTGTTCACTTGTCTGTGTGAGAAAGAAAGAGTGAGTGTTTCTGCTTGATTTTCCTGTATGTTTATAATTGTGTTGAGGATATATAGCTGTTTTTTTTTCTGTGTGTGGGTGTGTGTGGAGGTGTATGTGTTCTACTATGTGTTAATCTGTTTGTTTGTCCCTCTCATATATCTCTGTAGTTGGCCATTGCTGGATTGGGATGGTAACAAACAAAACACCCACCACCTTTTTCATTTCCCATGTCTGAGCTCTGAGGCAGAGGTTTAGCTTATGCCTGACTTTGTAGTCCCCCCCCCCCCCCCCCCCACACCACCACCACACATACACCTCACCCTCACCCACGCATCCCCCCATTCTCCCATGATCCCATCTGAGACTGCAGCTTGCTTTCTTCCACTAAAGAGGTTAAAAACCCAAAGCGTCTGGGTGCCGCCTGCCGCACGCCTGAAGATACCAAAGCCAGGCTGCATGCTCAGCCTGCCTGTTGTCATGGCAACATCGTCGCTCATCACCACAGCCTGTTTTCATTCAGATCCGTCCGGTCTGTGAAACTGATTGATTTCAGAAACCTGCTCGACCATGAACCCTTATTGCTCAGTAACACCTTACATGCTAGCTTGTTAGTTTTGAGGCAGCGATGCAAGAAAAGGGGTGTTGGAGCATCACTAACACAACTGATCCATGTGTGCATGTCTCTTTAATTGCTTTCTTATTGCTGTCAGAGGTGACACACGGTGCAGTGCTGCAGCATCTTTACTTTTTGTTCCTGTGTGTTCGGAGCTACAGGTGCACAAAGGCCTGCCTGCCTCATCTGATAGCCCCGTTGAATCATGTTGTGCAGAGTCTGAGGTTGTAGGAGGCCAGGAAATGCGACTGATTCGCTGCAAACAGACGGCAAGGCCTCACTGAGTAAATAGAGTCTGACGTGTAAACAGCAGCAGACCTGACGCTGGGTAGGAGAGCAGGGCAAATGGCTGCCCGGGCGTGGGCGGTGACGGCACGCCACTGGGCATGTTTGTAGCCGCTGCCAGTCACGTTAATCTGCCCCGCCAATCATCATCCTGTGCTGCTTTGGTTGACTATAATAGCTCAGTGTACAGAGTAGTGTGGAGGGCTACGGCTGTGATAATTAGGAGAGAAGTTAGTATGTGGAAGACTTTCCACAGCTTTCGTTCCGTTAAAGGTGTGAGATGAGATGCTTCTTTTTTCAGCATTGGGTGATGTATTTGTTGCTAAGCACTCATCACTGCGGTGTTTGCGTTTATCACCTGTCAGTTGTGCAACGTGCTGTCTGTGACGTCTTGTGCACTGATCGTGCACTTAAGCATACTGACTGTATAGAAATGTACATGTAACACCTGTTCCTTCATATGTACATGTATGAGGGCAAGTTCAAACTTCCTGTATGGAACTGGCACTTGGAAGTCACTATAGCTTCAAAAGCCAATTGTGGTCATAAGGGAGGAAGCCTGTGAGGACCGAAGCGGTGAAGGTAAACAGCAACCACCATGGCTGACTGTAAGAGGCTGAAACACCTGTCAATCATGCAAACATTTGGCAGATCATACTTCTGTTCTGTTGTGTATATTTCCTTAATGAAAGAATGATTATCCAGCGAACACATTAGACACATGAGATATTAAATTAACCACTGAGATCATAATTACACAGTGAGGGAGTATTTTTGGAGTTAGTAGTTAATGACTATTAAAGCAAGACTGGCATTAAGAAGAAATCATAAAATCTTCCTCTTACAAATTAAAAGTAGAATTGATTAGCAGTGAAAAGCACCCTTGTTCAGATCAGTGCATTCAGGGGTTTTGATGTTACAGCCAAACTTGGTCTAGTATGATTAAACTGCTATTAGCTAATGTTTGTTTGATATTTCTGTGTAACTAATGTCCCTTCACTCACTTCATGACTCCTTCTACTTGTGCTACTGTTGCACTACATTGTGGTCAAATTCCATTAGATGAGTCAATCTGATTCAAGAGAATTTTGGAAAATGAAGGGAAACTTAATGTGCCATTATTCTAAAATGGGCCCCTTTGGTCACTTGTGGCAAGTACATAATACAGTCCCCCACAAACTAATGGAGCCAGATGGTAACATTATGACCAAAGCTGTCAAAAACAGCCCACAGGTTGACTTTCTGTTCAGATTTGACTCTCAGTAAACTGATTTGACTCTTAATGCAATTGTGTGCCCACCTTGCATTTGCAGTAATGGTTATTTTTGTAGAGGTTAAAGTTAGCTGTTAGCCTGTTTGCAACCTGTGTGATCATCTTGCCTTAACAGACTTTGAAGTCGCATTTTCTGGGATCTCAGCAAACTACAGATCCTTTATCCTTTAAGTCACACGTTGACTCAGTTATCGTGGTTGCTACTTGGTTTAGCCAGTCACAGACATTTCTGTTCGTGCTAACTTTTGTGAACATTTTCTAATGCAGTTTCATCGCTATTGTACTTTATTAATTCACAATAAAGACCACAGCAGATATTAATTCATATGATGATACAGTGAGCATCCACCACCAATAAAAATGATAAAGTGCAGGAAAGTGTCTTTGTGTGCATACAAAGGATGAAGAAAGAGGCCTGTTGGATAGTTAATGAAGGAGACTTGTTCAGTATGCATGATTGGACCCGTTGCCTCCCAGTTGTTAGCTATATACAGCATCCCATCAGGCCTTGCTCTCTCTGTCTGTCACTCCCTCACACACAGACACACACACACTCGAAACAAAGAACATGTTCACTCTCTCTTTCTCTCTTTCTCTCTCTCTTGCAAAGGAACTTTTAAATTATTGCGTAGTAGATTAAAGTGCCAGATTTGGCATACATGATGATGGCGTTACTCTGAGACTTTAGACTCTGTCTCGATGACGGATTCTTTCCCTTTATGTGGCTTTTTAAATCTTGTAGTAGTTGTATAATATTCACAGGGCAATTAGAAATTCGTTTTAAGAAAGAATAATGTTCTATGAAGGTGTTTTATCACCTTTGCTTGCTGTCTGTCTTTTTAAAGTTTTTGTCTCAAAATCTTTGGCCAAGTCTTTGGTCGTAATTACACAAATCAGTGTGTTTTCTTCAGTTTAACAATGTTGAAACAGTGAGAGGAGCAGGAGGGATGATGTACAGGCACCTTCAAGGATAAAAGAGTAAAGGATTGTGGGTAATCATTGCTATGGAGATCTGGAGATCTCTTCGTCCTTGATGGAATAGGCAGGAAAAAAAAAGCTTTCTGCTCTCAGAAAGCTCAGTTTTGCAAATTTGTGACGACTTTGGACACCAGTTGGCATGATATGCATTTGATTATGAATGAAGCATTTTGAAGCATGAGTGCATGTATGATTTTTCCATGATGGCAGTGCTCCCCTATGTCTCATTTTTTACAGGTTTCTACAGGTGTTACTTCAACAGAGCATCTGATATGAGTAATGCACTTGTTAACTCACTCCCACCCACCTTCCTCCTTTATTATCTAGGCTGGGTTTCTACACGTGCACGCCTTGGAAAAGAAAAAAAAGCTGAACAGCAGCTGGGTTAGGCTTCAGATCATGTTGAGTGTTAAAATGTTGTGTTTATATGTGGAAATATGTGAGTGAAGACTCAGTGTGACAGTACCTCAAAATGAAAGACACAGTGGTGGTACAACTCAGTGTTCGCCTAATTGGACGAGCTTTATTGCTCAATTTGCAAATGAAATTGATGTCACCGTGAGTTAAGACTGCAAAGCCTGCTTCTGAAACTGGAATGGATCAAAGAGAAGGAGACAGGTCTTGTTCCCCGATGTCCATCTCAGTGGGAGAACACCCTGCCAGATACTGGATTATACAGTAGAGAGATACGCTTCAGAGTCAGAAGTGCACTTAGGAATGGGTTAGATAAGAGCTATGTGTCATGCATATATGGATACGATGTCATGCATGCTAAAGGTGTGTTCCATCTGTCTCACTGTCCGTCGACCGCCAGGAAGGGCCCTGGTGTGAGCCTCCAACCTTATGCGAGCTGTAACAGACGTGCTGTTTGTTTGGACTTAATGCTGAATAATTAATGCTCATCCAATCACTCAAAAAGGTTGAGCGCCTCCCAAGGACAATGGATTTACTGAAAGTTCTTTTGTCTGGCACCATTTGCACAACCCCAATGTTCATGCATTAAAAGGTAATTAATAAGTCAGACTTTCAGGCTGATTTGTGTCTGGTGTGTCTGTGCCCCCGTCGGCTGACTGAGGCTGAGTCGCTGTCTTACGGAGTGCAGCATGAATTCAGTGAGAGCGAGTTAAGTTGCTTCCATTATTTTCTTTTAAATCTCTTTAACAGCTTTTTTTTCCACATTGCTCAATGCATTTCAGAATTCAATTTATAGCTTTTGCAGTTTATTAAGAAAATTCTATGTGAGGTTCTGTTAACATTGAAATGTGTGTCTGTCAAGAATTTCCCACTAAGCACTGATTTTTCTGTGTGATTTACCAGCCAATAGACATATAAACAATTGGCAGAATGATTTGAACCCAAGGTCCGCTTACTGGCTTGACTCTGTTGCTCTTTCTTCATCAGCAGTTTCTCAGAAGTCACTTGTCATGGAACTGTAGATGTAGATGTTTAAACCTTTGACATAAGTTGATTTTTGAATTGAGATTGTTCGTCACCTGCTGTTTCCAAGGTCAAGAATGAACTGTGGAACACCTGAACACCTGTGAGATCTGTTACCTACTTAGTCTTTGATCACACAGTTCCTGGTTTAAATAACACTGTTTTGCCAATTTTCATTTTTTGTTTGGCCAGAGTTTTTGTGTGCATGCTTATGTGTTTAGATAACATTTACCATTTGAGAACTTCTTTTATTAAACTTGTCACATACGCAACAAATTCTAAACACAACACGACATTAGCATTAAATTCTCAAGCTAGCTTGTCTGTCTGCTATTGGGTGGTGTACAGCTAGTGTAGGGTTTGATTAACAGAACTTTTTTCTTTTTTTCCACTGGAAAAAGTCACGGCTGAATATGAGTTGGTCAGAGTGGTGAGAGTGAACCACAACAGTTACGGGTCATAAAAATCCAAAGCAATAAGCAAGAACAATGCTCCATAGTGCTGAAAGGAACTGCAGAGTCATGGGATAATTGTCTGTTTGTGAATTGTTTTTGTCTTTTTCACTCCAAGCAACAGCTTTAACATTTAATGTAGTCTTTTATTCCACTAATAATTTAGAAATATTCATTAGTACAGCTTCAAAATGTAGAAAATAGTTTTGTGGAAAAACACGTTTATATTACATTTGTCATAGAAAGGTATTCAAAAAAGGATCATTTCAGTCTCAATACTGAAACTCTTGCGGTGCCAATTAGTAGAGAAAACTCGACCATGCATAAAACTATTGTTTCAATTCATGAACTGCCTTTCAACATACAGTTAAACCTCCTTAACATGAAATATAGTCGTTAAATATGGTCATATGTGACCTACATTTCCCTTTCATCCAAATTGAACCTGGTTTTAACTTTAGCTTTTTGACCCGCAAATCACTAAGTCAGTCCTTAATAGATTGAGCTGAGGGTCTACGGCTCTAAGCATCACATGGGAACATGCAGTTATAATGATATAACCTCCAGTGCATCATTGGGGTTGCATAGATTAAACAACATTAATATATATTAGTGTTGTATGTTAATCTTCATTAATCTCATTGGAAATTGGTTAATTACAAAAACATTTTATCCTATTTTTTTCTTTTTTTTCTTCAGAAAAAAGTTATCATTCTCCAGATGCTGAAATGAATGCCTTTTAGATAAAAAAAAAAAAAAAAAAAAAAAAAAAAACATCCTGTTTTCTACCTCTCTACAGGGTTTGATATCCCGTCACTTAGCAACTGTATGCTGATGCAGTCTGGTAAACTGCACAGCCTTCAAACTTTTTTTTTTTCCTTTGAGCCAGAGAGTAAGTATTGAAGAAAGTCTTTCCCACTGCTGAGATTAACTCAGATTTGGTAGGAACGCACCCACAGAGCCTTCCAGACTTCACAGGCAAAGGTCAGACCACAGTTTCATGGAGGTGTTTACTGTATCCTCAACACCGTCTTATTTAACTGCCAACGGTCACATTTATAGCACTCCTAGACACAGATGAGGGTGAGGCTGAAAATGTCACACCAGCTAGCAGACGACAGGAGTGCGATTTGCACAGAGAGAGTTGTCATCTCGTAATGATGATGACTAGTTGCGGGCTGACCCTGTTTGACAGCTTTGGTTGCGATTGAAGCTGTAAAATGTGTCGATTTTTCTGTCCCCACGAAGCGAAGCATGGGATTGAACTGGATGTTCCCTTTTTTTTTTGTTTTGTTTTGTTTTTTTGTGGGTGACTGATGCAAATTGCAAGCCTGGTTACCCTGCTGGATCAACCCCTGGCTTTCAGCTCTGTCCACTGATCATTTACACTGGTTCAAAGACGGGCTTTAAAGAGGATCTGCTGTTTAGTGCAGCCACAACTGAGCAAGCAGGGCTCAATTAGAGGACATGTGGTGGCAAATCAACACAGCATAGATGGACAGAGCGAGAGGCAGACAGACAAACAGAGGGACTTCAAGTGAAAAGGGGAGTGGATATAATATTCAGGTCAGATAACAAGTAATTACAATCCCATGGTGCTACTGTCTGAGAGTTCAATCAGTGCATCACACAGGAGGATTGTGGCTACAGTTTGAACTGTATCTTGCAATGCTCCACAGTTTGTTACCCCTCCAGCTGTAGACAGAGGCATTATGTTTTCGTACATGCGTACATATGCAATGCTTTGAAATGTATCAACAGTTAATTAAGTGTCCCTTGCAGTGTTGAGTTTGTAGAATTAATTACTTTTGTGTTATTACAAGCAGAACAAACTAACAAAATAATTACAGGAGATATTTGATAGACCTTAATTGACTTTCATCATTAGGGTCTATCAAATCTTTCAGTAAGAAGGTATGTCTTCTCAGTTTTTATTTGTGCTTACTCAAATGTGCTTTCATCATTAGCTTGTGCTGTATGTCAAAAACACTGTGGCTCAGAGAGCAACAACAGAAAAAAGCAAAGCTTTGGTACTTGAGATCAGACTCAACTACCACAGCCTCTTTCCTATGGAACTGTAATTGTAAATACTGTGAATGTAAGTTCTGTCAGAACTGTCAGGGGTCTCTGTGGCTGATGATGATGACATACGGAGATGCAGGCTCTGCCAGCCTGATATCGACTGCAGTCAGTAATGGAAACCTCCCAGGAGGTTGTGTCTTGGAAAGAAAATTTAACTGTATGAAGGGTCGTTGCTCTGCTCTCTGCCCTCTGGCACGAAAACAATAGTCCAATGTGAAATGAAGCTCTGGAAAATGTTTGTTTTTGTGGCTGTGCAGATTTTCTCAATGCAGACATTTGCACAAGATAATGACTTTATTTATTTATTTTAAGCTAATAGTATTTAGGATAAGAGCAGATTTGATTAAAACCCTTGCAAAAGTGTAAATAATGACTCCGATGTAGAGCCTAAGACTTTAATCTCTGTATGAATTACAGCGATGACAGCCATTCTCCACTTTGAGATGCTGTAAACATCAGTTGCCTTTGCTGATGAACCTTTTAACAAACTGTGACCGTCTTCCAGTCCGGTCCACTTCACAGTGTTCCTCATGGGACCTCATGAGCCCATTTGATTTGAAGCAGAGAATATTGTTTTATAGACTCCATGCTCTGTTGAACAAGCCTACACTTCCCTTCAAACTCCCTTCACACAATGACGTGCTGTCAGTCGTGTTACACAGCTTACTGTATCAGGAGTTTATGTTCTAAATGCTACTATATGTATTCATTTTGAAAAACATTGCACCAAATGGTTATTCATTTGAAATCGTGCAGGTGATCCCCTTTGGCTTTTTTGAACATTTTTAAAGCTGCACTAATGAATATTTTGATAGTAACAGAAGGTTGCATATCGGAAAATTATCACCAACTCTGCAGTTCCTCCCAGCTATGGAGCATTTAGCATCTTTCAGGTTGTTGTTTTAGCACTCATCAACTCCATTTCTGGAGCACCTATCATCAGCTCTTTTAAATGCACAGTACACTAACTGCCCAGCATCGAACAGCACACAGAAAGTCCCCAACTAGCTGGCAAACATAGTGAATTTAGCAGCTAAAGAGAGTTACTGGAGACCAAAACTGCTGAATTCTAGACTAGATGTTCGTTGGGTGACCAGAAACACCAATCCAAATTAAAACTGCATGCAGCGATGAATGCCTCCCTTCTCCAGGGTGGATCTAGTTAACCTTCTAGGAGTGTATCAAAGGAGAGAATCTGTCATTTCCTGTTGCCAGAAGGTGGTGCCATGACTGACCTTTAACAGCTTTTCATCTTTAAGGTCTCAAGGATGAGTTTGTTTAAGTAACATGCCTATATTTTTTAAAGTCTTGGCATTTTACATGTGCCAACCAAATTTCACACATGCAGGTGAAATGTACCATGAGGGCTGCTTTGCTGAAATTATGTTGGGGGGGGGGGGCTATCAAGCCATTTTGCCACACCCATACCTAGGACCCTTAAAACACATACATTTTCACTACTTTTGACATGTGTGCCAGGTTTCATGAGTTTTTCAGCAGCTTTAGCTCCTCAAAAAATGGATTCATTTGAACAATAATTGGACAATAATGATTCCTTACATTACAAAATTGCAGCAGTCGGTGCTTGGGCCCTAGTTAATGCAAATGTTACTCTGATGTGTCAGATGGATGTATAAATAGGCAGATATTTGTTAACAGAAATCCTCATATTAGGAAGTAACTATAAGTACTTCAGTGAAGAAGTTAAATTCTTCATGTGGGAATCGGCCTGCAGAAGAGGACAGTGTGTACTGAACATGTGAATTAAGAATACATCTCAGATTTATTTTTAATACAAGCATGACATGGTTCTCTATCCTAGTGAGTCTTGGGAAACCAAGCTGTGGTGTAGGATTACTGTACAACTCTCCCTTTGGTTTCAGCTGGAAGCAGGACTGTTTTAATGGCAAACAATATTAATAGCCTTACCCCTTCAGCTAGTTTTAATGCTCTGGATCAACCTTTTTTGGGCCAGTGCCTCCCTATCCATTATCCAGGTCGCTTACCACGCAACATCAAATACAATGTAAGCGAATTGTCTTCCCTGAATGTTAATGTTGATGATTATTCTGTTTTACATCGTTAAAAAAAAACCATGTCATTGAATGCCAAACGACGGATTTGGTTTACCTGGATAGTTGGAATGTCATTATCGTTAGTTTCCCAGGGAGAAAAAAAATGCGATGTGAATAGAAATTGCATTTATGAGCATTAAACAAATGCAAGTTAGAACTTTGACATTCAAACTTTAATTTGGTCTTATCACTGATCACAAACAGCAACCAATTAGAAATGCCAAACAAGAAGCATTCTTATTAATTCTCCCAACTTCAAACAAGAGCAGCCTAGCGAGGAAGCTGCTCCGAGGCTCCTGGAAAACAAAGCATGATTGGCCTATTTATATTAATGTTTGAAGGAAATCAGCTAAATTACTCTCAAAGTTAGTGTGAGCCCCACGCTTGGTGGTTCTCTGCCAGTTTCTTCACTGTGGGTGGCAGAGAAGATCGTTTCAGCTGTATTTGCACCTGAGACCATCAAGTCCAAGCTATTGCAGTACATGGAGAAAGCAAGAAGCAGCAGCTTGGTCTCCTCCCAGAGAGCCAGGTAGCACACGGAGTATTTGGACCGCATGCTTCTCCAACCAGATCTGCGTGTAGTAGCTGAGGGTTATTGTCACTCTGGATAGTGGACTCGCATTAGGTCACATCCACCTGAAAGGGCTGAACCGCCGGATGGGAACATTGAGGTTCAGGTCATAATGTAAATGTTTCTTTCTATTTATAATGGATTTATAGAGCTATATTAAGTGTTATAGTGTTTTTATGCATGTGGTTGCTAGACTCTAGGTTAGAAGTGGCTTTCACAGGAAGTCTGACAGCAGACATTGTACATTTTTAACCACTGCAGTAACATGGTGTTCATGGTGTATCCTCAGGAGAAATGAATGCTTTTAAGAGGAAGAAACTCTTAATTTCCTCCACAGGGAATAGCAAGGAAGAGAACGTCCATTTTCCTGAGTTGACACAGTAGCACATGATGGTGAAATGTTAGTGATGATACTCTTGATGCCTCATTCCCGTGAAGGCAGCATTGAGCTGTGCTACAAACTGTCCAGTGACAGACCGCTGACAGACACACTGAAGTGAAGAGTCAGCGCTCTGGAAACGATATGTCGTCTTGCCTAATCACATTGGTGTAAACTGGCAGACCACATTGTTTTGCAAGTAGTTGTTTCATCGTGAATCTTTGGTGTAAAGTCTCCCGAAACAAACATGCCCAAAGAACACCTCAAGGGCCCCCTTTCAAAAATATTGCTGTGAACACCCCCATTAAGAAACACTACTCTAGATGGTTATTTCAATTACAAGTTTAAATTGTCCAAAGATGACTTTAATATGAGTACAGGTGAAGACCTTTTGCTCCAATGTCAGCATTCATATTAGAGGAGTAGGAATCACATTTAATAGTTTTGAGAAAAACTATTCATTTTTTATTGTGTTGAATTTGCTTCATGGACCAAGTGAAGTGGAAGCAAGCTGACCCCAACTCCACAGTACAGCGCTGGAGTCTTTGTCTGTTTGAGTCTTTCTCTATGGTTCACTGATACCGACCTTGCAGAACCAATCCTATTAGTAATTCTCTACTGGATTCAGGCTCCTGGGTACCCAGAGAAGCCCTCCACTCCTGCAGCCCCCTCCTCTTCACCAGGCTCGCAGACAGGGCAGGAAATTCACGCCTGGGTGCGTTTACTCTTCAGCGAGAATCACAAGGGGTTTGCTGGTACAAAGATTGAGTCCTGTCTCTGAAGGAAGAGGGTAAAGGCCCGTGCCTGAGGAGATCTCTCTCTCTTCTCACTGTATGTTTGCAGCAACTCTCAAAGCTGTCTAAGGGAGACAGACGCTGCAGACATTTACCTCACATTCTTATCCACGGTGGCTGATGGAGAAGCCCCACTGAACACGATTTGCTATGTGTCCAATTCCTCCTGCATGCTTTTCATATTAGAAGTGAGAAATGTGCTTCATCACACACGGGATAGCCTGTAGTGTGAATCAAGCACCCAGTGAAGGAACATGTGGGGGGTAAAAGTTTAATCCATTGAACTTAATGCAAAAGTGCCCCATGTTTGCACACAGGAACCAATCCATTTGGCCAAAGAGGCTCTCACTCCATTTCTTATTCCCAAGAAATACACCAGCTCTCCATGTGTCTTCTGAGGACAAATTAATGTCAGGATTTCCAAAGTTTAAGTTATATGCCTCCTCTCTACACCGGTCAGGACTCAGGCAGGAGAAATGATGCCTAGAGGGAAGACAAAGGGTGCCTCTGGGGATCAATAGAGAAAATAGCTTGTAGTAGCGAGACCTCTGTCTCATTAAGGTCACAGAGGTCTTGAGAAAATCATCAAGAAATTTCGATAATGAGAACTTTGAAGGTGCTCTAGTATAATTCTCGAGCAGTTATCACACTATTTAACAATATAGATAATTTGTCTCTGCCTCTAAAATGACCCAGAGTATATGACTGACATCCCTGAATGCTAAAAAATTGCTGTGTAAAACAAAAACAGAATGTTATCATTTGCTCTTTTTTTTCACATTCGCAATTGACAACACTACAAAGACTATATATTTAACTGATTCACTGATTTCTGTAAATGCATATTCTGAATTTGATGCAGCAACATGTTTCAAATAAGTTGGGACAGGAGCAATAACCTTGCTGTAATGTCAAATCCAGTAACATGCAGATGTGGAAGTTAACATATGAGTAACATACCAATTTCTCCGTTGTTGGTTGCAAAAACCACCACAAAGCTCTTCATCTACTCCCACCAACCAAGGAAGTGAAGAGATTAACTTGATGGAAATGTCCCCACAACAACAACAACAACAACAACTGGAAAACTCTTGAGCTGTTTGTGTACGCTAATCATTGTACGTTGGATTGCTGTGAGAGCAAATACAAACAGGATTCGCTTCAAACTTGAAGCTCAAGGATGGATCAATACCAACTTCAAACTGAAAACCTGTAAGTTTTAACATCTTTATGTTGCTTTTCTGTTCATTAACATGCTGATTTTGGTGTTAGCACATTCTGCTAGCACATTAGCAGTACCATCTATTGAAGACTCATGCTGAAGCAATGTTGGCGTATTTAACATCGAGGGACAGTCAAGAGAAACTGTGTGAACATTAAGCCTCATTTGAAGCCAATTAACTAACCAGAGTAGTATCTTGGATGTGGGAAACTGTTTTCACGTTGCATGTTATGTTGTCTCACAAAGCCAGAGCTGATGTTATCTCCACTCTTCATACTGCAACACGCTCAGCTGGTTGGTACAGGAGAGCCTCCTCTGCTGCGTGCTCTGTCAGTCTGTGAGTCTCTTGCTGCTGTATATAAATGTACTTGATGGACATGCCTCCATGTACTGTGACATATATAATGTACTTTGGGATTTCTTGGAAATAAATGCTGTTGAGATGCTGAATCCTATCCTTTGTCAAACTCTGAGAATGAATTACATGACATTTACTAATTAGCTGACATTACAGGCCAGGCTACAGGGCTGTACCTTATTTTCATTCATATTTGGAGCCAATAAACCCATTAAAACCTATTAAGCCCACTGGGCTTTAAAAAGAAATACCATGCTCTTGTTTAGAATTTAATGGTTTTAGGATGCCTTCAGTGTTAACTGAGAGTCCGTTGAAAATTTATAACCTGCCACCTGGTATGAACATGAGGAAAAAATAAAAATTCAGTGTAGTTGAGTGCTCAACCTCACAGCCTATACTGCAGAATTCATCCAAATTAGTGCAAATCAGTAAATTGTTTCTAAAACACTATTCACCTGTCCTTGATAGGATGTCAGAGAAGTGTTTTTTTTTTCCTAAGAAACCCAATTCTCTACATTGATCAAATCTCCACTGTAGCTTTGACATTAATGAGAGACAGAATGATTGTACTAATGTCAGCCTTCCTGACACGTTCACATAACTGAAAACTGTCAGAGTTCAGTTCTCCTTCAGAGTGTTAAAATAAACAAGCAGCACTATTCTAGTATTTACAAGTTTGCACCTATCAGTTATTTTTTTCTCCTTTGGTCCTTTTTGAGCAACTGCCCCAGAGCTATATGAGCTCACAATGGACTCCGCAGTCAGCACTTGTCAACTCAAAGTAAGTGCCACAAGAAGTCAACACTTTCCTCCACACTGGTGGTGAATCTGGGGTATGATGTCGGCTGACCTTTATAGCCAGAGTAATGCCTGAATGATTCTCCAGACCACAGTGTGTTTGGACTGTTTCTCCATGTGTCTTTAAATCTTTTATTCCTCAGTTATCCATTACTGAGGAATAAAAGCATACAGCAGTAAAACAAGCTGCATTGCATTGTCTTGTTAATTTGTGATAACACAAATGATGATGATTACAATGTCTAAAAAGAAACTTGAACAGCAATTTTGAGGATAGAAATTCATTCTTTTGTTTTAGGGAACGTTGTGAATGACTAAATGGACTCAGCATGAGTAAGTCCTGAAAAGCAAGCGACTGCACCTTTGAGCTTACAGTATTTTGATACATTTGAGTAGTGGAACTGGAACACAGGAAGATGTGGGCACTTAAAGTGATATGCAAACAGTTATCAGAAAGAAAATAATCCATTGGTTAAGTTAAACCTCTGCGAGTGGAGCAAAACAAATTGCTTAACACCATGCAGATGTATGATTGACAACTTGGGGGACATGCCTGCCAAATTTACACTTGGCTGTCTTTGTTTGAGCCCAGAAAAAATGTGTTTGCTAACGAATAATAGCAAAAGATGTGATACTTATTGCTGCATATTGAAATTACTTCCTAATTAGAATCCATTCCAATGACACTTTAAATATTTATTAACAAGGTTAAGAGTCTGCTGCTACACTAGCGACTGTGAGGCACTGAGCTACAGTGCTGCTATGAGCTAAATGCTAATGCCAGTATGCTAGAAGGTATGGTTTTCCATGGTCACCATTTTGTGTTTTAGCATGCTAACATTTAGTAATTAGCATTAAACACAAAGTAAAAACTGGTAGGAATGTCATTATTTTTGCAGACATTTGGTTAGAAAACAAAATATCGGACAAATTAGCATTTTGACCTGTTTTCGTCTGAGCAAAGCTCTAATTTCAAAAGTATTACTAGTCCATGAATCCATATGAGTTCATGCCCACATTTTGTGAGCCGGTGCTGCACAAACCCGTGACTGAAATAGCTCAAATTACTGGGCCAGCGAGTTTATGTGTGATCAAAAGTGACCTGGTTCCTCCCCAAGACCAGTGTTAGTGGAGCAAGCCACCCAAAAGTGATTAGAATGTGGCACAAATAAGAATTTACCCACAATATTAACAAAAGCAACGTGTGAATGAACATCTTCTGTCTCGTCAGAGATTAGAATCAACATTAAAATGTCCAAATAGTGATTCTGTTCCTTATCTGTCCTGTTTATGTGCAGATATGACTCATATTAATCTGTAAAATGAATACCATCCTTAATATCAGTGTTTGTTGGTGAAAACCCTCTGTGGGTGTCGAGGAGAATCGCTCATTTCAAAACATGAGTGGGAGAAACACGGAGACTGAATTACTTCAGTTTCTGAAAACTGCTCTTTTCAATGTACCTTAATGTTAGTGTAAATATTTCTCAACCCAAGGTGATGGAAAGTAGAGAAGAGAGGGGTTTTTTTTTTTGCATGTGTGTCAAAGTACAACGCTGATTCACTCCCACATGAGCAATTTTGTCATTGACTCACACATCTTCAGCGGAGTCTAGCTGGGATGAGAACATTACTTCGGGCCCTTTCTATAAATGACTCTGAAATTAGTTTAATCTGATAATACTCAAAAAGTCATTTAGGGTACAAATGTGTTCATCTAACCCAGTGACGTCTAACCATGTGCCACTGAGAGAGCCAAGCTGCTGCAGGTCATTCCGCTGATTGGTCCCACCTGGCTGAAGGTTTTGCAATCAGTGAATCACCTTCCTCCGCAGAATATGTTTAACTACAAATGAGACAGATGTGTCTGTTTGCTTAAGTCATTATTTTGTGGGAAGCTTTAATTGTATTATATTATATTATAGGCTGTTCTAGTCTCAATGTAAAATACATATTTAGAATCATGCTGCTGGAGAATTAAGATATTTCAACAGTTAATGAAAATGTTTTGCCCGACCGCCCAATAAATTAGCAGGGCAAATGGTGATCGTCTCTTCAGTTTTCAGCAGTTGATACAGTTATCAACCCCAAAGACCCAAATTAAAACTGGTCCTATTATTTTCCTGCTTTTGAAACTTTCCCTATGTTATTTTTCCCAGCAATGCTGTGAATGTGCTGTCTCCAGCCATCAGCCTCCACACAACAGGTTACTCTAATGAGTCGGGAATTGAAGCTTTAAGAGGTTGCAGTGATGAGTTGCTCTACATTAACAGGTTCTAAATGCTTACTACCATGAACACAAACATTGTTTCTCATTGCCGACCGCAGTGTGATGCTCACCTCCAGTTTGAGCTCTCCCACCTGTTCCTTGAACGCTATTCTGTGACAGTTAACCTGAATTCTGTGGGAATCAGAATTGGCTCGGTGGCGAGGGTGACCAAGCATCTGCTCCCGCAGGCTGAGGAGCCATTTTAAGAGCTCGACTTCAGCGCTGATCGAGCGCGAGAAATGCAGCCTCTCAGCAGTACGCCTGCTGTTATCCAAGGACATCCGTCTCTCTCTCAGGCTCTGTTGTGCCGAGGGAGGGACACACTCCTGTGAGGGTGAGAGTCTGAGCAGATGCATGCCAGTGTGTGCCAGCCGCTAATGCCTCCTGGCATGTGATATGTCTTAAATTACCACTGCTGCTTGCTGTCAGAAGGGAAGAGGAGTGTTTTAAGTCAGCACGTGTCTCAGATAAATGGTTGTTTAATCCACCGCTAAGCTTCACAACTCAATTCAGCGCAGCTTCACTGGTGTTCACCTTGCACAGCTGTGGAGAACGGTTTCTGGTGCTGAAAGCACAACTCAAACAAGAGTCAGCGGAGATGAATCAAACTGGCACTTTACAACAACACAACTTTGCGCAGTGTTGCAATAGAAAGTCCTCTGCTTGACTCTGTAGAAACCAGTTGAAGTATTTCATTGTATGTACTGTTGCACCTGGAAAAGTACCATCACTGAACATCACATCATCGCGTTTCATACTTTGAAGCACTTTAGCATTGCACATCTGTAGAGATGGATGAAGAGTAGCTGTTTTCCTTGAGCACATTGTGCTTAGTTTCCATCACCCCTCTGTGTCTCCATCACAGTTAGTTTTGAGACAAGAGTGTGAGAAAGAGTTTGTAAAGTTTACAGCCTGTCTTGCTGTTATCATACCCTGACAGTCAACTATTACCTGTGAGATTACAGTAAAGCAGCAGGCCCTGCACATAGCTTGCATTAGTTGCTAATGTCAGTGCAGAAATCTGTGCTCTGTCAGACGATAGTCTCTCTCTTGTTACCTTGGTGATTCATCAGCCAGAGGTGCCACCTTTATTTGGAACATATTTCATGAACGAGTCAACTCAGAGTGGGTTTAGTTTCCTGAAGCACCACCCTAAAATACCTGCAGCCTCTTGCTTATTTTATGAGCACCGGGAAGGAGAAAAGACAGGATGAGGAGGGAGGATGAAAGACAGATAGCAGGAGAGGGAGCTGAAGAAAAAGAGCAAAGTCACTGTGTGTCTTGACTTTTATCTCAGTGACCTCAGATATCATGTTCGCCCAGATGCTGAACTGGGTCTGATTTGGAGGTAAACAGCTTGACTTTGGGAGGATTACACTTTGAGCTTGCGATAGCAAAAAAGCCAGAACTCTTGCTTGACTAAACAATACTTGAGTGTCAGTCACTGAGAGGAGGACTCAAGGTCATGAGGATATTTAGACACCCACGGCTCAGAAATGAAAGTTAACAGGTCAGAAGGTTCGCGTCAGCAGAGCTCTTAAGAACTGGTTGCAATAGCTGTTCCACATTGACAAATGATAACCTGATGTGGTCTCAGAGCAACAGAAAGACAATCTGTTCGATGTCCATGTCAAGCTGAAGTTAGATTTTTTTTCAGAGGGTGAAGTTATTTGGACATATTAGTAGAAACTAAGCTACAAGCCTCCGAGTGGGTGTTTCCCATGGCAGTGATTGACACCTCAAACTCTGTGGTATGCTACTGACTGGAGAAGGTCGTTCTGTGTAGCTCACAAGCCGTTTTTTTTCCTCCTTTTTCAACAAGCCCACATAGCATTGATTTCTACTGTTAGTAATTTAAGACGCCTACTCTTTTAGAACATTCGACTTTGGAAAGGAACAATCGTGCTGTGAGGCTTGTACTCCAAGCTAGCAAGCTAGGCTAACAAGCTTCCACTCAGAAGCCCCAGTTGGCCCCAAGCTTACAACACAAGCACTGATTCCCTTTTGACTTTTTGTTTTTTCAGCACCTGCTGACTCATTGGCAGCTCCTGCACCCTCTCTGTGTTTGTTACACATTATGCAAAGGAGGGGTTCTAGCTACTGTTAGCTGTCTCTCTTTCATGGGTGCATTTGGTGTGTAAGGCTGTGAAAGCCAACAGCAACAGGTACTCCTGTAGTCTCAGCTCTGGTTGGTGAAGGCCAGTGTAGGGTTTGCTTTCATAATGAAGAAATATAAATACAGAAAAAAGAATGTACAGAATTCAAAATGCTGAATCTTTGCTAGCCTCATTTTATGCCTTTCATGTATTTCATTAGCATCCAATTTTACCCAGCAAGCTTTGGGACACCCAGAAAGCCATTCAGCAATATGTACCACTGCTTGTTAAACAAACAGATTTTTGACCTGTTTGCCAATTGAATATGTGTTAAAAGTCATATTAGTGTACATTGATGTTATTTTTCAGTATTCTACATTTTCACCAACTGACATTAGAGGATTCTTTGAGCATACTGGATTCTGAATACCTTCTGCAAGTGTTGTTAAACGAGTATGTATTTTTTGGCAAATCTGCAGAGCTCAGTAACTCAAATGTGATGGTAATACACAAAGCGGGGCTAAACCTTCACCTGCTCAGTCATTACATAAATGAATGAAATGAGCCTCTGCATGTCCTCCTTCATCCTAATGTGCTGCCACTGCATGCAAAATATGTTCCATGCACCGCAATATCATTCCACTATTTATGCAACAAGCGTTTATCAGAGTAAAAACAATCAGGCGCTGCGTGAGATCTGCAGGTTCACCGCCGGCTGCAGTGTCAGATTTAAATGCCGTGGTGTGTCTGCTCGCGCTCACAACCCAGCATGTAAATATAACCCTCTCCTCTCTAGCACCCTCGTATTCCCGCCCTCCTCAGACACAGGCAATTATGCTATTCACTCTCTGCCAAGCTCTGCCTGGAACCATGACTCTCTTTCTATTAGAAGTCACTTAAGCAGCGTGCTGGAGGAGGCTAGTGGAGTTGTAGAGAGGGTCTTTTTTTTCACAAGCAAGCGTGCGCACACACACACACACACACACACACACACACACACACTCTTATAGTAGTGCATATAAGTGGCTTTCCAAACACTGCGAAAATCTTAATGCGAGTGAGAGGAAAAGAAGCTCCGTCTTCACCCTCTATCAGCCGCCTCCCCCACTTCAGCTCTCAGCACCTGGTCAGATTACACACCGGAAAGATCCAGACCTGTCTGCTTCCTCTCGACAGAGGAAGCTACCTCTAACAGTGAAAAATGCATTCGATGTAAACAAGTTGAGATTTTAAAAAAGAACACAAGGTGTTGATGAAAATATTTCAAAATAGTCCAGATGAAGACGATTGTGAGTGAATGCATGGCTTCTTTGACACAGTCTTGCAGACTCCAGTCTCAGCATTGACACATCTCTGATGACTCAGACCTGTGCTGGTTCGTGGTGGGTGATACACATTTTGGTTTTAATCCAATACACAAACTGTGTGTTGCAGATGCCTACATTGATACTGATATTTTTCACTGGTAAGAACGCAGATGCACATTAATGGAAGAAGACTTATTAGTCAAGAAGGTCTGCTGAAGTTCAGGCACAAACAGGTGGTATAGAAGTGCACTTTATGTCTGCAAGAAAGTTGGGAGCATATTTTACTAATCAGAAACTTTTGTGATTGATAGCTGTCCATAATTTCTCCCCGTCACTAGAAACAAGCTGCAGTCAGCTCCCACAGTGTGTACTGAAATAATCCTCAAACCCCTGTGCATTCGTTAGAGAAAGAGAGCAAAATCCTATAAACGTTGAAGGATAATATACACGATTCCTCCGTCAACATGTCCATTTGTTTTTCATCTGTGAGGGCCTCCATAGTATAATATGTATGTTTTAATTGCAGAAGGGATGTCTGCTGTTTGTTGCTTCTTCTGGCCTTAAAGAAGATTCAGTTTATTTTTGCTTGAATTCAAGTGAATCAGATCTTTAAACTGCCTGAGTTGACCCTGATAACAGCTTTGTCTCCCCAAATGCATTGGCCTTCACTAACTCTTTGAGTTTGCTACAAAAAAAAAAAAAAAAAGACAGTTCCACATCAGAAGATGATGTCTTTACGGTGCCTGTTTCCACATCAGTGCCCTTGTTTTATGAAGGTGTGTTTCTAAGTCCAGTCATTGTCTCTCTCATGCAAAGCGTCTCTGCTCTCCCTTTTGATCTTTTGCTCCCTGTCTGTGAGCGCAGACGGCAAGGGGGCCGTGACACTGGAGGAGCCCTGCCTTGACACCATCTGTGCAGCTCTGGCTCTCCACGCTCATCATCACATGATGACACCAACGTCAGCACACCGCCCGCAGCAACAGACAGACGTGCAGGCGTGCATATACCCTACACACACATTTACAGTAGATAGAAAATACATTCACATTACCAACACTTGGTAAACGCTCTGGCACTAACAAACTTCCAGAGTGACTTAGCATTAATGAGTCAAACACTCAGTTCAAGTACAGATACTATAGACATTAGACTGTGTGTGTGTGTGAGGTGCTCCGGTACAGAGAAGAAGAGCAAGTTGTGTTATTCTCAAGGAGCTGCTGGTTGTATTAAATGCACATATGCTGTATAGTTTAATACAAACTAAAGTGTAATAATGGGTAGGGTGATCTCTGCATTGCTGCGGGTCTTTGGTCTGTGCGGCAGTACCTGAATGGATTGGAGCAGACTGGCTCTCAGCTCTGATGACACAGTGTGTCAAAGTCATTACAGGAGAAAAATGTGTTTTTGGACGAGAGTCAGAGTGTGAACTGCGAATGGCAGGAAACACTACGTGTGTTGCTACTTCTTACAGCTGCTTCTTAATTGGTGGAGCATTGTGCTGCTTACCAGTGTTGGTGTTTTCTTTCTGTTTAAGTCTAACAGGGTTGGTCTCATTTTGGATTGGTCCGAAAAATACTCGGGTCTGTTTGGATTGGGTCTGACCGGCCTGTGGTCCCCTTTGGGTTTTTTTATGCTTGTCAGGGTTTTTCTCATGTCTGTTTCAGGTCACTCGAGGCAACAATGGTTGTGTCTGACAACACCATTTTTGAAAATGTGAAAAAATCTGGGGGTGTGGAGTCAGACATAAGCTTAGCAGACTTCAGTAGCCTGCTCTTCATTCTGCTTGAGAGTCAGCCGCTACTAGCATAGAAAACAGTCCAACAGTGTCTTAGGAGTGCAGTCCTGAATCAGTGGAGTAGTCTGCATCAGGCGCTTCATAAACACTGCTCCACATACGTCAGGGCTTTAATAATTTCATACTCTTTTATTTCCGCAGAGAAATCTCAATTCTGATTGGCTGCAGGATCCGACTTTAGCTCAGACCACCTCTTTGCTTTGACATTGCAGCCTTATTAGCATTCTTAACCCAGCCCCTTACAGCTACCTAACATAACATTTCAATGAAATTAAATTACCCCAAAATATGTCAAAATAATGCATATTCGTATTTCGATCAAAGTGCTCAAACAGCATCTGAAATCCTGTTTCTAGTGCCTGCATGCTACAAAAAGAGTAAATGGAAGCCTCTTCTATTTCTGCCACTCTCCGTGTGTACAGCCAAGTGCAGCACTATGAATGCTTTCAAGGAGCGACTGTCCAAAACACTTCTGCTCTCAATGCGGCTGGACCACACATCGCACGCCGTGGTTTGTTTGGATTGTGCTGAGACCTTAAATGAGATAATCCTTTCAGAGCCACGCAGTTATGAATAATGTTAAACCATTCATGATTACATTTCTCCCCTTTGCATCAGTGGGTGTTTAGCTTTTGCTTACTGTGTCATATCTCAGTAACTGTAAGACTGTGTATGTGATACTCAAGTAAATATTGGATACGATCTGTTCACTGTTTTTTTTTTTGTGTGTGTGTGCAAATGTCTCCATTATTTCTTTGTTGAAAGGTGAAATCCATCCCAGAGTTTCCCCACCAGTGAGTATGTGAGGTGAGTCATCTGTGCCTTACCAACTCTTAAAGTATGACTCAGTTTTAGTTTCCCATTATAGTCAAAAGGTTGTCTTGGAGGTGTTTCTATCTTTACAAAAATAAAATTCTGCGGGAAACACTAACTACCTCAACAGGAAAATGACTGTCAGCAATTTAAATCTTAAAAATATCAATATTACGCTTTGAGTGATCACACCCACTATTCCTTCCTTTAAGACAAAAAAGAGAAATAAATAGGCTAAGAAATGAGGTCAGCAGATGTGAGGAGAAGGTGTCACCAAAGTCGTGGTCTCAGCATACAGTAGTTGTTTGTATCCGATCTAAGGTTTGCTTTGAGTGAATGTGTCAGACTGGCTCATTGTGTTCTGGATTCAGTCTGTTCTGTCACGTTCTCACAGCATCTGAGAGCAAACAAGAGGCAACTGGGAGTATAACATGGATATGGAGTCACTGTGTTTTCAGTGCAGTTTGCAGTGATGTTATTGGTGATTTTAGTCTCACTCAGAGTCAAACTGTGTTGATTGTTTTGCATTTGCTTTTTTGTAAGTCCAATCTTCAATTACATGTCAGTAAGGGCTCTGAGACACATCTGCACAAACATGTGAATCCCTTGGTTAAAGTAGACAGATTCTAGAAAGTCTTGTGGACTGCTTTGCTCTGAATGTATCAGGCCAATCTGCAGTTTAACCTCAGCCCATTTTGTTATGCTCGGCTTTCCAACTGTGAGAAACTGCAGGCTGTCACAAGTAAACATCTCTCCTTGAACTCATAAACCCCGGCATTTGGAGGCGTTTCTGTAGTTATTCCTGGTTCGTTGGCACTGCTAACAAAGTGTACCAGAGTTCTAGGAAAGGACTGTATCTTTGATTTTCAGGCATCTCGTAGACATTATTTGAGGAGATTGTCTGACAATGTTTTCTAAACCAAACCAAAGGAGTAGACATATCAGTAGTCAGTGCATTGTTGCACAGTTGCCCCTTTTGAAAGTCTTTTTAAAAAACACTTAAAGCTCATTTGCTTACGTAAGCCACTTAGGCCCAAAGGTTTCTTACAGCAAACTGTCAAAGAAAAGTCTGAAGCTTTTTGAATTGTGTGCTTGTTGATTGAGTTGTGTATGGGCTGTGACATGTGAAATTACAAGAAAGTGGGGACAAGGAAGAGTCCTGAGTGCCTTTGACACCCAACAGCCCACCTACTCAGGTGGCAGAGGACCAGGACCAGAAAGGAAGGGTGCCCAGCAACTGGGTTAAGACCCCACAGCCCTGACACAATTTAGCCACCGGAGCAGTGCCAATGAGATGCCAGCCTTAGAACACTGGACAAGCAGCAAAATCTGGCCAAGCAGACACTTCAGTGCTGCAACTTGTTGTCATTTGCAGCACTTAATGTATATTCACATCAACTGGTGTGAACAGAGTGTTGGACCGATACCAGTGCTTTCCCCCCCCCCCAACTTTAAAATCACAGTCTCTCAAATAATTCTATACTTTTCTTTTTATCTTTTTCACCAAAGCATGTGACCTGTCCATGGCTCTGCTTTCTCAAAACAGGGCTTTTCAGTGTGATAAAAAGCTGCCTCTCCAGATCGACAGAGTAAATCTCTAATGTCATTACTACTACAATACTAATGCCATTGTCAAAATTAGCAGTTTCACAATAAAGGCCTGCTATTACCATGATATTAAAATGCATTTTTTGAGAAGCACATGCAGGGAGTGGTGTTGCTTATTTGGGTCAGTTTCAGTGCAGATACCGATGTGATTCATTGGATCCATGCAATCCTATTGCAGTTTCATTAAGTGTTCGTCTGAAACACTCAAACTCACAGATTATTTTGTGAGACTTCAGTTGATGCTCCAACGTGAAGACTTTACACAGATTTCTCGAGAAACTAATGGACATCAAGGAGTCTTATTTCACCCAAGGCTGACCAGTGTCCAATCCTGCTGCATTCAGTTATGCAAAACAATGGCAGCTGTTTTTTTTTGTCAGTGCATACAATTTTAAATGTAGGTTACATTCTTAGCCTTGAGCCAAAGTAATACCAGTGCAGAGGTGAGACTTTAGTGGAATTCATGTTAATATGATCATTCATGTGTGTCAAAGTGCCTCTGAATTTGCATAGATATTACCAGTTTTCCTCAGAGGAAATATGTTTTTAGTGTCACACCAACTATTCACGTTGCTGTTGAAGATGTCAGTCGTTGTGACTGATGGGTTTGCACAAGTCCTCCTGTGGTGCCTTCTGCTTTAACGCTGAACATAACAGGTCATAGCAGCTGCATATGCAAGTAGCAAAGCGTGAGGAGGAAGTTTTCTTCCTCAGGGCATAATGTCCTTCAGACAGTATGATAGACTAATACATGTTTGGTCACAGGTGTGTGTATGTGTGTGTGGTGGGGAACTATTTATAAAGAACCTATTCTGGGAGTAGGTCTAAAAGGTTATGGTAAAGTAGTACAAGAGGATAGGGAGAAGACGGCGGGGATGAATCGGAACATCTCTCTGATGTAAGAAAAGAGGACCCACAGACCCAGTTAGGCCCGAGCAGAGCTAGGACTCGAGGCAGCATGCTTTCCATTTCAACCTCAATCTTTCGCTCACTCTGTGACATTTACCTCATCATTTTCTCTCTTTCACTGAAGCGCACTTCATATTTGGGCCTTTTACCATCTTTCTCTTATTTGGGGTCGTTCTGTTTCAAGTATTGCCCACTAAATCTGTCTCTGTCTTTTTTGAAGGACATCAGCTGATGAAACCCAAGGTCAACAATAAACCTTCATGCTCAACATATATCTGACACTCTGATGCCCTCGTCACAGACTATATACTGTAATTTATACTGAAACTAACAATATTGCATGTGTAGCTAACATTCCCAGTCCCACCAGGAAAAATCAACCATTTGTCTTCAGGAAATATGTATTTCTAGAAGCTTGGTGATGCAGCGACTATTCACAGGCCTATTTGCTGTATGAGAATAGCCAATGAGCCAAATGCTAACACCCTAACCAGCCAGAAACATGCTAGCGCATGTCAGTCACAATAGCTCTCAGAGTTGAACTAGCTCACATGATTTATTCAAGAACCATCATACCGTTCATTCTTGTCTCATAATTGTCTACAAACATGCCTCGTCTGTGGTGCAGACTGTACTTAGGCAGAGGAGGGTTAAATATAATTAGATAGCACCATATGGCTAAAAAGCTATTATAGCTTCTCCTGTTTTGGATTTAGGTATTGGTTTCACAGGATGATGCAGGAAACAGCCTTAAATGACTATACAAAGTATGTTTTTGGTGTTGGTGCAGGTTGTTCTTTCAACATCTGCTCTTCCCCCTCACTAGTTCATTTGATGGTCAAATCAAAGCTAACTAAAGCAGACGATTGATTCTAATCGACATTTTGTTCTCGCTGTCCGTCTTGATCTTCCTTGTACTCACTTTGACCATGTGCCAGGGCATCCTCCTCTCACCCTTCATCCTTCTCCTTCCTTTCTTCCCTTGCTAGTCTGTACTTATGTGTGTTTAGTGTCCCTGAACACAGGAGATGGTGTCAAAAGGGACTTGTAAAACTGTCATGTTGAGAATGGAAGGTGCTTGGCCCAGTTGGTGAGCGATTAGAGCCTTGGCAAAGGTCATGTTTTATGGGCCCTTCTTTTAACCCCTCCAAATAGAGGTGATTATGGAGGAGGGCGCGAATCCAGTGACCTACTGTCCTGCCACAGTGCCTTGTGTTCCGTCTCAACCTGATGTTCCCATAGTAATGGTCACGCAGTCTTGCACTGCCACGAGAGTCATGGCTCCCAAATGTATGTCTTAAAATGTCTGAAAGACATTTGGTGATGAGACGAGTGAAGCACCTGTTCTGGACAACTTGTTTTGTTTTGTTATCAGATGTGGGTGGAAGCAGGAATTGAAATTAGAGTGTCAGTGCTTGAGGCGCACTGCAATTAGCCTGTCTGGCATGTTGGACAGCAGGCAGAGATTATGTTTTGGATCCCCACAGGAAATTTGAACCAGTGTTTTCTTTTACTTTCCCCAAATTTGGAGTTAATATCTGTAACTGAAAGACATTTGAGGTTTTCAATTACTGGGACTCATATCATATTGAGGGATCAAAATCACAATCACATTTGTACTTCTGAACTTACCTGATATTTGAACTCAACTCTTGGGAGTTGGAAGCAAAATATGATCATTTTCTAACCTTCACCATTCACTTTCCCCTAAAAGAATATCCACTGTGTAATCATTTCCTCAAGTAGTGGATATTTCCCTTCGAAACCAAACTCTCTGCAAAGACTGAGAGCTGTTTCAGAGATCAATTCTGTTTGATTTTCTATTTAAAGAATGGTACAGTAGAAAGGATACGTTTGGAGTTTAAGCCTGAGAAGGGATGGGGTATGAGGAGTTCTTGTCACTGGGACAGAAAAAGAGAGCCACAGGGTTTGGATCTGAACCCCATCTGAACCACTGTGTACTTGTGCCAAGCAGAAAGTGCTCCAAAGCAACACTTCTTTCTTCACCCTGATCTCATTCTGGGAATCCTCATCTGTCAGCAGCTTCTAAACTTGCCCATCTGCCCTTTCCATTAGATTCAGGGTCATTTTATGTTTAATCCCACATTGGTGACATTTAGCTTGTGTTCATTGCTGCAGACAGTATTTTCCTGTAGGTTAAAGTGGTGTTAGGTAATCAGTGGATCCTTTACTGACCTGTATTGGCAACCAGTAAGAGCTGGAAAAATAACCAAAAAACATCTGCACTATCAGATAACCAGATATGTGGTGGTCCTTAAGTGATTCTAGTGCAATAAGGTCTCTGAGAGCAAAGATCTAACAGAATTTTACACCAAATATCAGTGTTTCCCAGCCTATTAAGTACCACTCCTGAGTGAAAGGCAGGAGGCTGACAAAAGCAATCCAGAGTCATTTTGCTGTGTAAAAGTAAAGCAAAGTTTCAACTAAAATAAGGTAATGAGTGGAACTTCTACAACTTCCAAAGCTGTATGAATAAAAGGGGTATGAATCAATATCCTGTCAAGTGGAAAGTCTAATGTCTTAAGTGCTTTGAATGGCAGCAGAGCCCAAATGATCCCAGCTGGCGTGGTGGCACCTTTCTTTATAGCCAACTACAGGCCTGGAGCTGGGAAAGAACAAAAGGAAGACGGTGTCTATCGTTACCTCGCCACAGTTTCCAGGGTCACGTCGACCTCAGTAAAGCAGGAGAAGGGTTGTGCGGTCACAAAGAGAAAGCCACGGGCCTATGATGATTGCTTGTCAGTGGGATCAGTTTTTATTTGGGACAGGCACCAGACCCCACATAATGATACAATAGTGTATACCGCTGTGACAAGACAGATGAATTAGTCTGAGATGGAGGAAGCTGGATGCCTTCCAAGCATTCTGGGATGCCCACTTGTATGTATCCGTGTGAGGATGCCACTGGGCAACTCTGATGCCCCCGTACAACATATTGGGTCACCAACCTTGATGCCACTAAAAGCCCATCTAATAGAGTAATTTATTATTATTATTGACATCAAGCATTTTTGCAGCATTATTCAGTATATGAAATTCCCAACTGTCACTAAGATTAAAAAGCATATACTGGCCCTCTACCAATGACAGCATAGTGCAGTTTGTTCCGAGTAATAACTAATCCATACCAACTATAGAAGATAAGTCAAAAATTAAAGGTCTATCCCCTCAGCAGGAAGTGACCCTTTGCTAAGCCCTGCCTCATTAGCTATTGTGGTTTTTGTGTTTTCATTACCTTAGAATAAGCTCTCTATATGGGTGCAGGTCCTCTTTCCACGGAGTCTACCATGTTGTACCACCATGTTTCTGCAGTAGCCCAGAAGACAAACCAAACACTGGCTCAAGAGAAAGCCTTTTGTGTTTTTCATGTTTGTTGTGCCCCCATAGGTTCTCCTACATGCTTGAAGGGTGATGTGAAGGGTACTCAGTTGGTTGCAGTCTGCAACCTCACCACTAGATGCCACTAAATCCTATATACTGGACCTTTAAAGGAGGAAATTAAAGTAAGATATTAATGAATTGTGATAAGCAAGCAGGACATGAGTAGCTCTGTAGCAAAATGATTTGTTGGGAAAATGGAAGAAGATGGGAAGTTAACGGAGGAAAATTGGCTGGAGAGCAGACCGTTCTTGCTCTGGAGGTGTCCCATCTCCTTTCGTTCCACTACTTTCACCCATAACTGTGTGGAGAATTGCTCTCTAATATGCCGCTGTAGCCACATGTTGCCTGAGTATTTCTCAGAACTCTCCCCACTCCAGCTCTCCAGTCAGCATGTATTCCCAGCTCAGGTACCGGGGAGAGCAACGGAGCAGTCAGCACTCACCTGTAGAGGAAGCAGGGTTGATCAGTCAGGAACAGGAAGAACACCGGGGCGGAAAACACAGATACGCTGGGGACCAGCTCAAGCCTGTGCAAGTCTCCGGGTGTTCTGTCTGTACTCTGCGTCTCACTGACTTTGGCCTATATTCACTGCCTATTCTATCGGCAGGACTATCCTTACATTACCTTTAGAACATCGCTCTTAGACATTGCGCAGTGTGTGTGTGGCCTCTTTGGGATAAAGTCTTCTGCATAGTCTTGGGGAGCATTTGTCCAATGAGAAAGGGATTTGTGGATGCCACAAAGTTCAGTGCTTGATGACCTAATCAGTAATGCACCAGTAGTGATTGTCATTTTGTGTATGATGCCTTTGAATTCTTTATGCATTCAGATTGCAAACATCTGTAAGCACATTATTAGCTTCCTATGTAGCATATTATTCAAAACCCATCTTACCCCATAAACTTCTGCTGAACTGTTCCTTTGGCAGACGTTTACATCCACTTTGTTTGTGCTCTCTCCTCTGTGCTTCCTTCTTTCTTCATTATTCTTTCCCCCATGCTCTTTATCTCCCATATAATCCCCACTGAAATGGTACATATCTCCTCACTAAGCAGGGTAAGACGAGATGTGTGGCCATGTTGCTCCAAGTCTGGCTGGCATTGATCCTGCTGGCAGCGCCTGTTCTTTCGTCTCCTTTGAGGGAAAAGCTTTTGCACACTTTTTAACGAGACAGTGTGGCTCAGCTTCCCTGGCCACACAGGTGCATAGAACACCAAAGATCCCTGTGAGAGTGCCTGTTTGGCTGTGTTTTCCTGCTACACACAGCATGAATCCTGGATGTATATCCAGAAATCCTCTTTACTTTTTCTTTTTTTCAGGTGTTTGTTGTGCAGCTCAACATGGCTTCTGTGTTTTCCCATCTTCACACCCCTGGAGGTGTGCTGTTGTTTGAATGCGGGTATTTTTAGGACATTAATGAATTGAGTGAAGGTGTAAAATGGCTGCCACGGGAGGTCAGACGTTGGTCATTTGTCATCAGGATGAAGTAAGCGAGCTTGAAAGACGGAAATAGCTTTGTTTGGAGTGCCAAGTCATCTCAAGCCAATCTACTGGAACCACAGTTGGGGAGCCAGGCTCTCGATTTCTCCTTCATCTTTTCCTGCCACACATGGCCCTTAGGCATTGTCCACCAAACACAAGACATAAATATCCTGTACCATAAGAACTTGTCCCTCCCAACTGTCTAATAGTGCCTGTGAGCATTGAACAATAGTGTATATAAAATGTTGTCGGTCCTCGTGGTGTATAAGAAGCCTCTGGCAAAAACTGTTCTCCTTTTTGTTCCACAGTTTGCACTGGCTTCGTTTTGCTTCCTTTAACAATTTATACCAATTCCTAGTGCTTATTCTGGAAGCTAAGCTAACTGTGTCCAAGTCCTAGTTACACATTTAACAGACAGATATGAGAATGTTATTGATATTCTCATCTAATGCTTAGCAAGACAATGAATAAACAGTTTTCTTAAGATGAAGTTGCTCTAACGACTCCAGATGGAAAGTTCAGACATTCAGAATGTCATGAGGTAAAGGAAAAAACTTCACAAACTCACAATGCATGTCTGTTGACATCGTTATAAGTACAGATGTAATTACAGTGAGCATTAATGGAGCTCTGAGGCAGAGGCAGCTCAAACTGCCCTCTGAGGGCCAGACCAGGACCAGTGCTCGCTGCATGCCCCATATTGATTTTTAACTTACTGTACCTGACTCACACCAGTCGGCTTACTTATTGTTCATTGTGTCTACTTTCACCAAGCACTGGTATGGCAGGAAAGCACTCTTGAAACCTAGCATTTAAGTTTTAGTGATTGAGATTTAGAAAACCCCATTTTATTTTTAAATGTGGCTGCAAAGTCTAGCTAAATTCTAAAACGCTAAACCTGAACCAATCATATTTGGGCTCTGCAACATGACATGTATTAGAATGAAAATATCTGCATGCATGCCACCTGGGGCACTTCTCACAGGGATGATATACAGCTCTCCTCATTAAGACATGGGTGCATCATTAATTCAAATGTTGAAATTAAAATGCTTGTGATGCACAGCACTGTGCTTGCTAACGTACCTCCTGGTTGCCATGGGTAACTGTATGCTCATAGACCAATTTTCTGCCTGAGGAGATTCAGGCCACCTATGGGTCAAACGTTAAAGGGCAGCACAGTAACACTACTCATTTAAAACAGCACAGGAGACTTTAAGTCAATGGAAAAGCCTTTCTCTTTTGTTAACCTCCCGCTGTGACAACAAACCTGCAGGTTCCCTTAGGAGTTGCTTTAAAGAACTGGCTGTGATTGAAGGAAAATCAAGGGCAGGTGGAGGTGGATGGTGGATGATGTGTGAGGTGTTTTTCACTTCAGGTGCAGTGAAGCGTAGCGTCCACTCCACACCGACAGACAGCCTCATTGGTCACCATTTACACATGGAAAAGTCCATTGGTCACCGGTCATTTATCATGCTATGAACTGATATAGAACCTGGAGCAAAATCACTTTCCGTAACAAGGAGTCCTCTCAGACTACTCCATTTACTGCTGCAAATAATCCAAAGCACCATTGATTAACTACTGTTAGCAACTAGTACTTCTGCTTTCACTACTGTAGTCACTGCTCCTACTACCACTTATATTACGGTTCACTCAGCCATTGTAATTAGGACTGCAGCTACTACTGTCATCACTATAGCTGTAATTGTTAGCTTTACTCATATCACTGCTGCTACTCATTGTCATTAGCACTGCTATTGTGAGCTCTACTATGACTTATGTTGTTACCACGATGTCTATTACCAGTATTTCTACAAGAGATGGGTGATGTGTTTTGAAATCAATTTTCATCATCAGGACACAATGTCTCAGTGTTTTGGGAGAATCAAGTCTACTCTATAGAAACAAATGGCGACAGTGGCTGACATTTAGGGTCGGTCCAACTCTTTGGTTCAGGCTGAAATATCTCCTCGAGTGCCACCATGAGGTTGATTGTTGTGGTTTTAAGTGAAGAGTCTTGATGAGACTCATGAAATGAGGTGCAGACATTCATGTCCTCCTCAGGATAAACTATAACAACTGTGGTGACACTTTAACTTTCAGCTTAACTCTGCTTTGTGATTAACAAATCTTAGCATGCAAACATTTGCTATGTTAGCATCGTCATCATGAGCATGTTAGCATGCTGACCTTAGCATTTAGCTCAAAATACACGCTCACAGAGGTGCTAGGATGGCTGTTGTTGGCGTTGTTCTGTGACGTCTGAGCAGCACAGCTGTCTTTGTCTTGTAGACGAGTTCCTTTATAAATTTGTGGTGAGAAAAGGTCAATAAAATAAAATAAAGTGCAGTAAAATGTGCATATACTGCTATTTGATCTGTATGCCTACTTCCACTAGAGACAAAGGCTTTGCCCTGATAGGGATGGATCGAAAGGAGAATGGATGAGTAAAAGCCAATTAAGTCCTGTCTATCTTCCTCAGTCTTGCATCTCCTTACGCAATCATTAGAACCCACACACACACACACACACACACACACCCTCTGTCACACACCCCCCCCCCCACTGGGTGGCGGTGACCTTGATGCAGCGGAGAATTTGGAAATCACAAACCTGAGAGTCAAGGGAGGGGTGAACGTCGATCGTTTTCTTGGCAGATCCAAGGCTGCATTTAGAAGTTGGGGAGTGTGAGCAGGGGAAGTGTGTGCTTTCGTTACACAAAGTGATACCCGGACCCACTAGAGGGACAGACAGACAGACAGACAGAGGGGGAAAGATTAGACGGAGTCGAAGGCAAAAAAAACAAAAAAAATGGCTGGGTAATGTGAGAATACTCCTGCTTCCCTTTCTGAATCTTGTTCACTTTTTCTTTTTCTGACTTCCTCCTCTCCGTCACGACTTAATCTCTCTTGACTTCCACATAAATGCAGCAGAGATGCATTCAGATACTCCCAATAAACTGCTACACGACAGCATGCCACTCACTCTCCACGCTGCTCATTCACAAACAATACATGGACCCACACGCACACACACATACACACGTACAAACGCTGACACACACACAGACACACACCCTCAACCTCCATCTCTGCTTGATCTCTTATCATATCCCAGAACACCGTACCGTTTCCCTCCCTCTGGCAATTCATTTCATGTTAACACAACATCAATCTGCAGGGCTGCCCTCTCACTCCACACATCCATCCATCGCTGCGCTGCTTATCTCAGTCACCTTCAGGGAAAACAAATGATGTTTATATCCTGCCTCGCCGCTTACATCACCTCCACCTCGCTGTGTTTGTCGATCTCTACACGCTGCACAGGCTCTGCTTGGTTCATGCTCCAGTACAGTATGAGTAGACAAGTACAGTATCTGTCCTGCTGAAGTGTTCCTGAACAACACTTCCCTCATCCTGAACTCTGAAGGGGCCAAATGGGCAAAAAAAATATGCGGCCACTGCAAAGAATAGTTAGTTTGACTCCTAATTAGGGTACAAAGAAGGCTATTGTTCGGATATTGTGGAGCATATTTAGAAGCTTCTCTTCTGCATTTTACCACAGTGTCCAGATATGCAGTGGGAGCATCCCAGCTATCTGTTTGGACATTTGACCATCAGATTCAGGTTTCAGATACCTGGACTCTGTTGACCTTCAGTGGCCATCATGGCACCAGCCAAAATCGGATCTCAATCTCGCCCCTTTGTGTAACCATCTGTGAGTGAAGTTTCATATTTGGGCCAAGTGATAACAACAGAACATCTCCTTGACCTTTGTTTCACCTGCTAATGAAAGCAATGGAAGATCTGGAAAATTCATTAGAAGTGGAACTTGCTGGTTGTTGGTTGTGGAAAGTTTTGCACAGCCTAATGGAAAAATCTCCTGTCAGAGCATGTTTGGGGTGGTTTAGATCGGATCTCCGTCCATAATTATTGTGTTTGGTGTAAAAGTCAGCAAGCAAAGCCAACATCTCCCTCTGAGAGTCTTGCAGAGCATCACATATTTATTTTTGGTTCCAGTTTTTTCAGTTAGAAAATGAGGATTTTAGTTTGTGGTGGGTTGTTGGTGCGGTGAAGTAGTCTCTATTATAATCACTGCTGGAGGGCCTCTTCGGTCCTGTGTGTGCTCTTCTCCACAGCAGCTTCTTATGCGATGGCTCCTCTCACTCCCTACAGGCTAATTGGCCCTAACTCGATCTGAAACGGCAGATAGGTTCACCCATAATGCCTCGCGTTGATATCTATCCGCTGGAGGCTGATCGTCTCTGTTTCAGCAAAAGCAGCTCACCGTGTGTGTGTGTGTGTGTGTGTGTGAGAGAGAGAGAGAGACAGAGACAGAGTGTGTGTTTGAGTGGTGCGAGGGTGAGTGGGGGTGGCAGTGGGAAGCATGTCTGTTTGTGCACCAGCCTTTGCGTGCGCGTGCGTATGTGTGTGCGTGTGTGTGTGCGTACGGGTGGTTGCGATGGCGTGTGTGTCTGTCTACAATTGCGTGCCAGACTGTCTGCATGGTACAGCGCTAACACTCTGAACGCTGGCTGTTCCCAAATGTCAGTTTGTGCTGTGCAGGTTGCCTGGCAGCATGTCGAGGTTGAGCGAGCACGCTAATTTGATGAGAAAACACACGGTAGAGAAATTGATGCAGATTTGCTCACTCTTTATCCAGATTATCATAATTTCAAACCTTATTATCTAAGATTAATATTGGAATAATAAATCGCATTATTGTAATTGCTGTAGTGTGGAAGCTGTCTCAGTGCTGTTTGGCACTGCAGCGCCATGAAAAGGTTAATGTCAGTCGCTGAGGCGCTGACACTTGCCTTTATAGCTTTTTAAGGATTTTGTGAGCATTGCTGTGTTTTACTACTGAATATACTCTGTGTAGCTGTAACTGCAACTTTATTGATGTCTGTGGGCAAAGGTTCCTGTGTCTCCAAAGGGAGGTCAGGTTCAGCTCTAGGCCAGCACCAGGAGTCTGTGGGCTGGCAGTATTTTCTGGCAGAAAGACCAGTCACCAGTGGTAAGATGTGCAAAGTTGAGGAAAGTTAATGAGCTGTGTTGTTTGTCCCTCTATCAGTCTTGTCAGCTGCTGGTATCACGAACCTCAAAAGAACTTTGACTGCAAAAAAGAAAAAGTGCACCTCTGAGATCCATCAGCCTCCAGATAAACTAATATTTGCCTCCAGCTGCTGACAGAAATCTGAGAAGAAACACTCAGTCTGTCATCTCGGAATCCGAAAAGGAGTTCACGACACTCAGCATATCCTCTCCTTTCGTTATGCCTAATATGGCAGAATAGGTGTTATATCAGAAAAGCTGCATTTTGTGAGGAAATTTGAAGAGTGCTTGCTTATGATGGAAATTGCAAACTGGTTTGTTGTTTGTGTATAAGTGCTTAAAGTAATTGAAATAAATTTAATTTTATTGCTGCCCAGGGTCTTGAGTGCCATTCCATTTGAAGTGCAGTGCTGTGCAGTGACCTCTGACCTTTAAAACACACCAGTGGTGGTCACTGCCGTGTCTTTGTTGGACAGTACAACAGAGGAGGGGATTGAAGGTCAAAGATATGCTTCAGCTCCATGACCCGGCACGTGCGAGGCGTGTGCAGCACAACGACAGCCCTGTTCCCTTTTCACTTCCTCTCAGAGCGTCGGTGCTGCCGCCGCTCGGCTCCTCCTGTTCCTCCTCTCCATGTATCGCTCACAGTTTCTCTGGAAGGTTCTGCGATAGTAATGGGAGCTGCTTCATGAATCATTAAGCACATTTTTTCTACAATAGAGTGCGATTTGGTTAAATGGATGTGGACGATGAGAGCTTTTCCATCTCATCTGTATTATTAAACGTGGAACGGTCGGACGATGGATGGTTGGGATGGTGGCGTGTGAGCCACAGCGAGTAGCCACGTTCATTCTCGTCACTCCCCATCGTTCCCTGTGTCTCTCCCCTCTCTTTCATAATTTCTGTTATCTTGTTTTTCCTACTTCCCATTCTTCATGCCTCCCTTTTAGCATCACCAGTTATCCTGCACTCGTCTCTTTGTCTGCGTGTCTTTCTCCCAGAGGGTTTGTATCTAATCAGCCCTCTGACAGAAATGTAATTATTGCACTAATGGTATATTTTATTCCAGAGAGCCTTTCAGCACGCTGCCACAACACCTAAGCATAAATAAGTTGTAACCATGAAATGTTATTCCAAATTTAGATCCATCATATCTGAAAGTAAGGGCTTTTTTTAATCATGTAAGTGTAAAGTAGTAGTTCTTGGGCACATGGAGTGTGTGGGCGTCTGCTGCTATGTTGGTTCAGCAGCGCAAAGTGCAAAAGAGCCGGGTGAATGGGATACAGATCTGAAGGTGTGGTGATTAATGAATACACTCTCATCCAATCACATCGCTGGCCTCATAACGAATGAAGAGTTCTTCATGAGATCATATTGGTGTCTGGATGTTGCAGAGCGGCATGATGTGAGCACACAGCACCACAGCTCTGCAGCCGAAGGCAGATGGTGTGGGTGTTTTTTAACTGTTCGTTAGTACGGACCTGATAGAAATAAACACAAAAAAAGTTTGATGAAGTAGTTAATATGGTCGCATCAGTCTTACACTATTTCACTCATAGCTGTTTTTCATGTTGTAAATGGTCAGATCAGATCGTAAACTGTGACACAGCAGCCTTTGCGTCATTATTATTCCTTTCAAGAAGAAAACATGAACCATTGAAATGATTATTTTTTAATCTGGAAAGGAGGCTGTGATGTATAGCACTGATGAGCTGTGGTAATCAGATGTCTCTTGCATAAACAGGCTGAGTTATAAGGGACCTAACTGATGCGTGTCGAAGTGTGTGTGTGTGTGTGTGTGTGTGTGTGTGGTTAGTCTGTGGCAGCCTGGAGTCGTGTGCACGTTATTTAATGAAGGTAAACACGGTGGACGGTCGTGCATAATGGCACTGCACTTCTCCAATCAGAGATAGCAGATTTGTCAACATATGTGTCGCGCTGCCTTCAGATGTCTGCAGGGATTTAATGAACTGACGGAGAAGCTTTTCATGCAGTTAGTACATCATTATAGCACATGATCATATTCATTTATAGATCAGTGCAGACTGATTGACCAGCATGTCAGGTTTTTTATGCTGATTTAAAAGCAGCCGCTAGCAGGGGGTTGCTCATCATCAGATTCTGAGATGCCTGTGCATAATCGTATAGAAAGCTAATTGAGGGACCAAACTGGAAAGTGTTCCTCACCAGGAGAGCATGAATATACTCAGAAACGTCAATGGTAATCTGCCAAATGGACATTATGTGAAAAAAAGTGAACATTTAGCCTGACGGCACTACGAGAAAGGCCAGAGTCTCCCAAATCATTCGGGTTCTTCCTCTGGGGACCATGAGTATCCACAGCAAATATCATGGAAATCTGACAGCAGTTGATCTGCAGATGTCACAGCTTTAATCTCATCGAAAGAGAATGAAAAAAAATGGTCTTTCAAGAATAATAAAAAAAACCCCTCTATTATATTTTACAGTACAGTGAATCTGAAATGAATTCTGAGTTTCACCTCTACAGCTGAGTGACAGCTTTAACATGACACTGTTACCTGAGTGATCAGTCAGGACCAGAATACACATCTGATATGAATAATTCAGCGGGCGAGCCACAAATAGATTTACTGTAGTGGCAACAGACATGAGGCTTTGATCTTTCCTGAAGAGTAAACGGCTGCAAAAACCTCCTGGTTGTTGCATCCGACAGCGTTACACATCAGCAGCGCTGTGGAGAGCAGGTCATCTCGCCACAATCAGCTGGTTTGATTTGCGACTCCCATTGATCCGCGCTGTCAGTGTGTTGCTACCAAATATGTACTCGAATATATTCAGATTGTCGCTTGCTGATGTTCATCTTCACCCTCAGAAATTGTGTTGTACTTAAATGGACACAAGGCGGTCAACCAATGGAAAAATAAGCAATGGCTGTCATACCTTTAAAATGATGCTATGTAACGCCAGCGCAAGGCCGTCAGACACCGCAACAGATAAATAATTCATCTCTCGGTCAGTTATTTTGCACATAGCTCCCATGAGTGCAGGCAAACTGAATGCTATATTTCCCTGTGACACAGGAAGCGAGCTTCGTCAGATAGAAAAGGTGGTGTTTCACATTTAGCCGTGGGGCAATCATCAGTCACAGGGCTCAGATCCCAGGCCAGAAAAAACACTGTTGTGACCTTCATTTGCATTAACATTCAGGTTTCTGGGCTTCCTGTCTGCCTCTGTGTGTGTGTGTGTGTGTGCGTGCGTGTGTCCCTGAAGCAGGTAGAGGTGAGAGGGGAGTGTGACTGCGACTACATCATATATTAATTTATTCATTGTAAAGGTTGTCAAGCCCAGGAGACTTGAAGAATCAGCCCAGGTTTTCTCCATTTGGCAGACATCAAATTCCAGTTTAGAGGAAATGTGACTGATGGTGGTCAACTAATGGTTATCTCACCTTTAAATCACTGCAGATGAGGTGTGCAGTGACCCTTAATAACACCGACAGAGGAGCACTGTCACAGTGTTGGACAGTAAACCATTACTAAGTTGGGTTAAAGCAGCGTGATTACTCTTTTACAGCGTTCTGTATTTGCTTGTGTTTTGTCTATTTGCATGTGTTTTCTCCTGTTGCAGTTTGTTGGGTTTAGTGACTCCATTGTCAAAATGAAGACAGTCTCTTGCAGTAAATGGTCAAATAGATGTATGGTGTAATAGACTGAGCTGAAAAATGAAAAGAAACCTGTTTTCATGTCACTGGAACCAATTGGGTTTGAACAGTTGCTCTCACCAGACCCTCACTTGTTTGAATGCAAATCTGTCCTTTTTTTTTTCTCATTGAGATGTTTGTGTTTGTTATTTTGGCTCGTGAATTCTGTTCTAATTTCACCACGCTGCGGCGTCTGGCTCGAGGAGTCGGGCATATCAAACAACACGCGGACAAATGTTGGAAGTTGTTCCGCTATTTCCACCCAGGCATCAATATTGAAACTCAAGCCCATGATGACACTCTATAGCCTGCCTGTATTACATTCTCTGTGACCTTTAGTGGGTCAACAGTAAATCCCACGAGGGATTATATCACTGGCCGGACTGCTCTATGTGGCATGCTGCTATGCTCAAGCACAGTTTGCCCGTGGGTGTCCATCTTGCTGAGCATAATAGCAAAGTGGGACCTTCAATTTCAAGTTGCCTGAGGGGGGAGAGGGGCTTACACAGGAGCCAGCTCTGCCCTGCAATCAGACTTTAGCGGGGGGCTCCCTGCCATCCAGCTGGGGACAGATACATGGACGAGTAGTAGTCGTAGTAGTTACAGAAGTCCTGCTGGGAGTGGTATCATCAGACTGATTGGTAAAAGACAGCATTTAGCATTTATGGGCGCCATTACAGCGGTGGCGGAAACTGCTCATTTTCACGGTGAAAACACCTTACCTCAAGCTGATGACAGTTGGCGCGTGTCTTCTCCAACAGATGAAGGATGCATCTGTTAAAGTGGAAATGATGCAGTCTCTCAAAAAAATTGATAAAGACACAAGCTTTAGGAGGGGAGAATGACATCATCGAAACACGAATGCTTATGTTGGACCTCCATAGTGTAAACATGACATTGCCGTGAGGTAAATAAAGACAAATGCTAACAACTTATTGCCATTGCGTTCAGATGACACACATATTGTGTTCAACAGAGCGTCAGGATTTTCTGAAGATGAGGGGTTGAATGGATCCTGTAGCCTTGTGGAGGTCTGTTTATTGTTGGGGTGTTTTAAGTGAAGAGTTCTGTCATCACGGATATTTAATGTTTTCACGATGTAACAGGTTCCACAGAATCGCCTTTGGTGGCAAAGATTTTGCAAAAGTGCTTAAAAAGCCAAATTATTTTCATGCATTACAGTGCTACAGGGTTACAGTCACAGTGATGTCAGCTTGTTTACTGTTTACTGACAGATTAGTCAGTTCAAGAGCTGGAAACAGTGAATATTTATTTGTGACAGATGACCTCCCACAGTGGTGTGAGTAATGACTGTTATCTCTCAGATACAAAGGTGGAAGCAGCGTGATCTTGTTAAACTACCTACATGAAAGCGAACCTTACGAAGGCAGCGACGGGTGACCTCTTCTGTCGTTTTGAGCTGTCGTATGCAGCTGTTGTGTTGGCTGAAAGGCATTGAAAAAAATATCTGTGAATGCGTCAATTCAAATGAGCACAATGTCTTTCACTGTCCACGTTCTTCCACGGAGCACTGAGGGCAGCATCAATGTGCTGCACAAGTTGTCTTTCCTTTTACTTTGGCGCAGACTGTCATATCAGCCCGAATCTGGTGTCTCAGCGCTTACATGCTTCCTGCGCTCGGTTGGCGTAACGGGCCCTGAGCGCTGCCAGACATAATGAGAGTAAAGGGTCTCAGGTACGAGCCTGTGTTTCACTGTTGTTTCCAGAACGCCGTGTTGTCAAAGCACATCAGCATTCAGCTCAGGGCCGATCGGTGCAGGCGTTGTCGGATCCGGCCTCGTCTTTTGTCACAGCGTTCCTTCGGCCGCCGCTTCCACGTTCCTCATCGCCATAGCAACAGTGGTTTTTCCCTACCTCGCCTCTCAGCGCGAGCCGCGGCCCCGACGGCGTTGAATAATGCCGAGCGGCTGTGGGAACGGGTGAATGGAGCGGACGCGGCGTGATGAGTTTGTCTTGTCAAAAGGAGAGATCCGCCATTCAGCACGATTCAATTCATCAGACGCAGACGCAGCGAGCGACCGCAGCCCTTCGCTGTGAAAATGATTACACGTCTACAGATTAGATCCTGGGGATTTTTAGGAGGAAAGATGATAAAGTTGGTTCTGAATTGTCACAGACTGTAACTCGCTCTCCTCCGCAGGAAAAAAAGGGCATGTGGGAGTGTATGCGTGTAGGTTCGTTTGGGTCAGAAATAATAACGCCGTCGAACCCTCCATGAAACATGCGTCACAGCTCATTCTCGACCTTTAAAACAGCAGCTGATGAGGGCCATGTGACACCGTCAGAAGCTCTAGAACGCACGAGTAAGTGGCCCGTGACGTGAGATTGTTTGTCAGCTGCTGTTTCAACAATAAACGGCCAAGCTTCACTTTTTTTTTTTTTCCTCCTGCCTGGACGTGCCCCGTCATGGAAAGTTTGAACATCCGCAGTTCCATGGCAACCTGGTATTCTGCAGCTGAGGACTGTGTGATGCGGCTGACGGCGCCAGAAGACGTAAGCAAGTGGACATTGGGTTGAGTTTGTTTCGTCAGCGACGGTGATATGAAATATGCTTCTCCAGGTTAGCTGCTCCTAGCAACTGCGACCACAGCGTCCATGTGGACTGCAGATGATGACGGCGGCTCGGATGTGCCGCTTGTTACCGGGTAGAAATAACAGCTGGCTAGAAAACGTACCCATCTTTTTGCACAGTTTCCTTAGCACTGATTCCATTAAGTCATAAACACAAGACTCCTACGGTGTTAAAATTCTCTGCATGAATCATAAGTCGTTGGCCACTGCCTCCACCCAGCTGCCGTCCTCAGAACCTGACCTCAGCTCTCCTTCCTCCCCACTTCCTGTTTGTCCTCTGCATGTAAATCCTCCTTTTTGGTTAATGTCTCCCATTTGTCTCACTTTTCCTGCACAGCGCACACTTTTGAGCTCCACCGTACTTTAAAATTCACGAGTGCTCGTATGAAACTTGTATGAAACCACACCGTTCAGAGCCATCAGGTGTGACCTTGAAGCAGCGTGCGAGACGTCACACCCCATAGTTTATTGATCAAAGCCTGGAGGTGAACAATACCTTTCCCCTGCTGCTTGGTAGAAAGCAGACTACTTTATATCCGCACCTCAAGCTGGGTTTGAATTTCAATAGCCTGGTACCACCCGTACCACGACTAGAAGTTTTTACCCAGACTGCTCAGCCTCGGACCTTGCCAGCCCAGCTTTTTGCGCGTGACCCACTTCACTGCAGCTTTTGGCTAAATTAAGCAGACGAAATCTGGAGCAGGAAGCTCGTCAGAACACAAATAATAGCAAAGTGACAGATAGCAGGCTCATTAATTGGAGACAGCACATGTTGTTTGGAGCAGGTTGTGATTGAAGGGAATGGCTGCGGAAGTCAGCCGGAGGTGCCGTGCGTGTGTTCAGAGTCCTCGCGTGTGGACGCGGTCACACACAAAGGGGGTATGTATAGCAGTTTGACTAGGCTTGTGTCTCTCCTTTATTCCCACTCTCCGTATAATTGCATGTTTGTTTCTTTTAAATGACAATAATGTATTCATGAATTCAGGAAAGCTTGGGAGGGCTGAGCAAATGCCTGCCAACTAGGCTTTTAATCACAACAGAAAAAAGCCGGGATACTGACATCAATTTTTACGCTCTAGCATGGAGGCAAACACACACAGACACACACACACACACACAGGCACGCACACACACAGACAAATCATATGTTCCTCTCCACTTATCTGCAAATGGATGACAGGAGGAAGGAGCACTCCAATCTGTGTTTTACCAAGCTGAATACACAACTATACAGCGTGTTCTTTTCCAAACGCCCAGGACATCGAGCAACACAAGCTCTCATGTGCAACGGCCTCAGAGTCTGAAACCCAGTGTTCATGTGGCACAAACAGACTTTCTTATTTGTGCAAATGTTGGCATATAAAGAACCTTTCTGGTGTTATGACTGGTGTTTTAGTCTGTGCATGCTGTCATTGGTCAAAGTTGTCCAAGTCATGACTCAACTCTGTCAAGTCCAAGTGACTTGAAATGCAAGATTTAAGCGAGTCAGAGTTCTGTGTATACCTGAAACGAAGACCCCAACCCGGCTCATACCCGCGTCTTTAAGAACTGACCCGACTGAGCTGGACCGGTGCAGCTTCTGGGTTTTCTGTGGCCTTCAGGTGTTTTGGCCCACAGAAACATCCTCTGGCTGAGCCATGTGACTTCCTGCTAGCACCCCATACACACGACTGGCACGAAGACGCACCTATGAATGCAGATGATTGGGCCAATCAGAGAGACAAAGATGGACTGTTCTCTAGTCTAAAGACGACTTCAGTCGCACTCAAGTCGTCAGTGATGGAATGTAATTAAGTATAATTACTCAAGTACTAATGTACAAATTTGAGGTACTTATACTTTACTTGAGTATTTTCTTCTCATCCCACTTTCTACTTCTACTCCAGTAGAATGTTGAATATTGAGGTTTTGAGCATGCAGCTGTTTCTTTCACGTCTACCTGCCAGCCAGCATCTCACTTAATCTTCTCTCAAGTCATACCCAGCCTCATGAGTGGTCACTGAGGAAGCCACTGCATCTATTAATCACTCGTTCACTAAGTGTCGCAGATTAGCTTCGTCCACACGACCCTGCAATGTTCGTGAAACTCTATTTCGTCGTCCGCGTTTGAAGACGTTGCGCGTTTCACATACTTTCTTGAGACACTTGATGTGATCTGTCGGCACTATTTTGGTTTTGCTTTTATGAGGTAGCCAAAGTAGCGAGAGATGGGATTTTATGCCAAAAAACATTCCCCTTGGATGTCTGATTTTCACAGTGTGTATCCGAGCCACCTGGATGTTCAACTTGTCAATATTTTTCCTGACAGAAGAAGTCGGTGTTGAATCAACCTCGAGTAACACACATTGCACAAATGTGAAAGAACTGTTCTGCTTCACACACTTCCAGCAAAAACCACCGCGCCTGTCCGCCTTCCTCCACCTCCACCGACACAAACAGCTCCTGATCCTGTTGTCAAACCATGCCTCCTCAACTTAAGAGACAGCCGGGCCCCGAGTGCTTTGCGCCACAGCGAATCAAACGCGTCATGGGCCACTGAAATATCAAGGCTGTTAAGTCAAATGAGGCAACTCGTCTTCCATTGGAGCTTTGTCTTTCTGATCCTCCTCCGTTTCAGATTATCATGTCGGACTCTCAGATGTGTCCCAGCCTTGAAATGTGATTAATGTCACATTTAGTCTCTGAGGATTTGGGAGTGGGATTTGAACGCGGAATCAAAGGCGTTGCGTCTTTTATTGGGAATATGGGCAGTCAGTGGGAAATGGCTGGATATAATGGCAACTTTAGGGCTATTAAGATTAGTGATGAGTTGCACAGTTGCGACCGTCTTTAGAGACTGGGCTGCTTTTAGGGCAAGGGATAGATGCTACAATCCCACCCTTTAAGAGAGAGAACAGATGAATGCTGTCTGTTTTCAAATGTTGACATGGTCCAACAGAAAATAATGTCCAACATTTTCAGCCAGTTGATGCTTTTCGCTGAAGTTTCTACAAACTGTGGAGCTTTATTCCAAAATGAGGTCTGAAAGTCAATCACTAAGCCCCAAAACAACCCAAAACTGAGTAACAGGTTATCAGACACTGAAAAACTAGATAAGTAATATTGTTGGGTAAGGTAAGGTGTAAGATGAGGCATTGTCAAACAAACGATGCATCTAAAGTTGGAAGTCAGCTGATTTTTGGGTCAGTGGTTAACTTTCGGGTTTTTTAGGGTTAAAGTTATGCAAGTATTGATTAGGTTTAGGGTCAGTCTCCAGTGTGTGTGTGGAGCGATCAGGAGGCTAGCTAGCTTAGCGGAGAACACTGGTGGTGACATACACAGGGCGCTAGTCTTTCGGTAGCTACACCAGCTCATGTAGGTATCATTAATAATTGTTATCCTCCTGTGTGCTGCACAGCATCATATACCAGCGACTCTTGTAATAGCAGTTTAAATATTTTAGCCAAGAAGCTAACACTGACAATCATCATCTTCATCTTCAAGTGCGTGTCTGTTGTAACTGGGTCCTCTTCATATTTTAAAGACTTGGATAAAGTTCAAATCATGTTCAAGATCACATTTGTGCAGAGATACAGGAGGAAAATTAGAAATGTGGTCCAGAAAACGAAATGTGTTGATGATATGGATATGGAAAACTAGAATGAACTCATAATAGATCATTGTAAGAGTAAAATGAGCTTTATTTTATTGTGGGTTAGGGCGTTAAGAAAAAGATATGTACAAAAAAGTCCTTTTTTGATCCAGTTAAACTCTGTATTTCTTTTTTCCATTGTGGATCTTTTCACTTGTGCCTTGTCTGATGAACTCATACAAAACACCTGCTAACCACCAAAATCAGAGCGCCGTCAGACCTCCGCCCAGCCCCGTCATGTCCCGGTCTGACACTGCTGATGATGGAGTCCACATCAGCGCAGTCATGGCTAATATTTATGCCGCTTGAGCGCAGACGTGCTCACATAAACATCAGCTTTCATGAGTCAATGGCACGCCTGAGCTATAGGCAAAGCGCTGAAATATTGATGGGCAGATGAACAGATGAAAGAGCGAGTCAGTGAGAGAGAGGCGTGCTGGTTATATTTAGTATCACAGTCTCCCCGGGATCTTCAAGCGCGTGTATTTTTGTCTGACTGGAGAGGTTGAATACTGCTTTTGTTTTATTTTGAGTGATGTTACGATAAGCGCTCACATGCTGTCTGCCCGCTGCTCGCTTCAATCTTTGTCTTGAATTCTTTGTTTTTTAGCAGCCATGTTTTCAGGGCAACTTTGACAGGCGCCAACGGCTGAGGAATATTTTGAATTTAATGATACAGGACCATGGTGGTGACAGGAAACGGATATTTTAGAGCCGCTTTCTAGATTGTTAGTAGGAATGCTACTTGTGTTTATTACCCAAAACGCTGCTCACAGAAGAGATGTGCTGACATTTTTAACTTCTTCTTTTTGAAATCCTGGATTTGATTATTAATGAAGCAAGAGCATGGAACTCAAAATATTTAGACTAGCCTCTGGATGTAACTCTGAACAAGTAAAAGCTTCCAGGAAGTGCTGTTAGTCTAAATAACTATGATCTCCTGTCCGTCAACGAGCTAAGCTGAAGTGACTTCCTTGTTCTCGGAGTGCTATTTGAGCTTTTTCCTTTGTGAACTTCATACATTTTATTTGTTTTAAAGGCGTACTCGTGCTATATGCTATTTCTTCTATTTACGAATAACAAATCATGATAAAATTGGTGATCTCGTTTTCTGTCATAGTGCAATTCTGGTGAGAAAATCTCACCAGCATTGCTGCATTGTCAGTGTTTTGACCCTTTAATCACCAGTAATTTCCCTGAGACCTGATAAATAATGTACAAAAAAAGTTTCCCAAAAATTCAGGCTACTGTTCCTGACTTCAACAGTCAGCCTTTATACTTTAAAATCAAGTATATTCATTTCCATTTTATCCATTTATCTGTCCTTTGCTACATTATCTTTCATTGATGGTCAGTTTTTGTGTCTTTTTAGGGGAAATATCTGTGAATGAATACATCCCAAATGCAGAGGTGCTGCTACTTTCAGCCCTGAATCACGTCTGCAGGCTTCCTCTCAGGCAGCCTCAGTAACGTCCAGACAGGACAGGACAAACCTACAATTTGCCTGCGAGGCGAAAACCGGGCCAAACTGTCTGAAGCTCGCTCGCCACTTCTGGCCAAGCTAAATTGCTGTGAGTGCACAGTAATACTGAGGGCAACTCTGACGAGCAATACTCGGAGCATCTCTCGTCTGGATTTTGGCGGCGAGGCAGTGAGGGGACACGTGCCCCCAATGGAATTGACTCCCTTGTTAGCAGCAGTGATTTTACTGCTCGGTTTAACTGTGTGTTTTAGCCCCAGCTGTGGGTCAAGCATCATAAACAGCGGATCCTGCACTTCTCTTCATGCAGATTTCATTCAATTGTAATTGTCTGGTAAATACCCATGTCTTTCAAACTCCAGACCTCCAGTTTACTCTCCTCCAGAGCCTCAGATCACTTTGTGCAACTGTTTCCATGAGTGTGTCTAAAATTGATGGAGTGCCCCTCTGGAGGAAGCAATATCATGACCAAACCTTGCCCACACCTGCAGCACCCAAAGCAACTGAGGGACATTTGTTACTCAAGCCAATGAAAATAAAAGATCCTTGATCTTATATGTGTTTATGGACTAAAGATGTGCCATCACCGCTCCTTTTTTTGGACTATGAAACTGTCACAGATACAGCGTTTAACATAGCAGTTCACAGTAAAGATGTTGGTAGGATATGAGACAAACAATGGTGTGTTTCACACTGCATGAGTATACATTGATTATACAATCAAGGAACTCCCTGATGATGCTAAATGTTTCCATATTGTTTGGATATCAGTAACGTCTCCACTTTGCCAAAGGGAGAACAGCTTTTTTTAAACCTGGCTTTCTCTTGACCCTTTGAGCCTCCCTCTGAGTGTGTAAATGAAGGCGACAGCGGCTGGCAGGGATTCATTTGTCTGCACATCAGCTCCCCGCCCTCCCCTCCGACGCTGACTTCACCGACTTAAAGTGACAATGAGTTATTCAAATTAGAACGCCTGGAAATTTTTGATAGGCTATTTTTAGCCGCGGCATCTGGTTGGTTGCCAAAAGCTATGGGTTTAGAAGGGTTCCCCGAGTGAGCTGGCTGTCATGTCACAGCGAGCTGTATAATGAGGACGGGGAGGAAGTGTGTGAGCGGAGGAGAGGGTGACGGAGGGAGCGGGGGGGGGGCAGCAAATCCTCCTGTCATGTGGAAACGCTTCTTGTGTTTTTCTCCTTTCTTTCATCAGGATTCGGGCATCTGTGTTCGGCGACGCCCGCTCCTCTGGCGGTTGTTGATTCTAAATTAGCGATGAAAACAGTTTATTGAAACCCATCCTTTGAGTAGAGTGAGTGACAGCAAAACCCGCTCGTGTTTTGTCATCTGTCTGTACTAAAAACAACAAAAAACGTCTTTCATTATGTTGAAGGAAAAGGAGATGGGGAGCGAGGAAGAGGGGAAGCCCTCTTCTCTGCCAGAGAGCACGACCGTTCATTTTCCCCTCCACTGCCTCCTCCGCCTCCCATTTTTCTTCCCCTTCGCGATTCACCATCTTGAGCTGTCAAAAAAAAAAAAAAAAAAAAAAAAAAAAGCCAAGGAAAAAGGTGCCGTTACCATGGCGGCGGCGGATCAAGGGAAAAAGTGCAGACCCGTGTATGACAAAAACATGCTTTTGTTTGGGGACTTCGCTGTAATGTAGGGCAATTCATTACTAGTCTCCTCTTCTTCGCCGTCTCTGATATTTCCTGGGACTCATCACTGTCCTCCCAGGCACTCGCTTTATTTTTATCCTGCTTTATTTAATAAGAGAAATATCACCCAGCCTTCTCTCTATAGAATAAGGCTAAGATGGAAATCAATTACTTGGCGGTTTAATTATGTATGCGCTACGATGGTCTTTTAATGAGCCATTCAGCTAACTACGCTGCATAATGTTGATTTAACCACTGTTTAATTTTAGAATGGGGAGCTGGATGTGACAGAACTTGCAAATACAGACATCATGTCTTTTTCCCAGCCTGCGCCGTCCTCCTCCTACAGGCTGGCTCGGTTATAACACAGCATGTCTAAGCAGATATATTGGATGTGTTTATGGTTAATGGCCTGGACTCTTAAGAAGACAGCCATCAGAAGGTTCTGTAACCCCACTGGAGCTGTTAGGAGGTCCATCATTTCAAATCCACGCTGCGCACACGAGCTTCCCTCAAAGAGTTAAATTCTAGTCAGGATTTCAAGATACATGTCATGTGTATTGTATGTATTAAGCAGACTGTCATATGACAGTGAATTCCAGTGAGAGCGGCGGTGGATGGCAGCCGCTCTCACACTGAAAAGGTCAAAAAAGTGAAAAAGGAGAAAGGCATTGTTCACATTTTAGCCTACATTTCAGTAGGTGGAGTTAGCGAAAGAGCAAAAAGAGAGTAGAGGACTGACATTTCCAGGCTGACCGTGTTTCAGCCCAGCATGTCTTCTTCTGGTGTGCTGATACCACTGCTGGTGGAGAAAATGCTATTTCCCTGTGTGGTTGGTGAATGATTCGGTGGGGCTGACAGTGGTGTGTAGATACTGTAGTGGTTGCCTCAGGGATTCAAACCTATTAATAAAACCTGTGTGTGGAGGTGGCGGCGGGGGGGGGGGGGGACTTTCATCACCTCGACTCCTCAGAGTGTAAGAAGCGTGCAGGTGACAAAGACAACATAAGGAGCCGCGTGTATGCATGTGACCGCAGATGTCAGCCCTTGTCTTTGTGTGTGTCAGTGTGTGTGTGAGTGGGAGCAGGGTGTGTTCAACTCCAAGCATGTTTCAAGTAGTTTATTAAAACCAAGATTCATACAGCACGATTTTCTTTGGATGGGAAATACCGCTGCCTGGAGTACTACTTGTGCAGGGGCAATGTGTTCTCCCATGCAGGTGGTCCGAGTGGACAGTTTTCTTACAACACATCTATTGTCAATGTGTATACATGAGCATTAAAAAATGATCTACATATTGTACATATAAAGAAGTTTTAGTGATATGGAGAAGACTGTTTGGAAAGGTCAGCATAACAGCATCAGGTCAGGGGAAAATGCTCAGCTAAAGTTAGCAAAGCTGCTCGGAGTCGGCTTTTTTCCGACTCCATCCAGCTGCCAAAACCTCTAACCTGGTGGGATGGCAGGTTGCCAAAACTCATAAACAATCAGCTGTGGAATCTATTTGACTTTTGTTTACAAGCCCTGGTTCACTGGTTACCAGGCAACATGACGAGAGGGAGGCAGAGGAGGGAGAGATTCATAAAGAAAAAGAGAGAGATGCTCCTGTCATTAAGTAGGTGATCAGTGTCGCTCCCTGGTGTGTTGTCAGTAACGTGGGCTGGTGGTGATGTGGAGGCAGGGAGGGGGGGGGTCGCTTTGAAGAGACACAACACTACTGAGTGACAGACACAGAGCAACAGACGGAGGGATATCTCTTGCCGGGGGTCTCTGCTTCCAGCTGGAGCTGAGCTCTGTGTCTGTGGGAGAGAGAGACTCCAGCAGAGAGACGGACATGACAGCTCTGCCTGCATGCGTCCTTATTTCTGCACATGTATGCAGTGATGTTAATTGACTGTCAAATAAGGACTAACTGTCACCTGTAGCAATTCAGCAAGTCATCATAGCAAGACGGAAAGAGCTTGTTTATTCCCGTTAAAATACCTTATCTTGATGTAAGTTTGGTACTGACTAACATGGATGCATATTAGGAATATGTGTTGCATTATGAATAGAAGATTGGTCCTTCTTTGTAATCAGGTAGCGTTTCTAAAATGGTAATTGCTTATGTCTTTTTTTTTTTTTTTTTCGGCCTCTTGGGGGCAGCAGAACAAGCTGTCCCTCAATACTACACATATATTATCACCTTATGTTGTTTTGGCTAAGGTGTTAGCAAACAATACATCCAGAACACACAGAGCAACATTAGCATTTATTTAGGCTACGCTCACACTGCAGGCCTTAGTGCTCGTGCTGGATTTATTGCTCGAATCTGATTTTTTTTTTTTTTTTTTTTTTTTGGACTGTTGACCAGTATTAGATTCCATTGTCCACTGACCTGCAATCACACATCATACGACATCACACGCAGCACGCCGTCAGATGGACGTAAACGGAGAGCACTAAGCGCTTATGGTTTCATTTCTAAGTTGATGTACAGTGGAAGCCAGCGAATTTGTGAGGAGATGATAACAAGGTCAAGGATGAGGAGAGAGAGAGCCAGATTTTTAATTATGGCTTTGTGTGGAGCTGTGGCTGCTACTTCTGTACGGAGGTGTGAGCGGATGCGGAGTCGGAGCCAGGAGTGGTGGGATGGTGATCTGAATGGCTGCACAGAAACAGATTCCATCCAGGATTAAAGGATGTGAAGGGCTACCTTACAGCAAGACACTCAAGTGAAACATGAAAGTTGCATGAATCCTGTCAAGACTGAGGTCACACTGCAAAAAATTAGACCTTTATCTGATTGAGGACCACCTCTGAAAGTGGTCCAAATCAGGACTGGAAAACAGACCTGATCCATGTTCACACTGCCATAAAGAAACAGATCAACAGCAATTGGATTTGAGCCACTTGTCCAAAAGGTCAACACTCACTCTCCTCTTCGGTCTGTTTTGATATTCTGAGAAAAATACCTCTCCCATTAGCTGCTAAACGCTCCACTAGTTTCACCAGCTAGCAGCCACCTTTGTGTGCATGCCACTTAATGCTAAGTAGGTGGTGTGCAGTGGGTTTGTGGAGCTAAAAGCAGCTGCCTGCTGTGGGAAACACTGTTGACGAGAGTGATGTGACTGAACCAAAACAGTAAATTTGGGTTCTGTGAAACCACAACACGAGCTGAAAGATGCTAACTCGCTGCCCACAGCTCTGCACTGGGAACTGCAGGTGATAATTCTCTGTGGGTTTGTCACTACAAGCAACACCTTTCACACTGCACACAGTGATTTAATGCACTGGTGGTAGAAAAATAGCGATTTGTGCAGCTTTAATTAATGAGGCTCTGCAGGACATTTATGAACCATCACTAAGCACAACTTTGAAATGCATTTGTGAATCCTTCAGTGTGGATTCATTAATATGAGACTGATCTGACTCCATACTGCATTTTAAGTTTAATAATTCATTATTGGAGGGTTTTTACAATCTACCCAGTTACACTGTAAATTATAACAAGTTGTTAATACATATGTTTTGATCCAGTTGTCCAGTGGTCAGTCACCCATTAGCGGATGAATTGAAGAGTCTATAAAAAGACAAAGCACCTGTCAGGCTGCTGCAGCATAAACAACAGCCAACGCCACCAAAAATTGTCACAGTAATGACCTTTATCTGGTCCATAAAGTCTTGCTAAATGATTTAATAACCATTACTAAAGTCATTGGTCCCAACTATAAACCCACACGTCACATGCATACTGATGGATGCATTCATGTGGACGTGCAGCTTAACACGTCTGCAGACTTCATGTGTGTTCACAGTGGAAAAGCCCTAAATCCAGATTGAAATTAGAACTGGGCAATCATGCAGAAACAGAAGGCAAACCACATACGAGCTCAAACCCCCAAACCCCACAGGTTTAATTATGTCAGCGTGTAGACATGTGTGTGTGCGTGTGTGTGTTTGAGGTCCTCTTGGACTGTGTTAGCACCTACGGGGTCCCCTTAGCTTGATGATGTCACAGCGGCTTACAGAGGACCAAAGCAGCGTCTTGCTGGATGGTGGTCTCGGGCCAGGATCGGAGCGCACAGCCTCCACTCATGGTGTCAAACAGATGGTGGCAGTCCCAAGGAGGTGGAGGCAGCGAGCGCTGTGATTGGCCGAGCCAGCAGGGCGGTTTCTGAAACAGAGCCTGAGCAGAGTGATGGGCTGCCTGTGTTGTGTGTGCGTGGGGGGGGATTTTTCAGTGGGAGGATGCCAAGGTTTGCCCATCCAACGTGTTGCTGTGCCAACAGATGAAGGGATGTACGGAAAAAATGTGTGACCCCATGAGGGTCGATCTGTTTTTAGCTTTCTGAGAGAGTGCTGGAGCTACCAGGATTCACCACAGAATATTTCAAATTCTGGTAGGGTTCAATTAAAGATTCATTTTGGCAAGTCTCAGTCACATGATGACAAATCACTTTCTAGCTTGGCAGCTGATATTCTTTACTATAATTCAAATATTCAACATCTCTATTCCCACATACTGCAGAACTGCATAAAGGCTTGGTTCAAAATTCCCCAAATAACTGCACATTATCTACAAAGACATGCTGCTTTGCATTTTAAAGGATTTTTTTAATGCTGAGCATCATAATTATTATTCTATTCACCTCCTTTTCGTTGGGGTGGCTTGTACAAAATGTCAGAGACAGATAACTCAAAACCTGAGAACATAAATTAAAAGCTGTCTGCGTGTGTAGATGCATTTGGCTCTAAGTGTTCTTTGTGTGTGTTTTGGGTGAATTTACATTTTGAAGAAGAATTCTGTCAAATCTGCTACTATTGAAACTTCATACCTGTTGAGTAGCTGCCTGAAGTGTAAATGCATCCAAGCACCTGAGGAGGTGTTTTGAGACGCACCCGAACCAGATGTTTGTCTCTCAGAGTCCATCAATGGGAGTCATCCCCATGTTTTTCTTAGTTTATGGCTGCTAGCTAGCTAGCTAAGCTGCTATAATCAACTTACTCCTCTCTGGACTATTTTGTAGCCTGGGAAAACCGAGATGGATGCAATCAGATTTATGATCTGGCTAACAGATAAGCGTACAGTATATACAGGGTTTCCCACGGTGGAGGCGCCCCATCTTGCCTGAAATGAAGAGCACCTCCACTAATGGAAGAAATGATCCAACTTGTGTGAAACTTTGATGAAATTTAAACAAGCAGAGGCGCTAATTCACACGCCAAAGGTCACATATTTAAGGAATGAGCTGACTGTTGAGACCATCATCTTGTCACTAAGCTGATAATGAGACGAGGTGCGTCAGGATGTGTCTGATTGAGCTCAGCAGGTGACACTGATTGGGTCACATTGTGCATTTGCTTTGAGGTAATTATTTAGAGCAGCGTATTGTCTGGGATGAAAGAAAGCTTGTGTGTTGACAACCAGGTAAAGTAGACACAAACAGGATGCTACACCGCTGGTTAGACACCAGGATGAGGTTAATTTGGGTGTCAGGAAGTGGACATACAAAACAGAGTCTGAAGCAGACATCAGTGTAAGGTCCAGCTGCACGTTGGCACTGATGTACTCTTTAAGCTCTGAAGCTAATGAATCTCTCACCTCTTACCGCTTGCCTCTCTGTATTAATACATTAAAATCACATTGGTTTTGCCTCCTGGGTAATGACATTATTGCATAGTGTATCAAGATGTGCACACATTAAGATTACCAAAAGTAGTTCTGCCAAGTTTTGAAGGCTCATTTGATCTGCTCCAGTCTGCTGGAGGCTCTAGAAAATAAAGCACGCATGAACTGACCCAGAGGCTGCAGGTTAGTCACATTTGATCCATCACTGATCGTTGACAGGCCCGTTCATCTACTTTAACCTGCAGACCACCAAGTTTTTCCTTTCCATTAGCGTTGTAATGTGACGTCCGTGCCGGCGTATCAGTTACTGTTTACAACCCGGGGCTGCATAGCTCCAGTGTCGGCGCCCTGGCCCGCCGGCTCTGGCAGCTCCGGGCCGAGCGGCAGATGTAATCCCCCGGGGGATCGTGTGATCGAAGCTGTTTGATCTGGCATTTTCCTCATGTCGCTTCCCTCGGCTGCGGACAGGCGGAGTTCCAGGGAGTGGCAGAGGCATCTTGTAAAAAGTGATGTGATTATGAGGAAGGCCTCCCTGCTTCAGGACTGTGACAGCGATCACATCTCATCAGTGTCTGGGGTGGTGATAGGGCTGCTGACTGAATCTGTTAGGTCCTAATAACTAACTGTGTTTGTACAGTACATCTAAAAATACACACAGAGTCTGCAGTTGAAAACAGAGCGCCTGTGAAAGAAGCATTTCAACAATACATCTGCTTTACATCTGCCAGTTATTTTGAAATGTATGCCATTCTTCCCAGTTTTTCCTCACTAACAAGGACTAACGCAGCATGGATGTGATAATAACATGTGTCAGGAAACATGTTTATGATTGATTCTTTCCTGGAGCCGACTTCCTGCTCTTCCTGTGGGTGTCGAGTGACTGATAGGAATCTGAGCTTAATGTGATGCAGCGCTGATGTGAAAACATTCAACTGGAGCACAATGAAATAATGCTAACAGAGAAGCTGGCAAAACAAAATGAAGGTTTCATGCTTGCTGTGTGGATCATCCAGCCAGTTGTTGCGTACAGTGAATAAAGAATGAATAAAAGCAAATGGTTTCTTGTAAGGGGAGAGACAAAGAGCTTTGATATTTCAGTCACACTTAAAGCGGCACTAAAGTATAATGCCTTGCTAGTTGCCCATGGAGACTGAACATTCATTACATTCTGCAGTCCAAACGTGTTGGACAGAAAAAACCTGTTCTAGCAGTCTGGTTCTTAATCAGGAGAGTGCTAAAAAAGTACCGTTTGCTCTTAGCAGTGCTGTCATGATACCGATGAAACTGAAACAATACTGATTGAGACTCGATGCCTAATAGGTCAGAAATCAGCATCCCATCTTTGGGTACTTTTGGGTCAAGAGGTCCCATGTTTGTGTGTGCAAGTGACTCATGGAGACAGCAGTTCTTGAAATTGGTCCAGTATTGAGTGAGAGCGCTGCAGCTGAAGCTGGCTGACAAGAAAGTGGCCGCGTTGTAATCCCCCCGGGCGTGCGCCGTCAAAGTACGTCCATTAAAAGTGTTTGATTTCACCACTGACAGACTCAGATTGTTGTTCTAAGTGTCTTTGCATTATGTAAAGAAACCCTACAGAGATAGAACCTTCTGTGAAAGAGTACGATCCTTTTTGTTTAACGAGAACCAGCCACCAGACTCCATTTACAGAAACAGTCATTTTAACATTGTAAAACGCACTTCATTCAAAATTGACAGAAACAAAGCAAATCTCACTGAATCCTTCTTAGTTTGTCTTTCACTGTTCAAACAATCACCACCAACTCTGATTTGGTTGAAATAAACTCTTAATTCAGCGAATCGGGAGAGGAGCGAGAGCGAGGGCGAACATCAGAGAAGCAGCATGTACAGCCAGAATATTTTCACATCTAACTCTGGGATTGTTATCACGAGACCTGATGACCAGAGATTTAAATATGTCGGACTTCAACAGATTTTTCCCACCAAAGTTTTCAAAAGTAATTACCGGATGACAGAAACCCTGCGTTGCATTATGAACAGATTATCTTGCAATTTAAATGTTCACACTAATAAAATAAAAATGATAATTTAATAATAATCTTAACCAACTAATATTTCTGGTGCCCACTAGCAAGAATATATATATATAGATATATAAACACACACTCACACACACACACACACACATATATATATATATATATATATATATATATATATATACACACACACACACACACACACATCTAGTCATCTGACATTGTGGCTGGTGTTAAGTTTCACAGTTTCACAGAACACCTGACGAGAACAGACAGTCTCTGAGCACTGACCCTCCTGCTCACCCACAGTCTGTGTGCTGTTTCACCATACCCTCCCTATCCTCCCTGTGCTGCACCCTAACCGGTCTGTCACGGCACATGTTGAATCAAACACGAAGGTCGCAGGTTTGACCTCTGCAACAGCCACCTTGGCCATTATCAGCTGTGCCAATGAGCGAATATCTCTGCAGCTAAAAGCCTTAAATCGAATGAAAAAGATGGCGAAAGAATGGGGCGCGTTCTTGGGCTAAATTAGATCTGCATTGTTCAGAGGTCTGCGCTCCAGCCGCCCTGCGCTGCCTTCAAATTTCCAGAAGTGCCGGACTTATTTAGAATGCAGAGCGTGTGCACTGGAAATCAGGATGTCGAGAAGCATGTGCCTGTTGCAATCACATGGTAGAGTAGCGCCTTTGCATTTTTAATGTCTGTCATAAATAACCTTGTGAGGCTGTGTGTGTGCATGTGTGTGTATAAACAGGGGTATCAGTGTGTGCATGTTAGTATACTCTGTATGCATGTGCATTTGGCATCTGGCTTGTTTAATGTGACATGATTCAGCTGTTAAAAGCCAGTGTGCTCTGGTGAGATGGTGCGCCCTCGCTCTGCAGACGCGAACGCAACAAAATTACAGCCCAGCACGAGACTGCAGTTGTCATTAGTTGGCGCAGCATCCGGGCAGCCAAAGGAAACAGCTCAGGTGGTCCAGCTGTTCCTTTTAGCCAATGTCACGATGATAAGGAGGCAGAGATGTAGACACAGAGAGGGGTGAGACGGACAGAAAGTTGAGTTGAGCAGCAGGAGGAGAATTGCAAAATCCACCCTGAAGTACCTCTAATACGTTCCTCAAAACTGTCAACAGTGTGCCTTGGTCTGATGCCTCATGTACATCATTTGGAATGGATGGTAGAGATGGGAAAGACTCGTGTTTAGAGCTCGTGGCCATTCGCTTCATAAGACAACTCAAGAAGATTATACTACAGAGTTGGTTGCATGAGGATTAAAAAGCTTGGATTGGCAATACAGCATTATATCCATTAAATCTGAGGCATCCGTATTGCTTGACTTTGAGATACTTTCATATCAGTAAGCACCGGCTTGGAAATATCAAAGCAATGCAGTCGTAAAAATACGACTTGGATATTGAGGTCAACACTGTGCAAATCAGAAACGAACAACGTGAAGATGGCATTATTTCCTGAGAATAAAAGTTTTCCATTGCATTTACTTTGCGCTGATATAGACTGATGATTTGTGTGCTGTGCTCTCCGGCCATGCCTCTCTTACTGCAGTGGTCCAGTCCAAGTGGAGATGTTTGGGCCGTCGACGCCTCTGGAGGGAGACTGTGAACGTGGAAGGTCTTCGGTCTCATAAAACAAGTGTGAGAGAGTGTTATGACATAGGCTTTTTACCAACCTTCAGCCTTTATTACAAGGACTTTTTAATTATTTTTCATCTCATGATCACATTTCTTAGCAAAAGTGGTCAAACAGTGAAATCCTTTACGCACAGTACACTGCACTGCATAGTGTTACTGTGCAGGTTTACAAGTGAGATGAACAGCACAAATGGTGTCTTGTTTGCTCCCGCCTACGACCTATTAATCTATAGAAGAGGAAAAAGACTCCAATTTCTATATTAACAGCAGCTTCAATAGACCAAATGCAGTGCAGTAACAAGCTGGAGATGGAAACATGAAAACCGGGCTCTCTTCCTGTAATCTGTGAGGTTTCTTTCAGTACAAGTCGACATAATAAGGCAGAGGGAAAATGGATGAAACCTGAAAGCAAATTACAAGTTTGTATTCAAATTTAGATTTTAAAATTACTGTGTTTCTAAAAGACAAGCGAAGACAACACTTTTGCCAGAAGTAGAGGTGTGTGTGAACATGTGGTGAATAGGACGATGGCTTTCAGTCATGCAAACAGAGTGAATAACATTAAGTGTTGGCATATACTGGCATTTCTTTGAATCGGTGCTGGGTAACCCCATGATACTGTCATTGTGCAACATGCGGGGCTTTAAAAACACGCCAGTGAATGAGCCAGACAAACACACACTCTTATAAAACGATAAAGACATATGTACAATATATAAAGAGCGCGTGCAAACAGAAGTGGAGTGAATGCACGCACACAGTTCAGGAGCAGGGTGACCCAAATAGTGGCAATGATATTTAGAGAGTGTGTGAGTCATGCAATCCAAAAACAAGGCAGGGTGTGAAACGACTTCTTTAGAGCTCAGTAGGCAGAGCGCACCAGTGGAGGGATTGTGGGAGGAAGGTGGAGAAGGAGCATAGTAGGCTGCGTGTGTGGAAATCTGCTCCGTCTAGCTCTCGGAGAAAGCCGTGGATGTTTGCAGATTGAGCCTGAGAGTGTTCCAGGGCAGCGGAAAAGCTGGATGTGAGCTCTGCATCTGACAGGTGGTTCCATAAACACTTTGCAAAAGAAGACCAAAACAAAACAAGATCTGTGTGTGACTCATCATCGAATGCTGTTACCATACAGATTCAGCCACAGTGTATCCACATGCTATCATTTTGTCAGCCAAAGATCCAAGTTACTTGCTTTTTTTTCCTTTTAATAACAGGCTTAGGTAGTAGTGCGTCATACTGATGCATTCTGGACTTAATGTTGTATTATCAGTGCCACTGGCGTAGCTCTGAAATTGTAAACGTTTTCCTCAGTGCCACTTTCCTATTCACATCCATCGCATTCCCTTGTTTCCAATAACATTTGAGCAAATTGAATATCCCACGACATTACCTTTTTTCTTCCCTATCACCTCGCCTGAAGCTGGTGAGCATGTTGGGTCCTAATAAAAACTCCTTATGTCTATGCATTCCTTCATGTTGGCATTAAATATGAATGAAGGGGTTACCAAATAGCACCCAAGAGGACTATTTAAGCATCCCTGTCTCCGCCTGACATTGCCATTGGACACAGTTACCCAGACACAGGGGGGACGAGTGAGAAAGGATGGCTTTCATTTGGAGCCAGTTTAACATTGTAACACCTGTGTTGTGTTCTATATTGAGACACAGAACAAATGATCACAGACAGTGTTGGAGATGACAGAATGGAGAAAACTGTCTGAATCCTGCAGGAGAGCATCAGCACATTTGCTAAAAAGGTTGAGTCGGCTCCACCGCTTTGCAACAAATGTCCTACCCGTGTCCTACCAATGAATTGCTAATTAATTGAATACCTAAGAGGCAGAGTGGGAAAGTTGTGCACAGGATTTGACGTGAGAATGGCATCAATTTCCAACTACCTGTCCTTTATGAGGAGTTTGTAAGAGGTAAGGGTCATAAAATAAATCTGAATCATTGCTTTTTTTCTTGTTTATTACCACAAATTTTAGTTTAATTTTACTGAATGGGAACAAATCCTTCCTTAATTGATCTGGTCACACCTAGTACACATAAACGATCTGCGAGGAGGAGTCACAAGTAGACGCTGCTTCATTGTAAGGGGTCACTCGCCAAAAAGGTTTGGAACCACTGATCTACGTGATGCAGTCCGTCATGTTTGGATTGGTCTAGCTGCTACTTTAATGCATGAAATTTAAAAACACTCCAGCGTGATGATGACATGCAAATACAAAATCACAAAATAAATACAGTGCTCAAAAAGAATCACCTTTTCCCAACACTGCACTGACTCTGAAGTCTTATGTTTGCTTGGTTGAGTTAACCACTTTCCTCCTTGCTTTACTGCCAACTGCCGAGCACACCAGCAGTACTAAATTAAATCTGACTGCACCTGCATTCCCATGCTACATTTCCACCAGGACCAAGAGGGAAGTCTGTTTATTTGTTGGTCTTGGTAATAGATTGCTCCTCTCCCTGGAGTCCATTCAAATTGATGCAAGTTAATTAAACTTGTCTGAGTTCAGTCTCTTCCTCAAGAGTAAATGAATTGATTGATCTAGAATATCAAGGTGCAAACAAGTAGAAATATAACATAATGTGTTTTCTGTTTTTCTCTTTTCCTCTCCTGTAGTTTATTGCCTTTGCGTCTTTGTTCTTCATCCTGGTCTCCATCACCACCTTCTGCTTGGAGACCCATGAGGCTTTCAACACCATCATCAACAAGACTGAGCTGATGCGGAACAGCAGTGTGCCGGATTCAGGCCCGCAGTATGAGATTGAAACTGACCCTGCGCTCACCTACGTGGAGGGCGTTTGCGTCTTCTGGTTCACCATTGAGTTCCTGGTGCGTGTGACCTTCTGCCCGGTCAAGTTGGAGTTTGTTAAGAGCGTTCTCAACATCATCGACTTTGTGGCTATCTTGCCTTTCTACTTGGAGGTAGGGCTAAGTGGCCTTTCTTCAAAGGCTGCCAAGGATGTGTTGGGTTTCCTCAGGGTGGTGCGCTTTGTTCGTATCCTGCGTATCTTCAAGCTGACACGTCATTTCGTGGGGCTAAGGGTGCTAGGCCACACGTTACGGGCCAGCACCAATGAATTCCTGCTGCTCATCATCTTCCTGGCATTGGGAGTGTTAATTTTTGCAACCATGATCTACTACGCCGAACGAATCGGTGCTAAGCCCAATGACCCCACTGCTAGCCTCCACACCAAGTTCAAGAACATCCCAATTGGTTTCTGGTGGGCGGTGGTAACCATGACAACACTGGGCTATGGCGACATGTATCCAGAGACCTGGTCGGGCATGGTCGTTGGTGCATTGTGCGCCTTGGCCGGTGTGCTGACGATAGCCATGCCTGTGCCCGTTATCGTCAATAACTTTGGGATGTACTACTCCCTGGCCATGGCCAAGCAGAAGCTGCCCAAGAAGAGGAAGAAGCACATCCCTCAGATGGTGCAGGGAGGGTCCCCCACCTACTGCAAAGCTGATCTCAACACCACCTGCAACAGCACTCAAGGTGACCTGTGCCACGTCAAAGGGAGCAGGGTACTAGAACGCAACCGCTCAGGTAAGACCATATCACCAGACCAAGGCTATGTGGGGGAGAAAATTATGAAAAACCACACCACTGCAGTAAAGTTCAGGTTTCACAGAATGGTTTTATATATGTTGTGGCAGAAAACGAGAACCCATAAGGGACCTCATCTCAGGTAGAAAGCAGTGGCCGTTTGACAGATTCCCCTCTGAGACCAGAAATGGTTTTCCCTTGGAGACTCAAGAGCACCACAGCTGCTTCCTCACAGTACACTGAGCTCTTTTGCCTTGCAGTCTTCATCTCTGGTTGCCACAGTGATGAGGAAGGCAGTGCAAAAGGTATTGAGAGTAGGAGATGGCTGTGTGAAATAGCTCATGCTGATAAAAATTCAGAGTCCTTGTGTCCAAGTCTTTCCTCCAGGAGGGATTGTTCATTTGTTGTTCAGACCGTAGGTGGCTGTTTTTCCCTCTGGGCCCGTGCCAGTAATTTACTGTTACACATCTGATATTGATGGAAATTAGTGTCGACCTCCGTATGCTTACTTTCTTTGAATTGTGCAGCAGACGTTCCTGAGGGTAGGTGCGCATTCTGGACTCTTCGCAGTCTATTTGTTTATTACATCTCAGAGTCAGAGTCTATATTAGATAAGTATAGAATAATTCATGCCTCATCTGAGTGCACAAACAGAATCAATCTGGTTTACTCACCTCTGTGATTTCCTCAGAGGTCATTTAAAATATACAGTCTGCGAGGTTACGTTCCTCTTAAATGTCCTTTGCTGTGTCCTCATGACTTATGTTTCAATGTGAAAGCTTCCATTTAACATATGTACTGTATGTTCAGTCACATGTGAGAGGGCATGTCAGTTTCTGGGATTTATTCTGGGATAGACATAATATAATGATCTGAATCTAACCTTTACAGTAACCCTAAGAAATTCATTTTTGGCAATTGACTGTTAATGGAAATTCTTTGTGTCGCAGACAGAAGTATATTAATGGTAAATCTGCCACTTTTATAACTTAGCTGACAGAAAGCTTGACAGACATAGCAACAATAAATAATGTGGTCTTATCGGTCAGTTAGACTGCTTAAAAAAAAACAGTCACATTATTTAATCTTTAAACAGCCAAAACCTGTTATTCCCCTGTTCCATAGACCTCAGTTTTCATCCAAAAACTGTTAGGACATATTCCATCATTACGATGGACTCTGCCAGCCACAACTGCCACTGCGTTATCAATCTCTGGAAAGTAACTTAATGTCTGGCAGACGTTATTACACTGGCCTCCTTCATTGTAATGATGGAGTATGTCATCCAAATGCAACAGTATGGCTCTTTTATGTGCTTTTAACAGATTCTGGACAGAGGCAAATGCTAGCTAATACTGGTTTGATAGCTGATCTGATAAATTCATTGCTGCTATTAATAATAATGTGAACAGCAACCTAATCCTTATCTGTGGTATATGCAGGTGTCCCACAACTAAAGATGTTTATTTTATTTTTTATTCTTACAAAAGCTCTGGCTCATAAGAAAACAATGTGTCTCTCTCATTCCCTGGAGCTCCACACACCGTCTGACCTTCGACCTGCACGGCGGTGCTCGTGACATTTGACGCAGGCTTTTTATGTGGGAGGCTGTTTGATGTTTGTTGTGACTGATTCCCCTGTCTCCTCACCTCCGCTGACCCTGGAACCTCCCTTACTCCCGCACACACAAACCGCCTTTCACTGCTTATGCTGCGTGACACTGAGAATACACCACTGGGAAATATATTTCCAATTGATCGTATGTTTTGTATTATTAGTAGCAGCATAATTAAAGCTACTTTTTCTATTTCAATCAGAAATTTTAAAGACATGTTTTCAACTTTTGAATTTGAGGGATTTTATCACGAACACTGTAAGAGTGAAACAGTGCACTCCAGTAATCAAATCAAGTCAGTTTTCTTTGTATAGCCCAAAATCAGAAATCCCAGTAAAAGCCAATCTGTCTCACTGTGATTCTTGTATTCAGTGTGGAGATATTACACTGAAGAATTGTGCTGCAGAGAAATGTTTCTGACATTAAAGTTGCACAAGGTTAAAAGTCAGACTGACAGGAAGTACTGTAGTTGCCCAGCAACTTGAATCTTAGATGGAAGGATACAGTTAAAACAATTTCTATCATATTATCTAATTATTTAATATCTCTGCTGAATTATTGACACCGTTACTGAGGCTTTAGTGGAATGGTAAGTTCATTGCTTAAGGCTTTTTTCATTATTTAATCAACTGTTATAAACTCAGGATTCAAAGCTTAAACCCCCTTCAGAGTATTAGAAGTTGTATGGATTGAAGAAACTGGATGTTACTGGAACCAGTAAAAATATTTCAGCTCTCTAACCTGGCCTGTCCTCTCTGACAGTGCTGTCAGCAGACTGCAGTGGGGGCAGTGACCTGACCATGTCTCCAGAGGAGAGGGTCCCCATGCGAAGGTCCAGCACCCGGGAACAGGACCGCCGGAGCGGGGGCACGTGCTTCCTGCTCGCTGCTAGTGACTACACCTGCCCTACAGATGGAGGGCTACGAAAAACAGGTAACTGCATGTGGGAATTCACGTGCTTTTCAATGTGATTGAACTTTAGATAAATGTTATGGATAAATTCATTCTGTTAGAGTAGAGTCTTTTAAAAGCCATGCAATATTTTCTTGTTTAAGAGAATCACTCTGAAATCCATGCTTGCTCTTGTGCATCAATACTGATTCATTAGTCATCACTTGTAAGTCTGGGTTAGGATTCATCTCAAAGGGATGTCCTGTGACCACCAGGTATATTTTTCACTCTTCATAGAGTCAGAGTAGTTTATACTTCAGATGTGTTTTACCATTAAAAATACAGACACCAGAGCAAATCTTAAAATCTCAGACATCAGTCAAAATCCTCATCAGCTGATCCGTATCCTTAGTGACTGGGACACCAACATCCCTGAAGGGGGGAAGGCTGGTTGTTCAGGCCTAGTCAGCTCAGGTAACGTAACCTGTGGATCTGCTGTTCCGGCTCTCAGCAGTGACACACAGCACAACTTTTTTGGCAGTTCTGAGGGGAAACAGCGTCCGTGCAGCTGACTCAGAACTGTTGCTTTCCTCACAATTTATTCATGTTTTCTTGTTGCCTGGAAACACTTGAATAAATTTCTGACCCTGTGGCTCACTTTTTTGGCTGTTGCCAGGTTCGTTGCCCATCTACCGATCCCAGATAGATCGCCCAGTGTATCATTGGCCACTAAGGTGATGATACACCAGCAAATATTTCAGATATCTCACAGGGGAATTAAAAAGGTTCAAGTAATAGATTTTAATCCCATCAACTCATAAACACATTGACTTCTTCATTTATATATAACAAGAGGCTACTGTCTGAGCTAATCGGTAGCCAATACACATAACATGCAAATCAAATAAACATAAACTACTGACCAAGTTTTTATCTGACACATCAGACTTGTTGCATATATTCTATCTATTATGTTACTGAACTGTAATAGGTTCATAAAGGCACAGTAAAGCTTAGTTTCCTTCAGAACACATGTCAAAGCCTTGTAATTGACCCTGTGCTAAGCTCCGCCCGCCTCTGTAATACCTGTCAATCTTTCCATTCTTTACTATGATAGTGGTGGCAGATTTACCACTCAGCATTTTTTCAATAGGTCTTTGACTTCATACAAAAGCAGTCAGCCACAATTGAAGTAGTCAGCCTGGCAAGCTACCTAACATTAAAAGCTTGTGTTTTGATGTTAGTTAAAACTGTTAACATAAAGTATGCATGATGACACTACCCACATGATATAAGGCTGACTTTGAAACGTAAAGAAAATGGAAACAAAAGAGCAGCATTGTCCTTGTATTGCAAAATAGAAGTTAGCCCCAATAGTGCAGATGTATATTAAACTAGGTTAGATGCATCCTTTATTGTTGGTGTTTTCAACAATATGTTTCACTTTTACATGAGAAAAGGTTTTCAAGATGAAGACTAGCAGATGACAAATCTGTCTCAGGTAAACTCCAAATTCAGTGCCAAGCATGACAGAGCTGCTAACATCAGCCTAAACGCTCATCTAACAGCATCTGGGCCCATTGTTGTTCCAGCTCCCAGGTAGTGAGTGTATAAGTCCTAACTAAGGACTAACCAATCCTACCTGTAACCAAATATAAGTGTGCTAACTGCTAGCCTCGGAAGTAAACGTGGCTGCTGCAGGCCTGCTTTGCCTACTTATGGTCGCTAAACAATCAGTTACCAATTGCTGCTTAGGAAGGCTGAGCAAACAGTCAATTCCAAGCCCTTTGTATAATGTTGTTAGTGTGAATTTATGAATGAAGAAGTCAATTTTCCTGTGTCAAACACTGAGTTGACCATTGCTCTTGTTTCTGATTGGACAATGTTGAAACTTTGCCAGCAAAGTTTACTGAACAATGAAGCCTGACTAGATGTATAAGCAGTATGCATTGTTTCCAATGAGAAACATCATTAACAAAATTTGTCCACAAATTTTGCTGTCAGATTTGTCCAGTTGTCAGTCATCACCTTCAGCCCTGTAGCACACCATCAGTGGAAAGGTCAGACTCAGAAAGGGCTTGACCTTCCGAACACTTTGACCCAAGCTAAAGGTCATCGTGAAGTTCACATCTGCTGACTTACCGCCAAGCCGTGTTGCTGTTCCATGCGGCCGAAAAGGTCATGAACTAAAATATATGAAGTGAGCAGTTCCCACGGTGGAAATGAGGTCATACTGCGGCTGATTTGATAGGTGGTCCCTGCAGCTAAATCATGAAAGATTGTACTTCTGTAAAGTACTTTCAGTTAGTCTCTTTTTGACCACACTGAAAAAACATTTAGACTTTACGTGAGGCCTAAAGCATGTTTGTCAGATTAATTCCTCTGTTTTATCTCAAGCATCTTGAGGCTTTAATGTTGTGTTAATCTGCACTGTGATGTGGAAGCGTTAAGCCTTGGCTAATTACCTTCTATCAGAAGTTAACTGCTTCTCCAGGAGGCTAATCTAAATGTCCTGCTCTCGTTGTTATTGGTCTATAGCCTCATAGCACCACTGTGCTCACTCTATAGCAGGCAAATCAATGAGATCATACCATGAGAGCGCCACTCTGTAAATTGTTCAATTGAATTTCAGCTTCTGTTTGGTGAGAATTCAAATGAGATAATACATCATTCAGGTTCACTCATTCTGAAATGGGACAAAATCTAAATAATTTGTCAACGGTTTTCAAGCTGGGTATTGAGATAGACGAGCAGGCTCAACCATTGTACATAAAGTCCACATCTTCTAGAGACCACATCCTGGTGGTCTCTCTCACAGCAGGGCACCTCGCCAGACTTGTTTTTTTTTGCCGTAGGCGGTCAAGCAGTGGCGCCTTCGCCTCTGTTGCTTCAGCCAGCGGTTGAAGCTGCCGCCACGCTGACACCAGCCCCTGCTACCTGTTGGCATAGACCCAGGCTACCCTTTGTTTTGCCCCCTCAGCTGGTCCTGAAACAGTCCTGGTTTAATTTACCCCCTTCCCCTCAGTGAGGCAAATGGTGCCGTATGCAGTATGGTAATGAGACCACGTTTCCATTAGCTGTTCCTCATCAGTGTTTACGCCAGCTGATTGGCATGCTCCATTAACGATCTGGCTGCTTTGGCTTGCTTGTTTATTTTGCACCAAGTGACCGAATGCAAATTTGCCAGCGTGCATCACATGCTGTGTTTTTACAAGTTTGAGCTGTTGTAAAGTGTGAATCTGTACAAATGATTGAAGCAATAATAGTAATTAAGGTCTTTTTAATCATCCTCATCATCATCAGTATGTGCAGGCTGCAACCTGAACTTCAGTTGTATTTGATACAAAATGTGTATGTTGGTAGTCTTAATGTGTATGTTATATATTTGGAATAAGTACCTCAATGTGAATTAGCACAAGCATTCCTAAACTTAGTAAAATTTATGGTCTTTAGACTATTTCCTGTGAGAGAAAATGCTAATGATGATGCCATGAGATGAATGAGTGCTGATGTATGATTCTATTCAACCACACTAGCTTAAGAACAACAATATCTCTTATTTGATGAAGATTTTAACTCTGGCAGACTGGAATTTTACTCACACAGGCAGAGGAGACTAAAGCAATCTGATTGGTTGAGTGAGTGGGCGGAGCCAGAGAACCAGTTTTAGCTGAATGGCAGCTTCAAATGCAACGTAGAAATTGATCAAAATAGAAATGAAAGTAAATTCATAACTTCATTCATTCATAACCCATTCCAATCATTATGTTGGAACATCAACATGTTAGCTACGGGCCTACCGAGCTAGCTGTAGGCTATCTTAAGGTCCAGCTAAACGTAATGCAAACAGACGTTCTGGTGCAGCTAATTTCAAATCACGCCAAGTAAGAAAAAGGCGTGGTTGACAGCCTCCTAGTTGGAATTCCAAGTGAGAGATATTGATATCTTGCACTTGGTGAAAAGAAGTACAGAAGTGTCAAAGCACAGGCTGACGCTAAACAAAACGCAGTATTAATGCTAACACAGTCCAATCAGCTAAAACGACCTCGGCTGCATGAAGCCATGTCCATGCTGCTGTCTAATGTCGGAAATTTCAGGTTCTTTTAAATTTCAACATAAAAGTGAAAACAAGACAAAGCCAACCCAAATGCCAGCAACAGTCACAGCCTCCTTTTTACTTTTTGCAGTGGACATTTAAAATTTGTCACAGCAGGAAACGCACAGATGCACCTAAATCACATTGATGGCGGCTCCATTCCATCCAGGTGTGCTAGTGAGCGTGGCATTAGTTAATTGGTGCAAGCGAATGGTGCACACCTCCTCTTTGATCAGCTGAATTGATTGAATCAGAATTCATGTTGGTTTTGACACTTTTGCTGAATGATGTGTGAGTCATAGCCTGACTCACACTTACAACTAGACGGCTGATTCAGACGATTTTTCCTGCTCGGCTGCTCATAATTACACTCTGAATGATGTGATGTGAATGCCTTGTTTTCAAATTAAGTAGCCTACTTTGAGAGCGAAGAATGAAATAGCTTACACGAGCTTACAACCTGCATTTAACTATGCACTTCTAAATGAGTCCGAGGCGTCAGTTGGACAGTATCTTTTCTGCTCAGATAGGGTTTTCTGTGTAGATGGAATGCATCGTGCACCAGGAAAACCGTAGTTCTTTGGCTCTACCCACCGAGGATTAACTCAGCCAACAGAGGGGCTCCAGCTCAAAGCATTTGCCTGTCTAAGACTCCAATCTGCCTTACTGTCATGGTCAGGAAATGTGCTGTGCATGCACTCACCATACAGTATGTTACTGTTGCTCTGTCTCACTCCTGTCTCCTGTCTTGTCTCGGTTCACTCGGCTGGCTCGGACTCGGATCGTTGCCTGCCTGCCTGCCTGCCTGCCTGCCTGCCTGCCTGCCTGTGTGTGTTCATGTCCTGTTCCTGCACAACCACCACCACCACCACCACCACCACCACCACCACCTCTCGTTCGCCCCCTCATCTGAAGGCTATGAGAAATCCCGGAGCTTAAACAACATAGCAGGCATGGCTGGTAACGCCCTGAGGTTGTCTCCTGTGACCTCGCCCTACGGATCGCCCTGCCCGCTGCGGCGCTCCCGTTCCCCCATCCCCTCCATCTTGTGAGACATCCAGCCCTTGGGCCACTTTGGCCTAAAGCACCCCACATCTTACCCCAAACAAACCACCTCCCTTTGGTATTATATCTGAGCTCTGTTCTAGATATTGTGACTAGTGGATAAGTACTTAACTTTGTAGCTAAGACTAATGTTAGTGGCATGGGCAACCTGAGCAACTCCTTCCTCTCCCCTTTCCCTTGAAGGTACATGTGCTTAGCTTACTTCCTTAAGTAACTGGTCAGTTCTCCTGTGTCACTTGGAGTCCCCTTTAGTTCGATATTGTCGTACTATGAGACTTGCAATAAAAACTGACTGGTGGCTTCAGAAGTAGCAGCCATAACATTTAACAAAGGACAAATTAATAATCAGGGATATTAGATGTTGCTATATTTAGATACCTTGAAAAAGACGTGCTTCCAAAAAAAAAAAAAAAAAGGAAAAAAAGTGAGATGTCACTTCATTTTAACCTCATACGACTGTGACTGTCTTTGTTTTGCTACTTTATTTTTGGGATGGAGACGGGAGGGACGGAGGATTGGTCTTTCAGGACTGTGTTTCGACTCACTCAAGCACACACGCTGTACAGTCAGTGTCACCCTTCACCTGCTGCGGGGCCTGCTCATGTTTTTGCATGGATCATCCTGTAACCATCGTCTGCAAGCAATGTGGTGAGGGGGGCAGGGACGAGGCGAATAGTGAGGAGAGCTCATATGTACACTTCCTATATATGAGAAGGAGTATTTTTTTTTTTTTTTATTAAATGTTATTATGTTGGAGTTTGGGGGCTACACTCGACTTGTATTGTGTCTCATTCGGCATTGGCTTCACCAACAATCTTCGTAGCAGACTAAAAACACAGAATGCCAGCTGGGTGATCGTTCCTCTCTGCATGTATGCTGCTATTTCTGACTTTTTCCCCCCACTTTATTTATTTATTTATTTATTTATTTATTTTGGATGCAGTGCCACCAAAGTGCTGTTGTGTCTCTGATTGTTCACTCACAGATAGCTGCAAAGACGTTGTCTTTACTGGTTTCACACAAGCAGAGAGCAGCGTTCTATCTTAATGGCTTGAGGGAAGGCACCGCCATGGTGGAAAGGTAACCTTCTGAGTAGGTGTGAGGGTCACATTGCAGTGCATAACCCTCTCACCCTTTTGGCTGTTCTTGTGTGTGTGTACTGAAAAAGGGGTTATTCAATAATCCTAAAAAGAGATGCCTGAATGTGGTTGCTGAGACAAGTGTAGACAAACATGCACTCTTGATGGCACTGTTAAAGGTGCTGCTTGTAGCATTTCAGTGGATGATTATCGCATTAATATTGACACCTAAGTATAATTAGTGAGATGAAAAACTGCATTTTGCAGCCAGATTTAGTTTGAAGTCTGCATGATTTGCACCCCGAGAGCAGATTTGTTTGTTGTTTGCAGCTGATAGATAACTTTCTCCACTTGTGCTCTTTTCACTGCACAGTTCACACTTCATATCAGCCATCACCAAGGGCTACCAGCTGCTCTCAAATCCCCAAGCCAGACAGACTAACCTGAAGTCCCTTAGAACAGTTCTCATATCACATCTCATATTAAACCAAAGCAGCCTTCGCTTTGTCATCGTTCATTCATTTTTTGTTCACGACAAACATAAATTGCCTCGGTGCGCCAACAGGTGTGGGACAGCAGACATAACCATGCAGCACCATGATGTACCTCACCCATCCCTACAGTATGTCTATACCAGTAGCAGATGGTTGCTTAGCAACTGGCTCACAGCTAGATGCATCTTCCACACAGCTCGGCGAAAAGTCAAACAATTAAAAAGAAGAGCTCTCTCAAACATTCCTCTTTGTCCCTTCACCAAAATTATTGAATCACCCCACTTAAACCACTGCAATATACAGTCGAGCTTTTCTAATTCTGGATGTATGCTGGACGAGCACCATAGATTTGTACTGTGTCCTCATTCTTTGTGCATATTGGAAATAGCCGGTCTGTGCAGGCAAGTTCTTCTGAAATGATGTTCAGCAAAGACAGATTATGCATTTCTGATATTTAGAGATGTGTTTATATTTTATTTAGACAATTCATTTCCTATTTGAATGCCGGTGGGATAAGTCATCAGTATGAGGACCTATTGCAGTGGGAGGACCGCATTTGGAGCCACTCCAGCAGGACAGTATGGACGAGGAGGCCCGCAAAAACAATGACTGACAGCCGCCCAGCCAGTGGCTCACTGAGCAGGAGAGGAAGTTCATGATCAAACATAAATCCCGGGAGGACTTTGACAAGCATTTACCTATTCCTGATTTCTCTTTTTATTTTCCTGTTTTGGACCTGCAGAGGGGAAAAAAAAGGAGAGCAAAGCAAACTGGACACGTCCTTAAAAGAGACTATCTACTGTATAGATATTGCTCCTGTAAATAAGACAACAACACAGCACATCTGGGCCAAGCGGCCCCGTCCACACATCTGTCTTTTTGATGGCGAGTCAGGTAACAAGGTGGTTGGTTGCTGAGGTGCGCCATGACACTCAACATCAATCACTTTTCTTGCTGTGGTGTCCCTCCTCGCAATAAGTGTATTAAGATGTATCAGTTGAGGCACTTTGTGTTCTAAAAATGGAGTGTATTCATATATGAAATTCTACATACAGTATATACAGTATAGAGAGACAAACGTGCTAAGTTGAATAAATGTGACATTACGGTCATCTCTGCTTTTGTTTCCCTTGGTAATTTTCAGTAGGTTAATTGCTCTGCTGTGTGTTAGTGTGTGTGTGTGTGTATCCTAAAAACCAGGGTAAGATCTGCAGTTTGAAAGGCCAGGTCAATGGAAACCAATGAGTGGACTTGATGCTGTCACTCTTCCAGTTAGTTTTAGCACAAACATGAATGAGACAGAGTTCCCCTGTGATGCAGTCGCCGTTGTAGAAGTCCCCCCCCCCCTCCCCCCGCTGTGCATTGAACATGCAATTACCCTGCATTTGTGCTGCAGATGTTTGTCTCTTCACACACCAAATTACTCTTACCGGACTATTCCTCATAACTCCTGGTGGCTAAAGACAAAAAAAAAAAAAAACTGCATAACTTGATTCTTCCAAACTTTGCAAAAGTGTAGCAGAAGTTTAGCAAGTTATAAAGTGGGACTTCTAGAATGGCTACATCTGCACAGTAGCAATCCCATGTACCCAAACAATCAGATCGGATTTGCAATAAGCACCCGAAAACTAAAAAGCGCCGATCCACACTGTGATTTCAGCAGCCCGTTAAGAGACGAAGGCGGAAGGAAGACAGGTTGAAAATGCGGCTCCAAAAGCTGACAGGAAGGACTGGCAGGTGTCATGTCGGCTGCGACCTGCACAGTTGTTGGCTAGCTGTCAAGTGTCACCCTGTACCCACAATCCTCCTCGTGTAGTACACACGCTGCTTCACTCTTTGAATTGACAAAGGGGTACCGTTCTTTGTGTATTTTTAGGATGACGTTGTAACTTGAAAAAAAAAAAAAAGGTGTTTATTTTTTTGACTCCAGAACATGTATTTTTGTGTCTTAATGTTGAGTACATTGCTCTTACCTGTAAAAGTCATGGTAGTCTGATGCTGTGCTTCTCCATCGTGTCCTCCAACTGTCAGGCTTTTGATCCGAGTTCATGTTTTGTATGTTTTAATGTGAGGAAAATTCTAGTTTGAAGTCTGTATTTGTGGAGCCTTTTGTTGGCATTCTAAAGTGCATGCTGAAGAAAAAAAAAAAACCATTATGTCAAACTGTTGAGAAAAAAAAAAAAGAATAAGGTGACATACTGTATATCACGTTCAAAACAATGTGTATAGAGTAAAGGTAAATGCTATGTGAGAGATTCACATAAACTATTTATCTTTTAACTCATTGTTTCTTTCTTTGCTTCGTCTGACCTCTTTTCTTCCTAACAGTGATCTCTACTGTAAAATACAACTCACAGCCAGAAATACGGGTTCACCATCAAAGTCCCGGATTGTAGTCAATTATGTCCAGCAGCACAAAAAATATCTTAGCACAAGGCTTACTTACAAGCTCAATGAATTATGGGAAACTAAAGGGTTGAAAGAAGACTGCACCCTTTAGTTGATCCACCTTCACCTGGACAAAATTTGGATCATCTTCCTGTAATAAGACGTGACCGCCTGCTTGAAGGGGCTTCTTTGTTCAATGCTGCACCTCCCCACAACCCTCCTGCAAGATTTCTGACCATTACCTGCTCCTGCTACGATTCTCATCTCTCCTTTTGTTCCTTTTATTATTTAAAGAAGTGCAAATTCAAGCACTAGATCTGTCATACACATCAGGGTGGTATCTTCACCCATAGCAAAAGATACAAACCAGCTGCTGGAACATCAGGCGTCACAGCGGCAGAGGTTGCGTTATTCTTTAGAGATTGGATTTGGATAATTCAAATGCTACCAATATGTAAACAAAATGTATGTATCTGTACATATATCTGTACACAACTACACATGATTAATCCTGAGAGCGCAAGGGAAACATATAGAATTTGTGCTTGACCTCTGCCATCCCTAACACCAGACTGTCATTCAATAAAATGTGCAGCATCTCCATTAATGGGGAGGTGGGTTGTTGTAGCTGCTCTTTATCATTTACTCTAATAACACAGGTGTGCTTTAACCCGAGCACCAAGCCCAGTGCAGCTGTAAATGTCACTATTTCCCAGGGAGAGTAAAAGGCAAACAAAGCAGCTGGTGCCTAAAAACAGAAGATTTGTCTGGCGGCCGGCGGTGATTTCTCCCGCAGGTTCAGGCTGAGATAATGGAGAGCTGGCGCCGTCCTCTCCCACTTCCTGTGCACCCTGTTCATTCTTCAACTCACGTCCAGCAATCAGCACCACTCGGCGCACTGTATCTCTGACACATCCCAACTATCTTTACTCCCGTCGCCATGGAAACAGCCACAGACGTGCCAAAGAGATGTAAACAGCCAGAGCTGGGAGTGTTGTTTTTCAGGACAGGACCCCCCCCCACCCACCCCCTCCTCTCCTTACCCCTCCCCCTCCTCCACCCGCCCACTCTCCACCTCCCTGCCTGGGGAGGGGGCGGGGTGTACGGTACCAGCTGCTGAAAATCCAAAATACCAAACTCGTGACATGAATATTGCATCAGAGGCTGTTTGAAACTTCTCGGTTCTCGCTCTGTGAAACGCAAGGAAAGACATATTTCACCCAGAGTCATCTAACAGGTGTGTGTGTGGCTCCTAAAGCAAACAAGACAGCTTCACCGACATACTGTGGATTGATTGCTATCCAGTGAAAGCTCCACCCCACAATGCAAGAATGCCAAGTGCAACAAAAATGAAGACTCTGCTCTTAAGGTTTACGCTCATGGGGTCATTAAAACTAAAGCTTTCATCCACTGGTGAACAAGAACGTGCTTCATGAATTTTATGATTTACAGTCAAAGTTCGGCCTGATGGTGGGGCTTGAGGAGAGGTCAGGAGGTCATCCAGACTCCAAAATGCTTGATGTTTTAATGTGCTACTGTTGCACACCATGGCCCCTGAGGGACTGATCAGGCCTGAACGGTGGTGAGACACCTCCAGAACCAAAAATAATTATGCTTAATATTTAATCTGTAGAAAGACATTTTGTTGTCCCATTGTTTCATTGGCAGCAGCATTCTGATCAGTTCATTTCCTCAGTGGGAATTCAAGAAACAGTAAAGTGTAAAGATTAGTATAATATGCATATGATTATCATGTATGGAACTGGGACACAGCGTGAGATTCATCTTACGTGTTATGATTGGCAGGTTTTAAGATATCTTGATGCATGCATTATTTCCTGTCTGCCATACACATTTATGTTTTGCAACTAAATAAAAAATACCACCTTACTGAACTTCTATCATTATAGCTTTATATTAAAAACCAATGCAACTACAAACACTCCATTTTACAGAAAAGGCAACTTATGCTAACACAGTGATTCCCCCTCTAGGTGTTTTGATAAAAGCACGGCTGACGCTGATGATTATCAGCCTTGTATATTTAGACCCACTGTATAAGGCTCTGAAGCTGTCATACTGCGGTGTGGCATTTAAATCCTGATAAGTGCCATGTAATGAGACTGCCGTAGTCGACGAGGGCAGAGTGAGTCAGGCGGTGGAGTGGGGGCTTCGTTTACAGGCTTTGTTCCAGGTGCGTACTCCAAAAGCCACGAGAACGCTCTAAATTACTCACACGCTGACATGGAGCCCCTTATTGACAGCCACAAGGGCAGCGTGTAGTAGCGTGCGCTAAGTGCTGGGACACACAAGGGCTGTAAATACCAGCCTCATCTCTGGGAGATAACCGAAAAATATCAAATCATATCAAATCAAACACAGCGGAGATGAAGATTGTGCTGTAAAGACACTCCACCTGCAGCAGGAAGTGAGTCCACACATCAGCCGCACAGGAAGCTGGCCCTTCAGCCATCCTGTCCTCCACTTCAGGACTGTATGTGGGATAGTGATGTGCAGCCTACTCCTCCATAGTTTTGAGTTTTATTTAGCTGCAGGAAGAGGGATGGAGGGAGGCACTGCTATGCAAATGTTCTCTTCAGCTACATTAAAGATGTTTCATAATATGTGTTTACCGCTGCGTACGATTTCAATGACCCCTGATGACTTGTAAAAAAAAAAAAATAGTCTAAAAGCAGCTCCAAACATAAAAAAATATCTTTATTATTCAGGGTGTATTTGGGGTGTTTTTCACAGCAGCATGGGTGATGACATGGGCACTGCACTGCTGGCCCACGATGGAAGAAAATGAGTTTCATATCTAGATATATGCATTATTGAGCCTCTTTTTATCAGCCCACACAAGGGTCAGAGGTCAGCCACAGACCACAGCTGACAGGAGCATGGACTCCCTTATTATTCAAACTAGCTAGCACCATCATTTTAAATAAATATTAATTCATTTCTTTGTCATATAAATGGCACATTTCTCCCGTTTCTCTATATGAGTGAAACAGCGCCCCCTGGAGTGTCACTGGAGACTGCCGAAGTGAAGCCAGCTGAAGGTAACTTCATTTGATTTAAACAGTAGCTAGCTAGACTTAGCTAAATCTGAAAGTAGCTGTAATATCCGCATCACATTGGTTGAAATTGGTGAATGGACACACTGCAGACTATTAAATAACTGTGGAACCAGTCCAATTTTGGCCTCATTTTAACCAACATACAGAAAGTAATCACAAACAACCAGATAATTAGCTTGTTTTCCAGTGTTGCTACTGATATTAGCACCTAGCTTTGGCGTCTGTTAGCAAACAGCCACAGACGCACGAGATGCTCCTGTCAGCAACTGCACGAGCTCCTACAACAAGGCCAAAGTCGAGAAGACCTGACAGGACCTGACAGGGACACTGACCACTTCACTCCACCTTCATGAAGGACTGAAAACGTCAGAAAACGTGAGTCCAGTACATTCTCTGTTTACCTGTCCGCCTCTTTGCTGGCTGTGTTTGTTTATGACTCTCAAATGTCCATGGCTGTGTGTATTTACTGGAGGTGGTTGCTGCGCAGTTAGTGTTGATGTTAATGTCATTATAGGAGGATACTGTTCCTTGTCTAGCCTTTGAGTCACTTCGGAATTTCCCTAATTTGGCGTGTATTGGTTGTTAAATTGCGTGTTCACTGTGTATGATTTGTGAATGTTTGTAAGGGTCTGCTACAATAGACTGTTTTTCATCTGTGCCCTCAGTCTGTCCTGTAATTATTTTAATTTAGTAACTTCAACACTGTGGGCTTTGGATGTTTTCCACAGGCTAAGTACAGTGGATAGAGAATGGGTGTGTAAGTCATGTAATTCATACATGCATTGATTGAAAATCTGTGAATGAATGGTTTTCAGTGTTCAGCACTGGCCTGTATGAAAGGAAAAGCTTTGCTGGAGTGAATATTTAAGAAAACAGATAAGAGGTGTGTGTGGATCCTGTGCATTGCTTCTCTCTGATGTGAATGATCTGTTGGCTAAATGTCACTCTGGTGTTGTTTTGTACTTTGTTGTTATTTATCTCACTGCAATAGTACCAAATATTGTTGGTAGAACAGCAGTGTCACACTTTATATGTTGAGAAGGTGGCGGTTTTTTAATGGAGTAGGACATATTGTCTGCATATATGTCTCTGTGAACACACAGAAGTCATTGCCATTGCAAGCCATAGCAACTGTTCCCTTTAAAAAATGTACAATTTAAAGCATTCATGCTGTTGTATGATACCTGAAAAATACTTCAACAGCTTTGACACATCCCATTTTAATGTGAGCCTCCCCATGGGCCACTTTCAGTAAGCAGAGCTGGTGAAGTGGGATGAACAGATCAAACACTACAAATAGAACTTTTTATTCTATAAAACAAATGTTCATTTTATGTTGTATAAAATGAATTTGCCGCTGTGCTGCCGGCAGATCCCGCCAGCAGCTGACCAAGGTGTCACTGTGACTATAAACACAGATGAGAAATAAATAGACGGAGACAGAATGAGACCATTGTGATCAGGGAAATGTCTGTTCAGTGAAAATGGGTGTGTCAGTTGTCAGATAATTACCTAACTCTTCAAACCTGAACCTGCCCAGCTCCTCTTACTTTCAGTGTATTTGCATATTGTACTGCTGCTGAAATCACTTTTAAATGCCTCTACTGAAAAGCAAGTGATGTCATTGGCTGACCAAATGGTAAAAGATTTACAGCGTATTTAAGACTGGACATTTTCCAACATCAGGTACCCAGTGTGCTGAAGAAGTGAAACACCTTGCATGCTGAGCCATAAAGTCCTGATGATAAGCAGGGGGAGTGTTAAATATTTCACGTCAAACGCTCCCATTGATCAGCTGAAGCCTCTTATCCAGCTCAGCTGCCTCCGTGTCATTACACAGAGAGAGATCATAGGCTGCGTGCACCCAGCGGCGTGTTAATGAGCCGGTCGAGCTAAGGTAAGCCTGCGTGCACCGTTGCATCAGGAGTTTTCGAGCGGCACGCGTAGCAGCAAGCTAAATTTAGCACGGCGGATTTGTGATCTTGCAGAGGTTGACGAGCCTTTTCCCCCCATCGTCACTGAGAAGCTCCTGTATAGCAAACCTGTGTCCCCTCTGAGGCTTTTTACTCTCTGAAACTCCAATATTGTCCAGAATTTCTGTATGGTCTTAAGTTGGAATGTATGCACACTGAGTGTTTTGACAGGCCAAGTTGTGCAGCTAAATCTATAGAGAGATCCAGGTTATAATCATTGAATCTGTTAGTATAAGAACTCAAATCTGGTGCCTGCATATTCCAGTATTCTTCATGTCTGTCTGCTTTGCATTTGCATTGTGGACCCACTGTGTCTCCCCTGTTGACCCCTGTTGAGGGGTCCTGTCAGTAGTTTTACAGACCTCTCTTTTGTAACGCCAGCCGATGAGCACTTTTCAGGCTGCAGGCAGTACTGTGGTTAGCCACTGGGACAAATTGGCAGCAAATCTTACCTCACCCGCTTAATACAATCAAGGTGACATCACTCAACATCTGGTAGTCACAGATGCAGGCCTGCTGTTGTTAATTGGATTGCACTTGTTGGGTGCATTCGTAAATGTGCAGCTTGACCTTCTCATAAGAACTGAATCGAGCTGCTTTACTTTGATGCTGTGTCTGACTGTGAAATAATCATTTCACCACTCTCTGTCTGATATGTACATATTAGTTACAGTAGACCTTTTTCACAACACACAGCCCAGCTCAGTTCCATCCTGACACATGGAAAAATGGTGTTTTTTACAAATTGCCAAGTAGGCTAACATTTCTGGACTTGTCACTGAATTGTCAAATTCTCAAATTGTCAGATCATTTCGATTCAACATCAGAAATTCAGCAATTTTACTCATTTGTCCAGTTTCAGTATCCTACAGTTACTACTAGCAGAGCTTTGCATAAGCACTGGCTGCCAGCCAAGCAGCATATCAGTCCAGCCTGCTACTTTATTATATAGATCGTGTGTGTGCGTGTGTGTGTGTGTGAGGTTGTGTCTGCTGAGTAGAGAGCCAAGAGTTGTCTTCAGCGAGCAAATGCTGTATTAGAGACAGGGGGCATCCTCATTAGACGGGCTGCAGTAAGCATTGAAAAGTCCACTGAAAGGGTGACATTTTCTACACTTTATAGGCTTAATGAATGAATGAATCTAGTGTCTTTATGTACATTGCCCTCATTGCAGCAGGGTCATCTCTAAGATGCATTGCAAACACACGTGTGGGCTAAAACATACATGACACCTAATTCTCCTTTACAGTACTTCATGACATGATGGCTATAATCAGGTAGGCAAACTCATTAAAATATGCAATAATTAAGATCAGTGTATGTGATGGAATTGAGGTAATCTACAGTGTTCTAATGCAAAATTTGTAAAACTGACACTAAAAACAATAAGCAACCAACTTTTATTCATCTTATAAAGCAAGAAATCCTCAGTATCATACAGTTGTGAAAATTTATCTGCTACTGTGCATTTGAATACTGTTGTGTTGCAGCTTAAGTAGTGTCCTAATGTAGCCAGACATCCCCTTAATGGATTTGGTCTAAAACATTAAACACCACGAGAGTCTCTGGCTCTTGTTGTTTATTTGTGCTGCGGTGCATTCAGGCGCCAAATTACTGAGAGAACACTGGAAGTGTCTGATAGTGTCTATTCTCAGCTTATCTCCTTGCAGTCACTGACTCTCAGCTGACATGTAATTAACAGAAGACATTTAAAATCCGCCGCTGAAAATAAATGAGAAGGCAAATATCTGGACTGGCCTGCGCTTCATTATAAATAAGTAAAATGCTTGCTAGAGTCTTCATCTGTATGCACAGGAGCGAGCAGAGACACAGCTATGGATGGTTGCTTATATAAAAAATGTAAATAAATCGATTTTAGGTATTTTTGTGCTGTGCATAAATACTGAATGAATTGAATAATTTCTGAATCACCAAGTTCCCTCATTTCTTGTTGATCTTTCTTCTCACGGTTTCAGCCGTGTCGGGCAATTCAGCTGTCAGCCTGTGACAGGGGCTCCTGTAATGGACCACACATGAATGTTAATCCAACCCGGCATCAGCATCTGTCCCCATGCCAATGTCAACAACTTTCATTGAGTGTGTGATGAAATTTAGTGAAATCAGTAGTATGTGGCTCATGTTCATTGACTCCACAAGCCCCATGTAATTTCTTTAATCCTGTGTGTCATTTGAGTTGGGTGTCCTTTCAGAAATATTTCTAAAGCATGGTATTTTCTCTGCATGACAGGATTTGTGCTGGCTGACAAAACACACAACACAACAGGAAGGATGAAGGAGAACCAGACTCTGAACAGAGATTATTGGTTCAGTTCCATTCAGCCTTTTTTCCACTAAAGGAACTTAACCTTTAACCCGAGGATTTTTCTACATGGAAAACGTACAAACCTTGTAAGGCTTTGGTACAAAGCTCTTCCATGTGTTTGCACTCTACCTTTCAAATGAGCACGTTTCAGATGTAGAGTATGTCATTGTTATGTGCAACAACAGCCATGGAAGAAGTTGCTATTGATTGACTGAACATGAGATACAAGTCGAATGCAGGGCACTGCAGGGCCAGCACCAGCCAGGTTTTGGCCCAGTGTCAAGAGCTCATGGAGAAACTTTGCTCTGTTGTTTCATTTTTAAATTTTCCTCAGCACTGTTTGGCTGTATATTGAACCACAGCGCTGACAAATATTCTGCCACAAGGAACTCAGAAAACTTTTGATTTTTAGGCACTGACTGCAGCTCCCTCTGAAAGGTCTCTGACAAGGCCCCAGGCATCTCTGTTTGTCCAACGGGCATCCCCCCTTGTTTCCCTTTTGTAAAGTAAATTGATGCTTTTGTCAAATTTGAGTGCAACACCATCAAGGCTTACAAGGAGCCGTCTCTACGTTCAGACAGGCTCCATTCATTGGGTGGTTTGAGGTCAAATTTTAGTGTTGTTTTTGATCATTTCTCTTTGAATTTTTGGCAGCCTCTCTGCCAATCAAATCAATGCACACTGATCTCGGCAACCTGAGTCTGCCATGTCTGCAGCCAACTGACCACCTCAAGGCAGGCGATGGAAATTCAACAATATTTTCCTTATGAAATGTTTACCATTCATGAAAATGCTGTTAAGACTGAAATGCTCAATGTCAAATCTGAGAAGATATTTACAAATTAATGTAACCAGTCATTCAGACAGAATCAAGTACCTCCCGCCCCACCATTTATTTATGTGTGTTTAAGATATCATTTTCCCAGTTTAAAACATGTGTTAAAAAGTAATTAAATGTAAAATTAAACTGAATTGAAAGGGAAATGTTTAAAGGGGAACTTGAGTGGAAAAAGTCATGTAAAATGTGTCTCCAGCGGCTGTGTGAAGCCTGATAAATGTCCTCAAGTGATGTCATTTGAGTCATCGTCTAAGTCTGAAAATGAAAAAAGTCTGGGGGCCTGTCCTCATTTCTGCTAGCTAACATTAGCTGCTACTAGCATATCACACCAGAATCGACCGAACTGTTGGCGGTGTAGTCTAAATAAATTAACTTTAATGTGCATCTTAAGGCTGATTATAAAATAATATAGTCACAGAGAAGATTTGAAGCCTTTACGAGGGGTGTGTTTTGGTGTGTTTTTGCTTGATTGACGGCTGTATCCGCCTGTCACACCCAGCTTTAGTGGAACTCCTGCCTCCGCTAACCGAAAGAGATGACGAGCACTTAAACCAAATTAAAGTTTCAAAACATCCCCTCAGCAGCCTATTGTAGACATGGCAGATGCCACATGCATGTTTCTGTACACTTCCTGCTTTAATAATGACATACAATTTTTAACAGTTGGACCGAAATACACTTTGGAACCTCTTAGCTCAGCGTTAGTCATCTAATGTTTGGGAGATAGAGAGCGCAGGGGGTTAGAAAATGAATGTTTAATATAGAATTAAAGGTGTGGGAGCTGTAATTCACAGAATCCATTTTTACTCCTCTTAATTATCTGCTGGATTATTGCCAGAAGCGTCTCAGAGATAAATTGTAACGTACTCGATAGTGGTTGGAGCCTTATGCTGGGTTAAAGAACAGCACTAATTACAGCAGATAAGCCCCCTCCCATCCCCGGAACAGTGAATAATTCAGATGGCTGTGATTTAAATGCAGCCAAACAGCCATAAACTATCTGGAAGCCTGATCATGTGCCCAAGTCACAGTACGTGCCTTGTTTTTCTATCCTGATTGTCTCACTGTCCCACTTTTTTCACCTCATAGGCTAGATCAACACTGTAGAACCACAAATTGGGCTTTTAGGGAAAACTGTTTATATGGATTACACGAGTAAAGAAAATAATGTGTTAACACTTAATTTCAGATGACTCATGTTGTTTGTATTGTGTTGGAAGTACAAAAAACAGATGTCATGTGTGCCGTTATGCGCGTGTGTTTTCCATGCTGGGAATTGATGTTGGTATTAAATACAGCTTACATCCTGCAATCAGTACAAACACAATGAGATGCCAGCCAGCGACAAAACAAACCTTGAGTCACCCACCGTGGCCCTTTGGACCAACAAGACAATGCCGCTTCCATCCACATACAAAACTTATTCATGCCTCCAGCTCCTAATGACAACACAACGGATACACAGGAGGCACAAATTACATCAACATGTGAGTAATGCGAATGAAAAGAGATGACGACTACACAAACTAAAAACCAGCCAAGGATAAACAATAATCGTCATCCTCTCATCTAAGAGAAGATTCAGAATGTTAAGAAACAGACCAGCAAGTAGCCAGACATGAGAGTAAAGCAGCTGTGTGTGTGTGTGTGTGTGTGTGTGTGTGTGTGTGTGTGTGTGTGTGTGTGTGTGTTGGGGTGAGGAGGTTGGGTTATTGATCTTCAGGCGCCAGGAAACCCTCTTCTCCCATTTCCACTGTAATGAAACATAATCGCTTTGAGAGTGGCAACTTTGCCTCACATAAAGCCATCAAATGATCTGGGCCTTTTCCAGTTGGCACTGAGTCAGCCTTTGTGTGTGTGTGTGTGTGTGTGTGTGTGTGTGTGTGTGTGTGTGTGTGTGTGTGTGTGTGTGTGTGTGCTTGCGCGCGTGTGTGTGCGTGCGCCTGAAGATGGGGACGGGGTAGAGAGAGAATGCAGAGGAAGCGAGTGGAGTAATAAACATGTAATTGGAGGAAAGCAGTGGAAAAAGTGACATTTTGTTGTCCACATTGGCTGAATGTTTTTCAAGATTTTTACATTTCGCACCCAGCGAAACATCACAGGAAGAACATGGAAAAGATACCAACAATCTGTTGTGTTATTTGATTGTTCAACATCCATCTGGTTGTGCTTGAAAGTAAAGTAGTAAGGTAGTCTTTTTCAAATCCTTAGAAAGTAACTAAACACCAGGCTGAAAAGCAGTTTTATGGCTCTCTCTGTTGCGCTGCCCCTGTAACCACACCAAACAGTGATGTGGTATGTGTGTACCAACACACCCTGGAGCACACCTCTGTGTCACTGCAGCAAGGTTAAAACCGCTTCGAGTACAGTTTATCAACTAACCAACCAGCAGAAATTAATCCGGAACAATTATCTGCTTTAAGTTGTTTGTTTATTCAAGTAAAAATACCTAAATTTGACTCGGTCCAGCTGCTCAGATGTGAGTATTTGCTAGTATTTGTCATCTTATGTGATATTAAAATGGATATCTTTGGGTCAGACACTCTCTGATTTTGTCATCGCGTCATTGTGACTTGAAATTTGAATTTAATGTACTCTACATTTCAGTACCAATAACAAAACAATACTTTATTTTGGTACCCCACCACATGACAGTTTTTGAATACAAACATGCTTGGCACAGTTGGCATAATGATTGTTTGAAAAAGGAGCTGTTTGATCAGAAAATAAGTAAAGGAAAATATGAGTCTGAGCATTTAGTGTCAACTTTCAGTACTTGATAGTTTGAGATAATCTGTGATCTCGATGTATTTTGGTCAGTGCACAATAAGTATTGAGATATGATGCACCCAAGTCAGCGCTTGATCAGGAAAACATCATGGATGCTTAAGTTTTTCACTTTCAAAAACTTTTAAGCCCCAGCTTTTGTAAATTCCCCCGTCCTCCCACCTTGGTCTGCTGCTATCCTAAATACAATGACACAGGAAGAGAAACATGAGCAAACAAAGACATGAGTTTTAGGGGGACAGAGACAAAGGGAGACAGACCTTTTAACAGATTAGCCCAACTGGCATTTACTCTCCCTGTCAGCTTCTTTCTGAGCAAACAGGAAAACAGGAAGAAGAGAGAGAGAGAGAGAGAGAAAGCCAGTTGGAGCCTGAGGAGTGACCACAGCTGTCAGGTAGAGCTGTGTGTCACTGAACACTTGCACACCATTTATGGAAAAGGACAGAGGGGCGAAAAAGCAATCACTGGGCAATTTAGCAGTCTTTTAGCCATCTATTGTTGCTGGTGGGGAGCAGAGCACAGCGAGGGATGCACGGCTGGGTGCTTATCTGATGTGATATACACAGCAACTATTCCTCTGCTTTCACTGCTTTTTAGTCCTTATTAGAGGAGAGGGACTTGGTCTTTCTGTTTTGTGGTAATGAAAACTGAATTCATTGAAATCATTTCGAGGCAGGGTCTCATTTACCGATAAGCCCGTGTTCTGATTGGAGGCTTTATTTCCGGCTCGGGCACGAAGTAAACCTGGGAGCGTCATTAGAGCCGCGGAGAACCGGAGCTCAAAGGCTGCGAGGAGCCTTGCATCACTGTTGTTGCCACGCAACGCTAACCTCAACAACTTGCAGGCTACGTCTAATTAGTGTTTAGCCGGCTAACAAGTGAAAAGGAGATGATGATGTTGAGGAGTAAAAATGGAGAACATGGAGATAGAGAGTGTGCTTTTTGTGTGTGAGTTTAAAGATGCAGTTCACCCTAAAAATACAAAAAATCTAATATCTGGAGTGCAGACTGTCCATCCAGATGGTTCCCATGTGATTTTCTGACAAGCTCATTGACATTAAGTCACCCCATTAGATTGGAGCTGAATGGCATTTAGTTCTATTCAAAATGCTGAAACCTGCCATTTAAAAAACCTGACAGCCACATCTGTTTCCAAATATTACAAACCAGTTACTGGTGATAGTCAACACCTGTTTCTTCCTCTTACTTTGAGATAAAGAGGTAGCAGGTACACTTTGGCAGAAGGTAGTTCTCAGTTAAACTTTAAAAGGTTTGTAGATCATCATCATGATATTTGGAACAAGATGTTGCCGTTGTGTTTTTTGAATGTAATCATCACTGAGCTCTTTCAGCATCACAGATCCAATGACAACTCTGTACACTGAAGTCAGAGCTGGGCAGTAAGCATAACATCCTCTTCCTCAGTACGTCATTTTAAATGCACATATATCCACTGTATTGTGATATGATACAGTTGTGCTCACTGATGAGCTTACCTTCACCCAGAGATATTAGAGTGATGGCTACCACAATATAAATGACAATTTCTATGAATGATGAATTACAGCTAATGACAGTAATGGCTGCAGGAAACATGCTTTATGTTTATGGGTGAATTGTCTTTTTATGGTGAACTTTCCTGACTGGAAAGCTTTAAGATCCTGTGTTTCTTGCCCCATAGAATCACTTTTTAACAAGGCTGCTCTATTGCCAGATAGTCACCAATTAACTTGGTGAGTTCAGTGTTACTATTACTGAATTTTGATGGCACAAATTCTGAAGATTAGACCCACGCTGTAATGAACCTGAATAATGCTCTAAGATGCTCCTCACTTTAGTCTCAGCAATAGACTTTACCTTGATCCTGTCATCATAGGTGAGCTTGTGCCATCAGCTGTGCCAGAAAACACACATCTGATACATAGAAAATGTACCGTACATCTGACGCAGTGACGAAGACTGCTCGGAAATGTACACTCTAAACAATGTGACCACAGCCCTCATGAGACATTATGTAACTGCAACCTGTGCTATTTTAGAATGAGCACCTACAGACCGAGCTTAGGTGTTAGAGGAAAGATGGCGGGTGAGAGCAGGTATGTCATTCAGATTCTCACGTGGGAAACTTCCTGCTACAAATTTTTTGGCTGTATTTGGCTCACAGGCCTCAGAAAAATGCAATGACTGTCTCCCATGTCGACACGATGTGTTACTCATCGCAGGGCAATTTCATCTGCACTCACCGGATGATGAGGCCACGACATTATACAAAATTGGACTTTGCAGGTACTAGAGGATGAACAATTTCATTCAAAAATGAGATATCCACCTACTACTTAAATTAGACTCATCCAGAGAGAGCTCTGCCTTTTGTGAAGATAATGTGCGGTTTAACAACACCGACTGATTAATGTCAGGTAGCAGTAAAACAGATTCAAAGGATTTCATTGTCAAACTTTTCATTTTGCTGCCTGGTTGCTTGTTTTCACCTGCACTAGTTATTCTGGATACATTTTTCTCTTCAGACTCTAATATGCAGAGCTGCATCGTGAATAAAACACTACTGTTTGTCCTCCACTCGTGGAGAGACTGTACTCATCCATCTCCCTGCTCCAAAAATCAGACATACCAGCAGTCCATTCTCAGTTCTAAGTTAGATGTGTTATAACTAAGCTTTTCTTAATGGTGACTGACAGCTATGTAATAATGACCTCTATCATGTCCTACATACACTGAGATTTCCCGCTTGGTGATTACAAGTTCCACACAGGTAATCGTCCCTCTGTACTTTACTGTAAAACAGAACTCCCCTCCATCCACTCCACCCTGTCGACATGGGCTGTTAACGTAGCGCTTTTAGTCGTGTTGTAGCTAAAGAGTAATCAATCCATCCGTTCATCAACCTCCACACCCGCCGTTCATTTCCCTCAGCAGCAATATTTGGCCCGTCATCCATAACATTCATTTCCAGTTAGAGGACGCTCCATCAGGCTTTCTTTCATGAGTGAGTGTGAGGCAGTTTGCATGGCTGATGATGATGTCGAGCTGTTAAACAAGTTATAGAATCAAGAATCAAAAGGAGAGAGTGAAAAATGAGAAAGAGAAAGCACCACAGTTCTGTTCATATCTGACTCTCTCAGCTATCGTGTATTCTAGAGTTCGAATTTCATGCCTAAAACTATAAGATTTCTTCTGCATTTATCTGAAATTCTGTCCTTTGCAACCTTGGTCTTATTTAATTCTCTTGGCCATCATCCTATCAGTGATGATAATGTTTTCCATCATTTACACCACAGTTGGCGTTTCCATAGATGATGATGATGTTAGCTGCCACAGATCGCTTTACTTTCTGTCACAGTGTATTCTAGTGTATTCCATTGCAATCTCCCAAAATGCATTTTTTTCATCTGTAATTCAGGAACATACTTTTACTATCAAATTTAGAGCAGCAGTGTTATCATCAGTCGTGGAATCAATGTTTCTTCACAGCTCCAACAAGTAGAAGAAGACAGACAAAGTCCTCTGAAACCTCACTGCTGTGACTATTAATTCACTAATGAAACTGCTACATTGCAGCAGTGCTGTTGTTGGAAAATAATGCTCTCAAGTACTTATGGTAGGAAATGATTTCATGTCAATCATTTTTTCAAAATAATTCTGCTAATGTGAAAATGCAGTGTGCTCTTCCTCTTCACTTGTGAGGTGGCAAAGTAGCATCTGGTTGAAAATCCTGTCTCAGAAGAAGACAGTTACAATGTTTTAACTTTGATGGTTAACTGTACTGATTTTGTTGCATTGAATATTGCAGTGAATATGTCAAGAAGCTGTCACTTATTACAGAAACACACACACACTTAAACATATTCAGTAGTCACGGATCAACATAAACATTCATTTTTTAGCTTTGTTTTGTCCTCCACTGATTGCTGAGAAAAGTACATGGCTTTTTAGCTGCTACGTGCTGCTTGTTCTGTTGGGCATGTAGCATATTTGTCCATGGAAACAAAGTTTATGAGAGCAGTGAGACAGAACCAAAATGGTAAAGCTGCAGCTGCTCATCTAAAACAATGAACTGAAAGATGCTAAAAGGGGAATGGTAGACAAAGGTGATAATTCTCTGTGAATTTATCACTGCAAGTGACCTTTTTCACATTACATATAGTCATTTGAATCATCATTAATGTAAAATATTGATTAGTGCAGCTTTAATGTTGATTTCTTTTCAAAGTCTAATAGTCTCACAAATGAGACAGATATGGTGTACATGCAGATTGGTAGGTATGGACATAAGCAGCTCTGAATTTCAGAATGCAAAGTCTAATTTAAGCATCATGTACTATATGTCTTGGAGTTCAGAGCACGTGAATGGGTGCACTGCTGTGCATTTCTCTTTTATGCATAATGTATAGGGACTGCAGATTTCAGTCTATTCGGGGACCAAAGTGCTTTTCCAACCATTTCATTCAACCAGCCGCTGCTCTTGTCGGAGGTGGTAAGCTGTCACCCACTCACATCTTTCAAATATCAGTTGACCAGTGAAGGTAAATGCATTATCCCTGGAGTCCACGTGTTAGCGCTCAGCTGAGCTACATCCATGTGTTTCAATTACAGTTAGACTGAAGGGCAGTGAAGGGCATGGTTCCTGAAGGAAAATTAATTCAGTTTTGAATTGTACAGGGACTGCCCACACACATTTATTGGCCAGGCTTTTGTTGTGAATGACACTTTGAGTTAATCAGCCATGCTACCCAATTTAACAGCCCCTATAGAGGCTTGGTATGTAAAACCAATACCAGTGACACTCAAACAGATCAAATAAATATTGGTCAACCAGTCAGTCATGCTTAATGTGTGTGTCAGTGGTTATCTGTATCCGTTTCTTAGATTAATGCAAACAGCACTGAGGCAGAACAGTGCAAAAAAAAACAAAAAACCCCTGACCCCTGTTGTTCTCAAAGTCAGATTGCTCATTGCCATTCAGCGCCCCATAAACTGCTCACTTTGCCATGCAGCTAATGTGCCCACATGGATAATGTTTTACAAATGACAAATTTCATTTCCATTCCTCACACTGGGTTTTATCCCTTGTTTTATCGTCTGAATTAGGACAGGCTTGCCCTCCAACGGACAGATCAGGCAAGGTAATTACTTCCATTAGTCCCTTTTCACCTTCTCCGATAGTCAGGATTCATTAAGCTTATCAGTTTATTAATCCACATGTAGTGAAGGACTGGGGACCTCCAGGGTCCTGCTTAACAAAAGGAATATCACCTGTCTCGTTTATCAGCCGGTGACATTCGTTGAGCATGACCCTATATTCTAGCTTACGTCAAAGAACAGTCAGCCAGGGTCGCCACCCTCAAACACCCAAATTAGCCTCAAGTTAGAGAAAACTTTCTTTTGCATAACCAAAGTTAATTAAGATACCTCCTAAGTTTGGTCTCAATTAACAGCAAAGTTTCTGTCCTGCACTTGATGTGAAGACCAAGTGGACAGTAGGAAAGATTACTGACTGTGCTCGTTTCTTGCTATTGAAGCATACAGATATAAAATTCAAGAATCTCACATTTCCCCAAATCATCATTAAACACAAATCCACCAAAAAACCAAACTGCCTTTTTTAACTGACACTGTGAAAGCTGCTTGGTTTGTTGGTCCCTCAGTCCATCTGTCACTCGGATACTTAGGTCAGAGGTAACTACTGTGAAAACTATAGGATGGATTTCCATTAAATTTGGTTAATTAACCGCAGAATCCTAATAAACCAATGGATCAAGATTTCCACTCATCCCACATCTTAGTTCATGACAAGACACACCTAAAGCTAACAACTCTGAAACTAAAGCCCAGGCCCGGGTGGTTGGTGGAGGTGGTCAGGATGACCTTCAGACACTGACAGCCATAATATGTCCAACTTCAGTCTGGTGTCTGACATGGTGATTTTTTTTTCCCCCTGATTGTGACTGACTGAGCTGTTTGTCTCTACTGTTCCTAACTTCTAAAAACTTCTTTACAACACTGTGATGTGCCACTCTGATCAATTACAGTAAAGTGAATGTATGATGTGTTTGATCCCTCCATTAGCTGCTGAGGCAGATACTGACACATCAGTGAACTGTATTTACTTGATAATGCTTTAAACAATCACCTTCCTGTATTAAATATGGGGCTTTTTGACTTTGTGATTTAGTGCCACTGATTTGGCGTCGCTGGAGACACTCTGAATTTCACGTGAGGCAACATTGGGAGGAATTTTCCTTGGTGAATTATTTCTCTGATTGGTTGAGGCAAAATCATTTATTTATTTAGTTTTGTTTACATCCAGTGAAGCTACATTACCCACTTGTACTTGTACTGCTCTTTGGGAAGCACACAGTGTGCCATTCTTACTGTAATAACACTTTATTCAAAGCACCTTACAGCAGCATTACAGCATTTGTGTCCCTAGTGGAAGCTGAACCTCTGTCCCTGCAGCATCAGTCCTTCGCTCTGTGTATTCAGCCACACAAGACCACTAACATAATGCATGTGTAGCTAAAGCAGCTGCCAGGTCTAACACCTGCAGTCTTACACATCTCACGGTTGTCAGGCGATGGTAATCCGGTTAACAGTTTTGCTGTTGATGGTTTTCAGCTTCAAAGCTCTTACTGGATTTGTCACATTGGTTTCTGTGAAGAGCTAGAGGTGTTTTAGACGGCACCCTCTTCTCTGTACCTACTGAACCAGCAGGAAGGCTCTCACATTCCTACACAGCTGACAGTGTCTTGGTAATTTTACCTGTATTCATGGTGTGATTTTTATTAGTTGGCCTCTATGTGATCTTAAGAACCATGATAACGCGTGCGTGCGTGCGTGCGTGCGTGCGCATGCATGCGTGTGTGTGTGAGAGGTTGTGTTTGCCAATTATAGAGCTGAGAGTTGTCTTCAGCTTTTGACAAATACTGTATTAGTAAAATAATTGACGACAGAGCATATTAAGAATTGTGTTAATTGCAGAGACAGGGGGCATCCTCATTGGACGGGCTGCTTTGGAAAATACTGGTGGCAGCAACCTGAGTATTGCACAGTAGACATTAAAAAGCCCACTGAAAGGGCTACATTTTCTACATTTTATAGGCTTAATGAATCTATGTGAAATGATAATAAATCTTAATGTGATCCTGTTTAACCTCTGAAAGAAGAAAAAAGACAATGAGCTTAGTTTGAATAAAAAGTTGAAATTAAGAGCTGAAATGAAAATAAGAGAGAAAATGCAACCTTGTCCAGTTCATTACACTCTGGGGTTTTGCATCTACAGCCTTACTTGGTGTGGTTTGACCTGAAGTTTATGGTGGCTCGTGTTAACAAACCTGAGCGAGATGTCGTTGTGTAACTGTGTATTCAGCTAGTTTGCTGACTTTATGACCGTTCTCTTCTTTTGCTGCTGTTGAATAATGTTGAAGCATATCTTGAAGCACAGAACGAGAGACATTTTTTCAGATGCACATGGGTGCTTGATGCAGGGGTTAATGGTAGTCCTGTCATATCTACCCACAATGAAAGTTTTCATTTAAAGTCAGCTGGATAGTTCAAAAACTAACTCGAAGATTGCTTTAATAATAATGAACAAGTTTAATTAACAAAGATGTTACAGTTACAGCTCCTGTAAATGCCAGTCTGTATTTTTAACCTTAACCTTTTTGCATCACTTCTGCTAATGAACAATAGTAGTTGTAGTTTTCTAAACAGCTTTGTATGATGTAGTCACATCAGGTTGTACGGCAACTAAATAACTTGACGTGATAAAGGGTGACAGTGGGCTATGCATGTACAAGCTAGAGGTACGTCCGGGATAACTTCTGTTTCGCAGCCAATCACGGTGTTTGTGGTTTCAAATTGCATCTCTGTTGTAACCCCAAAGTGTAGTCACATTATTCCAGGAGATGTACATAACTACATAAGTATGAAGGGTCTGCAGCTCTGATGAAACCCATTGCTCTTTACCTTCAGTTTAATCAGATTTGAATTGGTTTGTAATGTGAAGCGGGAACATTTCCATCTGTGTTCAGTCCTTAGATTTTCAGTCCCACAGGAATAATTTCACATGCTGGGTAATACACTTATTCACTTAGAGAATCTCTAAGAGAATCAATACCACTCTCTTAATTGTCCAGTATATATAAGGCAACAACTAGCAGCTAGTTAGCATAGAGAAAGGAAGTGCTGCATGGCTTGCATGGCTAATCTAACAGGTGCTCTATGGAGGTGTAGGTTTAAGTAGGTAATTGGCCCAGCATAAAGACTGAAAACAGAAGAAACAGCCAGTCCGGCTCTGTCTGAGGGTAACAAAATCCATCTACTAGCATGTCTTAAGCTCACAAATAATTATTATTGTTTGTTATATCTTCCCATCAGCTCTCGGCAAGAAGCGTGTTTCCTAAAATGTCAAACTGTTCTTTCCAGAGCACAGTGGTAAGGATCCAATCGCTTCCTGTGGAAAATATTGCAGGTTTTACTCAAGAAGTAGCAGGCAAATGTGGCACAAATGTGTAACAACGCAGATACACAGTGCTCTCATGGTTAAATTGGACACATAGCACACTGTCTGTTGTGTTCCTTCTTAGTAAGGCTGTCAGCATGTTTGTCCTTTCTGAATGAAAATCAGCTGAACCACAGTGGCAGCTGGCGTAATGAGATCCCTCAAACAGATGATTCATGGCTTCATCTGGTTTAACTTGAGCTTTAGATTGAATTTATTCACGTACAAATGTCCAGTAACGTGATGAAAAACGAATACAACCAGTGCAGGCAAGAAAGGCACATTCTTTCACAACCTCAGTGCTTTATAAAGAACATAGTGAAAAGGAAATGGATATTAGAAAAATAGATCCAAAATCCCAGGCCCTCCACTCCCTGCCCCCCTCATGGTTGCAGGGCCTCTGTCTGCTCGAAGTGCCGTGAAGTGATCGGCTGTGCTATCACAGGCGGCCGGTTCTGGACCTGAGGCACGGCAGGCCTCTTTCTTTCATCAGCATCATTTGATTACCACTGTTTGAATGCTGAGTATCTCTGGCATCACATTCACAGCTGAAAGCGTCCGTCTGAGTGTGAGTGGGATGATAGTGGAAGGAATGTAACTCAGAAATATCTCGGCAGGCATCATATCCTGCCAGTGTTGGGGGGGGGGGGTGAAAGCTTCTGTCTCCAAAATGTCAGCTTTTAAGGCGTGAAGGGAAACACAACTGTGTGTTTTCAGTTTTTCCAGAGAGGGGTTGAGGGCTGCTTGAGTGTAGAGGTCATCAGCTTTGCAAGAGGAGAACGTAACAGTTCAGCTGCAATGAAAACATGGCAATCAACCAAATTGGAGTTAGAGGGATGTGACTCATCAGTGGCATAATACAGTAGTAGAGAACATTCATATTCAAGCCTGCATGAATGTGCTCTCACCACAGAAAAATACAGGCTCATTTCAGTTGCTAATTTCTGGAAGAGGATGAGCTCCTCCGAGTCTGAGGATATGATATTTCTGAAAAAAGTGGATTTCTCTTTCAAGGTAGGTTGAAATTAAAAAATTTAAATTAAAAAAAAAAAGTTAAACTTGAGATGATGTGACTGTAAGATTAACTGAAAAATGCTGCTATAGTCATTAACTGAAAAAAATGGAATAATCTCAATGTGATGTGATCTGTCTATATTTTCCTTGTTTTGAACCTGTGTGGGTGTATCCTGTTTCATCTGGTATTGTGGGAAGTAGATCTCTTGTGTGTGTAGCCACCATAAAGTTCATGCTACAGGGAGTGAATTATAATACTCAGTGTGAAAGTTTATGAACGCCACCACAATGTCGCACTAACTCTTTCATCAGACCCCTCCTAACTGGCTACATACTCACTACAAGCCAGGCTAAAATTAGTCTAAAAATAACACTGCGCTCCATACTAGCTGCTAGCGTATCACAATTTAAAATGGCTATCCTTAATACATGTATATATGTGCAGTGTATGAAATTGGGAATTGGAGAAGAGTAACTATACTAAAGTGAATAGATTTTTTTCCCCCACCCTGAACCTAAAACTCACTTTAATCCCAAATCCACATCCTAACCATAACCCAGACGAAGTGAACAGCCAGAGTCCCTACATTGAAAGACATTTCTTATTTTTCACACCGTTAGCTGACTGCTAGACCTTCCCAATGCCAAATGTAGTTGCTAGGAGATTTCAGCTGTAAATACACAGCCTTTGTAAACTGAGAAAATATTCCCTTTTGCCCGATGAGACCACGTGAAAGAAAAGGATGAGGGAAACGTTACCTAAAACAAGAGTGAATGAATCCTTGGTTGACCTTGACCCTTCCATCTTTCTCATTAGGAACGTTCTCAACAAAATGATTTAGTACAAGATCTGATCATTTCTGCTCCGCTCGCCTGCCACGGTGTGACAGACAATTTTCCCTGTTACCTCCAGGGTCAAACAGGCCTTCTTTGTACAGAAAAATCCTAAATTCAATCTGTCAGCTTTGCTTTCACCTCCTGCACCAAGATGTTCCTGAGGGCCAAGACCTTTTCAGATTTATTTCTGTCTGGTTGAGACTGAAGACAAAGTGACATTATTAAATGTAAATGCAATCATGCAGAAAAGTGCACGTTTTTGGCACTGTATCATGATGAAACATGTTCAGTGTTTGACAAAGAGCTACTGGCACACTTGACCTCTGACAACTGGAAAGTCAGTTGGTATTGAAGATTTTTATTAAATTATCCTCTATATGTTGAGAAAATTCTCATCTTTTAAGCCAATTAAACCCATTTAAAGCTCACTGGATTAAAATAAAAATACAAAAAATGGGAAAGATCAATTGTGACAATTGCTGAACATGGGCAACAAAGCAAAGAGGAACTGTGATTGTAATTTGAACACTCTGTGAAGAGAAGCAGGTATTTAAATAAAGCAATCCAGCCTCAAAAATGACCACAGAACTGAAGAGACTCCTCAATATTTCAGTCTGAAGAAAAAATGATTTTTATGTTAGCCTCACTCGTCTTGCAGGAAGCACAAAACCAGGCAGTCCAATGAATTAAAAAACCCCTGTGGCCAAATGTTCAACATGGTTGTTGTTATTGATATCGATTATTACACCACAACTAGTGTGCAGCAGCATCAGGTGCGGCACGGAGTAAAAGTTGTTCCTTCATAGCATTCTTACCCTTCACATTGACACTCCGCCCACACACACATTGTCAACCAATTTCAAACATGCCTTCCTGACCACCAGGATTCAGGCTGCATTTTTACACTAAATTGTTGCATAGTGCAGCTGTCTGAACATAAGACTGCCAAAGTTCAAAGCCGGAGAATGTGAGAAGGAAAGCAAGAAAAAGAGGGAGCTGTGTGTGTCTATACCAAACCTAAATGTAGTACCGACACCAATTCCCCCTCCACCTCAGGCACACTGCGCAGGGAGCATGTCCATCCTTTCCGGCAGAATTCTCAAACAGACGCAGTTGAAGTATTTAAAGCGGCAGCAGGCCCCGCGCTCCATCCATCAGGCTGCCAGAGAGGGTGAATACAGCTGCTACGCACGCAGCTCGTACGCAGCCATGCTCTACAGGGTGAAGCTGTGCCAGGCCAACAAGTGACTCCTGAGCGGGGAAATAATACTGCCACAGTGCGGGTAGAGAAAGACATGCAGAACCATGGAGAACAGAAAATAATGACTGCTACAACACTGACCTTTGAGGGATGGTGCTGCAGAGAAGCAGGTTCGTTGAAGGGGATGTAAGATTTGAGACAGTGCAGATGTGGATTCAATAACTCTGTGTCAAGATGAATATTTTAAACTTTAATGGAGTAGACGAGGAGGTTTGAATGGGACTCCTGCAATCCTTGAAAATCCTTAAAAAATGTGAATTCCAATTGATGGCCACCTGGAAATGTACCGTCTCTCTCTCTCTTCCAGAGGGAAAACAGCAGATCAAGCTAGGCTGATAGACTGACTCATAATTAGCTTTTTGCAAACATTTTACTGTATATGTCAGGATCATGAGTTGTAGTAGAGAAATGCCGATGATGTGTTACATCACTATAACATAGACCTGGCAAATCCAGCCTTGGTGGGGCTCTAGTTAGGATCAGCATTGCTCTTTGCTAATAAGGAGGAGTGGTGAGAGACTTATTACCCTTAAAGGTTACTCAGTGCAGGTGTTTTACCAACATGGACTTGGATCCAAAACGGAATCAAAAATGTAGTTTCAACTTAACGTGCATGATAAATGAGAATAATTGGTTAATACTTCATTTGTTTGTTCACTGAAGTTGGAGTTTTCTGACTAAAAGTCAGTTTATTTGCTGCATCATCTCTACGAGTTATGGATTTCTATAGGCTGAGCATGTTTTTAGTGTGTGTGGACGTCATTAAAACCTAAGGTGCACGGTGCAAAGCAACATGGAAATACCACAAGCAAGCTCCTGTATTCACTCCGCATCCCCAAAAGTGTCAGGAGTTGCTTGGCAACAGGCACAGAGGTGAATTGCAGTGCTAAAATGGTGGCATCTCAAAAGCAGAGAAATCAACCTCTCTGCGCGCAATGACGACTCTGCTCTGCTCTGATGGGCCTGAGAAAGACAAACAAAACACAAACACCAAGTAGCTGCTGACCGCTGAGGCTGCAATGATGGCCACAGCTTAGGTAGCGAATGAAAAATGAATGAGAGATTTAGTTTAGTTTTTTTTTTTTTTTCTTTTGAATCAGACTCCGGAAAGTCAGGCTTCCTGGTCTGCCCTGCATGTATTTATGAGAACAGCTTGAGAGTTTTGAATATATTAACCACGGCAAAGTTTCTGAAACATGATACATTTATACAGAGGTGGAGTGAAGCCAGTGCTTTTTAAGTCATAAGGAAATTCCAAGTGTTGGCTCTGAAGTACCAAGTCAAGCCAAAGCCCTGAACACAAGTCATTATGTCCTTGTGCTCACCAAATATAATGTCTTCTTAAATCAGCAACAGAGTAATACAATCAGTACTTTGATGGCTTCCAAAAAGAAATCACCAGGCAGACCCCCGTTCAGTTCAACTAGTCTGAACTAAACAGAGGTGTAAATGTGAACTGATATATGTTGGAAAACCAATACAAGTCAGACATTTATCTACATTGATATATAAACACAGATATGATGCAAATGAATGCATAAAATTCAGAAAGTAAAATTTTTCGGAGCTGTCAAAAAAACTACTTCTGTGCCTCTTGGGTGTGTGTGACCGGACCCTCTTTTGCTAGCTCACAGCTCACATATCTGCTTTCAGCCATCCCACAACATTCCCACCCTGAAATAAATGCTAGCACGTTCACTGCTGCTGGAGAGGCTTACATTGCGTTAGCTATGGTCAAAATCTGCAGTTGGATCAAAGTACAGTATGCGCCTCTGGCTCCTCAAAACGGCCCAGTTTACAGCTTCTGTATATCAATACACAGCTTTGAATCCCAGTGTATCATATGGTTTTAAAGTGGTCCGTTGTTTTTGTATGGGATCATGGACCATGCAGTCATCTCAGAGGGAGCGATGTAAACCCTAGAACCAACTCTGCCGACATCCTTCACTAATGTTATGGTAATAGACAACGTGCACTCAAATGATTCAGCACCTGCATTTTTTGCATTCTCAAGCACAGTGCCTCTTACATGAGAACATTCAGTTTTCTTTCTTTTTCCTCCCCCGTCTCTGCTTTGCCCCCCACCCACATAGAGCATCCGTGTCTCTGAGAGAATGGAATGGAAGGGGAGAGTGTGTCAGCAGTTTTAGGAGCAGTGATGTTAGGTTACTGCATAGATTATTGATCATGCAAGATAAAGTTTAGGCTCCCAAATATTGAATGCAAATTTCCACACTGACTGCAGCTGTAGACGGCTTGAATACGCGTGATTTAAAATAGACTCTAGAGCTGACTTTTTAATTGTTATTTCAAGTGAAATGGCTCAGGTCCAGGTGTAAGTCAGGAGTTCCTGTTGTCAAAGCTGCTTCACACTAAGGTGTTCACTAATTTAGACCTCCTCTCAGGACTGTGGGTATGTACACAAGGTGGGACATCTGAAGGTGCTCAGACAGAAAGCAAAGCCTGCCCCCGGGAAGAATAGGCAATTCTTATTCTGATGCTTATGGGGATCCTCATGAAAAGTTAATTTTCTCCTTGAGTTTTCATCATTTATGCAGTGTATTTGTATTTGCCCTGAGCAGCCAATACACTGTCTGCATTTGTGTCTATTCGCGCCCACTCTTGTCTTTCAAATTCCCATTATATGCAATTGTGCACTTCTAAATTGCTTTGGGTTCTGTCTTAACACACCTTTATACATTTAACATTGTCATTGTTATGATGAATTTGATAACTTAATGTAATTCCCAGAAAAGCCCCGAGCATCCTCAGCCTGAGTAGAGGTCCACATCAGGCTCAATGGAAAACACCTGTGTGGCAATGAAGGTCATGTGATCCACATTCAAATATCTGCATTTTAAAGCATTGGTGGAGATGGTGTACAGTCGAGGGTGTTGCTTTGGTGGTATGATCCATCAGTATATCGATACTGCAGAACTGATGAATTTATCCATTTTTGCAGAACTGATGAAATAAATAATGATCAATTCTACAGTTTCTGCACAACTGCTAAAGCCTGGATAAGGTGTGAAACATCTTCAGAACAGCACATCCAGGTTCTTTTGAGTTCCAGAGATCAAAACTCACATATTTTCATAGATGACTTTTTTATTCACTAACAGAATTAAAATAGTCTCATCACAAAACAATAAATGCAAGGTTCCAAGTTCTTTCCCACTCAAACTGACAATCTACCAGGATGAAAGGCGCTTGAAAAATAGGCTGTAGGCAAAGTGAATCTACTGTATGCCTTTAATAAAAAAAAGTCTTTATCTTGCATCCATGGAGACCGTGACATTGAATTTGTGTTGTTAACCTTTAGTTGAAGGTGCTGAGATTTTCTCTTACAGCACAAAGATTCGTCCTTGGAGCTTTCAGCAGAACTTCAGCCATAGAAAATGCTGTCTTTTCATCAGGCGATGGAAGTCCCTCCAGTCATCCTCCCATGCAAACACGCGCTCACAGTGTAAATCGGACATTTTGAAGCCACATGACTGCTGGCAGATTTGGTAGAGGGCCGGTAGAGATCGAAAGAAGACACAAAGGGCAAATCTCTGTCCTTATCTGCCACTAGAAATGAGGAATGAGACGATCAAACATTTGAACTGAGCTAATCAATCAAAGGACAGCGTCATTTCTCATAATTTGTCATTGAAAAAGAAGGAATGTCATTCATCACCTCATCTGACAACCCGCAGGTTAACATTAATCATGTATTTCTAGATTGTCATTCTTTCTAGAAATGTTTCATTTCAGTGTTTCATGGCATAATAATGTGAACATCACAGAATCCAGGCCACAATCATCCAAATGCTTCATATCAGTGTCTCTTAGATGGGTTCAAGTCTATGGCTGAGCACGTAACCTTTCTCCCTTCTGCTAACCTGATGGGATTCATTACTGTGGATTGACATATGGGTAAGCTATGCTTCACGAGGAAGCCATCTGGCATAATGTTTGCTGGCAAGCCTTCACATTTCCAGCACACAAGACGGTCTTTTTATATCAAGGGAAAAATGTTTACTCTGGCCACTTCAGTCTAACTGTACCTGTACCTGCATTTACATGTAGCAGCCCATTTAGTACATATTATGTACATCGTACATTACTGCTATTACTGTTATTTTCCAGAGAATACTGTCGCGTTCATGATTTTTAATGTGTTTTTGACCTTTCAGGCGGCCATGAACACAACGTTGTTTGGCAGCCTGATCTTGTATAATAGATGCTGGAGCTTATATACTGTGAGACAATATAAAGTTTTATACCATGGTTTCACGACCTGATATGTAACTCCATGATAGCACAATATAAAGTTACATAAATCATGATAGAAGATTTTATCTATTAAAAAAATGCATGCTTTGTAGAGTGGTCTGATCTGTAGTAATATACGTAAAGGGGAGTTTAGTCATTTACTGAGTCTATCAAGCCAGTGGGTCTATCAAACCCACCAAAGCTGAACTTTTGTACTGGATGTTCATGTGCTTACTTGTTGTCTTACAGTAACTGACGTAGTTGAATTGGTGAACAGATGAGATAGAAAACATCACACAGCGTTAGCATGAGGAGTAATCGGCTGTATAGTATTTCCCATAGTTCACAGTTTGCTGCTGTAGGAGACGCTGTCACCAGTGGCATTTATTCAGTTTTAACACAGCAATTTTTTAACTTTCTATCTGTATTATACTGTATTTCACTTGAACAAGCATCTTTGAACTCTGTAAAGAAAGGTGCTATACTGATGTTGTCTGCTGTGATCATTTGTATTTTCAGTTTATGTCATAAAATCAGTTTGATCTTTTTTTCCCTCCTCAACCACCATACACATGCAACTAGAGCTTTGTAGTGAACAATCCAGCTCCAATTCACAATAATGATGATACTCTGCTGCCCTCTCTCTTTTTTAAACACCACTAGATATACATGTCAACAAAAACATGTTAAAAAAAAATCATTAAGACAAAGTGACATTAGGGTCGGAGGTTTAATTATCAGTGTTTCTGTTTGTCAGATGCAGACTGTGAGGCACATAAGAAACAGTTGCAGTATGTGTATTATGTATTAGTTCTACTTTAATTAATAATGTTAATAACAATAATTAACATAAATAGCATAACCTTTCCAAAGCAGGAGACAGAGGAGGCACATGCACACAGACACACACTCCCCTTCACCATCTGAGTGTTACCTCACGGCCTCCCTTTCCCTCCAGCAAATAATCTTAATCTCGACTCGGGGTTCTTGGCCATGTTCTTGGCAGAACACCAGGGTCTGAGATGACGCTCATATCCAAGTATGGGCTCATTTGACAAAATAACACTTCTTACCATTGCACATAAGTTTGATCTGCTTTTTACCCACACACAAACACACCTGTACACAAGAATGGTGAGTGGAGGTTAGGCTCTCCTTCATGCTTCACGCTTTCCACTCAGCTGTACCCATTTCTTTCAAGCCTTTCTCTTACACAGACGACCATGCCTGACATACATCTCTAAGTGTTTATCTTGTGCAAAGAAGCCATTAAGTAAACACAGATAGAATGAATTTCTACTGGTGAGAATGGTCTCAAGGTGAGGTATTAATCTGTAAAGGTAAAAAAAAAAAAAAAAAAAAGTCCTCTTTGCCTGTTTTGAGGTATTATTTGAAAAAATATTGGCATAAATGAACAGAATGTACTGTTACTTTGTAAAGGTTTCTGCAAATGAATTGAACAAAGTGTAGTTTTTGTCAATTGATGGAAACACTGTCTGATGAGGAGAATCATGATGAGCGCCAGCTTAGCAGTTGGTGTTTATGACTGCTGAGTAAACACTGTGCTTATTGAGTAGAGCCCACACACCTGGTCAGAATGAGAAAAATAAAACCTGGCAGATGGTTTTTGATGGCTGGTTTTTTTTTCGGTCTCCCCCAACACAGCTGAGCTGGACTTCCTCCTGCAGCAGAACTTACAAGGGCCCCGTTTAAAGAGGTCAAGTTACATTAAAATGCATTTATGGTCACAGATGTTCAGTGACGATGTTTTTAAGGCTTGATTATGTTTTCAAATGTGAAGTAATTGCACAGAATTTCAGTGGTTTATTCAGAAATGTAACCAAGCCTAATTGCAGAAGTTTGATATGGATCGCCTCATATTGGCAAGCAGTAGGGAGCAAACAGTGAGGCTGTTGCCTACTATGATTCTACAGTCATATTTCAAAGAATATGGCTCTTCATTGGAAGTAGCCTGTTGGTTCCAGTGTTCTCCCAGTTTGGCTTGGGTCATTGTGAGACTGAAAAGCTGTACCTATTATTGTCACTTGTAGTGTAACCTGGCGACAGTTCAACCCAAGTTTTTGACTTTGCCAGTTTGATTAATTGAACATTTGTTTGGGAAAATACACCACTAAAGTACAATACTAACTGAAATGGGAAGAGCCTTAAGGTACAGCAGGTCCTACATTATTACTTAATTTAGAGCCCTTGACCCTTTGAATTATTTTAATTGAAAATGCATTTATAATCTGGATGTTGCTGTATGAATTTATGTATATTCCCATATCACAAGCTACTACCACAAACTTGGGTCCAGAGAGGATCCCAGCACAAAGCACTGGTTGGTTTCTTTGGCAAAAAGAAACAAATGAACCTGCCATGTGTCTGCTGTGATGCAGGTCCACTGATTTGATTTGTAGTTTAAAGCTGCTATAATCAATCATTTTTGTCACTATGGATCAAATGACCATGTGTAAGGTGAAAGGGGTTACTTGTAGTGAAAACAAACCTGCAGAGAAGTTTCACCCCACACTGCTGTTCACCTCAGGTGAAGACAACCTATTAGTGTCTCTCAGCTCACTGTTTTGTTTTTACAGCCTGTAACGTTACTGGTCCACTCTCACAGCTCTCAGTTTTTACTGAAAAGTGGGTAGGTGTGTGCCACCTGCTCAGCACCAAACTACAGATAGGCAAAGTTAGCAGCTAGCAGTTGAGCACAGTAGAGCATTTACCAGCTAGAGAGAGAAATTTTTTGCAACAGTTGGTGGAGACCAAAACCAGAGCCTAAAATGCGAGAGGGAGTACTGTACCCATAGTTCGTAAGGACCATGAGGTCCCCAAGCAGTTAGTCCTGCCATGGTTTGAAGCAGTAATAACCAATGTTACGACACTGGGTAAAGGCTACACTTCTGGTTACATGTTGCTGTCAGGCTATCAGGTTCAAGAATTGAGGTTATTCTGTACTAATGCATGCCAGTCGTGGCAGAGTTACCATTATTACGAGCTGCCAACTGGGAAAAACAAGACCTGTAAGTGATTACAATGAGGACATAAACAACATTTTTAGGCTCTGATGTCTGTAATTCAATGACATGGATGGCTGAAGTGTGTCAACATAGCTGACAGACATGAGAGTGAAGTCCCTCCAGTGGTGAAATGATACTCATAACTTGTCACAGTCCTTAATATCATGTACTTCATAAAGTGAGTGAGGTTTCCTGCAGTTTGTTGTTTTAATTCTAAAAGCCATGAAAAATAATCCGTTTCCAGTTGTCATGATGAAACGTCATGTAACCAAATGCCAGTTCTGTTGGTTATACAAACAAGCATAAGTCTTTATATTTCTTTGATAAACATAATTTGAACTTTCCCAACCAAAAAACAAGAAAAACTAGAGGCACGTAAAGTATATTTGTAAAATAAAGTCAAAAATAGGAGACGACCAGTTTAAACTACTTAGAAATGTTTTTGCAGTGCAAACTTTAGCAAGCTAAGTTTTTCTATACTGGAGGAGAAGTTTGAGTACACATTAAGAAGCTTCAGACTGAGTCGAGTTGGGGGAGGAGAGGGGAGGGAGAGGGGAGCAGGGATGACCGGGCTTACCTCGTCCTTATCTTGCCTGGCCTAGTTTTTCTCCAGAGAGGGAGGCAATTCGTCTTTGGTGAAAACCGGCTCTCAGATGCCTCTTTTTCTACCTCCATCACCCAAGTAGGTATCTCTATTTTAGGACCAGGAAGGTGTAGTTTTGGTCGACTCGCTGTGTGCGCATGCGTGAAAGAGAGCGAGAGGAAGGGGAGGACAGAAGGAGAGCTGCAGGGTCGATCTCCACAGAGACACAGTCAGCTGTGATCTTAATTTAGGCCGTTTGCTGGGTCTTTGCCCCCCATTTGCCCTTCAAACAGCATCCATCCCCTCATAGATCACCATGGCAACAGGGCACACTCTCAGGACAAAGCAGCAGAGGATATGAAAAGGATTATGTAAGAGAAATTTAGATGAAAGTGGGTTTGGTATTAAAATTCACTGCTGACAAACATAATTGCGGGACTCTAATCAAGTACAACAGGGGATGATGCAGCAGAATAAAACACAAACATAAACCAACGTGGCAAACCTGAGAGACAGCGCAGCTTTGTTCTCCCCTAACGTGTGTGTTTTAACACACCTATTGCCTTAAACCATTTCAATCAAGCAACTCAAATATTAATCATCAAGGTAGCTCAGGTAAAAAAAAAAAAAAAAAAAAAAAAGTCAATTGTACCAATTCTTTTCAGTTCATTGAACTTAAAACTATGAAGCATTTTAAACTCCTATGAAGCATTTTTATTGAAATGTGTTCATCTGAATTTATTAATTCAACCTTTATTTCACCTTGAAAGACCATTGAGGAGGCATCCTCATTCACAGTGGTGTTGAGATACAAAACAACAGCAGACAGTAAAATGCTTATATACAGAATAACAACATGCTATCAAGTAAATAATAAAAAAATAGGAATAAAATAGAAGAAATAAAATGCACTAGTAAGACTAATCAAATGCATCTTCTGTACATTAATGTCACCACTTAAGCTTCACTCACTTAACTCACTTCACAAGAAGCACCGATCAGATTTCCCATATTTATGTGGCCTGTCATAAACTAACATGGAAAATGAAAAATTCCAAAAGCTGCTCTCCTTGCTAATTGAACTATAGTAATGATGCCAATGACACACAGAGTTCCTGAAACAGATGGCTGTAATCCGACATTTAAAAGGTCACATCAAGCTCAACAGTATGCTTCGTTATTATGACATTGCCTCCTTCAAGCAGCGGTCTAAGCAGGTTCTTGTACCTGTACCCATCAGTTGTGGAACATTAAAGAGGGTATTTCACCTATAATATTTTACTTCTAGTTGCCTGATTTACATAGCTGGTGAATATACATTTGTGTTGGAAAACTATGAGAATAAGATACATACATAATATACATAATATAATCAACAAAATAAAAGAGAAAATAGTGAAATGAAACTAGAACTCTTGTGTTGCTGTTGGGAGATGTGCACAGTCCCTGTTTAAACACACTGAAATCCGAACTGACAGCAACCGAGGGGCCATAGTTCACCGTATTAAAAGGCCCAGAAGTTAGCAGTTTTTGACAACTTTGAGACACTGCTGACCTTCAGCAGCAAAACCTGTTGACCACTTTACTCCAACTTTTCTCAAGGCCTGACAGACAGGGGAGCCTCTGCACCTTTGCCAATGTGTTTTTGCTACACATGCTTATATATTTCAGCAGTCATTACCTCAAGCAACCATCGCATCCAACAAAGACACTGTGGTGACAGTAACAGTGTCAGCTGTCTTAATGGTTGCCTTGGATGAACTGCATGGGGACCGCTGGGTCTTGAAACTGAAGGTCTGTCAGTCTCAGTATTAATGAATGCACACAGAGGGACTCACAGTAAATTTAAAACAAAACCACATATAAAAAATAAGATTCGCTCTAGAAATACACAAAAACATGTGTTTTAAAGCATTTGCAAATTTCGTCAGAAGTATATTTGGATGTTACATTTATATGCTGGACCTGCATTCACAAACTGGGGAATCAGCTGTAGTCAGTCAGATGGCCTGTTCCGCTTCAGCCCTTCATGTAAAAGGTAGATAAAAGGGTATCATTTAATGTGATCACACAGCTTTACATCTGCGCAGCCCGCAATTCTGATTTGGAACCAGAGGAGAGAACAAAAGTCAAACAGCTGCCTTGTGTTGAGTAGCTGCTCTCTACAGGTAAGTGATGACTCTCCTGTCATTGAATTTTTTTGAGTCATGAATTTGCTCTAGCTAGCTAATGGACAATCCTTGGTTGTCTAACAGCATTATATTTCTAACTTACTAGCTATGCTAGTGATATATTGAGACTGATCTGACTCCATAAAGGTATATTATTCAGGAGGAGGGCAAAATAAGTCTCTCAGCAATCATCACATACGACCCTTAGTTTCAGAAGATGAGTCGCTTCCATTTACACTGTGCCGGGGAAACCTGGAACATAAAAAACAAAGAGCTACTCCGGATGCTGGCTCTCTATTTTTCAGGAGCTGCCTAGACCACCTACACATATCAGTGGATCAAGTGCACCTTTATTATTAGACCTAAACCTTACACTGTGGTCTGAGCATGTTCTTTTTGCTTGCTGTTAACAGTTAAACCAACATATTGAATAATTTCTTATTTCACAGAATTACCATATAGCTATTGCACACAGCTGAGAGAGGGAGATGCAATAAGATGATTTATAAATGCAAAAACTGGAAAATCCCAATCTATACGTGGGTCAGCGGGCTTTACATTTTCTAATGATATAAAGTTAGTTATTACTGAAACAAGGGGATGAGTGAATTGATTGCTTACTGTGACATGTTGACAGCTCTCCTGTGAAGCAGGATGATGATTGACATCCGTAACAGTCATGTGCATATGTAGACAGACATGGCTGTTCAAGAGCAACTGGACTTGAGAATCATCCAATAGGCTTCCTCAGTTCTGACGGACTGCTGGGGAGTCGCAGGTATTTAACCTCAGTGGGGCTGTTATCAAGGTCATTTATACCACTTGGTTGGTTCCTGCTCCTGGCTGTGTAATGGCGGTCGTTAGAGATGTTGGAGTCAACTGAGGCCAAGTATAAACAGTCAGTGGAGTTGGCTCTCCTCTTTTGTTTAGTTTCCCTGATAAACATACACTAGAATGCTTTTCTTGTGTTTGGGTGTGTGGTCGTTGGGGTGGACCAGTTTGTGTCTCAGTGTGCTGCTGGGTTTGAAAAATACAGGGATTTATTGTTTGTTGAAAATCCTCTTGAGTTTCTCAGATACTTCAGACACACATGAAATGACAGTGTTGTTGCATTTATTATCTTTTCTTCACCACCTGAAGTATAGGAGTTCTGTCTAAATGTTGAAGGTCCAGTTATGCCACAGACTGCATGAATGTATCCAGTCACCTGACCGAGACATGGCAAGACTTTCAGGCACGGTGCTCCTTCTCTTGGGCCTGGCCATTGTTCATTCACTCTCAGCTCAGTGTTGCAGGGTTGTGACAACTCCTAAACGTGGGTGGTCAGAGTCAAAGAGGAAGTATTTGTCTATGTGTGTGGATTTCCTGTATACTCTAATGTGGAGGCTCCTGTCCTCTTCAGTCGGTACAACACAGTTCAAAAGCTGGTCCTTGACAACCTTCATGGACCTCTCAGCCATCAGAATTCTAACTGCAGCTGATATTTTTGTTTCCACACAGGTTTGTCAATGAGCAGGTTTAAATGTTCCACTGTGACTTTATTACTTCCTTACAGGAAGAAAGTAATATAACGCCGGTAGCTATATGGGAGCATATGGCCATCTTTATAGTATTGACCTGAGTTTATAACAGCATGCAGTGGCAGAGAAGGAAAATCCTTCCCGTGCAGCCATTTCAGTGTATTGTTTCAGGTGTTTAAAGCAGATAAGTATTGTTGTATGTTAAGTGGTAACTTTAGGGTGATCCCTGCGCTTGAAGCTCCACCTTTTGTTGTTACTTGAAATTCTGCCACCTGCAAATCATATATATGAGACACACACACACACACACACACACACACACACACACACACACCGGACCAGATATTGATGCCACCCCTGAGAAACCTTAAGAATTTCTTTTTCTTTCAGAGGATCTCGAAGTTGCTTTTCTCCCCAAGATAATTGAGTTACAGTTATGAAGCCCTGTGCAGCTTCCTTGTGCTCATTTAATCAAATTTCTCCATCTATACTGATCTGGTAATGAAGATGAAACCTTCAACGTGTCCTTCATGTATTTGTGTCCCCCTCTATTCTGTAGATTTGAAGCTGCTCTCTGTTGGCAGGTTCTGTTCCTGAATCTTTTAAAACTGATATTGTTCAGCTGCTTCTCTTTTTTCTTTTTTTCTTTTTTTTTTCTTTTTTAGGCCTATTTCTAAGCTCCCATTTTTGTCTAATAAGATTTTAAAACTGGTTCTAGTCAATCAACTACTAGCTTTTATTCATGAAAATAATGTCTGTACATGGAATTCACTGTAGTTTTTGGCAAATCAAAGTGAAATAGATTTAACTGATGTATGTAATCTGAATGTAATCTGTGAAAAATGCCAATAGATGAATACATTTTCCAATCTATTATCTGCAATATACCAGCACTGTAAAACAGATTTCATCAAATGAAGACCAAGCATAAAAACATTAACCAAAGTGGTAACGTTATGGCATAGTGTGAAGTATCTTGGTTTTTGTGACCGGTTGGCATTAGCCAGAACAATCCTACTGCCAAGAATAATATATTTGGTGTTGTTCAGTACTAACTAGAACTGACTGTCAAAGTAAATATGTAATAAAATCAAATTCTATACTTAAATTGATCAGTTGACCTGGAAAGCAAACCCATACTCAAGCAAATGCAGAGGTTATGTCTCTTTCTTGTGTGAGTGGGTACCAACAGAGACATCAGGTCTGGCTTCCCTGCTAATACTTTGACATCTGTCTGCTATCTGAGATGCAGCAGGACAGAGGATGACACCACACATCACCATCACTTATGCTCAGTGACCTGTCCTTAGCTCTATTCTGTCTGCTCTTGTGTCTAGCAAAAAAGCCTTTGTGCCCTTTTTCTGTAGATGTTTGAACTTTTTAACAGCAATTTGTCAAAGAACTTTTAGGGCAAAATAGAAAGTATTGCAGAATTGGTATTTAATGAAACAAGTATATGTGGAACTATGGGAAAATATATGAGTTGGACAATTAAGAGTGTAGATTTGATGGCTCATTCTTCAAAACAGGTCTCTATTTTTGCCCCAGAAAACTAAATCAATGAGGATTAAAGGTACAACATGTACGAATTTGCCACCTGTTGAAGGTGAGAGAGTAGAGTAACAGCAAACTGCTGCTCACTGTTGTCTTTGCTGTAGCTATCTTTGGCTGTAGCTACTACCTGCTGTTAGCTAGTTAGCTCAGTTAGCCGTGCAGCTAGTGGTCCTATTAGCTGACTGAAGTGTGCCACAACTGAGAGTTTATGTTTGTTTATTTATTTATTTGACTAAAAAAGCTAAGAGTGCTTGTGAAAGGTAGTAGTAGTAGATACTATTAGACTATTGCCTCTAGAGGTGAGTGGTGTTTGAGACAGGAGGGGCTGCAGCCAGCTGGTTAGCATGCTCACAAGACATAGATGTCTTTGACATACTGTCAGAGCTGTTACTTCCTCATGTTCTCTTGATAATGGTCGTTCATTTTTTGACTGCTTGAAACTAAAATTCTGGCCATATGTTCCACATTGGGCCTTTAAAGCATCCACTTCTTTAAAATGCAATGAAGCAAGTAGAGCAAGTTTTCTGCAGAGCAGAGTTTACAGTAGATCAGTAATCTTCTGTGCAGATGACACATTTATTTGCACTGTGTTCATGGGATTATTACTTCCATTGAGAAAGACAAGGAATGGATAGTAAACAGCAGTCACGTGTCAGGCCAACAGTGTGTGATTGCGTACAAACATGAGATGTTTTGCTGCTGATCACAGCAGTGAGTGTTATCCTCAAGAGAGGACACACACTAACAGCTATATGTGTGTGTTTCTTGGAGATAAGTGCATCAGTGCACCATAGCATAACATACATGCTGGAGGGTGTGATGTCAGATAGTTGTGTGATGCGTGTTTGTGTGTGTGAGAGTGTGATGTGAATAGGACCATCTTTCACTCTCAGCGCCTGCTGACAGTTCCTCCTGGACTCTCACTCTGTATCAAGGTCATCGAATGACACCAGTGGGTCGCTCTCTCATTTCACGCCTTTTGGTTTCTCCTGGCTTCATGTATATAGTCATGTATATGGATTTAAACAAAGACCTGACATATTATTAGCAAACAGTCACCTATTTACATATGCAGCATACACAGAGCATCATTCATTGGTCACTATAAAGCACTTATTGCTTTATTCTGCATAACCATATTCTACAACTACTCGACCATTAACTAAGAGTTTTCGCTCTATAACCTCCTAATAACTGCTGATTGGTAGAAAATATGCAGTTGTTGTACATGAATTACAATCTTAATAACCTAACCCTTAACAACCCAAACTCCCCAACCCCTAGGAGACGGCGTTAAGTCTCTCTGACTGAAGTATCAATATCAGCATTCAGAAGGCACATTGATTGAATGAATGTAAAAGTAATGAGCATATTACGACGGTACATAATCTTCAATATGCAGACGGATATACGCTTTACGCAAACTGACACAGTACATCAATGATGACATTTATGTTTAATATTATACATGGTCCCTTACAAATCAAATAAACAAACAAACGTTTAAATCAAGATCATTACTGAATATTGGTGACAGTGTGTAAACATTTTATCATTCAAATGATGTTTGTTTCTACCGTCTTGTCTTCCAAATTTCCATATGAAATATTACAAAATCACTTGGCGTTGTTTATTGTTTTGAGTTGGTGGCGTCTTTTTTTTTTTTTTAATTTGCTGTATTTTCTCTTGGAGAACTCGTCTCACTAACTGGAGTAAAGTGGAAAGCAGCATCCCCGATCATGACCCACACACCTCACGCGTAGGATCAGTGTCTCCATCGTCTGAGTCATCAAAAACAGAAAATTATACCGTGTATCTTTCTCAATCACATGCCATTATTTGGCACAGTGCTGCACACAGTGTGGACCCATTGTTCAGTGGCTGTGCTTCCTCCCACTCGTTTACCCATCTGTTTCATCTCCCCCCGTCTCTGCTCATTCTCGATTTCGCCCGTACTATTGGACTGGTCACGGTTCTTTCAGTCATTCACCCAGCGTCTCTATCTGCGTCCCCCTCCCATCCTCCATCATCAGCATCGGTGCTGATTCCCTCGCTTCCTCTCTGCTGCTGTCTTCCTTCAGGTGTTGCAGCTTTGACCTTGGTAGAAATCAGTAGTCATCACAGAGTGAGGCCTATCAAAATGTAAATGATGAGGGGTAGAGGCAGGAAAGTGGGAGTGGGCGCATCGTGCGCCCAATGAGCCGTGCCTTCAGGGGCCAACCAAATCAATCTGTCGAGAGGGCTGCAGGGCTTTCCCAGAAGGCAAATGGTTGACCTGTCTGATGATGTCACTGCGATGGCTTCTGGTTCTAGCTGGCACGGTTAGCACCAGCACACACAGCAGGTCACACTGGGAGGATTTAATGGAGATAATGACTGCTTTTGAGGCTGCGACGCTGTCATGGATACTGTTTTTTTTTTTTTTCATTTCTCCCCTCCATGCTGAAATAATAACATGTCTCTGTGTAACTTCAAATGCGTCAGTGACCTTTTCCACCAGCTTCTTTTAGCCATCTGTGTCTTAGACATTTAAGCCCAGCCTACTGCAGCATTTAAGGAGCCTAAACTCAAAGCCTGATTTTTTTATTTTACCATTTTAAACATCGTCTGAAATAGGTTGGCGTGTTTGGTGACGCAGCTTCCATCTGTTACAGGAGATTTGTGCTTTCTGTACGTTAATTACAGAATTTTTTGAGCCTGCAATAACTTTTTTTAGCTGCTTGGGGGCAGCGAACAACAAAAACACAACATTGACATATTACCATCCTGTATGTTGTACGCCATGCAAAGTAATTTAATGCAGATTTGCAGCAATCTTAGCATTAATTTAGAGTTATGTTTGTGAACACTTGATGAATTTAATTCACTCTCGTCACTAATTTTATCTGGTAGCGTACTTCAGAACTTTCTGCTGCTGCTGGAAATAAAGCTAATGAGAGCAGTGACAGTGAACCAAAACAGCAAATTTGCGAAAATGTCCTCCCAAGAAAAACAACAGCATCAGTCGTCTCAACAAATGGCTGAAAACAATGTGTTTACATCCACGTGACGAAGCCCTCTGGCAGTGAGTGAAGCAGGAACTTGGATGAGGTTATTACAGAACACAAAATCCAGGAACCAAATGTCACACTTTCAGCAGAGAGGACAGAGACTGGGAAAGATTCAGTGTCTTAATCTTCCTTATTGTCAAAAACAGACTAAAGCAGTGAAGAGATTTCAGAGTTTGGGTTGATCCTGAAGAGGAGCCAAACCTTGATCTTTCCCACACTTAAATTATGAAACAGTGATGTTGTCCTCCTTACAATTGCGTCAGACCAGACTGACCCCTAACTCTTATATGATGCGAATGATGATGTGAACAAATGTGAATTTGTTTATATACTGCAGCTTTAGCCAGTTATTCCTTATTGCCTCATTTTGAATTTGAATTTAATGATATCTTGTCCATGCCATGACCACAGAGCACCCCCATCCTCCGGATGACGAGCCCCTCCCACCCTCGACAGAACAGCCGATACTTCCTCTGGATTAAAATTCAGATTTGTGAGAAATTTATTCGGCGACCACCTCATCTGTGTGACCTCTGTTGACCTCTATCAGCGACCAGCGGAAACCGGATAGAATCGCAGGGGCCGCTCGTGACTGAGTCGAGTGGTAAAGCATTAATCATATGAGAAATCTCCCAGTCACAGGATTGGAACAAGGCTCTCAAATGAAGCTATTTTCACTTTTCTTGTGTCTGACATTCCGAGCATAATGTTACATTTCACCAAATTATTCGATCGTAATAATTTGAAAGATGGTAGAAAAGGATCCTTCCCAAAGTGACTTAAAATATTGATTTGAGTCTTCCTGGTTGCAGCCAAGCTCTGCTCTTTTTATATCAATGCATTTGCATTTTATTGTAACTCACTGACCAAAATTTGAAACCAAAAAGTCAGTAGGTTGCTTCTCAAACTGCGACTACAAATATGAGGTAACTGTTGGGCAGCTGAGGAAGAAAAAGGCCCTTTGAAATATCACCAGAAAGGACAAGGTCAATTATAATATGTTGTCTCCATGAGGACAAAGAGGTCACAGAGAGCCATCTGTGTGTGTGGAGGAGAAAGCTTTATGTGGCGTATAGCTTCCTCTGGCAAGATAACTGTGCTATTATCTAATCTTGTAGTGTGACTGTTTGTATTAGAGCAAAGAAATTTCTCCTTGTGTGTGTAATGTAATCTGATCACCACCCGTCCAGTTTCTAACCGCCCTGCGATGCTGTTCCTGAACTCCCCACTTCATCCTGTTCTCTTTATCCATAGTGACCTGTAGTATTTTTCTGTTGGGATTTAAATTGAGATGAATTACACAAATTTAACCCCAGTTATTTATTTGTACTCTACATGTTTTTGAATTTGATTTGTTTGTATCAAGCATCATTTTTTTATGTTTTAATGAGTAGAATGAGATCAGATAATTCAGTTCCTTGTTGCTGATGTCACCTCACAGTCAGAGAGAAGTCATCTTCTGAGTAAACCTGTCAGGTCTTCAGTGGAAAAAATTACAAATTTAGGACACATTTATTCTGCGATTACATCAGTGGTGTACTTAATATTACTGATATTTGTGTTGTGCTTATACTGTGACTAAACTGAACTAAGTCATGTCTGACAATATTTGATATTGGACTGACCGTTTACAGCTCAGCGCTTCAACTGCTCATGTTAAGGATAGACTCACAGACTGACAGGACGGACTGCCTCTGAATTATGGAGGCCCTGATTAAGAGGTTTTAAGCAGATTAAGTAAAACGATGACATGCCTTCGCGGGGAGTTTCTGACAGCCGTGTTCATGGGCTGTTTTTTACCATGCGCAACCACCAGGATAGAGCTAGCTACCTGTCTGAAACTGACGTGAGGCCATCGTCCTCCAGAGCGAGACTCACCACAAGAGACACAGCCCACGGCCCACGACACCAAAAGTTACACAGAGCGGAGTTTAAAGATTAATAAACTGAATGGGCTCTAACTAGCTGTAGCATTAGCACCATTATTATAAGATGACCTTATCTCAAGATTATGGATTTAAGTGTAATATAAATTTCTGTAGGCTGTAGGTCACTGGAATAAACTCTAGTGAATCAAGTGGACAGATAAAAACAAGTCAAAGAGCCACCTCTTCGACTCAATCTAGGTTCAGGGTTACAATCAAGGTTCAGTTACTAAGGACGTTTCAAAGTCACAAAATCTAGCAAGAAAACGGCTACAGACAACGGCATGCAGAAATGAAATTAACCAGTCGGCAACTAAGACTTTCTTTTTTGTTGCCTCGCCACCTCACAGCATCATCGTTAATTAACTACAGCTGAGGAAATTTGCAGACGGTTAGTTATCAACAGCTTAAACCTCCATCTCCTGCAGTTGACGATCCGTTAATTATCTAAGTTATAATTAAAGTCCTGACTCTTGTGACTTCAAAATATCACGCTTTCAAAATGTGATTTCGATTGAGAAGCGATTAATTGTTCAGGCCTGGCACGTGATGAAGAAACGCTTGAAATACTGTGTTCATCATTATCTGTTATTGCTCCTCCCACGTATATTATATTCATTCTGTGCTATGAGGCAGTAAAGCTCCACCTGTTCCCACCAGCCATTCCTGTCATCTTGAAACAACCCTGGTGCATCCAAGCGCTGTGACGTACGCACACATCCATTGGCCCATTTGTCTTTATTGTGCCTCCCCCACTTTGTTCAATCATATCATCACTGCTTTTCTTTATTGCCTGTGTATGCATACACGCTCGCTGTGCAGGGGTAAAGACTGCTAAAAGCAATCTTAACCCTCCAGGTGATAGCAGTGTCAATAATGGACTATGTTGTGGCTTCAAACGTAGTAGCTGCTATTACATCAACACACACACACACACACTGCAAATGCCACCATCCCCGCCACCACACTGGCTTTTGTTTTATTACTCAATCTAGCTCCATTACAGCATGTCTCCTGCTGTGGAAGTCATCCGAAGGTCTTCTTTAAATCTCTCTACTTCATTACCTGGAGCTTCCATGTGACGGCCGAGCCCAACAGATCATTATTATCCCTAACAGTTCGCTTCACAACATTTAGCAGCCGCTCCGTTCCAGTGGCTGCCTCCGCTATTACTCCACTCGCTGTTCTCACATTACAGCAGGAGCGTGGTGACTTAGGCCCACCATTATGTTTAGGAGCGCAGCAGGACATCTACGGGGTTGATATCAACATGCAGACTGTTGTTACTCATTCCTTACACAGTGAGTCTTGATTTGATATATTTAGTTCAGGTCGTGTTTGATGATGTAGGACCTGTTTTCACAGGGACGCCTGGTGTAGGCAGCGTTGAATGGATAGAGGTGAATATGGGGAGCAGCACCCTTAACCCAGACTCTATCCAGATGTCTAAATGAAAAATGGTTTTGATAAAGGTTTATTTTAAGAAAAACAATAGACAATAAAGGGGAGTTGAGAAAGAAAGAAAATGCAGCGGCCTCTTATCACTATCTCACAATTTTCTCCTCTCTCAGTATGCTGTTGTAAAAACTGTTGAATATATTTTTAGGTCGGCTGCACAGCAGACGATTGGCATTTTGTTCCCTTAATGTGTCTGTTATGTTTCAAGCAGCGATATCAAACATTCTCATGTTCAGCTGCTCAAATATGAGCATTTAATTGGATATCTTTGGAGTTTGGACAAAAGGTTGGATAAAACAATTTCAATGTGTCATCCCGAGCTCTGGATTCAGACACAAACTACTTTGTCTCTAGCAAAGATTGTTTTTGACAAGTGGGAAAACTATTCAAGTATGGGCATTTTATTTATTTAACATTAGCCTTGAGAGAGCGAATCTCGCTCAATTTGTTGTGGTGTTTCAGGGGTTAGAAGTGCACCCAAAATATGTGATGGAGATTAAGATTTATTTACTAAAAATTCTGGTTTTGATAGCAAGTAAAATGATAATCCAAAAAGATTACACTACATTTACTTAACTGACACTTTTACCCAAAGCGATATAACCCAAAAGCTGGAAGAATCACGCACCTCCATCAGTGTCATGAAATTTGCTTCAGTGCTGAACGACAAGAGATTATAAAAGCACACTTTGCAAGCACCAGTGTCTTAAACTGTCACCAGGAGCTGGCACAGGGTGCGGAAGAGCGGCGTGTGGACAACTTGAGTGGGTTGAAGACCAGCTGGGCTGCTGCATTCTGGATGAGTTGCAGGGGTCGGGTGGCACACGCAGGCACACCGGCCAGGAGCGAGGTGCAATAATCGAGGCGCTGGTCCAGAACACACACCTTCCTCTGGGTGAAGAATAAACATATCCTTCTGATGTTGAGGAGAATGAATCTGCAGGAGTGGGCTGTCCTGTCAATGAAGGACAGTTGGTCATCCAGTATCAAACCTGAGCCAGGGACACCATGAACCCTGATGCAGAGGGTGTTACCAGCCTCACCAGTGGACTCATCAGTGAAAGCATTAAAAAATGGCTGTATGTGTATTGGCTAGAGCTGCAGGCTGAGAAGTCAGACATCTGATACATCTGTCACTTATGTGGCTCAGCGTCATGTTGTGATATTGCATTAGAGAGTGATGCTTACCATAATTGTGGACATGACTGTGATAAAGCCCTGAGGTGGATCCGCTCTACACCTCATGCTTTCCTCACAAGGTCAACTGTGAAATCATACAAATGAGAGGGATCTGCCAGAGCGACAAAGTGTCTCTTTTCCTGAACGCAATCCGTGACTGTAAACGCCCATGAACATACAGATGCGAATGAATGCCTGCGGAATTACAAAAACAGGTTAGAATTGAAAATGCCAGAAGGTAAAGACATTAAGACATCACAGCATTATGCAGGGGCTGTTTCATTTGCGTCATGCATCTTTATTGCAGCGCTCCAAGTCGGCGCTCATCAGTCATGCAACGGCAGCCTTCAAGAAAAACAGGAAATGAGAAAAAAAAAAAAAAACGTGATTACAACTGAGTTTTGCGAGGCGCTGATAGGAGGTAAACAATCTGGAGAGGAGAGGACTGAGGAGGAGGGAAGGGGAAACAAGGTCGCGGTCCTGACGTGCGCTCATGTTTGTAGGTGGAAGTGTTGGTTTACTGTTGCCATGGTGGATTTTTAGAAAGATATACAGGAAATAAGATTCCACACAGGTTAGTTATTGTCTTCTCCGACAATATGGGTTTTTTTTTTTCCATGGTGGAGGGACAAAAAGCTCATAAATGAAACAATGTATTCACAATAAGACAGAAATATGCATACACCTTCATTTCATCAAATTTATATAGACTGGGTGGGAAAAAATGGCAAATAAGCATCATTTTAATGGCTGATGAGGCCATAATTCTTTCATATACTATTTACAATGTATGTATTCTTAATAATTCATTTATCGCAATACATAGCAGGAAACAGGGCCAGATTATCTGGGGCGGAAATGTGTTGCTGGGCCCCTCTTCAGCTCAGCCTTTTCTCTAGACACCAGGAACTAACCAGAGCTCCAGAGTTAAAATGATTATTTGATTAGACCTAAAAGAGTAACTCAACACACTCGATTCGGCTTTGCAATTTATTTATTCATTTCCACTTCACCGTTATCACACTGAGCTCCATCTTGAAAGCTGTGTGTGTGTGTGCCTGAGGTGTGCACACTCTGACCATATGTTCTTCCTTTATAAGCACCAGGCAGCGTGCGGCATGTGGGCGTGCACCGTGTATACATCAGGCCCCCTTTCGTTTAAACTATTGCATGTAGAAGAGGATGTTTAACACACAGGTGTTGTACTCTTTGTTGTGTATCCTTGCAGGAAAATGACATAAACTCAGATAACGGCCAGCTAATTATGCAGTCTATTAAACAGTTCACTTTGTGTGTTAATACGAGAGAATATACCCTTTAGAGAACCATGGCCAGATGAATGTGTTTGGGGGCCCAGGGGTAAAAATGACCAGTGGATCAATGTATGCATACAAGTATCATCAGTGGCCACTGGCTGAAGCCCCACCCTGTCCATGTGGGGACTGTTAAGTTTTAGTGAAGTAATCCATTAAAAACTAAAGCACAGAAATCTAGAGAATTCAGCCTATAGTGCTCTCTGAGGTCTTTATCCAGGGAAAATGGAACGGATGCTGTTTCTACGTCATGCACAGGTTTTTAAAACAGAGATGTTTTTATGTACGTGCAGTGTTAGTGCTTAAGTTCTCAAGGCCATGAGCGTTTGATTCAGATTCTCCTAAGAACCTTAGCTTGTTTTGATTTGTGCATCAGTGCCAGTAAATATCACTTTCTTCCATTCGGTTCCTCTTGCCTTTTCATTGTTACCTTTCCACACATCCGGAGTGTGAATGAGGAGCTGGTGGTGTGCAGCAGCAGCGCGGCTGACCCTCACTGAATGGAGCTCTGTGATAGCAGGAGTCATTTGGAGTTTAGCAGAGACGGCGGCGTCACAGTCGACTCGCTCACCGCCGATCATCTGGGACACATCAAAGGCAGAGATGAACTGTGCTGACAAGCTGCTCGCTGTCTTTGAGACTCAGCTGATTTGGAGGAGGCTGAGGAACATTACAGTTTCAGTTTGCATGAGCACCACTGCCAATCCGGAGCCTTTATCGATAGCAGAAACTGTTTTCACTCCTACCAGAGGTCAAAGGTCACAGTCAGTTAGCTTTTTTGTTTTGTTTTGTTTGGTAATCAGATAACCTGTAACCTTCTTAACAAAAATTATTACAGATCTTATGAGCAACTCTTAAAGTTACCAGCGCTACAGGCTTTTCTCAGCACTGTCAGACAGGACCATCTTGTTGCTAGGAAACATCCAAATAGATTTTTGACCCTGTTCGTCACCGTGCTGCTGTGAGCGCTTCTTATCTGCGCTGTTCAAAATGCATCCGTCTGCTTTTGTGCGGCCTGTCTCAAACACTTCCTGCATCACTGATAACTGATGTGTTGCTGTCATGGCTGGATTACCGACTGCCCCAAATCCACTGCGTGTCAGCGGCTTCATGATCGTTCGATCGTGCACCATGAAAGCACCACAGCACCTGAAATAGCCGAAGGGGAGGTCCTGCATGACCTGGGGCCTGTTCTTGTAGAGATAGTTATCGAATAATCGTTTTAACTTGACAGTAGAATATGAAAAAAACGTCCTAGTTTCTGAGTGTTCACTTGTGACTGGACTCTGACGTCACGCCGTCTGGACAGAAGCTCTGCTCGTTAAAACATGAGTCGTCGCAGGAAGTCACATGCTCTCCTGTCACTTTTTAAAGACGTCTGCGGCGCCTGCTCTCACTCATTTGATCCAGCGTGATAGCTTAACAGCCCGCTTGTGATGTAATGAAAATTGAAGAAGGTCTTGAGTTGAAGTGTGAAATAATCTTGACAGTTAGGTTAGTATTTTGACAACACTGCTTCACACCTGCTTAGAATAGATCCATTATTACTGAGCACTTGGCTGCAGCCTACTAAGGTGTTTTGTTGTAGGTGGTGTGTGTGTTTTGTTTTTTGTCTTTTTGACATTTTTAATTTGTTTTTTATCTGCACCACAGCTTTCCTCATATTTTTTTTGTTATCCATCTTCAGTATGGTGAATATAGTGTCGAACACAAAGTCCAGACTTTGCAAGTAGCAAAGTGCACTATAGTGTATGTCCTTGAAATTTATGCACAAAATACCCTCAGTACCCCTTTTATACAATCATGGAGCTCTACAGCTGTCAGTGATGGAGCGCAATGATTGAAAGTGCCTGAAATCTCAGTTTACACACTGTTGTTTTTCGATGTTGAACGACACTCTGAGGCTTCACGGGCCTGCGTATTATCTCGTCAGTGCAAATAAATAGTGTGGTGTATCAGAGTTGAGTTATCAAGTGTTCTGTGCAGCTGTAATGAATGCGTGCAGAGCTGCTGGCAGCTGGGATTGAAGAGACGGTGAGGGTTTTGGCGGCGGCGTTTGTGTGAGGTTTTCAGGTACATGATGTACAGGAAGCAAGATTCTTGTTGCTTGCACGTGTGTGTGTGTGTGTGTGTGTGTGTGTGTGTGTGTGTGTGTGTGTGTGTAAGGAGGTCTGTGTCTCCTTTGTTCAAATCAAAGGTAGACACGTTCAACGGGAGGGAGAACAAGTGTGAATCAGGCTGCGCTGACACCGTATTCATAAGTATTCCCTGTTGTGATCCACATCCGGTGACGATTCGACCTGACAGCAGCGTTCTAAAGGCGAGTCACAATAACAGAAGACATCACATCTGTTCGTGTCGCTCAGCTTCTCCTCGCCTCCATCACATTCCAGTTTGCGTTTAACCAAGCTGATACGCCTGCACAAATAACCAATCAAACCCCTGTTACCGCTTTGCTGATTCCGTCTACCAAAAGGTCATGTCCTACTGTGATAAGTTACTTTTAAACATCTACTTTGAAATGCTGAAATTTGTGTTCAGCATTGCCCAGCTCTGTGCCCCGTTCACTGTCCTCCATCTTCGTTTCTTTCCTGCTTGTGACGCAAAGCGGCGTCCAAATGGCAAAACATTTCCCATCATGCATTGTAATGCTGGACTGAGTAGTTTAAGGTTGCCATTTTACCTTATGTTTGCAGACACATTCTGTATCTGTGATTTCGGAGCTGACAGCAGATTTGCCTTTTTTTTAAACAACACACAACACTCTCTGGCAGTTAACATCACCATGACAAACAATGTCAATGATGGGGAAATAAGCTGCATTAAACCACATTTATATGGGGAGAGGATCACTGTGAATGATCTCCAGCTACACGGAATATTCATTGTCACTAACAGTTTGAATTAATGGACTTAAAAATGCCTGTGTAGCCTATTGTTGTTTAATAATTTCACTGTGTTACAAAATTTCTATTGTTTTTACTTTATAATTCTATACCAGCGTGAACAGACTCAGACTAAATCCAAAAAAAAAAGTCCTCAGAAAGAACCTCAGAATCCTTTTTTCAACTAAATACACCTCTTTGGTGCTAAATAGTTGATCAAGGAAAATAAGCATGTGGCGGGCTGGATGTGACCTGCGGGCTGCCAGTTGAGGATGTGGTCTGGGTCCAGATTGGTACTGGACTACCTTTAAAATCAGCCATTTTTTAACTTGGCCCTTGAAAAAAGTGCTTGATTAAAACTGAGAGGAGCACACAATGCTAAATTATTTAACGACACATTACGAGCTACTTACTGTAGCTCGCGAGTTAAGGTCAGAAAGTTTTGTTAGCAGTTGTTGTCGAAGTGCATTCTCGACAGCTCGAGGTAGCACTCGTGTTTTAGCAGCGGAGTGCAGCAAGCGAGTGAGTGGGCGAGCGAGAGTGAGGGAGGGAGCGGCGGCGTGGCTGCCATCAGGGCGGACGGAGGTGCGCTGAGCTGGGTGAGCGGTAGAAACCGTGAATGTGAAACAACACTACCGATTGGAATTCAGGAGTTAAATCTGTGCAGTATTTCGCTGAAGTTAGCAAGTGAAATACTGCACAGACCCAAGTGTACGAAAACCTCTCCTGTCAGTTTGGACTCATGGATGCTTCCAGCACCGTAGCAAAGATTTAGCCGAGTGGAGTGGTGTCACCCTGAGTTATCTAAATGTAAGTTGAATAAATGACTTATTTATAATAGTGCATAATGTAGTCATATTTTCAAATCTCCAGTCACCTTATACTGTTGCGATGAGCTCTAATGACATGTTTTTTGTTTTTTGTTTAAAGTGAATCATCCGCTTTCCCAGAGGTGACCAGCGGGGAGAAGTGGGCGCTGGATTTCAACACCTGGCTGGACCTCCTGCAGTCAGTACGGTGGCTGGGCCAGTTCATGCCCAGAATTATTTCAACAGGAAGATGTTTTCGTCCATTCAGCTGCAGGCGGTATGTGACCATCCGGGCTGGTTTTTGGACGTCTTTGTCGGATTCCCCTCTTTATGTTAGGCAGCTCCGTCCACCAGAGGTGTCTGATCACCCCTCACTGTGAGCCTGTGTGGAACTCTGTGCAGCCACGCTTCAACCATCAGGATGAAGATCAGCTGGTGCTCCATCTTCTTTAAGGGCCTTGAAGTCAGCCTGCATTTGTCAGCAGAGGTTGTCACCTGTTGTTGTCTCCACAACATCTGTTTGGACGTCAAGTCGCCGGGGTTGTTCCAAGCTACTCCTAAATATTTTCTATTGATTGTTTCCTTACTAAAAGTTCCATTACTTTGAGAAAACGCTCCTCTCTCTCTTTTGTCTCCTCGTCTCTTCTCTCCTCTTTCAGTTCTCTTCTTTCTTCTCTCCATCTCTCGCCTTTCCTCCACCTCTCTCTTGTGCCTCTCTTTCTCACTGCCTCCTGTCCCTCCTCAGTCTCCCTCAGTTACTACAGGACATCTCCCCTGCCCTCCTCCTGGTTGCAGCGTGTTCTTCCTCCCTGCTCTCTTTGTTGGATGGTGGTCAGGCTGCAGCAGCACCTGGGCTGGATGAGGCAACAGGGACAGGAGGTGAGATGGACGGTGTGCCACCTATTGCCTCATCCGTGGCATCATATCACTTCCATGATGCTGCTGTAGCCGCACCGCCCTCTGTGCTGACCTCTGTCTGGGGACATTTCAGGTCCTACAAAACATAAAAGCATAAATATTAACAGCTGAAATATTCCTTTCTGGAACTTTCTGCTATAATATCTGTTTGACCAACTTACTTCATACTTCTGCTTTGAATTCTCCCACTTCTTTTTCACCCTGTCAGGGCTCAGGATGCCCTGCAGCCCACTTTCATTCACATATGATGAGTCAGACCAGTCGCTCCGTTTGCTCGTCTGTCCCTGGAGAATCAACATTAATTCAGTCTGATGTTAAATGTGTTTTAACAGTAAGCAAAAGAAAAGAGCGGTAACGTTAACCTCTTAAATTATCTAAGTTAGCTAATGTTACGTCCCGTATTCTTCTCATTTATGTCACATAACATATATTAGCTTGGAATTTCAACTACAGCACCCTCAAAGGGTCAAAACTCAACTTTAAACCTAGTGGGTTTAGATATACAGCCACCGCAGTGTGGAGACATTATGTGCTATAACAGAAGCACCTTTTGGGAATTAACTCCTCCACCATGGAGCTGGTCATAGTATCAGTTGGTGTGTGTAACAGTGTGACATCATCACAAAAGCAAAGCGTTAAAATCGTATTGAATTATACCAGTATTATTGTGAACAGTATGGCAAATCCCTATTCCTTACTCCAGTTGCTGTCACTGCTCATATTAATTACATCACACTATAACTATATTAATTTCTTAAGTTTGCCTTCTCATGTCATTTTCACTCTGACTTCTGTTCTTATTTTGGACTGATATACCTCCTACTAATTATTTTTTTACTTTTCTCTGTTTATCTGTACTTATTCCTGTCTTTGGCCCACTGCAACAGTCAAATATCCCCTCTGGGAATAAACAAAGACTTATTTTATCTCATTTCACCTCTGGAAGCAAATCATAAATTAACGACATCAAAACAGAAAGTGTCTTTCTTTACTTTTATTTAATAATTGATTGAATTTGTGTAGATGGGAGAAACCGGAGCACCTGGAGAAAACCCGTACGGAGAACACAGAGGGAAGCAGGGCTGGGGGTTGAAGCCTCACTTTCTTACAGTACAACTACAACGCAGCCCTAACTCCCCTCTGGTTGATTCAGGCATCTCTCAGATTGGTCCAGCTGTTCGTCCAGCACACCTCCTGTCGGCCCTCGTACCTCTCTGGTCAGTCCAGAAGCTTCTGTGGACGATAAGAGGGGCTGGTGGACCTGCTGCTCCCCCTCCTTCCCCTCGGTGTGCAGCTGGACACTATCTAAGCTCCCGTCCTCCCCCTTCCTTTCCTTGACTTCAGTGTTTTCAGCCCTAACTGTCTCGTTTGGGACCTTGTTGTCCAGCCCTCCACTGTCTTGTCTCAGGACAGCCGTTAGTGGACATTCCTCATATCTGCCCTACACAGAAGAAACCGCAGCTTCTTCCTTTGCTGGCTCAATGTCTTGTTTTCAGTCTTCATCATCATATATTCATCCTCCAAATCTTGATAGTCCTTGAATAGCCAGTGTGAAGAATGCAGTTGTTTTGTTTTCCTTCGTGAGCAGCCCTACATTTTTCCTCCAATGCTGTTTGACTCTATGGTGACAATAAATCCTAAAAGTTGATAAATGCATGAAAGGCTGATTTTTCATCCACAACTCAAAAAACTCTTTCATTATGGATGATATGATTATAGATGAGAGGAGTGATCTACAAAGCTTAAACTTTGTATGGACAGTTAGTGGTAATGTGGAGCCATGGCGTGATGAGGTCTGATTGAAATTCACAACAGACGCGTTGTGACATCAGAGGTGCATAATTAACACTGCAATGTCCTTTTGTTCAGTCCACAAAGACCCGGACCTCTGGAAAATATGGTCGGTAGGTTTCAAACAAACATACAAACTAAAAAATAATGATTTAACATTGAGTCGCTATCTGCCAGTGGTTGGTAGATGTTCACATTAACAGTGTTGAGCAAGTTATTTTCCAAATGTGATGACATTACGCATCAGTGTTTACTTCCATTTGAAAGCGGTAAGTGTGTAGAGTAACACGTACACTAATTTGGTGTTTCTTTAAAAAAAACACAGAAGTGTAACAATATAATAGCAATATATATTACAGTCACATTATGATTTGTAATAATAATGCTACTATAGTGCCAGCTTAAACTGATCTCTAAGACAGTGTTAGATTACTGTATGATTGCTTTTGACAGGAATTTTGCAGGCAGACACGTTTTTCGCATCTCAGCCAACAGATACGCTCTCTTTTGAATCTATGCAGGTGTCTGCAGCGGCTCCTTGCAGGCTTGTGTTTCAGCTGTGTCTCACTGTCATAACCGCAAAAAGTGTTCAGTTACACTTCTGGTCTATTTTTTGGAAAATGCACATATAAACGTGAGGTTGACACCCAATAAAAAGGCACTGAATAAATATAATTGTCTACATTTTGCAACTTAGGCGGAGCAGAGTGCACTGCCCTCTGAACGGAGACAGCCAACAGCACACACACACACACACACACACACGCACACACACACACAGTCCTTTTGCACTGAGTTTGCTGAAAGCTGGAGCTATAGCAACTGAAGCTATTGAAGTTACTGGAAATCCTAACAGTAACAGATTACATCACATTACTTTTGTAAAATATTTTCCCAAATTTGGATCAATAAAGTGAAGATCCCACCCATGTGTCTCATCGTCCTACATGGAGCCAAAATAGTGACCACTGTCTCGGGTGAACAAAGATTTAGTGATCAACAATCTGACTGTTAAAGACACGAGTCACATGTGGGTCAGTGGCTCCAACATGAGGATTTCCGAGATGTGTCCCAGATCAACACGCAGAAAAAAAAGGTGACTTTGGCTGCTTTTTTATTCTTATGCTGGTGAGAAAACATCCGATCTGTGTCACATGCAAAGGCGAAACAATTAATCTGAGACACTTTGAGGTTGTGTGCTGCTTCCAAGGAGAGGAATAAAAACCACAGGTTGATAAGCAGACAGCTACCTGGGCGGTTCACGGCCGACGCCATCAGATAAGCAGGCCAAGTTCTAAAGCTGCGTGCATGCAGCAGAGTGTCAGAGCTGCTGATAGAAAGGACAAAGGAGAGGCTCCTATGTGCCTCCTGTGTGTGTGTGTGTGTGTGTGTGTGTGTGTTTATTAGCCTGTTGTGTCGGCGAAGTCCAATTTGTTCACCTCTCTGTCACCACCTTGATTATCCAGAACCGCACATGCAAGACAGTGAAGGGAGGGATGCGTCGGTTCACACCGCCAGAAATGGGGGGCCAATTATGGCGGCCAGTTACCATGCCGACGGGAGGCGGTCCCTTTCTATAAAAAGCCAGTAGTGTGTTACTTTACATAATTCCAGTCACTTTGGATTTTCCACTCTGCTCCTCGAGTCTAAGGGAGCTACATCACTGAAGCAGGTTTAAGGAGGCACGTCCAATCGCTGTGCCGCAGCGCCAGAAGCTCCGCACCATAGGTTTAGACCTGCAGCTTGACACGACGCAGGCATGTCATCTCCAGATGGGGCTTTTTGTCTTGATGTCTCCACACTGTGTGTACACCAGGGCACACCAGTGTTTCGTGAGCAAGACAGACAAATATGCGACTGCGTCCGTGCTTCACCTTTCTGCTACAGCCCAGATTCCAAAAAAAGTCTGCGTTCTTTGTACGAACAGTCAACGTGTTCCCGAGCCCACGTAGTAATATCCTTTATACAATCATGTGCAACGCATCTATGTGTGGCTGTGTAAGATTAATAACTGTATGATGTTAATCTGTGGACAGCAGGACACAGTGAAACTGAAAGTCTGAAGTTGGAGGTGTGCAGCCTGTTGCCTGCAGCTCTTCATCTCACAGCTCTGCTCCAAAGATCACCCACTTCTTAATACTGTAAATATGTACAATATTGCAGTACCTTCATCAGTGAGGCATAAGGAGATGATAAATTTAAGAAGTTACTCTTAAAACTATGCTAAATTCACCGTGGAAGTTCACTTCAAACGCAAAGTGTGACTAATGAAATGCAGCTGTCAGAAGAACCCTTAGAGAACGTGTTTCTGTCACACGCGTTCTGACATCACTGCGTTTTCCCAGAGGCCGCCTTGAGTTTACTTCTCCTTAAAGTCTTGAGCACAGGTGACAGAAAACCAGAATATTTTCCCACAATCTAACCTGCGTGAAGTCATCCATAACCAGTAACATAGAGGGGGCATATTGCTCGCAGTTCACATTCATCCCAGTAATCACTTTGTCATCATTGTTTCTTTTATTTTTTTTGGAATGAAAACAGTAAATGTCCCACTTGTTCCATGTGCACTCACACTTCTCACTTCCAAACTTTCCCGTCTTGCCTCGGGATGTGTGTTTTGATGCTAATTTATGCGTTATGAATATGTTGATGTAAAACACACTGGGTTATGTATTTGGAACGCTGAAAATATGTGGAGCGTGCAGCACAAACTGCTGAACCGCAGGAAGACGGTTTTAAAAGCACCCATGTGACGTCTGCTGATTTCAGTGAGAGATTCTTCGCATGTGAGCCAAAAACATGATTGTGCTTCGTGCTAAAGTAGAAATGCATTTTAATCCACGTTATTCTACCAGTGCATTGGGCGGTAAATGATCTTTTTTTGTGAAGCAGTCTCCATTATGGAAATATGCAAATGTAATCACAGTAAACTGATTTCTTATGAGCATAATAGTAATTATGTGATGCTTCTACCAGTGTGATTCCACTCTAACACTTAATGTCTGACCAAACACAATACATTCTCCTCTGGACACTGATGCTCAAGCAGTGTTGGCTGTCAGGTCACCAGCTGTTTATCCCTGATGGACCAAAGCATCATTATGTGTGTGTCACAAAGCTGAAGCCTTTACTATCCACACATGTTAATGCATGTTCCAAGTTTCCAACTTCATTTGCACTTGAAGTGCAATAGTAAGTGACGTCCCCTCAAATGTACAAAAATATGTGCTATGTTAGTTATAACAAGGGAGCGTGAAGTTTACATGCATCCTCAGGAGCACATTGACTGGACACAGTCCAGCCCTGTATGAGGTTTTGACCTAGTTTTATTTATTTGTCTCTCACAAGACTCCCTAACTTATGCAAGAGCAATATTAGTTGCTGATATGCTCTTTTAATGGTTTGTTCTGCAGCTTTTAGTTTTAAAAGTTGAACTGATGCACAAACTTAGCCTGTGCAAAGATTATTGATATGTATCAAATGAGAATGTGACAATGTAAAAGGAGTCACTTGTAGTAGTCCAGCTTTATAATGAGTTTTAGCTAATTTAGCTGTCCGGCCCACAACTTTACTGTTTTGGTTCATTCTCACTATTCTAATCGTATCGTTTTCGGCTGCTCTGGGCATGACGGACTCCTGAGGAGCAAAGCAGCAGAGGACAAATTACACTTACTCGTCTGAACTATGGGTGAAACTGCAAACTGTTCAATCCTACATGTCCCACAATGCAACCAGTGGTATCTTTAATTAGACCAGTGGTTCCCAACCTTTTACCTTCAAGGACCCCTTTTTCTGTAAACTGATCATCGCTGTAGAAGTGACATGTTTTATGGACATTTCATCTCATATTTAATGCCTACCTGTAACAATAATAGTACAGCAAAAAAAAAAAAAAAAGATAATCTGCACAAATAGTGAATGCAATAACTGCAGGAAGTTTGTGCAAAACCAGAGATTTGGATGAATTTTGAACCGATTACATTCTGTCAATATTGCATCAGAGGTGAATTTTCCGAATATTTCAACAACAATCAACAATCATGCATACTTAATGAGCTTATTCTCCTAGGTTGGGATCCAGTGCATTAGACCCTCATTACTTGGCTTTCAATTGTCAAATGCAAACCAGTCTTTACAATTCCATTTAAAAAGCCTTGACAGAATTTGGAAATGAGGGTCATAATATGAATATTTTGTCCTGTGTGAGTACTGAGTGACAGTTAAGCCAGTGAAGCGGTGCTCTCTGTCAGCCTCCAGCTCGTGTTGTGCAGCCATGTAAAGTAATACAGTGTTCTACTCACTGTTACGGGCTTTCAGTAATTTTCCGGGGGAGGAAACAAAAGCAATCAGAGGTACTTGTGTGACCGTAGTGGAGACCCAGTGACTAACATAGTGGCTAATCTGGCTTCCTTGTAGACTGATGTGCTTGCTCTGCCGGCTATTTTTAGTACAGATTCATTTGTGGAGAAGAACAATATTTCTCTGACCTCACGCTTTTCTGCTTTCCTCTACTTCTGATTAATTGAAGCCTGCGTTTGTTTAATTTAGAGGTGTTCTTACCAGCATTCCTCATCTGTCTGATGACCCAAACTGCATCTGCACTGACGCTGTGAGGATCTCTCCACACCACAGACATAGAGCCTATTAATCTCACACTGGTGTCAGCCTGCTGGCAGTGATTTAATGAGCCAATTAATGTTAAACAGAGGAGTCGCACAGATTAGGAGCAATTCATATGAAAAATGAATCCTTAATCGTGTTGAACATGTAGATGTACTCAATGCGCCCCTTTCCCTCTCTGGAATTAATAGGGAGTGCTTATTTTGGATGAAGACCACTGGACTGGCTATGAAATATGAAGGCTGCAGAGCTGATGCATCTTGGCACTGTCTTTCAGCATGTGAAGAGATACTGTTTGGCTTTAAGGGGCAGCTAATTAATGGACAAAGTTATGAACCCGGACTTTTTTGACTAAATCTGGAATGTTGGAACAGCATCGTCATGTTTAAAAGAACATTAATTGACATGATGTAGTGACAGAGTCAAGGTTCGACTTTACTGCCATGATGAAACACAGGATTACACAGTGAAATGCAGGTGGAACCCCCCTCTGTGCTCCACAAAGAGGTACTTTATAAATGGGTCAGTTTCTTTTGAATTAGATCAGAATAAAACAATAAAATAGAACAAAGTAGAATCTGAAAAGTAGCACTGAAAAAAGAAATAAAGTGCTTTTTACAAGAAAGATATGCAGTTATCTATGTGCATAGTCAGTATGTGCAAGTGCATGTACAAACATGCTCTCTAGAAAACCTAAATCCAAAGTTCCTTTGGGTCCTTGCGTCAAATTAAGCTCCACTCAGACGTCCACTCACCAGCTTCAAAACTGTCCACCACATCCTATAGTCAGATCATTTGTGTTTTAATTCGCCACATGCAAATTGTTCCCTTAAATAAGTGTTAGCGTGCATGAGGCCAACCATATTTTAGTTGCCATGACCACAGTATTTCTAACCTTAGCCATACCATAGTTGTCTACCCACCCTGTGCTTAAGGTGAAAGATGGTTATATTAAGTTGTTATTAAGTTTTCTTTAAAAAAAAAAAAAAAAAAAAAAAAAAAAACACATTGTAATGTTACTACATTACAAAATGTCTCATCTCAAAATTTGCACAGTACTTGAGTATTGAAAAAAGGGCTGCACTGCACAACAGTATTGTCTAACCCAGCCCTACACCAGACGTAGAACGACTCTCCAGTACCTCTCTGACGCCTCATCAGACAGGACATTGTCATTGAATGATGACACACACCCTTAAGCTGTGCACTCAATTAGTGTAATGGAATCCGCATGTTTGATCTGGAATTGAGTCAACATGTGCCTCCGATATCCCTCAGTGTCTCAGCAAACCACTGACCAATCACAGCCCTCAGACATGCTGGACGAGATTTCCCCTCCATTATCTTTTCTCCTCTCAGCCTCTGTTCTCTCAATCAGCCTGCAGAGAGTGAGGACATAGCACAGTTCTATTGGCCTGGCGGTTGAAAGACACATGATTTAATAATAATTCATGTTTTTCCTGTCTTGTCAGGAATGTCTGCTGCAGTATGTCTGTCACACTGTCTCGGCTTACAGGGCAGACAGACAGACTTGCACTTTTATAACAAATGATCACAGTGTTTCCGTGGGTCGAACCACTTGGGGGGGATGAAATTTGCCTGTTGAGTGTGGGGCTCGGTGTTAGGTAGAAATATGGATGTCAGCTTCCATATCACAGTGAAAATCTAATCTAACTTAGAGCTGCACTGATCGATTTTTTGATACAAACAAGTGATCATATTTCTTCATGCAATGTAAAAGGAGTTGCTCATAGTGACAAACTCAGAGAGAAATGGCCTGTCAGCAATACTGCAAGCCAAACAGCAAACAGTCTCACTGAGTCCAGAGTCCAAATGATAGCAAGGCAAGAGACACTGTCAAGGACTTAAGGACCCGACTAATTGGTAATGAGTCCCAAGTGTGTGCTCAGGTGATCGGACAGTGGGTGTGGCTGGGAGGTGAAGAGTGGCAGCAGGTTAGGAGTCAATGGATGTGACTTTGTTCTGTTTTGTCATGTGGCTGACGTATCTGCCTGCAGTTGCTCTAGCAGTGGAATGTCATGGCAGTGGAAGAAAATGCCGATTTAAGTTTTGACGCACATCTTATGATACACAAACAAATCATTAGTGTTGTGTCCTGGAGTCATTGGGTGTTTCAGGTCTTGCAGCAGGCACCTTTGTCCAAGCGACTCGACCAAGGTTGAGCAAACCTCAGCCTGTGTTCATGTGTGCCGACCCCACAAGTTACCCCTTTGTAGCTTGAGCCATCTAGACTATCCAGGCTCTTTCCTATCAAGGCTCATTTCAATTATTATAGCATCCTTCCAGTGTCGCCCCCAGATATTTTTGTTTAGCATGATTTCATGTAGGTACATCAGCTGGTTCCACATCAAACGGCAGAGCAAATTTGTCCAATTCCTGTTGTTTACTTTCCATGTCATGAAACCTCTCACCAAATGCCTGAAGGAGTTTTCACACAGCATGTTCAGATGCCATGGCAGGATTTTGTTCTTTGCAGAGTAGGAAAATGTTCAGTGTTTCCTCTTTCTAGCTGCATTCGGCACACCTTTAATTTCACTTCAGATAATTCCTCATTTGAAAGCAGAGAGCTGAGAGGCTGCTGGAGCTTGAGGTTCAGCTGCGAGAGGTCCGTAGTAATGTCCACCATGACGGCTGAATCACACGGACACTTGCCATCACTGAGTTTCCACGTCAGGTTTTCATTTTGATTTCACAAATTCTCCTTCTGAATGAGGTTTCAGCCTCTCCGCTATTGGCTTACTCACCACAACACTTGCTGCAGAAAACCATCTCTGTTAGAATGTGGTCTTGTGAAAGCTGCTTGTTGGGCATCCAAACTCTGCTGAGAAGCTTCATCCAAGTGCGTTTGTCCTTGCAGCTCATGTAGTTTAGCGTGTTCGTAGCTATAATGATGCTCAAGATTAGCTTTCTTCATCTAGGTCAACTGTCTTCACCAAGTCATTTAAGATTCCTGTCACAACTTATACTGTGTTGGTCACTCTGATTGTTAATTGTTGGCTCACCGTTAATGAGCACAACACCAGACACCAAAAATTGAAAGATCTGTGGACAGCAATTCCAATGTCTGCAACCAGGCTAGACTACAGAATGTACAAAAAGAAAAGGAATGTCTTCTCCTTGGCTGTGGGTTCAAACACACTGTGTTCCCTTAAATGTTTGGTTGGTCCTTTAATTATGTCATGTTAGCAAAAATATTGAAAAGACTGAGGTAACCCCAAGTAAAGGCTCCATTCTACAGGTCACAGTCAACTCCAGATACACTGTTATCCCAGAATGTTCTTTCTCCATGCTTTCTGATACCAGCAGCCTGCTGTATATTCTCACTGAATGTGAGAGACAAATGTGAGACTTGGGCAGGGCAGAGAGCATTGCAGGGCCATGAGGGGAACAAAGCAATCCTAGTGGTCTGTGAGTCCGGGCGATTACACACTGGTCGACATAATAGAAGCCCATTATCCGAGGGCCAGATAGGAATGACAGGGGTGGCGAAGTCACCCGACAGATTAATGAGATTGCCATCCAGTTCCAGGACACCACTGCTTGGTCCAAGCCAAATCATTCAGCATAGAGCGACCTGTAAAGAGAGATGTCAGTAGACTGCAGAGGGGGTCGACCTCAGAACAATAGACTGATATTTCACCACACTTAAGCACAACATCAAGATACTGATATCATATTAAAATAGAAAATTGGGCCTGCATTTTCTAGATGAACTGTTTTCACATAATCATACTATTTTGGTTCAGTTTATTATAAATCATATGTACAGCTTGTCATTTTCCAGAATAAAGTGTTCAGCTTGATTCCCTGCATTCCAGGAAGACATTTGTTTCAATTTTTATGTGAAAATCAACATCCTGAGACTTGGAACTTGCTTCAGATAAGTAATCTATAAGGACAATCAAACCAACGAGACAAGCAAATGTGGACGGATGAAATAGATGATTGGAGTTCAGTTGTTATCTGTGCTAAGAGGTTTGCTGTTCTGTTGGCACATCCTTGATGAACTTTGTGAGATTTAAGCTTTGGAATGTGAAATTGCACCATTGCCCAATTGCAAACCATTTTGACAATGCTGATCATTGATGGAATTTAGTGGAACATGGAGGAATTTGCCACATTGGCTGTGTAGCAACCAAGCTTATAGTTAGCAAGCAGACTTTGCTTGGCACTAGCTTGTTATTAGATCATAGCTGGTTGCCCGTCAAGTAGTCAATATGTTCCAACACTGCTTATTTTGCTGCGCCACATCTGGTGTGACCAGGCAATTTTAGGACTTCTAATATATATAAACTTCTAACTTGAATTTATAAGATTGTTATTGATTGAGCTCCAAAGATTTTTCTGATTCGTTCAGTGTAGAAATGTTAGGCCCTTGCAGCTCCTTAGGAAAGAAGGAACTCTGGTCAATATAAAAACAATAATAATGTATTAAAAACCCAAAGTTGTCCACAAAAAGGCTCCTTAACCCAACCCACAGAACTGTATCTCACCCTCCCGAATCATTTTTCTCTCAGATATCAATCTGACATTCGCTTTATATTTCTCTGCCATGCGACTCCCCTGAGACTGTGTCCTTCAAGCAGAAAAAAAGTAGAAACAGTGATGGAGTGTATTGGAGTCATCCATCATTGACTCATATCGGGACACTATTTGTATGCAAATGATCCCTCATTCGGCTCTGAATTGGGCAGTTAATGGTGTTCTCGGGGCAATCTGTCATTCAGTGCACTTGACAAGACTCTCTCATTCATTGACATGTCTGTCCTGCACTGTCGCATCCGTGAGGCTCCTCTATTGTAGCGGTGATCATGATCAGGGGTCTTCAGATAACTGCGAGAAGCTCACTCACACATTCATTCACACACACGCTGCCCACCACCTCAGCACACACATTATAAGAGCATAAAAGGGAAACATCCAGATACAACCAACCTGCTACAGAATGGCTAATGTGCAACAGGTGTGACTGTAAATCAGAGTGAATATTTGTGCCCTTTTGTAATTGGGGGGTGGACAAATTATTAGAGGCACCTTTCAGCATATTCCAATCCAACATCTTAGAATTTACAAAAGCAATTACTTGACCCAGTGCCTTATCTGACACCACCAAACCTCCACCGCAAAATCAACAATTATTCATCATTTTTATTAATCTACTGAAATTGATATTCTTTGCTGAACACTTATATCAAGATGGAACCCTTGTTGTAATGTTTTCTTCTGAGCAAGTCTGAGAAATAGCCAATAGGTACCACCAGCAGGACTCAAACTTCGAACCTTGGCAGTGTTAGCGCCTTGCTGTACCCACTGAACTACACATACCGAACACCACCCACGCACATTCGGTTGGTTATATTTTAAGCTCTTCTATGAAATTCTAATCAAGGTCGTCCCACGTCACAGTAAAAGTGTTAACCCATTCTGTGTCTGAATAATAAGCGCAAGCTTTTGTTTATACATACACTCGAGGCTTTGTAAGGAAATAGTCATAAATAGTGCTGGCATAGTTGGCTGCTTAACCGCGACTAAAAGAGGCCACCCACGTCAAGCCATGAGGAACATCACTGAAAAGGGAATGCTTCAAAAGAGGCTGTATGAAAGGAAAGCAGTGGCATTGGAGCTACATTCGGACAAAATGGCTTTGTACCTGCTCACAATTTCACTTGATTCTCAGATTGAAACCATCACTTCTCCAGGGTATGGAGGCATAGTGAGAATTTGAATTTCTTTTATTGGTTCCTGCTTCATGCTTACACAAAGACTCAATCACTCTTCCCTGCTTAATCAACATCAACCGAAATTCATTCCGCTGCTGCATGGCCGACTGCAGGCAAAATGTACATCAAGCCCATTAGGAACGTCTTATCTTTAAGTCATTTTGTTTGGTGTAGGCTTCTTCTTCTTTCTTAAGCTTACAGCTAAGATAAGCAAGGACAAAAAAAAGAAGAGAGAGGACAACTACCTTCAGCTGTACCTAGGCAACCAGCAACACAAGCTGTTTCTCATTTCTGTGAGAAGAAACACTCACTCATAATCAGACTGTCCAAAATACAACTGAAAAACACACCAAACTCCTCTTTTGCCATGCTTATATTTAGATTTTGGCTTGTTCGCTTTTACAACTGTAGAATTATCTTAAATTCACCAGACAGGCGACTAGCAATGAGAGCAATAATGAGGGTCAGGGGTCTTTGTTGTGCCATAGAGGGATCAGGCAAAGTACAAAGTTGACATAGCGAACGTGTTAGCAAACAGTTGCCTACCAAGTCCAGTAGATACAGAACACCATTAACGTTTGGAGTCATGTTTTCTTCAGTCTTCAGCTGGCTGGCTGCTGTTTGGTGTCACACAGGTTGTGTGCTGTGGGTTTGGAGAGCTTTATATTAAAAACAGTTGCCTGCTGCAGTTGGAAATGAGGTTGATGAGAGCTGTGAGAGTCAACCAAGCAGCAAAGTGTGGGTTGTAAAAGCAAAACGAGCTGAAAGTCACTAAAACATTCGGCAGAGCGAAGGGAGACTGCTGACACCATCGTCATTTGACCATTGTTAATATAAAGATACTGATTATTACACCGTTAATATTGTTTGATATGCAGACATCAAGTCACTTTCACACTTTGTACTGTAAACAAATAGATCAGATTTGTGATAATGTAGCGTTACTATCAGAAGGTAAAGCTTCACTTTTACACCACACAGTAACCTTCTACGTTAATTTGATGCTTGGTTTGAAAGGATAGCACTTAATTTGAACTGAATGTGTGGCTTTCTTGTCAGGCTATGATCAGTTTCATGCTTCATTTGACTGGATTGTCAGACCATTTGGATCTGCTGCGACATCACTCCATTGCAAAATAGGAATGTTTAATGCCATTGATGTGTCACTCCAACACTTTGGTCCAGACTAAAATATCTCAGCAAATATCTGATATCTGATGATGCCCTATTAATTCCTTTTGAATTTTTCCCAGATTCTGCTATATTTTCTCCCAATTTCAGTGTTTGCTGTTTTAATTCTACTGAAATCTGCCTCCATATACAGCTTGAACACCCCGGGTCAGTGGGTCTGATGGAAGCCACTCTCATGTTTTGGCAGCGCTCCTCCTTGTTCACAATGCTTGACCAGAAACAGACATAGACTTTTCATCATAACGTCTGACTCTGTGCATACAGCCACAAAGTGATGGAGGAAAAACCCTGAGTTTTATAAATAGTATCAACATTGTGGGTATTTCTTTGATATTCCATTTTAATTATCAAATTCAATGATTCCATATGTGTTTTCTGCATCACGGCAGACATTCACAGCTGTTTTGTTAAATGTGGTGAAGTGTATCCACACTAAGGCGTAAGGTAAGGTAAGGTAAGGCGGTGCACCACGTTCAGTCAGCAGCTGTGCCACTGCAGCCAGGTTTCCATCCAAATTTTCTGAAATCTGGCAGGAGGAAATGCAGATTTCTGCACATTTCCATCCACTGCTGTTATGGCAATACGGGGAGTGGGTTCATTCATTTAAGTGTAGGTGGCGCTAATTCAACAGGCAGGTGACATTATACCATTGCAGAGGCAAGAAGAGGCATAATTAAATGCATCTCAGTTAAATATTTGGCATGCATTTGTTGGTCACAGACCTTAACAAATCCTGGCATATTAACAACTCAGAACCAGATCCAACATGGAACTGGCTATTGAAATCCATCCCTAATGGCACTACCAGTTGGGTTAATTTAGGTCAGGTCTTGAAGATGTGGGTACCGGACAGGTCTAGGTCTCAGTTTTAGGCCTGTGCAGAACTACAATTCCTGCCAAGACATCAGACAAACCGGGTTCTTCTTCTTCTCTGTTACCACGCACAGTGAGAGGCACCGAGCACTTGAGCTAACATTGCAACTAATGCAAAACTTTGATAAAAATAAGTCATGTGCAAAATGTTCCTCAGCAACAAGAAAGAGGAACATGGGAGAGGCTTTGCACGAAAATGACATCATCCTCAGAGCTGACATACTTTATGAACGTGATCCACCATCTCTTTTCTCCTCCCAACTGGGTCACCCTTGTTTCAGTGAAAGTGATGAGTCACCGCCTGCTCTCAGTTGTCCTCTGATGATGTTATCCACCTCACCTTTGCTGCTGTTCTTCTGGCCACTTGCTGGAGCTCAGAGAACATGTTACTGTCAGAGAAAGAAACGTTCAAAATCGCAGCCTCTCCCCGCCCGAGCGTGGATCCGGCGTCTAATTGTGCCGGGTGCATACTTGCTTCTCTGTCAACATCTCTAAGATTAGCTCAGATGGGTCAGCAGGGGTGCACCGATAAACTTAGACTGCATTTTACTTCTGCTTGTGTGATCATTAAAAAAAAAAAAAAAAGTCTTTGAACAGCTTCCTCTGATTTCCTGATTTGTGACATACCAGGCGGTGAGCCATTCATCCGTGACACAGCTCGATGATTGTGGACAGATCTCAAAGAGCAGATGCTCAAAGAGATGTGGTGTCTGTCAAAATAATGCTAATCGCCTGCAAACAAAAAAACAAACAAAAAAAACAATCATTTCATTGCCGGAGCGACATTTTTTGACAACCCTGAACGGTGACATCATGCAGCACCTCCTCCCCCCCCAACCCCCCCCCACCCCCCACCCCCACCCCAACCAAAGATACAAGTCTTTCAACCCTGGTCCTGTTTGATCCAATGGAAATAAGAAACAGCGTGTTGTATCCAGGCAACAAGTTCGTTGCCAGGTGACAGATACAGAGGTCCTGAGACCAGAGACTGCGTGCAACAATTCCACATGAATAAGACAAGGCAGAACATCACTCACCTCCTGCAGCTCACACATTTCTTTGATAATCCTGCTTTGATGGCCTTTACCATTAATGCAAACAATACCCATGTGTTTGCTGTAGTAGGAACAGTGACTACCCTTCTTCTTCAGTGGTAACAAATCCAATAACCCCAGCTCACGCCCGGATGAACTGACAGTAAAACCCAATTGCAGGAAGCCGATCTCCGCACCTTTTGCAAACCTTAATCAGCTTGCCTAATTGCCGCATGGAGTCATGATGTACACGCTGACGGCTTATCAGAGAAGACATATCCGCCGGCAAGTATGAAAACAGCCATAAGTGGTGGGATTATCAAACATGTTTCTGCCACAGCGCTGGGCCTTTCATGTGGCAGCCATGAGCAGAGATAATGATCATTTCCAAGGCGCTTCAGCTGACAAATCCACCGCCACCATTAAAGGCTTTCATTCTCCCCCGGAGCTGTGTGGGGTGACTGTATACTTCTACTTTGATTCAGATGCAGCTGCTTTAGCGGGTCATTTGTTTACTGAGGTCTGCTTAGCTCAAGTGAAAACTGTGATTTTTAAAGCAAATATTGGATGGTAAACTGTTTCCAACTTCACTCTTCCTGATGCACAGGGGATGTTAAAGCTGCACTAATCAAGATTTTTTTATGTTGACAGCGGATCAGGCAAGTATGTATAATGTGAAAGGTGTACTTCAAAAGTGACGAAACACCGAAGGTTACTCACCTGACTCTGCAGGTCCCCTCAGCTCTCCGCACCTTTTTAGCATGTTTAAGCTCAAACAGAAACTCAAATGAATGCTAATGTTACTTCTGGTTGTGTAAATGGGCAACAGTTTGCAAGCATGTTAGCTGCAACAACTGTATGAAGTGATAATATGTCACAAGTTGTGTTTAGGGGTTCTTTAGGCACTACGTGGCCAAAAGGAAGGTTGAATGTTACAACCAGAGAGTTTCCTACTAATTATAGATAATTTGACTAGTTTTTACAGTGAAATTTCTCATGAAATGTACAATTAGCTCAGTACAATTCACTAAAAAGGACATTTTCCCTTTAACACTGAATTACATAGTTCATATAAAGAAACTCTCAGGAAATTATTAGGAAATAACAGGTCTGTAAACTAGTGTTCTGAATCATTCTTCCTTATGGCTAATGAGGCCTTTTTGTGTTTCTATTTCTATATTGAAAATTCAGTTCTGTGGTGGAAGTAACGTGAATACATTTTTCAGACAAAGTGCAAGCTTTTAGACTGAAGACCCCTCTAAATGAAACGCCGGACCCGTCATTCAGAACGCCCTCAAGGACAAATCATTCATCCCATGTTTGACTCGCTTGCTTCATCAAAGAACACCACAGCCATGTACGGTGAGGCTCACACCACCACAATCAGACCTCTGCTGCCACCCATTTGTCGTGTGTGGTACACACAGGAAGACACGCACTGAGAAAGATGGAAGACAATAAGACTGTGACATTCTCTGTGACAGACTTCATCACCACCAGTTTGCCTCCAAAATAAGAATCGTTTCATCAGCAGTCTTAATGGAGACTATTTCTTTGGTGTGTGGTGAATGCAGAGTGTGGACAGTCCTCTGTCTGTTGCTGTCCATTTTAAGGTGGATAGCATTCTCATTCAAATATAATACATTTACATTACAGTATATTTTACGATATATACTGTTTATATTGTGCAAAGCACCTTCCATCACATGCCTCATCTGGTATACAGCAGTTTTTCTAACATATACAGTATTTTGCAGCTACTTTTACTATTGTCTCCTTTTATTTCCATGTATGGGATCAATACTCAATCTAAACATAAAGCATTTCATTTAATCTCTGTGGGAAGTAATGTGTCCGCCATCTAGTGGACAGACATCTGCACTACAATAGCTGTCCAAACTACATCATCTTTGTCCCTCTGCCTGTCTGGCCCTTGTTTTTATCATCCTGACCTGCTGTAAATGCTTGCATATCAGCAATTTACTCTGTATCACAATGCTAAAAATGTGTCTTTTTCATACCCGAGTCAACTTTATTTATATTCCAGATACAGTCACACAAATTAATTTAATAAGCCAAGACCTCATTACCTCAATGAAAATTCTAACAACGAAAGTTACTGTATTTGAAAATCAGGAGGGCATCACTGTTGCTCCAATATGATGCAAACACTTCAGCGAGTTTTTGAACATTTTGATTGAAATCTACACACCATGCAGGATCAAACAAAAACTGTATTTTAGTTGACATATGCTCACCTTTTATTGCTAAGGTAAAGAAACAAACAAAAAAAAAGGACACTCACGTGTGAATGCATACTCAGTACAGACAGTACTATACAGTGTTTTACGTGTTTCGATTTACTTTCAATAGAAAATGTTCTGTCCTGTTCAAACCTCACAGAGTTCACACAGCAGGCGGCCCTCAGAAGACCTCCAGGTCTGCAGAGTTGTAGACCACTGGCATCTCCTCAATGCCCACAGCGGTTTCCACCTGAGCCTCCTCTTCCTCTTCTGCAGGCTCCTCCAATGACTCCAAGGCCTCGTTGGTGTCACTGGCGAAAGTCTCCCTGGAGACGTCGTCGTGCTCCTGCAGGTTCAGCGTGCTGATGGCCTGCTTCATCTTCTTGGAGACCAGGTGCCGCCTCCTCTTCTGGGCGGCCTTCTTGCTCTTGCACTCTTTCTGGTGTTCCTCTAAGAATATCTGCTTGATCTGGGCCTTGGTGATGCTGGGCGTGTTCTTGAGCAGGTTGAGATACACACCACCAGGTGTCCGCCGCCTGCTGCCGTCCAAGGTGTACACGCCACCGGTTTCCTCCAGTGTGGCAGTCTCTCCGAGCAGTTCTATGGCTTTTTTCTTCCCAATGACTTCAACAACTCGCTCTATCAGGTCTGTTTTAGGCTCCTGCAGCCTGTGTGCTATCTCATCGGCCACCTTCTCCTCAGGGTCATCCTCTGTGATCTCATACCGGCCCTTGATGTCCATCTCTGCCCGGGGACCCAGTCTCTCTTTAGCTGACCTCTTCCTCTTGGCGTCACCTCCTGCTCTCTCCTCTGAGTCCCGGCCCTTCATGTACTCTTCCAGCTGGGCATCCAGCATGCTCACCTCTCCTCCTTGCTTCTGCTTCTCCATCTCCCTCTCCTTCTCCATTATCTTACGGGCCAAGACAAAGTTATAAGTCTCTACGTTTCTGCTGGACGTGCTAACTTCACCATCCATGCCAAATATGCACAGCTCTGAAGCTATGGCATCCTGGCATTGCTCCTGAACCACAGAGCCCCAAATGTTGTTCACCTTGCGGCCTCCCACCGCGGACGTGCGAGTTGGCCCTGCCCTGGTGGTGCTGGCGGGCGGCGGAGGAGCGTTGGACACTTTCTGGCGCTTCCGGCGCCAAACGGCCGCCTCCTCGTCCGACGACTCCGGGTCACTGTCGCTGGACTCCACCGTCCTGCCGATGCTGCGGTAGGCGGTGGCAGAGGGCTGGGCAGCGGCTCTGCTGTGGAAGGACTGGCCGCCAAAAGCTGGAGGAACCTGGTGTCGAGTTTGTGTTGCTGCAGCGGTTCCCATCTCGGTGTCCGAGCTGGACTCGGAGATCTCTCCATCTTCCAGATCACCGTCCATTAGATCTCCGCTATCCGCCATTTCTTGTCTGGAAGCAACACATCAAAGATAATGTTAATGGCTGTTGACTGCTGTGGTGGCGCATCAGCTTAAGTTATAGCCAGTCATTAGCGATAATAGCTAACTCTACACCATTAGCCGCTAACAATACCACAGAACTTCATGTTAAACCCGACAGGGAAACAAACAACTGTGTTTAAAGAGAAATACCTTGAGATATTTGACACAGGAGCCGACTCTCTGCTCGGCATGGACTAGTATTTCAGGTTCGCTTCGGTCTTCAGTCGACTGTGAACTACCGGGACGAGGTTGTCAATCAATAGACAAACTTAAACCCGCTAAAGACATTTCGCGCTAGGCTAAAGCCACACTTCCGCTCTCCAACTGTCAAGCCCTTTCAAAATAAACGTAATCACGGACGAAAAAAGCAATACCACTATTCCATATAATACTGAGCAAACCGGAACCCCTACAAAGTATTTGTAATACAATCCAAAGGATTCTAAATGCGTAAACTACGACTAAGACTGTTAATTAACTTAGAGTCATTTAATCGTTTTATATAAATTGCACATTTGCCTTTCACGTGTAGATAGCAAATCGTCATTTTGAAATTAAGAAAAATAAATAGTTTTTCATTGTTGCTTAACTTTTTGCAAGCCTATGTACTAAATTGCCAATAACATAATGTTAGTGGAAAGTCGAAGCCAAATTAACTGAGCCAAAAAAAAAAAATAACAGTAACATATGGTATTGCAGCAATTTAGGAACATGCACTGCATTGTATTTGCGCTTTATATATTATCGATTACAGTTTACCTCAGTCTATCCATTACCTAAATCCGATGGGGGGAAAAATATATATCTATACCAATTTAGAACTTTTTCATCCACTATTGTTTCAGGTTCAGGTTCATTATAACTTTTGTTTGTATTGTGAATTTTGTAGGAGTACTTTTATCAGCGTTTCTTTTTATTTTTTTAATAGTCTCAAAAAGTTTTTTGCGTTTTTTATTCTTTTAATAAAATCGTCTCGCCATCTCCGGCGGATGTTGCGTAAGGTTGCGTCATTGAAAACAGCACCTGCGCTGTGTTACAGATAAACAACATGGCGGCGTCCTTACAGCGCCTCACATATGCTGGGAGATGTCTCCTTCAAAGACAGTTACTGAAGACAAATTCCTTAAGCAGGGTAAGAAGAATGTTTTTACACGATTTTTTTGGTATAACGTTATTAGTGGACAGTTTAACGGAGGAAAACCTCTCAGCTGGGCCTGCCAGGCTTTCTGTTTGCTAACAGCTAAAGTTAGCTAGCTCTGCGACTTACTCTCCTTTTCGAAGATGAATTCTCAATGTTTCAAGCTTGGCCTGTGTGAGACTGTAAAACAGTCGACGGCACAGCTTAGTTACATTTATCGTGAGTGACAGGTAACTCGTAACAACTGACGTCACTGTCCTAAATGTGTGGTGTCATCATGACTGGCTGTTTGTCTTCTACATGCAGCTCACAGCTGAACCACACAGACTCTTGGCTACTCAGGCTGCTCAGCAGGTGGCTCTAAATGTTCCTGAAACTAAGGTCACTGCTTTAGAAAACGGACTCCGGGTTGCTTCTGAGGATGCTGGACTTACCACCTGTACAGTAAGTTTAAAGTTGTCCCCTTAAGCACACACACGCAGGGTTTTTCCATTACATAGACTTACATTCATTTCCTGGAGACTTACCCGAACCATAACCACTATTTACCGAACCTTAACCCAAGTTGTTACTCTAATATGTAATGATTTATCCTATGGGGTCCAACATTTTGATTTTCCCCACAAAGACATCGTGCCCAACACTCTGAGGTAGAATATAGAAGTGTTTATGATGTACTTTGATGTATTTACAGTAATACTTCAGCATACAAGAATAAAAAGATCTCCTCCATCTCATGACACATGTGAGTTTAGCTCCACCAGTACAGGAGGAAGCCTCACCTCTTGTATGTGTCTGAAGCTGTACAGTGGCACAGTGGCAGCAGAGAGTGTGTGTCTGTTAGTATGTTGATATTCATCAATGACTTCTTCCAGGTGGGCCTCTGGATAGACGCTGGCAGTCGCTATGAGAATGAGAGAAATAATGGCACAGCACATTTCCTGGAACATATGGCATTTAAGGTGAGGTGCTAATAGTGCAGCAAAGTTTTTACTTCTGCTAACTGGACTTACTGCTTTGTCTTCTACTATTTCTTCTTTGCATATATGCAATGATTCCAAAGAAAAGACATATTAGCAAAATAGATACGGTGCATGTCTTGTCATCAGTAATGCAAAACCTCTCCCAACCTTGGTTCACCTGTGTGTGTGCGTGTGACAGGGCACCAGGAAGCGCTCCCAGCTGGATCTGGAGTTGGAGATTGAGAACATGGGAGCTCACCTGAACGCCTACACGTCCCGAGAGCAAACTGTGTATTACGCCAAAGCTTTCTCTAAAGATCTCCCACGAGGTACAGAGCAGCAGGGCAGAGGAGCTGAGTGTTACAGTGAAGTTAAGGTCACATATGGAAGAGACTTGTTATCACAGAGCGAGGGCTTCTTTTTGGAACCTCCATAGGCAGATGTTCATTTAGACAGAAATCCAACGTAGATGAGGCGGTCAGTTCACTTCGATTAGTTCTCTTAATTGATCAGATGAAGGTGTCTGCAACTGCTGGAGAAATTTTAAAATGCAAATAAAACCTTCCCTGTTTTCTTCCTCCCAAGCTGTGGAGATTCTGGCTGACATCATCCAGAACAGCACGCTGGGTGAGGCAGAGATCGAGAGGGAGCGAGGGGTGATCCTCCGAGAGATGCAGGAAGTAGAGACCAATCTGCAGGAAGTGGTCTTCGATTACCTGCATGCTACCGCGTACCAGTCCACAGCTCTGGGCAGGACCATCCTGGGCCCCACCGAGAACATCAAGTGAGCCTATACATGCATTTTCAGCTCTCTGGTCTGCAGGATGTGGACATGAACATGTAGCTTGCAAACATTGGATTACAATGCGGTTGATGTAGTGGTCTCACGTGGTTCTGCTATAGTCAGACTTGCTTTAGAAATGCTGTGTTCTGCCCCTTTGTTTCATGCTATAAATCAGCTGTGTTTGCTTGCAGGACGATCAACAGAGGAGACCTGGTGGAGTACATCACTACTCACTACAAAGGCCCCAGAATAGTGCTGGCAGCTGCTGGAGGTCAGACCTGTTTATGTAGTTTATATAGGTTCATATGTTAGGTCATTTTTTTTTAAATGATTGAAGTAATAGTAGTTGATTCTGCTTGAACTCAAATCAAACCGAAGTCGTGAAATGAGACTCTCTGTCATGTGTTATTGATCAGGAGTCTCACACAATGAGCTCATTGATTTGGCCAAGTACCATTTTGGAAGACTTCCTGGCAGATATCAAGGCGAAGCCCCTGCACTTCCTCTGTGCCACTTCACAGGCAGTGAGGTAAGGCTAAAGGCTAACACCTTGCTCTGTTTTTCATTATTAATTTGTCAAGTAAATCATCTTAGAGATGTTGAGGTTCATGGTCAGTGTCTTTACTAACTAAGCCTCTGGATTGCCCCTGTCTTTGAGTATTTTGAAAGCTCTTTATGAATAAAATGTAATGTTTGTTATCATCGTCAGAATAGAATAGCACAACCTTAAATAACCGACAGTAGAAAAATGATAATGACCGGTGAATGTGTCATGCTATCGCCTCAGATCCGCGTGCGTGACGACAAGATGCCTCTGGCTCATATCGCCATCGCAGTGGAGGCCGTTGGATGGTCCCACCCTGACACCATCCCCCTTATGGTGGCAAACACACTCATTGGAAACTGGGACCGCTCGTTTGGTGGAGGTGTGGTGAGTACTGCTGAAGCATTTTTAGCATGTGAGGCTTTTGATTTTACAGCAACAATATCCATGTAGAACTTCAGCACACACACAGCACAGGTCGTGTCCCCATCTTGTAACTGTCCCTGTTGGACTGTGTCCTCTGTGAATCCAGAATCTGTCCAGTCAACTGGCTCAGATGGCCTGTCAGGGAAACCTGTGTCACAGCTTCCAGTCCTTCAACACCTGCTACACAGACACAGGCCTGTGGGGGCTCTACATGGTGTGTGAGCCCAGCACCATCAAAGACATGATGCACTTCACTCAGATGGAATGGTGAGTTCAAGCGCACACACACTGTAGAAATTATGTTTGTGCAGCTAAATATAAAGCCTAAGATCATCCATGTTTTGAGATCTGGTAGGATGATGAGTCTCATTGCTTCTTCTCAGGATGTCTCTCTGCACGAGTGTGACGGAGAGCGAGGTGGCACGAGCCAAAAACCTGCTTAAGACGAACATGCTGCTGCACCTGGATGGTAAGGCTGCACCGATGGTGAGAGAAGCTCAATGTGGTGCTTTTGTTTTTTTTCTTTCTTCTTCTTACCGGTGTCAACTTGTTTATGTGCTGCCCCCAGGATCCACCCCTATCTGTGAGGACATCGGCAGACAGATGCTGTGCTACAGTCGCAGGATCCCTCTGCATGAGCTGGAGGCCAGAATCGATGTGAGTGGATAGAGGCAGATCTCACCCACCATAAATTCCTGATCTTGTCAAGTGTTGTTCCTCAGACGGAGAGCTCCAGACAGCTGTGGGAATGTGGCTAAAGGACTAGCCTCCACATTAGGAGCCAGAATATTTCAGGCCTTAAAAACCCATGAAAAGGAACTTCTCCTTCTGGAAAGTGTTGAATCTGTGTTGATGACGTTCTTGCTGTATCTGTAGACATGATTAACAACTCCACCCCTTCCTGCTAGATGACCCTGCCTTTCTCTCCTTAGCTGATATCTCATTGGTTAAACTGGATCTTTGCTGTTTAAGGCTGCTGGGAACTCAGGGTGGAAAGGTATAAAAGATGATGTAATGGGTTTTTTTCTTGCTGCTCAACAGGCTATCGATGCTAAGACCATCAAGGATGTGTGTACCAAATATATCTTCAACAAGGCCCCTGCCATCGCAGCAGTTGGTACGTTGCAGATGTTTCTGAATGGATGTAGAGTAACATGCGTTAGCACAGTGTGTAGCAGGCTCACCTGTCCTAATGTGTAGTAGCTGACTGCCCCTTGAGCTCAGTGAGCTGTCAGGTCAATAGATGTTTTGATTAGTCACTTCCTGTGTGTGGAGGAAATATCCTTCTGTGCCAGAATGTCCCTTTATTATCAGTTGGTTTCTGTGTTCTGTGGCAAGAATAAGGAAATTAGTTTCCCCCCCATTCTCTATGTGCTCTCATTGCATGATGACACCTGTCTCCAATTGTTTATATCTACTGAGAAACATAATGGAATAACTGAACTCCACCATTTATGTACAGTACATCATCATCACTGTTCTGTTGGTTACAGTAGTGTTGCACTCATCAAAGTAAGTGTTGAGACCTGTGAATGTGGCAGGGAACCTGATCCTCCAGGCAGTAACCAAACTGGCAGTTTACGCCAGATTATCGAAACTCTAATATCACTACGAATCCCTCTTTTCACTGGAAAACCACACAATTATGGCAGGTAGACAGTTTCTAGGATGTCACTGTGACTTTTAGTGAGAGCAACAAATCAAACCCATGTTGTAATGAACTGTAATAAACAGAAATCCAACTTTTTTTTTGTCTCAGGCCCAATTGAACATCTGCCAGACTACAACCAGATCCACAATGGAATGTTCTGGATGAGAACCTGAACAGACCTGCTCTGAGGCCAGATTCCCCTTCAACTGTACAGCATACAAACACAGTATTCAAGTCTTGTCTGTAGTCTTTTCTCCCTTCCTTTAATTTTTATTATAAAATAAAGACCAACACAATAATGTTAAAATAACACAGATACTATTCTTTGTGGTTCTTGTCATTTTTTACTCTTGGCCGCCACTTGTTCCTGTGCAGCTTTCTTGGCTTTAACCATCTCCACCAGTTCCTGTCAGAGAAGCAGGGAAACAGCTGTTAGAGTACCAGTAATGGTTGGGAGGCTGTAGGTTGCACTACTGTGGTAATGCACTCTATTGATATAAATGGGGTGGGTCGCTGTACCTAATAAACTGGCAACTGAGGGTAAATGTTACTGTTGGCTGAAGACACCGATGACAAGCCCAGAAAAAAAGCAGAGCAGCACATCGTCTTACCTTGTACCTCTTCATACAGTCTTTCTTGCTTCGTCCTGGGACGGCAGCGGCGATCTTCTCCCAGCGCTCAGGTGTGCTGACTGGGTAGGTCTTCAGGGCCTGTTCCAGAAGTTTCTGTTCCTCTGTGGTCCAGGCGGCCGTGTTACCTTCGCTCCCAGAGACTGAGGGACGACGCACAGCGGCACATTGTTACCCAGAATATCTGTAGTTTGTGTAACGCTGACACGAAGCGGCCGTACAGATACACTCACCATCGAATCTCTCTGAGGGCGCAGCGTTGTCTATGGAGGGCGCGACTGAAGTGTGTTCCTTCTTGAACTTCTCAAAGGCTTTTCTGTTGATCTCATCTTTCTGGAGCGGATCTGAGGAGATGACACATTGACGATCAGCATGGCAAGCAGTATGCAAAAGTAGAAAAATGTTGAAAAAGTATTTCTGTTACACTCATTCGTTTGTTAATGGCTCTACAGGTGTTAATAAACAGGAGTGTATTCAAAAGAACTTCATCTATATTCATTTAAACCATGACTGTTAGTAAATACACGACTGAATGGAAGCAGTCGTGCAGCAGGCTGCGTTCATGGTACTTTCTTCATGTGGGAGCTCACCTAGCCGTTGTAGATTCTTGGCTTTGTTGATGACATCTTTGGCGGTCCTCTTCATGCCACTGGTGGAGTGCTGGTTCATGTAGTTGGCAATAACTTCCCATCTGGAAGGAAAAAACAAACACGTGTCTGTCTTTCAACGGGTAACTTCTGAATGCATCTTTAACTCCATCAGTGGTAACTACAGTGATAGTGTGTTGGACTCAGAGTGCTGCCAAAATGCCGGTGACCTACACTCCATAGTGTGCCTGAAGGCATCGTGTGAGCGTCTACCTGGCATTGGTTCCAGCAGGGAACAGGTTGACAGCTTTGATGAGCAGCTGGAGGTCTTCCTCGTTCCAGCCCTTCCCCCCGCCGCCACCTCCTCCTCCTCCTCCACTGGCCTGATCGGCACTGCGAGCCGCCTGCCTCGCCTGGACCTCAGCCTCCTTCTCCCTCTGCAGCTGGGCGTTCACCTCCTGCACCTGAGAGGAGGACATCAATATGTTTGTCCACTTGTGAGGACTTTATATGCTGTATTTGTGGGGTCTCCTGCTGGTCTTCACCGTGTATCTACTCTGTGAACTAACAACACAGTGCCTTCTTACCTGCTTCTCCACAGCTGTCTTACTGTCGTCTTTTGAGCCTGAGGCCAGGATTTCATTCAGGGACTGCAGGCTGGAGACACACAACAACCATAAAATGCTGTTAAACATCTCCTCGGGGTTCTTCAGGCTTGAATGATCGGAGCTTATATGACATTACGACAGCATTAATATTCCACCAAGTGATGATCCTGCAGCCGGCTCTACCTTGTCAGCTCGAGCCGATCGCAGAGCTTTTCCACTTCCTCCATCATCTTCACGCTGTCAGCTTCATTATCAGCAAAGTAATTCCAGTTCTGTGGAGACAGAAAATGACATCAGCTAAAGCGCCGCGGCTGAAGCGGTCCAGCAGAGAGTGCTTCCACGAGCATGAACCTTGCAGGTCGTCCTGAGCTTCTGCCTCTCCTTCTTGATGGCCTTTTTCTGGATCTCCTTCTCTTTCTTGGCCTGCTGGGCTGCCTGCTTGGCCTCCTCCTCCTCCTTCTCCTTCAGCAAACGAGCTGCCTCCAGCTCCGCCTGCCGGGCCTGTAAAACACATTGAAAACTGACTGATCAACATTTGCAAAACATCATTTCAAAAGCAAGTTTAAGTCACCAAAACCTAAACCCTGACCTGTCTGAAGCTGGACTCCTGCTGGTTTATGATGCGCTCAGCAGGCTGACTTTGTTTCATTTAGTTGTCCCAATAATTCTACTGGGACCAGTTAATATGGTGAAAGATTGTGCAACATGTCCAAAAAAAATGGAAAACAAAAGGATGAGCAAGGGTCAAATATTAGGACGGCTGACTTGAGCTTCTGTGTGTGTGTGTATGCTCCTCAGAAACCTCCTCTGTGTGTGTGTGTGTGTGTGTGTGTGGGCCTGATTTATCTTATTCCTGCTGTGTTATAGACTGAAAAGAGTCCCCAACAAATGCCCCATTTCCTTCTGCTTGAGTAACACTTGTTATAAACTACAGTGTCCAGCTGTTTTAGGAAATTACTGAGGCTTAATACGTATTTGTTAGTTGCTTTTAAAGATTAACGCCATCAATAGCAACCAATGGGCTTGGAGTTGAGAGCCACAGACAGTAAGGAAGTCCAAGTATAGAGACACGGACTAACATGTTTGTCTTTTCAGTAACAGTAAACTACAGTTTGCCTTAGTTGACAGATGGTAATTCCAGTCATTTCCAGATGCCGTGAAAAATTTGGACAGGCAGGCGTTCTGCTTAGCCTGAGACTTACTCGCTCCTTCTCCTCCTGCTCTCTCTTCTTGGCATCAGCTTTAGCCTTCTTCTCAGACTCCTTCCTGGCCTTTTCTTCTTCTTTGAATTTCTTTATTCTAGGGTCACAGCTGTAGGCAGTGTCTGCAGAGGAGCGATAAAACTCATCAAGCCACTCGTTTTCAGCACCGTGTCATAGACTGTTCGTACAAAGGGAGGATTTTTACAAAATACTTCATAGTCTAATGTATCTTTAACATATATTTAATTGTTCCATCACAATCTTGCTCTGAGACAGTACCAACTAGTGTTCGTATTCTGTTCATCTCCTCCTTCTTCCTCTGAGCTCTGGAAGCTCGATTCTGCTTTTCAATCCATCTCCTCTCATCTCGACTGCAAGGCAGAGTTCAAACGCATCAGTCATATACTTCAGATAGAATACAGGATCTGACCTGGGTTTCATGCACACACGCACGCACGCTCGCTTACCATTCAGCCTTTTCCTTTTCCTCTTCATCCAAGTATGAGAATTCCCTCCATGAATCAAAGTTGTACCTTTCATGAAAATCACAATCAAAGTTAGAGCACTCATTTCTGACACAGGTTAATGTCACCGTTCATCAACATCTCTTGCCAGGAAGCCACAAAAAACTCATCCACTTACCAAAAAGAGTAAAAATTGTCAACTTCTTCGAAAGAGGACTCCATGGTTCCAAGTTTGGGCACGTGCTTTTTGGAAGACCATCTGGCATTTCTCTCGAAAACGGGAGCGAACACCTCAAAGAAGTTTTCTTTGCCTTCGCTCTTTGAAGGCACGGCGTTGTCAAAGGTAGGATCTACACTGTCGAAGGCTCTCCTCTTCACAGGGTCCGACAGGATTTCTATAGCTGAGGTTCAAACAGTGACAGACAGAGGGAACAGTTACGGTGAGTTCGGGACACGAGTGCCCATGGCACGTCCGAGCAGGGCTACATACCTTTAGTTATACAGGTGAAGTAGTCATTGTCTCCCTCTACAATCTGCTCTCCTGCAGCTTTCCTCTTGTCAGGGTGGTGCTTCAACACAATCGCTTTGTCTGTGGAGAAGCAGCGCAGAATATAACTGACAGAAGTTCTTTTAGATTTTCTGTAAATGATCCACTGGAGCAGGAGGAAGAGGAGGACTCACGGGCAGCTTTGATCTGCTTCTGTGTGGCTTTGTACCTCAAGTGTGCGAGCCCGAGGACGGCATAGTGATCTTGATTCTGACAAACAAGTGACGGGAAAGTGAAGAGACGAGCTGATGAGTCGTATTCTTTGATTGGATTTTGAGGAGTAACGTGAGTTTCCAGCTGATAAATACACATACTGATCGATGGAACGAGATTAGGAGCCGTGACTGTGTCTATTATTTTCATCATCAATTACTATTCAGTGTCTATATAATGTCAGAAAATAGCAGGAAATGTCCACCACAGTGTCCCAAAGCCTGTGACGTCAACCTCATGCCTTGTTTTGTCCAACAATCAGTTCAAAACCAAAATATATTCAGTAAACCACAAAATCCTCATGTTTGAGTCACTGGAATCAGAGAATTACAGCTGTTACAGCTGTGCTTTACATCATGACTGAAATGATTCTAAAAATAGCTGATTAATCTTTTTGATTAACCATTTCAGCTCTTCCTGCAATTGTCTGATTTCGAGTGATACCTTCCAGTCTTTGGGGTCAAGTGTCCGGAGCATGGGGTACTCCTCCAGCTGGAACTCCTCATCCTCTGACTCCTCTGAGGACTCCTCTTCCTCCTCCAGCTCCTGGAAGGACGCGGATGTGCTCCTGTTCCTCCTCTTCACGTAGGCCTCGAACCATCGACCCACAGGCTCCACGTGGACCTGCACAGAGGCTGACGGGGGACAGACAAGTGTGAACAGCTGTCCTTGCTCATCAAGACAATAACATGGAGCCTGACTGGACAGAACATTTTGAAGCCAATGAGATACATCATGAGTGGGACACTTAACAGTTGAAAAGTGAAAATACCATGCGGAAGCACATCATGCACTGTCTAATCTATGGAACACACTTAGTGACAGCTGCTCTTGAATGGTGCGATATCACACATTGTTACTCAGAAAACTTGGACATGATTACTTTTTCTCATTATGATCACCTCAATTAAAACACCACTGAGCTACAGTAACATGTATCTGAGGAGGTGACAGTCAGTACAGCCAATCCTATGCAAACATCTGAAGGTACAACAGGTGTCCGGACGTCATGTAACAGTCCGGTATCCAAGTCTAACACATGAGAAAGTGTGTTAAATATCATGAGCTGCCTACGAGCAAGTGTTCCGCTAATGTCAAGCTCTAATAAATCACTGCAGCAAGTGCAACCATGAGTGGGCAGCAGCTCGGTTTCATTATGCAACACATGACAAAAACAGCTGGAATAAACCGAGAAACTACACAAATTACTCAGAATAAAGACACTCGTCTAATATCTGAAATTAGCTGATGGTAGCTCGCTCCTTGCTGTCTGCTGTTTTAGCTGCATGCTAACGAGCACAGCAACATACTTCACAACATTGGTAGCTTAGCTAGCTGCCTTCCTCTGGCCTCGTTCAGTGCTTACCGGCAGCGGCTTTAAAGACAACCGTTTCATCGCCGTCCAGCGCTTCTAACAACATCTTAGAAGAATGGGCTACACGAACATTCAGGTAACGAAATTAACAAGTGAAAGCTTTCTAAAGTGCTGAAGTTTGTGGCCCGCTCATTAACACACCACATGGGCCTCCCTTTCCAAGTGCCAATCCAAAAACGAGCTCTGCTGTCACGCCGCTAACCGCTCCGTGTTATGATGATGATTATGGTTCCGCGGCTCCGCGATAGGTGTTTTATTGAGCAGCGCTGGCAGCCCACTCATATCAACGGGGATTTTTTATTGCTTAACTGATATTTACAATTGACATTTATAATTATAAGAGTGTTGTTTTGTGTGAAATTATTTGTTTCATTGGTGGTACATCATCAATAAAATTCCGACCTGTATTTCCGGTGACTGGCGCCTAGCGGCGGAAACTCAAAGCTGCTGTGTAATGGTACAGTTTGGCTGCTGAAGCAGCTCGGTCTTTCGTGAGAAACAGTTTATTCTCTGATTAAAATGCCGGACTATTTAGGAGACGACCAAAGGAAGACCAAGGAAGAGGAAAAGGATGACGCACCTATCAGAGGTAACAACTATATCTAAATGGGAAATTAAATTCTTTAAAACAGTCAATGTTCTTTGCCGACGTTAGCTGTTTAGCTAACAATAGCTCTGCTAGTTAAACTTTCCGGTTAACCACTGGCTCAGAACACGTTAGCTGTCATGGTTTGATGAATTTAACATTTAAGATGTATGCAGTGAAAGCAGTTGCTATAAAACGTGTAGCCATGATAAAATAAACTGCATCGCTCAGTTGGTCAACAATGCTAGCGGCCCGCTGACGCTGTCTCTTTGACCCTGTCTCATCCTCACAGCTTTGGATGAAGGGGACATCGCCCTGCTGAAGACATATGTAAGTATGGCCACAGCGAAGCTTGCACGCGTTTAGATCTGCCCATGAAATTGTCACGTTTGAATGATTGTTCATTTTAAGTTGTTCTACTGTGGTCCTTGCTGCTCATCATCAGGGTCAAAGCACCTACTCCAGACAGATCAAACAAGTGGAAGATGACATCCAGCAGCTGCTCAAAAAGATCAACGAGCTGACAGGTGGGCGATAAAACCACACACACGCTTACAGTCAGTGATGTTCTGAGGAAACCACTGGCTTCAGGTGTTCTGACCGGATGCTGACTTGTGTTTTTTGGCTTTGGCAGGCATTAAAGAGTCAGACACCGGCCTGGCTCCACCAGCTCTCTGGGATCTGGCAGCTGACAAACAGACTCTGCAGAGTGAACAGCCGCTGCAGGTAGCAAGGTAAAGCAAGCCGACCGATCATTACGGAAATCTGTGCTTTTTGAGTCTGTTAAGTATATTTTTGTGGCAGAGATTAAGATAATCAGATTTTTGGATATGACCGTTATCTTTCCTTCTGCATTCCTGTGAAAACTTGAGTCAGAATAATAGAATAAAAGTTATTCCGCCTCACAGATCTTAATTAATCTGCCATGACAGCCTGTAAACAATGTTTTACCACGTTTCCTGCCAGTACAAGAGACATCTTTGCTTTCATGTTTGGATATTTCCATTTTGTATTCCCATATGTTTACTTTTTCTGTGTATTACTGAAACAGATGCACAAAGATCATCAATGCAGACTCCGAGGACCCCAAATACATTATCAATGTCAAACAGTTTGCCAAGTTTGTGGTGGACTTAAGCGACCAGGTGGCCCCAACTGACATTGAGGAGGGCATGAGAGTTGGGTGAGGCAGATGTATTATTTAAGTCTCAAATGTCATTTAAAAGTCACATTTCTGTTAAATGTCCAGTGAAATAATCTGCTGAATTTAGTGTCTCCTCTGTTCTTCCAGCGTGGACCGAAACAAGTATCAGATCCACATTCCTCTGCCTCCTAAGATTGACCCTACTGTCACCATGATGCAGGTGTGAATCCGCCCAGTTATGAGAACAACAGACTTTGAACGTGTGCCTCTCGATTATCCATGTCGTTGTCCATCATTGTCCTGATAATAAGCACCAACTCTTTGTTCTCGTGCTGTAGGTGGAGGAGAAGCCCGATGTGACCTACAGTGACGTTGGCGGATGTAAGGAACAGATTGAGAAGCTGAGAGAAGTGGTCGAGACCCCCCTGCTCCATGTGAGTGTCCACAAATGAGCAGCATTTACTGAGACCAGATGTCCATTCACCAGTTTGGAGCAGTTTGAATTTTAAGTGACAGACCTGGGGTCACACTCTTGCTTTGTAAATAATCGTGACCTAAGTTAAGTTTCCAGTCTAGTAGAGTTTACAGGAATTACAGGCTCCTGTCTGCCATGTGAAAGAGACATACATGCATCCATCCTGACTGATCCTTCCATTTGTCCCTGTCCTCTGCTCACCAGCCGGAGAGGTTTGTCAATCTGGGCATTGAGCCTCCAAAAGGCGTGCTGCTGTTTGGGCCACCCGGCACTGGAAAGACCCTGTGCGCCCGCGCTGTGGCGAACAGGACCGACGCCTGCTTCATCAGAGTCATCGGCTCCGAGTTGGTGCAGAAGTACGTGGGAGAGGTGAGTGTGAGAAGAGGTGGAGAAACAGGCCAGGCAAAGAGTAGCAGCTGTTTAGAGTCCTGATAAATGGAAACATCCTTTTGCAGGGCGCCAGGATGGTGCGTGAACTGTTTGAGATGGCCAGGACTAAGAAGGCTTGCCTGATCTTCTTCGATGAAATCGATGCCATTGGAGGTAAAGCTCGCCTCACTGTCTGTTTTTTGTGTTTTTCTTCTCAGTATTATTACTCTAGTATGTCCATGATCACATCAGGGGAACATTATTGATCATCAGTAATCTCAAATTAAAAATGGTTGTCAAGATTACCCATAAAAATGTGTCCTATTGTGAACCACTGAATGTTGTTATTTTTTTTACTAAGAAAATGAATATCACCACGTAACACTCAGGCATTAACGTGGAAACATTTGTTTTTCCTGCCAGGTGCTCGTTTTGATGACGGTGCTGGTGGAGACAATGAGGTCCAGAGGACTATGCTGGAGCTAATCAACCAGCTGGACGGCTTTGACCCTCGAGGCAACATCAAAGTCCTGATGGCCACCAACAGACCAGACACCCTAGACCCGGCCCTGATGAGACCTGGACGTCTGGACAGGAAGATCGAGTTCAGCCTGCCTGACCTGGAGGTGAGTTAAAAGAGCTCGCAAGACACTAAGACATATTGTAAATCAACAGCATTATTAGTCATGAAATTGGACTGTACTCCTCCCAGCTGTTCTGTTATGGACCCATAACCTCACCCCAGTTTTTGTGTTTCAGGGTCGCACACACATCTTTAAGATTCACGCCCGCTCTATGAGCGTGGAGAGAGACATTCGCTTTGAACTGCTGGCTCGCCTCTGTCCCAACAGCACTGGTAAGACGGACACAGCAGCATTCAGCCTGCGCTCTGTCATTTGTCCTCTAACGACCCACGTTCTCTCTGTGTTTTCCCTCTCTCGTGTCTTCCTCTTTTCTTCCGTCGCTTTCTTTGACATTAGTTTCCCTCCTTCCTGTTCTGAACAGATTGTTCCAGGTTCACTGTAACACTGATTAAGCTTACTCAATGCAGTCAATAGTTAAGTGTAGTACTGATGTTTGGCCACAAGAGTGCACTGATATACCATTTTTCACTGTCCAATCAAAACCAAGGATCTCCAAATGTAGTAATTTTGGAATTTTTCAGAAAAAGCAAAAGGATTAAATGTCCCTTGTGTGTTTACAGGATCGTCATTCTTCTTAAGCTCAATAAAACCTTTGAAATTCCCGGTGAATTATATGTTGCCACAAAGCTGAAAACAGTCTTTATGAGGTCATGAAAAGTTGATGTTTTGGTGATGTGCAGTTTTCACAGGACAGAGATGATGAGTCAGGGAAATTTGAATTCTAGTGCTACACGAATGACTGAACCCCTGCACAGTGTTTCCTGTTGGTCCCGAAAAACGTTGTGTGAGCAGAATTCGATGTGTTTCCTGTCAGGCGCCGAGATCCGCAGTGTGTGCACAGAGGCCGGCATGTTCGCCATCAGAGCTCGCAGGAAGATCGCCACAGAGAAAGACTTCCTGGAGGCCGTGAACAAGGTCATCAAGTCCTACGCCAAGTTCAGCGCCACCCCCAGATACATGACTTACAACTGAGAAGTGTGTGTGTGTGAGTTTCCACTTTGGCTTTATATTGTCTGGAGAAACGGAGTCAAAAAATATTGTCCTTTTGTTGTCATTCTTGTTCACTTAAAATAAAAGTTTATTCCAGAGTTGAGTCTCAGTTTTGTAAAATAACCACATGGTAACTTTAAAGGCCTCCTGTGTTATACAACGACAGCACAACTCAAGCTTTAAAAATAGAATACTTGTTATTCTAAAATGTGCACTGATAGCATGTACAATATTACGTTGCACTCTGACCCAGCGGTAGACAGGAGTACAAGTGTACTGTAACAACAATTATGACACTGCAGATTGACCATAAATACACAATCACACAGAAATCCAGCGGAAAATACACTCAAATCCACGAATACACAACTTCTCAGTAACCATAAATCTTTGATACAGCATGATAGTGTCGGGCAGTTTCACAGACGTTTGTGAAGTCTTACAGAAACTAACGAGGTCGTTCGGACCAACAGCAGTTTAAAATGTACTTTTCCCAGCAGTGTAGTGAGACCTTCAACAGAAATACAAAAATACTTTCAAAGTGCAACTCGAGACGATCCACTCGAGAGAGAGAGAGGACGCAGAGGAATAAGGCTGTGGGAATGTCAGTTGGAAATCCTGAATTTCTGATTGGATAAAAGCTTCATAAAACTGCCTTGTGTCTTGCTGCTCTGGGCACTTTAGAGTTAACAAGGGTGTCAGACTCTGCAGAGAGACAAACATCCACCTGGGCTACAAACACTATTCAATATGAATGACTGCTCAGATCATCTCTACAGTGACGCTCGATCATCAATAGAGACAAAGTTCATCACTCCTACAGTCGGCGGGGGGGGGGGGGGCAGACCCTCCCATATTTGCTGTCCAGGTCAGGATCTTGCTGCTGCAATTTGTCCTCGGTCACAGGCGTCATCACATCAGGTCGTGTCATTGGTTGGAGCAGATGGCGGGCAGGACTTTGAGTGTTGACAGTGCAGCACGGCATCGTGGACGGTCGGGAACACCATGTCTGGAGTCACGATCCCAGTGAAAAACTGTAAGGTGTCCAGCTCAGACAGTAGGTTTCCTTGAAGACAGAGGCAGAGACACAAGATCAGACTTTGCTGTACCACTAAGGAACCTGATCACAGCCCACTAGCTTGACCAACGCGCTCCACACTACTTTTAATACAGAGCATCTAAAACAGTATAAAACTGCTGTGGAGAACAGATGGGGCTTTGACTATCTCTAAAAAGATGCAGTACAAATGAATAAATTATACAATTACAATCAATTGAAGCTTACACACCCACTGAATAACTCCACATAGCTACAACAAATACAGTCTAAGCCAACAGCCCTGCAATACATCCTGACTCCACTCCAGAGAGGTGTTGGTGGCTCCTAAAGAGGTTATAGATGCTGCTGTAGCATGAGTTATATCCCACTACCCTGGCCTGCCCTACCCTACTGCCTGCCCTTTTCCAAACGGTTTCCATGGGCTGCTTCCCATCAGGTTAGCACTGCAGTAATGCTATAAACATATAGAGAGAGAAGTCATCATGATTACTTACTGCTGCAGCTGGCTATGACCACTTGAATGTCCACAGCTTCATATTCCTTAATAACCTGCAGAGACAGATGGCAGCTTACACACTGAGGTCAAATCCTGAACACCAGAATGCAACATACAAGCATCCCTGAACTGACACCGACAGCACAGGAATGAAACAAGCATTTGCATCTACACTCGTTGTCATAGTGAACCTGATACCAATAATATCCTCCACTGAAGAAAGGGAAGAACCTGTTTGATGGCTTTGGCCCCGACAGAGTCGATGAAGCTGGCAGACGTCCAGTCCAGGATGATGGAGTGGACAGTGCTGAGAGGTTCGAGGAAGATGGCTTCCTCCAAGTCTGACTCGCTGTGTCTGTCCTCCAGCTGGCCGTTCCTCTGCTCCTCCGTCATGTGTTTCTGGGACAAAACCTCATGGGTCACTCCTTGCTCCTTATACTGGAACCCAGCGAAGAAGCACATTGTTTACGATGGGAATTCAACAAGCCACAAAGCATTTCAGGTTGGCAATTTTCTGTATGTTCTGGTACGACGACTGAGTCAGAAAAGGGCAAATTCTACACAGTTATATGAACATGTGTAAGCTTTGCATATGTCCGTCTAATGACACTATTGTATTCATGGATTGGAGAAAATGAATGCACTGAAGCCTGAGAACCACTGTCCAATAAAACCCCTGAGGGATCAGTCACACCCTGCTAATGTGCATGAGCCTGGGAAACAAGTATTTCAATCCCTCCAGGATTTACACAAGCCCTTAAGTGACATGTAGCAGCATGCTGCCTATTTACACTGTCAACACAGCCGACTGTGTACACAGGCAGCGAGCTACCACCCAACTCACCCTGGCACAGATCTTCAGCGCAGAGCTTTGGTTGCCATTTGCCTTCCCCTTCTGTTTCATTCGGGCTTTCCGGGCAGCTTGTAAGTGCGCCGGGTTTACTCCAGTCTGTGAATGCATCATCAATATTAGCAGACACATCAGTGAAACAGTTTGTGATGACCTTTTTAGCAGCCCTCTTCCAGTAGCCACTTGTTTTGTCCATGCTAATATGGTTCCAAACAGAAAAAAGCAAAAGCCAAAAGACTCCTTAATTCCCTGGCATGGTTGGCTGGTTTCCAAGAGAAATGGACAAATGACTATTAATTTTGTTGTTGAAGTAAAAGACGAGTCAGTGTGTCTGTCAGTTTATGGGGACACACTCACAGTGATGAAGAATGCTAATGTGTCATTAAAGCTACAAAGAAGCTAAAGTGGGTGAGCTTCAAGGACGAGTGCAGTTGGATAAAGTTAGCGCTCTTTGGTGGAGTTTGGGTGTTCCAACAAGCAGCTTTCTGAAGACCACATTCTGATAGAGACGGCGTTCTGAAGGCAAGTTTTGTGGTGAGTGAGCTAATAACTGAGAGGCTGAAACCTCATTCAGATGGAGAATTTGTGAAGGAGAGTCTTGTTGCTGCTGCAGAGCTAATAATTCACAGAGATGAAGGAAAAGCTGACGTGGAAACTCAGTGGTAGCAAGTGTCAGTGTGATGGTGGACATCACTGAACTGAACATGTTTGCTATGCTGTTTAATGTGGAACCACCTGATGTTCCTCATAGTCATTTTCAGTCTTTTGAGGTTCCTTTTTTAAGATCACCCCTAATACTCTGCAATTTAGCACCATATGTGGATGTGACAACATTTCTTTGTTAACATCCATATTGATGAGAAGATTAATATCACTCTAATGTCTGCCGACTATGACGCTAATTCCAGCAGCCTGTCCTACAACTGAGAGCTGTTTAAAGAAAGGGTGAGGTAACACAGTGGTAAACATGACCTTGTCTCAACTTTTTCAGAACATATTGCAGGCAGCAAATTCAAAATGAGTGCACAAAAACAGTGAAGATGATCAGTTTGAGCATGAGATGTTTTGTTTTTGTGCTGTGTTCTGATGGATGTCGGTCAAAAAGAAGCTTCATTCTGTTTTCAGTAGCATTTTTCACAGCATCCCAACTTTTCCGGAGTATGGTCAGTTGTAATAGCTCTCTCCTGCACACACACACACACATTCAGGCCAAGATTACCTTCTCCTTGAGGGCGTTCACATACAGGTCACTGTTAGCAAAGTAGATTGAAGTGTTGGAGTGGAAAATCTTAATCCCCTCGTATTCAGCCGCCTGGGAACAAAAACACCAATCGCAGATGTTCAGAGTTCAGACCAGCAGGCTCAGTGTGACATTGTTAGCCTGGGTTCACACTACTGTTTTCTCTTCTGACAGACCCACCTCTTCATACTCATCCACATCACAGTACAGCCCTGTGCCGGACACATGGCCCAGGACGGCACTTTTAGGGCTGAAAGACAAGGAGAAAGGTCAGAAACACTGAGGCCTGCAGCACCATCCATCCTGATCATACAATTATATTTACATGCTATGATATGTGGCATGTGATAAGAAATAAACAGACAAGCAACTGCCCATTATCAGTACCTCTGTGTTCTGTAGATGACTGTTAGTATAGCGAATGAAATGGCCACCAGGAGGCCGTAATCCAGGCCCAGCAGCACAGACGCTACGAAGGCTACCAGCCAGATGGCCTGAGAGAGAAGAGGGAAGAAGCAGAAACACAGCAACATGAAGTATTACAGCAGAGGTCAAACAGCTACATCCTCATTTCCTCATCGGAGAGGGAAAGAACAGGGAGGGTTTTTTATTTTGTCACACTGTGACAAAACAAACAGCCTCTGATGAGTGACACTTCTGTCACTATCAGAGGCTGTCAGTCATCTCTCAGTCATCATTTCTCATGAAACAGAGGAGAGGATCTGGATCTGACTATGATCTATGGTGATTTCAAAACCATATATTAAGCAACTTAAAGCACAGCTTTGCATCCCTCTAACTTATTATTAAAATGTTCCCATAAGCTTAAAAGCTGTAGAATCTACAATCACATCATGGTCACAAGGTCAGAACTCTACATGGTTCTTTCTCCAATGACGTCAAAACCGGACACCGACACCACAGTGGACTAAGAACAGGACCCTGGTGTAGCTTCTCCAGGTTTTCAGAGGGCTGCTGACTGAACACTGAACACATTTCTGATGTCTCTGCTGACTTGACAGACTGACCAGTTCGATCTTGCTGGTCCTCCACAGACTAGGAATGTCTCTGAACTGTTTGAACATCCCCAACAGGTTCACCATGATGATGGAAGCCAGCGCAGTCTGGGACACAGAACAGAGGAAATCACAGCATGAGAATAAAACTACACAGAAGAAGAGATCTCATGAGGTGAAACATGAAGCATTAAGTCATTTTTGTGACTTCAACATTGTATCAGTAGAGCTGTCAGCCACTGTTTGCTCAACAAACTGAGCAGAAAATAAGAGCGTCTGCAGCTCTGCCTGTGGCGCCGAGCTGCCACACGGGAAGCTCTGCGTCATCAGCTCCACTGCTTCACCCACCTGAGGGAGCGGCTGGAAGATGAAACCGATGGCCACCACCACCAGCAGCACCACGAGAGACGCCAGCAGCCCTGCGATCTGAAGGTAAATACAGTGAGAACTGTGTCAACATCGTCTCTCACTCTCATCATGGTTTTACAACGGCAACTTAGTAAGGAGAGAAAATGCAGCGTGTGTGTTATACCTGCGTTTTTCCACCAGTGCTCTCCTGCACCAGGCTCCTAGACATGGAGCAAGTGATGGCGAAGGTTTGGAAGAAAGAGCTGATGAAGTTACACAGACCGAGGGCGATCAGCTCCTGGAACACAGATGTTTGTTCTCAGATGTTGACAGAGTAAACTACAATGAGCTCCAAAGAAGGTCAATTACAACATCAAGCACATGCCTCAATTTGCTTTTCCAGACAGCCCAGTGTGACAGATGTGATTATTCATATCTAATTGGTGCCGGGCAACACAGAGAGACTGATCAAAAACTATTTTGTTGATCATCAGAGTCTGAAAGAAGTTTTATTTTGGAAAGCAGGTTCATCCGCCTGTGCCTGTGAGTGAACTAAGGCCTCGTCATCATCGGGATATTTACTGTTTTATATATCCTTACACTGAATATGCTGATGAGTGAGTGTGAAAACTCCTTCATATATTTCGTGGGAGGTTTCATGACTTCAGGAAGTGAAAATATTCGCTATGCTGCTTAATGTGGAACCACCTGACAACCTACAACACAAAACCATTAAGCTGCCAAACAACACTTGACTACCCTGAGCTGCTCTTTTCAAATCTGACTCTTGCAAAGACTCAGTCCTGCTCAAGACTGACGGACTCAAACTTGGAAAAATAGCCGAGAGTAGCATCATCATCATCACCGTCTCTAACATCGGACATCAGACGGCTTTCCAAAGAGAAGCGGTTCCAGCCAACGCAGAGGTGAGTGTGACATACGTGTCACAGCACAATTGTGGTTCAATGCTACAAATAATTTGCAGCACTGGAAACTGATATATTTAGACTTCGACAGTCGTTCATCCCACCTCTCTCTCGTGTCAACAATATTTTCTTATCTGAAGTCTTTTTATTACATGTGCTCACATATAAAAAGCAGTTAGAAATGCAGTTGCTTAAGCATGTGTAAATGCATCGTTTGTCAGGTTAGCGTGCCTGGCCCATGATAGAGCTCACTGTTTTGGATCTGTAGCTCCTCACATGTCAGACTCACCTGGTTGCCGTCCACGCTGTAACCGTGCTTCAGGGCAAAGATCTTAGCGAGTGAGATGCCCATTGAGAATCCGACAATCGCTACAGCAAAGGAGTCTGTGACCAAGCTGGGTAACAGGGAGAAGTCTGGGGCGGCAGGAGGGAGAAGCCTGAAAACACATAAGGTAACACTTTTAAAGAAGAGCCCAAAACTACAAATGAATCCAAGGAAGATGAAACACATGTTCTATGATATCTTTCAGATCTCCCAGCTGTAAAATCCACTGACTGGATTCTGCATTTCAGGTAGGTAACAACCTACCCTGCTGGTATCTCCCCAACCACATCCACCTTGTAGTCGTCTGATAAGGACAGGCCATACGAGACGCCGGTCGACACGATGACCACGATGATTTCTCCAGGGATGGGAATGGGCAGTTTCTTTTTGAAGCGCTCGTTTAGGTCTTTGACCACGTACAGGAAGACGAGGCAAACCAGGCCCAGGATGAGAGTGGTGACATTGGTGCTGGCGATGTCACTGAGTACCGCCTTGACGCTCTGGGGTAAGAGAAGCAGGACAGTGTGACCATTTGTGATGCACTGAAGTAATGGATTTTTTGCAAACGTGCAACACAACCAGACCTAGAAAATGTAGTAAAAAGCTATTTCTCCTAACTCCCTCCTGACCCTCAAGAAGCTATTAAAACTCACATAAACTGCAGAGAGGGGCCCACTGAAGCGCTGTGTTTTCACCCCCAGCAGGTACTTTAGCTGAGAGACGACGACGTGCACAGACGCTGCTGTGGTGAAGCCTCGCACCAAGGGCTCTGTGAGGTAGATCGCCACAAAGCCAAACCTGAGAAGACCTAAGACAAACTGAAAGATAGGAAAAAGGAATGAAGAAAGCATGACATCAGAAAGAGGTAAGGCGATAAGAACAAGCTACACAGTTTTGTTTCAAACGAAAACATTCATTCAATGTGTGGATACGTCAACAGGGATTCTTCCTTCCTTTGGGTAAACAGTGATTTTTGAGCGTGAGAAGATTTCAGAGAGCGGTATCACTTTACTGTGTATTTTAACCAAATAACAGACGCTCTGTGGGGGCTGAAGGCGGTTCCACCTGGCTGAGTGTGGTGGTTGTTTTTCTAGGCTGACCTGGATGATTCCCACCAGGGTCGTGAGCACAACGGCCACCTGCACCCGCCTGGCATCACGAGCCGCCACGTCCAGGACGGCAGACGTGTTGGATCCGTTGGCAGGCTGGACGTAAAACATGGAGTCCGGGGCCTCCCTCACTGCAACACCCCCAATCATCAGACTTATCACTGCAAAGGTGCCTGCAGATCACACACACACACAGAACAGCTTGTGTAACAGTCGTCTGTCAGACTTTATTATGGCTGAAATATGAGCGCTTCATCTTTCCAGGCTTGGTTCTGTGCAGTATTATGATGTTCATTGCCGCTAAGGAATCGTGCACCTGAACTGTGTGCATCAGTGTGTCTCTGCAGAGAGCAGTATCCCTTTGAGTGTAAAGGCCATCTTGTCCGGCACTTGAGCAGCAGCCAAGTTCTTCCCTCTCGCTCTCTGCCAGACATTACGGGATCATCGTTTCCACAGCTACCTGTTACGAGGCTAAAGTTTAGGCACTGGCCGTTTTACAGCGAGTCCAACTGTGTCTCGTGGTTCAACTGGGATCAGGTCTTTTGTTTCAAAATGTTGAGCGGGGTTTGGTTTATCCTACCCGTTTATCAGACGGAGTTAAAGGTTAGAGCTGACATTTGAGATGTCTTGGAGGCCGTTCTTGGAATGGAAATAGTCAGATGGGGGAGAGGCGGGGAGCGGGGTCACTAAAGTTTCACAATCCCACCGCTCATGTCAATAGTAGCTGCAGAGAGCACATGAAAACACCTCAATCAATCTGGATCAGTGTGGAACTTCTTCATATCATTATCAGATTTGTAGAGCCGCGTAGACTCAGTCTGGACTCAGGTGGCTCAAATCAGATTTGAAAGTGTCTTTTGCATCACCAGTGTCCACAGTTACTGATGCCTACGTTGTTACCACAGCAACCCACGCAGATAGGTTGGTAATGCCTGGACAAACAAATCTAATATGATCACTTGCAAATAACAGTGCAGACAGTCTGTCTTAGAGATGTGATTTAAGAAGCAAATCTGATTAGCCCGCAACCTGAGCAAAGCTTCCGATCTTTTCACACTTGAGTTATTGCGCAACCTCTTGGTCACAGGTAGCATTTACAACAACCAAGCCTCTTATGATGATGCACAATTGAGCAATAAACTTTTTGGACAGGAAGCTGATGAGGTCACATCATCGCCACGTTCTTCAAAAAATCGAGTTTTGATCATCTTATTAATTTTGCTCATTTTAAACTCATCTATAAACGCCTGTATACTCAGGCTCCTCGGGTGGTCACCTTATGGCTCCACACACAGTTTGTGTTTTCTACTGTCTCCTGTGTATCGTTGTTGAGTCCGAATTATTTATGAGGCTACAAATGATGTGACGTGTGGCATCGCTCAATGCTACACCCTTGTCCCTATATAAGTAAACATTAATAAATAATTGAGCTGACCGCCTGTGTGAGGGACCGGGACAGTTAGCAGTTTGAGCTCATCATCCTGTTCTGTATGTGGAAAGCAGCCTGGCTGTGTGAAAAGGCCACTGACAGCCTTAAACAGCGCCATAAATTTTCACCAGGATGAACATTAACAAACGTAACAACATGTGAATGGTACTAAAACACCACGAGAATAAATTTACTTAAAATACTGTGCCAAAGGTTGAAGGTGTGAAGAAATGACGAAGCCATACTGACATTGGCATCAGTTTTTTTCTCCCACTAGTGCTGAACACACAGCCACATGAAAGTACAGCTAGACTGTGGGGATTTATGCCTAAACGAAACTGCACAGCTTTGCTTTGCATTGGAACATCATGAAAAATGTCTGCTCTTTCGTGGTCACTCTCTGATCAGCGTTGGCCCTCACTGCAGGAACACCAAAACAAACACAGCAGTCCTCCGTCAATCATCATCATGTCTGAATCATGGATGGAATTCACCTTAGTATCACTTCCTGTATGTCCAGGCGAGGTGCAGCACAGTGTATCCCCTGGAGTGAAAAGGCCACCTTTAACAGCAGCCGAGTTCTTCCCCTTCCCTCTTTGCTAGAAGTTAAGGAATCATCATTTCCATCGCAACCTGCTATCGGGCAAGATTTGTGGCAGAGGCCATTATACAGTGAAGCCAACTGCTTCCTGCTGTTCAATTAAGATCAGATCCTTTGTTTCAAAAGGTTGAGCAAGTTTAGTTTATGGTGCCCATTTGTCTGATGGAGTCATACCTTAGAGCTGACGTTTGAGATAACTTGGCACCCTTTCTGGGAAAGAAAGTAGTCAGATGGGTGAGACGTCTGGGGTGGGTCACTGAAATTTCACAACCCTGCCACTGATGTCAGCTGAGGACACAATTATCACATCCGGCTGAAAACATTTCCTCCTCGTGGCATCTCAAAACAAACTTCATCTTTCATCTCATAATCTGGATCAGTCTGTAGATTGTCAAAGTTCACATAGCTCACTGAGTCAGAACCCAGAGCAGTGCTGTGGCCGCTGTGGGTGGGCGCAGGATGGAGACGGTTGCCAGTTTTAGTTGATCACAGTGTTCAGAACATCCAGAACAATACACACATAAGGTAACAGGTGCCTACTGAATCTCCATACAGGCACCAACCACAGTTCATAGAAGGAGATTTACGACCTCCACACAAAGCTTTAAGTTCATTTCTCACCGATGGATATGTGTCTGGACGTGCCGAAGAAGGTGTAGAGCAGGACCGGGTAGAATGAGGAGTACAGGCCATAAACTGGAGGCACAGCAGCCAGCATAGCATAGGCGAGTCCTGTGGAGTAGAGGAGAGGGACAGAGGGAAATAAACTCAACAGTCCCAGAAGCCAAGTGATTGCATCACAACTTCAGAGCTGCAGAGATACCAAAACAGAGACAGTGTGAAGCTGAACGCAGCCCCTAGGGAGCTGGAAGCTGGCCCTTCACACACTTAACCCTTATGTCATTCCAGATGACTAGCCTTTCCAAACTTGGCTCACGCTACTGTACAAGCTCACTGCTGTCTTCATCAATCTGTAAAGGTAGTGTTTGTTAGGCTTTCAAACATACAGATGGCTGAGAAATAAAGTGTCTTAATAAGGTGTTTGTTTTGTTTCCCACAATCCTTCCTGGTCTCTGCCATAGATTCTTCAAGTGTGCAGATGGAAAGACGAACTCCACCATTCTTCCAAAGATATCCCCTCGTTTAATGTTCTGAAGTAAGTGCATGCCCGAAAAGGGACTTAAGACTGACCTTGAGGGAGCTGCACAACTCCTGTGCTGAGACCTGAGACCACATCCGAAAACAGGTACTGCTTGACTGGATAGGAGGGCAGCCATGTCAGAATTGGTAGGAAGCTCAAAGCTACCGCCTTGGCCTTCTCTGATGAGCATCTTTGAAAGGAGACAAGTGGATTCATTAATCAGTTTGTCATCAAAAAAATAATAATAATTCAACCCCATCAGAAAAAAAGCATCTTTTCAATTACACAAAGTCGTTCCTGGAATCCGTATTGTTTTCAGCTCTAGTTCCTGCTCCACCAAAAGGTCAGATTCAGTATGACACAACAGGTTCCTCTTCCTGAACAAAGGAAAATATTTTTGCTTCACACACTTGACTCCTAGTCATATGTGCAGCTGTGAAGTTAGCACATCTTTATGGGTAAACACTGACAAGACATACTTCTTTAAATCTCACCATGAGGGAGATGTGAGGGTTAAACTGACCAGGGAATTAAGCTTGACAAAACACGCTCCATCATGCTCCTCACCATCCACAAACTGTGGCCTTACGTTCATACAGACCAGGTGGGACAGTCACTCACTGTTGTTGCTCATTCGAAATGAATGAATGAATGAAATTAATCACACAGCATCAGGCTGACCTGTGACAGCTGGACGCTCTTCACGTTAACAAGCTGGAGGCACGAAGACAAGCATTTTGTGTAAGTGGGGAATTTAGCAAAAACTACAATCAGTTAAATAAAATATATTCATCAGTCAACTGTAAATTAATCAACAATGAATCCACTATGTCAATATCTGGTTCTCCTCAAATAAGAGGCTTCTGTTTCATCTCAGTTAAATATCATTGGGCTGTTAATCAGATGAAACAGGATGTTTGAATATGACGATATTGTTGCACCGGGAAAATGCTTCGGACATTTTCACTTCATAGTTAATTGAGCCCAGTAGGAATATTTCCTTTGTGTGTTGTATGGAAATAGCTGCACGGATTCCGTGATTTGCTTGACAGCACTTCAGCAGGACATACACAGAGGTAAATTCCTCAGCCTAAACTTACCGGAACTGGTTTGCCAGCCTCTGTCGGAGGGTGGTAGAGTTTTCTTTGCGGTGGAGAAGCTGTGAGCGGATGAAGGCTTCATCATAGACCGGACGCTCTATCCTGTACATCAGCTGCACGCCTGCGTCCTCCCGAGCTGCAGCTTCTTCTTCCTCCATAACAGAGGCAGGAGGGCTCATCGTGCTGAGTGGATACGTCTCTCCGGTGTTGCTTAACTCTCCTGCTTTAACGTCTCTGTCATTGTTCTGAATGGTACATCTTCATTCCTTTAACTGCTCCGACTGTCTGCACTTCCTCTTCCTGCTCAGTTGGCAAGAGAAGACAGGATAGATGTTATTCCAACACTCGCTCTTCTGCCTTTTCAGTCAGAGCGAAAGATAACCAACCAGGCCTTTGTGTTTGTGCATTTTTGTGCTGAGACTTATCAGATTTTTAGCAAATATTTGGTCTTTGGCCAGTTTATGCAACAAAGTGGGTTGTATTACATGTGATCTATTGTTGGTACAAAGTTTGCTGGACAAAATCAAATGGCGTAAAGGCTCCTTCCGCCTTCCTATCAGAGCATGACAGGTTTCACAGCAGAAGCATTAGTCCTGCAATCAAATGCTTTCGTGTTTCGTCATCTATGGAACCAATAATATATATGCAAATACATGGAAATGTATTGCTTGTTTTATACTGTACATGTAACAGAACACTGTCTGTCAGTTGGACACAGCAGGGTGATGTAGTGTCTATGTATGGCTTCATAGTGAACTTACAGTAAGCTTATCTCCTGTGACTGAAAAAGCTTTAATTCAATACAAAATTTTAGCATACACATACATGTGCATTTCCAGATTTTCTTGACTAATGGATTAGTTGTTTGGTTTGTAAAATGTCAGAAAATGGTCAGAAATCTCAATCAGTGTCTCCCAAAGCCCAGGATGGTGTCCTCAAATGACTTGTTTTGCCCTCAATCCAAAGATATTAAGCTCATAGAGGAGTGAAGAAACCAGAAAATATCCACATTTAAAGAGCAGGAATCGACGAATTTTGATTTTTTTTTAACTGATGGATTAATCATTACAGCTGTAAATATGTGTTGTCTGTGAAACGCAACTGTGTCATTTCCATGTTAATGAAAGTGTGTATCTAACAGACCGCGTGAAATAAAGCAGCTGACCTGCCGTAATGATGATACAGTTTTGTACTGTTAATTGACCTGTTTCCATATTCTCACATTGTCACGGACACACAGAGTTAACTTAGGATATTCTGGTGTTTTTTAGATTTCTGTCACTGTTATAAAATGAAGATGGTTTATAGTGTGACCTGACGGATCAGATTCATCGTTCTTCACATTCATTCAACTAGCGCTGACGCACACACGGTTCAGGGGCTCGCGCTTCTTCTCGTGCCCTTTCCTTTTCGTTAGCCGGCTAACGCGACATTAATAACAAAAAGCGACTTTACAAGTTTAAATTGTGAGAACAGTAATGTTCGTGTTACAACTATTAGCCAGTGTTCAAGTGTACTGTCCCCGCTTTGACAGGAGAGCTTTTTTTCAGGTTCTCCACAGCTCAGCATTTAAGCTAACACAAAGATGCTAGTAAAGACATGGCTCTTACCTCCGTACTCCTCCAGCTCCTGGAGATGCTGCCGGCTTAAGGAGAATATGAAGATATAATGTGACCTCTTGAGTTAAACTTTAACAAGGACAACGTCCTTGGGCTACAAACAGTAGCTACCGCTTGTGAGGGACCAGAGATTGTCTGTGTTGAAGCGATGGCTATCTGTGTAGTGAAATTCCTTTTCGCTTTCCGGTCTGCAAAGATAGGTGTTGAGCCTCACGCATGCGCTCTCCTCTTGCCAGTTTGTAGTCCTTTCAATGCTTTGTTCCAACGAGTTTCTGTTTAGCATATTATTTAACGATGAAATTGGCAAATATTAGTTTTATGCTCTAATATATACCTTTCTGTCAACAGATAAGCACATAGAATACTACAATTCAACAGATTCCCCCGATACCTCCTATTTTAAAGATTATATGAATTTTCATATTCTATTCAGTGTTCATTTATTAACTGTTCAGTTGTATCTCGAGTAGATTTTATTGACATGAAGGTTTTAATGCTGTTTTAAAGCCCTCTAAAATCGCATGCAATAAAATCCTGGTGAACAATACTCTGACAGAAATGAGTTTCAAAAAGTGTTCAGTATCAAGTGTATCTAGTATTGAATGTTTGGGTAGTTTCTTGACTTTTTTGACTCATTCTTTGATCAAATATGTCTTGCTGTAACTCAGGAAACTTTTCTAACTTTACATTAATTTTTATTTAGGCAAAGCAGTATGATATTTTTCCTTAAAAAAAAGATCATATTGACACATAAATTGATAGCTAACCATTTTTAAAAAATAATTTTCCATTGCCTACAATGCTGTCAGTGTGAAATATATTGACATGATATTGTTGTTGAAAACTGGAGGACATCCATGGCGTGAGCCTGGAATTGAAGTAGACGTTTTAGTAGTTCAAATTGTTGTCATAGTGAGAGCTCTAATATGTTGCGGATCTCTGGCTGTTTGGGGGCAGGAAGCTGAATGACAGAAGCAGCCCCGCCCCTGTCGAGCCCTGACATGTGGTGGTCACGTGGCTCGCGCTCCCTCTGCTGTCTTTTCTGTCACGGTACAAAATCGACAGAGGGTTTGAATGATATCTCCCCACATTGTACTTTTGAACCTTTATGCAAACATTTACATAAATAATAATCAAAAAAGATCGCAACCCTTCTCCACGTCACACACTCCTGTAGCAAAGATTTCCGTTTCCGACACGATGATAATGATGTAATACTTCACACATTTTTTTAATAATATGATTTTATGATTGGGTTAGGTTTGCTTTGCAGTGGTGTAATGTAACTTAGTACTGTAAGTACTGTACTCATCTATAAATCCGAGGTACTTGTACTTTACTTGAGTATTTCTATTTTATGATGCTACACTTCTACTCCACATCATCTCAGAGGCAAATACTTTTCACTCCACTGCATTTGTCTGACAGCTTTAGTTTGTAGCTACTTGTGAGATTACACCCTTCCTGTCCAGTGAAAGCAATGTATCTCCACATCTGGTGCTTTTGTTATAGATTTGTATTTTTTTTAAGTAATCTGAAGGATTAAGTGTGCCTATATGAGTTGAGGAAATTTTCCAACTGCTTAGACTAAATAATAAATAAATAAATAAATAAATAGACTTTTACTTGTAATTTCCCTGATCATACTGATGCATTGGTTCCTCTGTGTTCCTCCATTAAAACCCCCAGCCAACAATATCACATCCACAAATAAAACCTACAGAAAAGGGGGAACTAGAGCGTGTTGTTCTTATACTGTGTGCTGTATGCAGGGTAAAACATGCAATGGGTACATTTAAAGTTAAACTGAATGTGAAACACAGATGTATTTAATGCACTGATGCCACCTGCCTCTCTGTATCAACAGTTTGTTTCCATTAGGGGGCAATAACAGCCAAAGAGTTAACAGATTTCCGTTGACGAGCGACCATGTACTGCAGAGTGGAATCTGAAATGTATTCAGAAGGTACATAGAGCTGTAAAAGTGATGTCACAAAATGAACTGATCTGACATTATTTTAGTGGGAAGACTATGACACCACTGAGCTTTTGCAAGGCTGCCATACTGTCAATTTGTGTGTTTTTTATTGCTTCCCTGTTGAAAAGATGAATAAAACTATGCCAGATTTGATGTGAAATGGCCTGAAGTTTAAAATTCTCTTTCAAACACACAACACATTTCCAAACAATGATGAAGATTCTTTCCTTCTCTGAGATATATGTTTGACAGCAAAAGTTTGGAAGCTGACTATCTTTGCTGCTTTTGGCTTTCTAGGCATCATCATCCCAGCAGACCCAAAATGGCCATCATATTTGTTCCACTATGGATTCTGTATCACAGTACTGATTAACCATTAGAAAAGACCTAAAGACATGAGAGGGGCAATGACATTGAAAACACATACAATTATTTAATGAAATCAAAAGACTTGATCTTTTACTTAAGTGAAAGTACCAATTCAACAATGTAACAATCCTCCTAAAAAATCCTACTTAAGTAAAAACCTAGAAGTATAAACACCAAAGTAAAGGCACTCAATCTGCAGAGAAAGGGCCCCATTCACTGATTATAATTATATCTGACATTATTACATGTTAATACTGATCCATCATTGTGTAAACAGTGTTTTACTTGTGAAGCTGCTGGAGGTGGACTTAGTGTTTTTATTATAGCATTAAATCATACCAGGTCTTTGTGTTGTTGTCAAACTGAGCCTATAGGTTCCAATGCAATGATCAAAAATCAGATTTTTCCTCTGTGTACTACATTGTTTGAATTGGACCAGCTTGGGTTTTGTTTGTGTTGAACAGCTCAGGGACATGTTAATCCTGTCCTGGCCACAGTGGGCAGTACCTGCTCTTCATCCCTTTTTCACAGAGGGAATTAAAAGAAAAGCATTTTATCTTTAGTTGAAAGTTTATTAGTCTACTATTGGATGGATGCAATTAGTAGCTGTGTCACTGGCTCATTAATTTACTCTGGCATGAAATTCAAAATAAGCATATATTCACATAAATCCTTAAATATATTGTTTTGTACTGTTTTCTATTGAGAATTTGTCAAAAAGGATTATTTAGCTTTGTATTTGGTTGCTGTTGTTTTTGTCACTTTGCAGCATTTTCTCTAAACAGAGATGATTTCTGAATTTGCTCGTGTTTGTGTGTTTGCAAGTGTTTTCTTTTTAAGCTGCAGTGCATTGAGCTCTCAGGTCCACTGTATTATTTAGTGTAATTGTAATAAGTTACAGTTATTTGCCTGTTGGTGACCAGCAGGACCTGCAAAGACACTGTCTTTATTCTTTTATTGTGTTTATTATTGTTCATGTTTCTTGTGTTAGCTGTGAACTGGACTGGACCTTTTGGAGGATTCTGAGTGTCTGGACATTTCTGAGTCTGAAACAGTGTCCAGGTTAATGAGTTCTGAGCCCATGAAAGATTTATTATTGAGTGACTGGCGTTGATTAACGGTTTTTTCCAAGACTGGAATACTTCATGCCGTTGTTTTGTTCCGTTGGGCGGTAAAACATTGTTTATGGCTCCTTGAATTTGAAGTGGGTGAACATTGTTGCAGTGATGGCTTTTCCCTGCCTCTTCCAGCCTTCAGCCTGATGACCGCTTCCTACTCCCTCCAGATGGAAGTGCTGGTGTTAGTGGATAGCTGATAGTGGAGGCTATGGCAGGTAAAATAATTACAATCAGAGTGGTGCTACTTAAAACTTAAGTGCTAAATAGCAGTAATTATGCTTCTCTGTGTCTCAGTCTTAATCAATTACTGCCCAGTGATGTATTGTCTCTTTGATATTCTTTCCCCCGTGTTTCTGTCTGCAGCACAAGCTGACCAAAAGCCTCAGCACGGCGCCAGCATTATGCAGGCGGGAGCACTTCCTGTTCCTTGTCCTTGCTTTGTTTTTTTTTTTGTTTTTTGGCCTAATTGCATTGTCACCACTGCTAAGTAATACAGCAGACATGGTCAAAAATGTGCTGCCAGAAATAACAATGCTCAGTGAGTCCAGTGCATTGAATTAAACTGCTACACAAATATACAGCCTCTGTACAGACATACTGTACAGTGTCAGCATATAAAGCTTCTATAAACATGTGTAAAATTTCTTTATCTGAAAGATTATCAAAGACTGCAGGTACTGGGTTTCATTAATTAAACTATCTGTGTTTAATCAGTGTGAGAAGAAGCGTTCATATCCTTTGTTTAAGTAAAATACCATCATGTGCAAAATACTCAATTATAATGGTTCCTGACAGTGTTAATTATAACTCTATGTCATTTTTATGAAGTGATTGTACAATAGGTTCTGAATGTAAAACCTAAACTTGCCTTGTGATTACAGGAACTCATTGCAGGTCACAGTGGGGTAAGCCCTGGGGTGCCAAGAGCCAAACCTGACCAGAAAAACCATCATTGTATTGTTGGAATGAGGACAGACTGGATGCTACTGTGGCTCACTATGGTCTCTGAGGTACAAAGAAGGATCATGAGAAAGGATGGGCTAGCTGGTTAGCAGGCTAACCTCAGTAGATATCTGTGCAACACAATAGGTAGATGTCTTCAACGTTAGGTCAGAACTGCTATTTTTCACATTCTGTTGATAATTTTAGTTAATTTTTTGAAAGTTTTAAGCTAAAATTCTTACATATTGCTCCTTTAAGGTTTCAGGCACAATACACTGTTAGAACTAAAACACATTCGGTGTAAGCATGGAAATGCAAATGAGAGAGCTCAGTCTGTGCTTTGCACATTGCACAATTGTACACACTCAGCATGTGTTGCTGTATGTCCCTGTGGAGGGAACAAAACACAGTCCTCAAGGGGGAGATAAAGGACAAATCAGTGGGGACGAGTCAAATCAAAGAAAACTTCCGTTGGCTGTCTGCTGTAGTGCTCCTCACTGCAACACTAAAGGCTTACAGCTGGTTCAGTACACTGACTGCATGAGGTACACACACGTTGTACTTTCACGTGTGCGAGCACACAGCCACATCTATTACATCAACATTTACAAAACTATTCTTTATGCTTCTTTAAAATGTGAGTTATTGAGAGTCATTGGTAATAACTGTAGATGCAAACCAGAGCGAAGTGTGACTTTATGCAACTGTTTTAATTAAAGCAAATCAATAAATTAGCATTCAATTTTAGAAAATAGAGTAGAATTACATTTTTTTTTTTTTTATCTCTATCTATAACCAAGAAATTGCAGCATGTGCCTGAAGCCTGTATTTATCCATAATGGCATCATGACTTTTAAACTTGCTTACTGTAAAATGGAGAGGTATTACTTTTTTTGGTGTTGTTAAAAATCAGCAAAATAAAGGACAATTGATGCTTTCAAATTTGCGTTTAAATGTGTACAAAGACATTTCTTCACTGTAAGTATTTATATCCTCCAGTTCAGTTTGTTGCAGCTAACACATAATGATTTAATACTGTCTCGGTGTAGGCAATATATCTTCCATAATATGACTTTTTGGTTCAGTACCATTGCCAGAAGATGATAGCCTGAAGTCTATAAAATACAGACAGTCTCAGTGTGAATCACATTTCAAAACTGTAACTTACTTTATTGTAAAATAAAGTGGTTGAGAGCCTTCAGTTTTCATGTTATGTAATAGCAATATACTGAAGATTTCAGGAAGGAAATTTCCATCCTGGAACATTCAAGCATTACAGCTCTGGCACGTTACTGAACCAGCCTTGAGTCAGGGGAAGGAGTTCAGGATTGTTGTAGAGTTCCTCCATCCCTTAACACTGACATTAGCATGAGAGGTAAAGTTTCTACACTCATGTTAGCAGTATCAGGTGTTTAACTAAAAATTCCCACATGATGTGGAAGACACATGCAGAATCCATCAGAGTGACTAAAATAGGGAGGAACCAGTGATGAAAATAGGTGAGCAAACATGAGAAGGCATGCCAAAGTTTATTATAGCCCAATATCACATAGTATGTCTCAAAGGGCTGTTCATGAAATGAAACAATAATGAGAAACATGAGCAAAATTTACAAAAATGTCTAAAAGTGAGATAACCTTGGTAGGATACGATGAATGCATTTTATGTCACTCTTTGTCACAGATCACACCTCTTCCATTCTTACTATTTATAAAGTGTGGCTAGAGTCATTTCATCCTCCTCATAACGTGATTATTGTTCAATACTTGTCATTTTAGAAGTCAGATAACGTGACAATGTGTCTAAATTTAATGTGTAAATGTAGGACGCTTAATCAGTTCAGGGGCCTCTGCAGGAGTGAAACAAAACTGCATTTATTTTTAAGATCAATCCATCTCTATTCAGTCAGCCCAGATCTTCTGGCACAAGCACAATGTTTATTTCCTACAGTAAATGTCCACCAACACTTTGAGTTTGAGTGTGAGTTGAGGGTTTGGACAGGAACAGAAACCTAAACATGGAAAACCATTCATCTGTGGGTGAGGACTGCTTGCCATGTGGCTGTGGTTGATCTGAGGCATAAACACTTTGTTTCCTCCCTCTGCAGGACGACCGGACATCTGAAAGTACTGACCCCGAACACACTGTTGTTATCTTTCGCTTTGGGTTAAGAGTTATCTTTATACTTGAGCAGTGGATAACTCTGTGATCACTAGAATAAAGGTATCAGATCACTTTTTTTGGTGTGAAAATAAGAAATCAAGAGCTTGCTTTTGATAAAAACAAAAACAAACAAACAAACAAACAAACAAACAAAAAACACAAGAGGTCCTCACAAAATTAAAAGAACAAGTCAGGAACACAGTATGCTAGCTAGAACAGCTAGCCTGTGTGTCTTAGTAGGCAGTTTTTTTTTTTTGCTTGTTTTATTTCCTTTTTTTTTTTTTTTTGCCTTCAAACAGACATTTATGAAGAAATAACACATTATTCCTCTAATAAAATAATATTAAAATGAATTAATAAACAATAAAATGCACCCTTGCTCAATTAAATAGCCTGCACTCACAGGTTTTGCTTGGTCTAGTAATATTGTTAGCTTGCTTTGGCGAAAGTTAGCTAAAGTTAGCAAACTGTTCGGTGGATATTGCTGTGTAAATTGAAACTAATGAGTTAGTTAGCTTACTGTTTTTGACTTGCGCCACCTTTGCACTACATTTTCGCTATCAACGGTGGTTTACAACCCTGCAAAACAAAGCATTACCAGACTCATCTAATCTAACTTTAAAGCCACTCAAGCAGAAATGTGAAGTGAATACATGGAACACTGAGTTAAAGGTGTACTATGACTTTTAAGGAGTTTGCTCACTGGATTATGAAACAATGATAATAACAAGTCTAGATCAGGCTGATTAAATATTTACTCCACAATGAACTCATTGTCATGGTGCTTCGTGGAAGACGTAGCTGTTTTATAGCTAAACAAAGATTCTTTCTGGCTTTACAGAAATTTCTTTCAAATTTTGGACCATCATTTCAAACACAATTCAGTGGGTTTGAGATTACCATTGAAAACTTGAACACAACTTTACACTCACGTTTGAAACTACGCTTAACTGTCATGTTTGTTCTTTACTGTTATTATCAATTTTGCTGGCCCACGTGAACCAGTAAACTTTGTACCCCTTGTTGGCACTCGTTCCTGGGTGGAAAGCTCTGAAGGTCCAGGCATCGACATTGTTTCACTTATGGTAGAACAATGTTTACTCTGTCCTCAAACATGATTGCTACAGCCACTGTGAGAAAACACTGCATGGTCGGTATCATTAGTCACAGAAGGAAACATGCTCACACACACACACACACACAACTTTTACTCCCACACACCAACCCAAAGAAAAGGCGCTTTAAATGTACACCACAGCAGCCCGTGGTCCGTGGTGAATGCTCATTTTGGTGTAAACACATTTGCATTTTTTTTTCTGAGTCAGCAAAGATATAAAGAGCAGAGGAGGTGAAATATTAGAATCACAACTTTAAGGACTCTCGAGACCCGATCATGAGTTGAGTGAGCTGTCTGCATCAGTAAGTGACATTTTAACTGCTCAGTATTTACACTTTCTCTGCATCTCCGTGTGACCTTAACTCTGTTGAAGCAGTATGTCCTGTTCAAATACATTATGAATTATTAACTTAATTATTATTATGCTGAGTTCACTGTGAATGTGTCTGGATCCAGAACCTGCTGCTGATTTCCACTATCAGCCTATTGTCATTCATCTGTGATTGCATCTGCTAGATTTTTGCACACTTCGGTTGGCTGCCAGCATTATCTGCACCCGAGGTTGTCAATATTTATTGCCCATCATGGGTTTAAAGTCTGAGCCATAAAAAAACACCTTTTCATGTGTCGGGTATTTAGTGTATGCAAAGGTTTTATTTGAGAATCACCTGATGGAGCATTTATTTTGATGTGAAATCTAGCTTTCATATGATGGATTATGAACATTTGTCGTTTCTATAAACTTCTCTGCTGGAGAATTACTCATACTTCTCTAAACTTTTCCATCAGTCTAATTATCTTGCACATCGAGTAAATCACCTGCGTCATAAGTGTCATTAATACTCATAAATCAGATATGATTATTTTTACTGTATCCTTGAATGTGTCGCCACACGACCCTTATCTAAAATTATATCTGAAACGATACAGTGAGACTACACGCATAACTGTCAGTAGTCCTTTTTCACAGCAGACATTTTGACATGTCATGGCAGGAAAAGCACAGCTGTAAACAATGAAATAAACGATGACATGATACCATATAGCAGCTTCAGTTTCAGGGTCCTGGTATCGGTCCTGCAGGCTGTCTGCCATATTTTCTTGGCTTGATGGGACGCTTGAATAGAAACTGAAGAAGTCTTATCAGAAAAACCTTGATTACATCATGTACACGCACTGAAATCCACACCTTTAAACAAAAGGTTCTGTTGATACATCACTGCCAGAAAATGTTAGATACATTGAATTCATTTATTCATCCAGTGATATTGACCATAACTGAAGCTGGATTTCTCTGTTAAGACATGGTTCAAAGCTATGTCATTAGATTACACAGTAGCTGAAATGCGCCTCCTAAAAATCTCCAAATAAACAACTGACATGCTCTGACTAATCAAAGATATCTCGTTCATAGTGCTGAGATGTGTCATAAGCAACTGATCAGATGAGAATGCAAACACATTGCAAGTGGTTTTCCATTTAATACAGGAATGACAAGGTAAAAGATGAATTCTCTGTAACTGCTTAGTGATAAAAATGTTAATGTGGCTTCCAGATGAAGGGCTTTTCAGCTTTACAGCTTTCATTTCAATTTCATTGGTGGTGAAATGAAATATGCACTTTAGAACATAGAGGTTATAGAGCCAATATCTTTATTTTGACTGGTAAACTCTTTCTACGGTAAGTTTTTATAGAGATACTGCAGTAATTTAGTATTCCACTTCCACAGAGAGAAACATGACCGTTGGAGCAGAGACCTTAAAGTGTCTGACATCAAGCAGATTACTCCAAACATGCTCTTCCCTGACTTCACATCCTCTCTATCTGTCTCACCACATCCTGTTCACACAGTCAGACAGTCCAGGACATTCTGTGTGCTGAAGTTGCAGTTTGTTCTTGTTCTCTGGAATTTGCAAGGGTTTTATTTTTGGCTGTTGTTTGTAGTATTTTCTCCAGTCTGATAAGCAATGGATAGGGCAGAAATGCAAAGGGAGGAGCATATCTCATGATCCACAAATGGGCACATTTGATTGTTATGTCAGGCCTACAAACTCCGGTGGGATGAAAACAATGACAACAAACTCGTATCTGAACACGATGTATTCCTCTTCAGTGGCACTGAACACAACACATGGGCCTGCCGATGACTGCACTCAATATTCAAACTTCTAAAAGATATTTCTAGCAGAATTTGAGGGTATAGTGATCCTTTAAGCTCACTTTGGACAAGCTTACATTAGTGAAGCTGAACAGCAACATTTCCACTTATGGTAAACAGTTGCATTAGGTCAACCAGGGTCCTTTGCATTGACAGAGCCCAATGCAAAATTACTGTTTGTACTGTAGGTTTGTAAGTTTATCTCTTAGTGGATATCGGCTTTAAAGCTGTGGGATTTTTACATAAAAATGAACATCTGTTACATTCAAGCACTGTAGTGATGTGGTCCAAGCAACGATGGCGACAGAGTAGGCTACAAGTAGAAGTAAGATGGAGCAAATTGAGACAAATTCCCTGCATTTCTACACCGCCTAACCTCTTGGATTACATCAAGAAACAGCCATTATTGTGTACATTAATTCGATTGAGGGCACTATGAAAAGCAAGAATGTATCAAGACCAGTAGATAATTGAGTGAATCAGTACAGGAAATGATTATTAGAGCAATAGCTACTTTCATATTTAAAATCACATTTATAAAAATATTATGTAGCCTAAAACAGTTGTAGGTTGCATGCTACTCGGCTATCTCCAGGGCTCATAGAATAAACTTGTGCCTCGCAATTACCCTGTATGAGAAAATGGTGCTGTTGTGTAGGCCGTGGCAAAGAGCGGGGCAGCAAATTAGATATAAAAAATAAAAGACAGGTAAACTATAAATGTCCACTAACCTAACTGTCCAGTGTTGAATAATGATAAACTCCTAAAAAGGTGAGTAAATCCTTCACTGCATTTGAAAAAGTTACGTTACGACCAAATGCCTGCAAAATGATATAATGATGATAATAATGATATTCCTATCAGCCTCAGGCGTATATGTGTACTGTGTTTTGTGCTAATTAGCAAATGTTTACATGCTAACATGCTACACTAAGATGGAGAGAATATTTAATATTACGCTTGCAATTCATTTTAATACCAGGATGTTAGGATTGTCATTGTGAACATGTTAGCATGCTAATGTTTATGCTTAACTCCAATCTTTGCTAAGAAATTCACTGTATATTCTTAATATCAGCAAACGTTTACTTTATTTTTTTCAAATACTGAGACGTTGATGAACATGTTTTTTTTTTTTTTAAATACAATCTGTAACCCTTGTTGTTGGTAAATGATAGCTAACTCTTGGCTTTTGACTCAATATCCTGAGGATTGATTCATTAATAAATTAATAATAATCGCACGGCCTGGCAAGTAGAATATGGCTGACCTTGCTGTTATCAGCAGCAGATCATTGTTTAAGCATTCATCAGTTATTAATCATAGTACTGTAATTATCACTGGGCATGGTGTGGCAGAACAAAGGCTGGCCGAAAGCACCTGATCACAGCAATACAGTGAGATCATACTGTTTTATTATAGGTTTATTACAGTGCCTTCCATGAACAAGATGTCCCGATGAGTAAGAGTGCTGCGCCCATACTTGTGCATTCACAAAAATGCACTGTCACTCACGGGTGAAAACATTTGGAATATGTCCATTAAAGCTGCAGTAGGGTAAACCTGCACAAACCTATGAAAAACCCTCTGCCTCTCTCTGCTGCCTCTTATTACCAAACCTGCAGCTTCAAACGGCAGCAGGAGATGGTTGTCCTGTGAAACTCCAGGCCTCACAGGGTCCACTCTCCACGGCGTGAGGGCCACAGGCCCCTGGAAGCAGTTGTGACATGGTCTAACTGTGAGATGAGAGGCTAATGCATCACAAACACAAGCAAACACACCACTGTCCCCACTCAAAAGTTACTCCCCTCTTGTTGTCATCGTGCCTCTTTGCCACTTGTTGACATGAGTGTGATATCAAACATAATGGGCGTCAAGCTCCGTGAGTTCACATGTGTTTTGTACTATATGCCAGTGTAGGCAAAGGAGGTATTGAAATTTATCACAAGGATTTTTGGCAGGATTTTCAGCTGTTGAATCAGGCTTTTGCCATCTGAAGGGACACACATCTGTGTTTGTAGAACAGCCAATTGGATCAACTTAAATAACAATATGCTAAGATGTTATCAGGATTTTTTTTTCCCCCAGTGATTCAAAAAAATGACTGCCCCAGCTTTGTGTTTTTGTATTCATGTGTCTGGGTTCACACACACGCACACGCGCGCGCGCACACACACACACACACACACACACACACACACACACACACACACACAGAGTTCCCATGAACCTGGCCTGAACTGTGCTTGATCCTGCACAAACAGTGAGAGCAGGCATCACCTCCACTTAATTCTGGATAGACAGTTTGATAAGATTGCACCGAAACCAGTGAGCAACAGACCCCCACACCACCACCTCCACCACCACCTACACGCACACACACACACACTCTCTCTCACACACACACACACACACACACACACACACACACACACACACACACCTCTCACACTCCTACAGTTTCTGCTCTTTTGTATCAATCTGATGGTGTTGCTCTAAATCTGAAGGGAGACTCTCTTCCCATTAGCTCTCCATTATGTCCACTTGGTGGAGGAACAACATTGAAGGTCAGTTAAGTTTTAACTCATGAATCTTAACCTGTAGTGTGTTTAACTTTGATACATACAATTATCAGAGTATCAGATTATCACTGTGTCTTACTCCACACTGGATCAATTAATTTTGGAATACAAATGTTGCACTCAGCAGCTCTTTCTTTAAACAATCTTGGTTCTTGCAACCCACAGACTATTTTTACCACTGAAGTGCACAGCAGAGCGAGGCACCCAGCCTTAAGCAGCGTTTCCCATCCTGAAAAGCTACTTGATTTCCACTTCATAACAATGACCCGTCCCGTCCCGTCCTGTCTGTCCCGTCCACATCCTCCCTATCCTGCCCATTGGTACAATATCTTCCAGGCCGTCTTCGGGGGCGGAAAGCCTCCACTGAAAGTTGCGGGTTACAGATATCAGTAAGAACAATGGTCAAGGATAAGGCAGGCGTCCAGCATCTGTGCGAAACAGGGAGTTCATCATAATTGCTGTTAATAATTACAGTTGTGATAAGGGACAGAAGTGGCATTTATTGATGGCAAAGCTGTCTGAGGTCCCAGTTGCTCTCCAGGATCTGGAGGAAGAAGAGAGAGAGGAGAGTTTGGATTTGAGACAGATTCGGACATCGTCAGGTATGTGGGACAAGCTGCTGTACACTACATGAGGATAAGAAAGTTACTGGAAAAGGAAAAGATTACTTTTTGAAGCTTTTGAGGGTAAACTCTTTTAACAGTGAAGGATCTTCATAAGCAGCTGGAATGCTACAGGTGCTGATAAGGAAATCTTGGAAAAGGGAGACATTTCAATGCTAGAATTCAAAACAAGCCATGCTGGTTTAGGTCTGTTTCCAGAGCTCAAATGGAGCAGATCAGGACAGTGCAGGTGCTGACCTGGCTCATGGGCTCTGCTTGTATTTGAGGGTCTGGACCCTTGCTGTTTGCTCGTAATGTTCTTTGATAAGTGATGTTCAAAGGCAAGACAGGATCCTCTTCCTAACATAATGCGATTAATGGATTTCAGAGCCACATAGAGAGGAAGCAGCAGTCGTCCAGGCAGCAGAGGCGAGATGATGCAAACGGGAGCGAAGCAGTATGTGGTGGTCAGGCCGGTGTACTCGGAGGACTCCTTCGCAGAGAAGCATGAGAAGGTCTACAGGCACCACAAGACCATGCTGGATCATGTCAAGCAGTACATCACGTAAGGAACACGCAATGGTTTTTGGCTTTTGGCATGATGATGAACTTAAAGGGGAGTGTGGGAAAAGTTGATCTTTTCCCACCCAAACCCACAACTTTTCATATCGGATCACAGCCTAGATTTTGTTTAACTTCTGACTCAGGTTTTACAGTTTAAATTGAGGTTAAATTATGATGACTGAAGTCAGGGTTCTTTAAGTTCAACTTTTGCTTCTCACTCCACTAACTTTAAGATGAAGAATAACACTATGCAGTCAAATCCTGTATATGACACATAAAACATGTCTGTTGTAGAAACTAAAAGAACCAGAGAAGTCAATCACTTGTGCTCATTTTATTTACAAGGTTTTGGTCCTCAGACATTTTTTCATATAGACAGGGTGGTAAATTAAATATGTACAGTGATGGCATTTTTTGGTTCTTCTCTAATTTTGATCCAAAGCACCTGCTTATGAGGCGTTCCATAGTGCAAGAGCTTTGAAGAAATTGTTTGTACAAAGTGTAAAATGCATGTGAGATTCTTGGAAAGTTGTCCAGCAGGATTATGCCAAACAATCTGTTGCTTAAGATAAATGCACATTTACTCTGTCATAGTAACAGAAAGTTTAAAAAGTAACATTTTACTCTGTTAAGATCTTTTTTACAGATCAGATAAACAGACAGTTGAGCTTCAGAGAATGTTACCTCCATTACTTTATCTATTTAACATGGACTCTGTATTTCTTTATGCTATTGTGCCGTTGCAGATGTGATGCCAAACGAGCCAAGAATGCAGCTCTCTCTCTTCTGCCAATTATCAGCTGGATAAAAATCTACCAAGTCAAAGAGTGGCTGCTCAACGACGTTGTGTCTGGTGTCAGCACTGGACTGGTAGCCGTTCTGCAAGGTAAAATGTGTTTCACTTTACAGTATCTGAATGTAAATCCAAACCGGCGTAATGGAGGTATATTAACAGCCTAGATGCCATTCTGTATTTCCTCATGTCACTTGCAAATATGGAAAACAAAAGGTACAAATTTACCTCACATCTGAGTCTTTCTGTTCTGTATATGTCTATCTAATATAATATATCAGGCACTGCTTGTCATATGGTTGTCAAGTTCCAATTATTGATCAAATGTGGGTACTATTATTAAAGGTTAAACACGTCTCCCCCTTCTGGCACTGAGAGTAAGTACACAAACACTGTCGCTAATGACGCTAAACACTCCGTCATACTCCTGGGAACCTACTGTGTCGCTATGGTTGCTCCGCCAAACCAATCATTGCTGGAGATTCACCTGGTAGTGATAGGCTCCATCAGCACTTTGTGAACTTGTTTGGGCTTGAATATAATGGATGTTCTTGCACTCCAGTTTTAAATTCTCACTCCCAAAAGACACCTGGATGTCAGTAACCAGTACTGGGTGTGTTCGCAAGGGGTCCTCTTTCTCATTGACCAGGGTGTCACAGAGGTCTGTCCGCAGATCAGCAGTAGAGTTAAGGATGTACAAAGAAATGATGCATTTTTGACATTGTGGCTGACCAGAGTGTGAGATGAAGATGAAACTTCTATAATTATCAGCAGCCTCATTCCCACTGCATGACCTAACTGAAGGGGGTAGAGGAATACATCTTTGATCACACAGGGTTGGTATCGGTAGAAAAAATTCCAGTGTTTGAACATTCCTCAGGAGGGGGCGGACAGGAATATTGTTACTGATTTGCCTGAATGGCTCCTACGTGTTTTGAGGAGTCTTTTTACTACTGCTCAAATCCACCCACCCCAAATGCGCGGCCGTGCCTTTGAAAACAGCAAAAAAAAATGTAACTGATAATACATGATAACCTTACAGTCAACCTTTCCTCTGCTATCTGAGTCGTGTAGAAAGATAACAGTGTTATCTTTAGCAGCAGGTCACGGGTATCGTCCAAAGAAACACAATTTTTACTAGGTTTTAAATCATCCTTCGGAGAGCATCACACTGTAAATCTGTATAACATGCACATGGTTTTGTCTTTCAGGTCTGGCCTACTGTCTGCTCGCCTCTCTGCCACCCTGGTACGGCCTCTTCTCCGCCTTCTTCCCTGTTGTCATTTACTTTTTCCTGGGCACTTCCAGACACATCTCAGTTGGTCCATTTCCAGTCTTGTGTCTGATGATCGGCACGGTGGTCACCAGGCTGGTCCCAGATGAAGGCCCGGCCACCAACGTCACAGGGTTTGAGGGCCTGACCATAGACGAACAGAGAGTGTTGGTGGCTTCTTCTCTGACCTTCCTCGTTGGTATCATGCAGGTGAAACACACTCACCACAAGCACACAGATCATCCCTCCAACAGCTAAATCAGCACAAATAAGCATTGCCTTCTCAACCCAATCATTAAAGTTTTCGTGTGTACAAAGTAAAATGTAAGTGTTGGGGCAGCAGGGAAACACAGTGATTAGGAGATTCTTCTATAAAACAAGCTGAGCGAGCTTTAAAGTCCTGTTACAGCATGAATCTGTCCTATTTCAGCTGCAGTAACCTTTCCATAATCAAAAGCAGAACAATCTGCATGCTCAGCTGAGTTAAAGGTCCAGTGTGTAGAATCTGAGGGGATCTATTGGCAGAAATGTAATATAATATTCACAGTTATGTTTTCATTGGTGTATAATCACCTGAAAATAAGAAAAGTGTGTTTTTGTTACATCGGAATGAGCTCTACAGAGGAAGCAGGCCCTCTTCCATACAGTCCACCATGTTGCACAGAACAGACAACAGACAAGGATCCAGACATAGCGCTCTATTGTAGACCTTGACCTCTGACCTCTGTGATTGGAGAGAAGTTACAGTGGATTTGACGTACTACCCAATCATCATCATCATCATCTCTCTGTCTTTTCCAGCTGGCAATGGGCATCCTGCAGGTGGGCTTTGTTGTGATGTACCTGTCTGACACTCTGGTGTCTGGCTTCACCACAGCAGCTGCCGTCCACATCCTGGTGTCCCAGCTCAAGTTTGTGTTAGGGTTGCAAGTCCCAGGCATCAGTGGACCTCTTGCTGTCATATATGTAAGTACAGACGAGTTTAAACCTCGCTGTTTATCACAGTCAGAGAATGTGGTTCATCTATTAGACCTGATTTCCTTGTCCTTTTCAGACCCTGGAGATCATCTTCAATAAAATAACCTCCAGCAACGTGTGTGACGTGGTGATCGCCTTGGTGATCATGGTAGTGGTGTTCATTGTGAAGGAGTTAAATGATAGATTCAAATCCAAGCTGCCAGTACCCATCCCTATTGAGGTCATCATGGTGAGCAACATTGTGCAACATGATCCTTAGGAATATTTCCATAACCTGAGGTGATGAAGCTTGTTAGTTATATAAACTAATAATGATAACGCATATTTTGGTTGTGACTTTTTATGACTTTTATGCTGGACTGGACCGCCATCCATAACAATCATTAATCTGATTTTTGAGATAACGTATGTCACTTAAAAGAAAGCATTCAAGTCACCTCAGTTCACGATCAGTCAGCCAAGAATTGGTATCTCTCATTTTGGCACTTGTCCATGAGTCAGGCCTAACGATTTCTGTCCATTGTATAATTTCTTCCCCAGACTGTCATTGCATGCGGAGTTTCATACGGATTTGACTTCAGGACAAGATATGGCATTGATGTTGTGGGCTATATTCCAAAAGGGTAAGACATGCATGTATAGCAATGCCATCAGTTATGATTAAACTTCAAGGCGAGCAGCCGCTTGATAATAGGAGGTGCCCAACCAAACTCAGATGATCTTTTTTTCCCCATTAAAACGATCTAGCAAGCCACGTGATGTTTTTGGTGACGTGGTACTGACACAGTTTTACTTGTGAAAACAGAAATTACAGTTGAAAAAAGTAAAGATGAGTGAGACGTGAGAATTTCAGAGGAAACATTGTCTCGTAGGCTTTTGTCCTAACTGTGAACTGGTAGCAGGCAAATCGACAACACTACTCACTCAGCTTTCCAGATTGCTGCATTTCCTTGATTTACTCCGAATGGCATTGATAGTAGTTTCATGAACAGTAAAATAAGATAAGATAAAACTTAATTGATCCCACACTGGGGAAATTAAGTTGTTACAGTGAGCAAGTACTGAAAATGAGCAAAAGCAGTGGAATAGAAGGATCAAAGATAAAAAACCAGACAAACTTTTACCTTATCTTATCAGTACTTACGTCGGTTGGCATTCAAATAGCACAAAAAAACACTTTGATCCCTTACCCTCACTGTTAGCTATGCAGCGAACTTCATCCACTGATGTAGCTGAGATCAACTAAGATAGAAAGTTCAGAGATACAGTACCTATCTCTGAGGTTAATATACAGTATTGTTAGGTGGGTAGTTTGTTTGTTTTTGTTTTTGATTTTTTTGTGGTGCACAAAGTATTGAAAAATTACATTTTGAAAAACCTGAACAGCAAATAATTCACAAGATACACTGTAAACAGTTCAGGACCATTTCTTGAACAGAAGGTAGTTTCAAAGTCAACTGTTAGTGGACAGACATGTTCATGGTCAGGTTTTAAAACGTTGTTTTTCAATGTTGTGAACACCACAAATGACAGTCCATTTACCTCCATTATTCACTGGGGGCATAAGCATAAAGATACACTGAGAGATATACTGTGTCTCAGAGGTTAAGTGCTGTCTTTCTAACGTTTTCAGTTCTCTGCAACTGAGCTGAGACACATCTTCAATATAGTATATTAGTATATTATATGAAATCCATAACACACACAACACACAAAGAATTTCAGATATTATAAAAATATTTCACCATAACACACTAATATCCTTTGTCAGGTACGAGGCTCCCATTGCCCCAAATCTGCAGATCTTCCAGTTAACAGCAGTGGATGCATTTCCCATGGCCATAGTGGGTTTCGCCGTCGCCTTCTCCGTGGCAAAAGTCTATTCTGTAAAACACGATTACACCATAGATGGAAACCAGGTATGGAGCCAGCCTGATTCACAAGAGGTACAAGCTGCTGTGCAGGTTTAATCAGGGTTTAGATAACAGGACGTGTTTTCTCCCTCACCTGGCTGTAGGAGCTGATAGCTTTTGGAGTCAGCAACATCTTTGGCGGTTCCTTCAAGTCCATGGCTGCAAGTACAGCACTTTCCAGGAGCGCAGTGCAGGAGAGCACAGGTGGCAAGACACAGGTAAACTAATATCACATGTCTTTTTGTCCCCCAAAACAGTTATTCCACTCTCATGGTAATGTACCCTTTGCTTGATTTAGCTTAAGTTAGCACAAAGACCGGAAATGGGGGAAACAACTAGCCCATAAAACCACAGTGTTGTAGTGTGTTAACCAGTGAGCTTCAGAAGTGCGAGTAGGTGGAGTTTGTTACCTTTGGACTGAGCCAGGGTAGCTGCTCGAACTGTTCCTATAAGTACAATTTTGAGGAACTTGTCCTTAGTATTTCAGCACAATTAGGGTTTTTTTGTTGTAGTTGTTTTTTTTTCTTCAAATCATCAGTGTCATCAAAATGTGATGCTTTTTTATAAATTACTGAACAGTATATAAAAAATTAGCTTCAGCAACACTATTAGAATTTAGCTTGAAAGCACCAGTAATAATGTTCCAATAATGCAGTATATAATAGTAGTTTAGTTTAGTTTAAGTACTTTAAATTTTTCTTGTACTTCCTTGTATCATTAAATTGTAATATTACTCATTTCAGTTCATCATAAGCTGAACTTTCCAAATGCAAAACATATAACCTACAGATGAGTTCTTATAAGCATGAGGTTGAAGTAATATGCAGGTGGTCAAATCCCTGAAAACACTGGTAACACTATGTGGAAGAACAAAACTTTAATATGATTTCCAACAAGTCACAGTGAGGGACCAATAAAAAATTTTAAACAACAATGACCTCTAGTGTTTAGCGAGCGGGGCGTGATATTCCTCTACCAAGAGTAATCCGATTAGCAAAATTGAAATAGAAAAGTAAAGCAGGGGATATTTTTTCCAGATTAACTAAAACTCGTTTTAGTGAGACTGAAATTTGCTCAAGGTAACGGAGTTAGTAATCTGAAAGCTCTTCCTGTTTCATGTTATGGTTCTTTATATTGAGGTAGTGCATTAAAACATGCTTTTATTTTGAGGCATAATAAATATGGACCAATATGTTGCAGGGAAACCAAGGGGCACCAAGACATTCCTCATCTCTGTAATTTAACATGTCGTCTTCTTACCTTCCTTTTCAGATAGCTGGTTTACTGTCAGCTATCATAGTGATGATCGTCACACTGGCCGCTGGATTCCTCCTGGATCCCCTCCCAAAGGTGAACCTCAAAACTTCTTAAAACTCAGAAGTTTTTGGAGTCTTGACCGGCTGAAATTTGACCTTTGACTCATTATTTGAACAGTCTGTGCTGGGTGCTGTAGTCCTCGTCAACCTGAAGGGCATGCTGATGCAATTTAGGGATGTCCCATACCTATGGAGGAGGGACAAACCAGATTGTGTAAGTTCTCACACAACCTGAGAGTGGTTCTAAAGAAAGATTTAAAAGCCAAAAATCTCTTCCTTTGAAGACTTGAATAAAAAAGATGGTGTGCTGCCCCTTTTGAAAAACCTCTCTTACCACCTGTCCAGGTGGTGTGGTTAGTTACCTGTATTGCATCCATCTTGCTGGGGCTGGATCTTGGCTTGGCTGTAGGCCTCGGTGTGGAGTTGATCAGTGTCGTCCTCAGAGCTCAGTTGTAAGTATCTGGTCAACTTTTTAATTTTTCTTTACACGTAACTTTGAAATGGGTTTAATTTTTTTTCTTAGTTTCTGACTTTCTTTTGAATCTTGGCCTTTCCTTTGGTAAATGTAAAGTCTGAACTGTTTCCTTTCTGGCAAAAGAGCTCCAATTTATAGGACTCTGGGGATGGCAATGCTGGTTGGTTGGTCCACCACTTTGGTCTAGGCTGAAAAATCTCATCAACAATTGGATGTAATTCAATTTAAGGGTCACAGACACTATACACTAATTACTTTGGTGAGTCGCAGACTTCTCCTCTAGCAGCACCATGAGGTTCACATTTGGGGTTTCAAGTGAAATGAATGAATGAAAGCAACAATTGGATCGACTGATACAAAATTTGGTACAAACACTATTGGTGGAATACTTTGATTTATGGTCACTGATGCACTATTAAAAGTATATCTAAGATACTTTACCCCATGCATTCTTACACTTCATTACCAAGGTTGGAATTGGAATAAAAAAAAAAAAAAAAAAGATATATAGGTATGGATGCTGGAAATAGGGGCGCTGAGGTGACATAAGAAACCCCAAATACAGGAAAGATTAAAAACCATCAATTTATAAGACAGTGTGATACAGACCTGCAGAAGAAACAGAGTGTGAGAATATGGACACAAGTGTCAACTTGATCTAAAACCTTCCTTAGATCATGAAGACTGATGTTACTCTACAGTCTATATGAACTCCATTACAGACGTCTGGATCCTAACTGCACTGCTTTATGAGAAACCATGGTGAACTGGCCTTTGGTCAAATCTCCAGCTCACATCCAGCCACTGTCTCTGGTCATTTCACTCAGCTAGGAACATTCCCAAACAAAAGAGACTATTGCACTGTAACCTTTGTATTGATATTACTCAATACTGGCAAAGAATTGTTCACAAGTTTTAATTTCTTTTTTTTTTCAGTCCTCGCTGCAGTGTGCTGGCCAACATCAGAGGAACTGATATCTACAAAGACAGAAAAGACCATATTGAAGTAAGTTGGTGTGTGTCAATAACTTGAACTTTAAATGAATAGTTGGACATTTTGTGGTGGATTGTTACATTCACAGACTGTATAAAAGGTGTGAAAATATTCGGTGATTTGTGGCCAAGTTTGACATTTTGGCTGTTTTGGAGCCAGAAACCTGTAGTTAATTAACTCTGAAATTAACTGGTAATATGTATAATAATGATGATAATGACAGTAATGATGATAATAATAAAATAAGTATAAATAATAAAACCATAAAATTATAAAACACAAATAAAAGTCAGATTGAAGAGATAGGAATTCAGTTTTATTATAAATAATATCAAGAAAAAATATAAGAAGTAAAAATATCAAGGTTTTTTCATGAGCTCCTCTCAGATCTTCTGGAAGGTTTTTGCCACAGCTTGGAGCATAATGGCTGAAAGCAGCGTCACCAACTGTTTTGTTATGCTTTGTGGCAAAGCTGAAAGAGAAGAACAGGAGGATCTAAGGGGCATTCCTGGTTCGTAAGCCAAAAGGTACAAGGTGCAAGGCCATTTAGTGCCGTATAAACTAATAAAAGAATTTTAGACTCAGTAACAACAAAACAATAACTAACAGGTAACCAGTGACAAGGCTTAAATAGACTTAATGTGTGCTCTTTTTTTGGTCTTAGTCAGTGTTTTCAATTAATTGTACTGTAGATGATGTATCGTGCTCATCAGTACACCAGAAAGGAGAGCGTTATAATAGTCTGGCCTGCTGGTTTTAAGAGACTAAAGCAATTTGGGAAATTAGAGTTGTTCCTCAAATGATGAAAGACACCTTGCACATCAGCAAATTAAAATCAGTTAAAAATCATTCCAAGATATCTTGCTTCCCCGTTTGAGTTGAGTCCGAGTGTATTTGGCTTAAAGGCCAGTTTCTCTCTGTGAGCCTTTGAACCAATGATCAGTCCTTCTGTTTTATTCTGGTTGAGCTGTAAAAAACTGTGTGACATCACAGCTTTTATGTCTAAAATATAGATAACAAGTGAGTCAGTCTGCCCGGTGTCATCAGGAGACATGGCCACAAGGGCTGACGTGCTGCCTGATGGCAATGCCCAGGGCTGGCATGCATTTTATTTCTAATTAAAACGTATTAGTCTTAAAGTTCACCCTTGTGTTTAAGTTGGTTGAGTTTAAAAAGGTTTGTGGAGGTTCTGAAATTGCATTAATGGAATCATTTAGAAAATGGACATCATGCCGTATTGAAGAAGACTTCATACACTAGTATTCTGAGATCATAAACTCATTAGGAGATGTTTACTGAGGTAATAAACCAAGTGTGAAGTGGGGTCATAGACTTCTATACCACCAGCGGAGTCGTCCCCTGTGGGATTTAAGGTACTTACACACTGGACTTCCCTTTTCAGACGAGGGGGCTATGTTCACTTCTTTTGTACAGTCTATGGTTGCATGGCTCCTCCCTCCTGTCTGTTTTATGTTTGCATCTTACGACTATGATCTGGGGTATAATTTGGGTATAATGCTAATGACTCTCTCCAGATATATGAGCCAGAGGGGGTGAAGATATTCAGGATTCCATCACCGATCTTCTTTGCCAACATTGACTTCTTGAGGGGCAAACTGGTGGAAGCTGTAAGTACAACTGTGGCTACGGATTGTGCTTTGCATCTTAGCGAATCGTGTTTGTAAGACAGCATCTTGTTGAATGGAAAATACCATAAATGTGCCAATAAAGGTCGTGTTGTAAAGAGACACCTTTAAAGATCTTATCTTTGACCTGATTTCAGCTCTAAAACTTCTGGCGTACTTCCCACTAATGTCATCTCAGGTTGGCTTCAACCCGCTGAGAGTGTTGAGGAAGAGAAATAAAGCACTGAGGAAGATCCGGAAACTTCTGAAGAAGGGAGACCTGCAGTGGACATCAGTAAGTAATAGCTTTGACCTTGTTCAACAACGACGCACTTGCTGTGGTTGTTGTTGTTGTCTCTTCTTGTTTTGGTTTGATGACTCTGTTCAGGTCAGTGGAAACATTAACATTACTGTCACTTGAAAGCAAATCAGTTCTGTAAATCTACATATAGCCTGATTTTTAATGTATAAAATCTACATACTATGTAAATCTCGTGTAGCCTTCCGAGATTTACTCGCCAATCAGAATCTCTACCCACATTTGGTGCTTGGTGGGTGTTAATTTCGACCCTGTGGACTTCATAACTTGCCACCATATTGATTTATGTTCTCAACCAGCTATTACACATAGCCATAAATAATATACATTCTCTACTGGCCTTCATCTCAACTAGTAATCACATTGATTTGTGTTAAATGTTGACATTAGCATTTGCGTAGACTGGAGTTTTTGCTTTGTTTCAGCTCGAAATGATCCCAAGCAGAACAGCCAAGTTCATGTTGTTCATGTGAAAGTGATGTTTTTCTGGACTGAAAAGTTGATATACGGGTTAACTTCGGCATGAATTTAGCTCTGCCTGCAGGACTTAGTTACATGTAATAATGTGATGGCCTTGATATTCCCTTGTGTTTCATCAAAAGCATGAACAATGTGTTACCTTTACAGACAGGTTTCCTGAATACGTCATGTGGACCTATTAAAGAGTCAGAGGATGAGAGCAACATGGAGGAGCTGGACCTGCCGACTGACTTCAAGGGCCTTCCTGCCCGAATCGACTGGAACGCCGAGCTTCCGGCCAACATCTTTGTCCCCACAGTGGACATCCATAGCCTGATCCTGGACTTTGCTGCTGTCTCCTTCCTGGACATCTCTGCTCTGAAGGGACTCAAAATGGTGAGTTGTGCATTTACAGCAGCAATAGACGCAGTGATTTTACTCATGTGGTTTTTCTCTAATTGCCTTTAACTTTCGCAGGCGATAAAAGAGCTGGTCCGGGTTGAGGTTGAGGTCTACATTGTGGCTTGTGATCGTAAGTATGAACCCACAGGATTTAAGTCCTGAGTCACTGAGACAGACCTGTGGCAAGCTTTTCACTCTCTGTGGCGTAAATGCGGGTTTTTGCATATCATGACATCATTATTTGTAACATCAGATTTTATTATGAAGGACTTCTTCAAATAAAAATGAAAGATATAGCTGACTCTATGAAAGCAAGACCCATCATTTGATATTACAGAAGCAAGCAACTACTTTGAACATATGCTTAGCAAGGTCAGGTCTTTCTGTTATTTTATACTGTAACAAAAAAAATGGAGACACCAGAAGGCCAGAAGAGCTTGCTTTTTGTGTGAAGTGCATGCATTAAGTTCGCAGTAGCAGCAGCACTTTGCCTGAATTGGGAAACAGGAATTTGGACTTGCAAAATAGCTTCTTCTACTTTCTACTTCTTTTACCGTGCCCTTGGTTAGCAACTTGTGCATTCACTTCACTTAATGATTGTGTATCCTCAAATGCTTTCTGCCCCATTGTCAAGCATGTTTTTGTGCAATCAAATGTTCAGCATTTGCTAATTTAAATTTTTATGTACCAGCCGACTGGTTTTATAGTCGATAATAGCCCACTTAGTCACAATCTCTCTTTAAAGCATCCAACTTCATGACAGATTCTTTGCCTCCCAATTCTTTGTAGACCTCTGAATGAAGTACTTTGACTAACTTCTTCTCTTCATCTGCAGAGTACATCCTGGAGAAACTGCACAACTGCTGCTTCTTTGATGATGAAGTTCAGCCATCGATGTTCTTCCTGACGGTGCATGACGCTATGCTGCACATCCTGGAGAAGCATCCAGAGTATACAGAGGAGAAATCTGACTTGGACAGGGTAAAGAAGACAAGGCTTACAATTTTTGGAGGAAAAAAATTCCATATATTAGTGCTGTGAATATGTACTTAACTCTTCGTGTTGTTCTGCAGATTATAACAAGAGTCACAGTTCATCACCCTGCAGGCCATTTGAGGAGCAGAGATAGAAATGTAGGTGTACGGTTTTCATCTCCTTGTTTCATTTCATTTAGCGGTTGTTTCTTCTGAGACAAAGCCCTCTGATGAACACACAGAAACTACAAAATGCACCCCAGTTAGCCATCTTTACGACCTGAAATACTCATTGTTCAAATGTGATGCCTTAGGCTTTGACGGAAATCATTAAAACAGTTCCAAGATTCATGTTTTCATTTTGCTAAAGCACATTTTCCACAGCTCCACATGCTTCTGATTTGACAAATACTGAAACACAACCCTTTCTTCTCACACAGGCTCCAGATCCAGAAACCAAGTTCTAAGTCGTCAGTGAGGAGACGATAATTTCTGGGAGAAAACACCAAAAAAAAGACCAAAGAAGAAATAAATCTTTTAGAGATCATGCTGTACAATACACTGATGTAATTAATAATAAGATACTGTTTCTGACAATCTAAGTTTACAAATACGGTATTTACTGTAATGTAAGAAAACAAATTTCTTGCTTTTTTTTATACTGTATATAGTGAATTTGTAGAAATGTTAGGTGCAATATATTTTACATGTTGTAAAGTTATTATTACTGTCATGACAATTAACTTTTTTGGCACACTGTTCTAATAATAATAATAAAAAAATAAATAAAATAAAAATCTTAAAATTTGTTTTTTTGCTTACTGTTAAAAGACTGTCATCATATTCAGCTCGCATATTCGGCACTGGGATGTTGCATCTAAATATGTGACAACACATTTTTCCAATCAGAAGTGAGCAGATTTTCATCCATATGGCACCTACTGGAATATTGTCTTTGGCCAGATGGGCTGACTTGGGCTCAGACTTTCTCTTAAACTGCTGCACCAGTCCGATGAACGTCATGTTGTCCAATATCACACAGTGTACCTTCTTTGATTTCAGTATTGTAAGTATCAACCAGCCTTTTCAGCTATCATGGAATCAATCAACAAGAGGAACATATTCTATTTTTCCTCACTGATAAACTATGGTGGTAGAAGGAAAGAAAGAAGAAAAGATGTGATTCTCGCAGATCATTTTTAAGCCAAACTTCTATACAAAGAAAATGAACACTTCAAACTGAAACTAACCAAGCCCCCCCAAAAATCTCAATATTTAGAAAACCCTCTCATCCCACAGTTTGAACTTGACCAGAAAAGAAAACAAAAAAGGGAACAAAATGGCATAGAAACACAATGAATCATAAAGCTGCTTGTGTTAATGATTGAGCAGAGTTAAGACAAAACTGACAGAGGGATGAGATTGATCTCTGATCACAGATTAGATACACAGACTCACAGCGGTGCACAAGGAAGAAACGAGCAAAGGTTATTAAGGGATCTATCTTCAGAACCTCTCATATTGCACTAGGATAGGATTCCTCAGACATCTGAGGCGTGAGGATGGCGACTTTGAGGAAAAAATATACGGTGGACAGACCAGTGTACTCTGAGGACGGCTTTGCCGAAGAGCATGAGAAAGTATTCAGGCTGCGCAAAACCATCCAGGATCATGTGAAAGACTATCTGACGTAAGAAAAGCTTGGTTCTCTGGAGATCAGGATCGCTGTGTTTGATTTGATATAATAACTCACAATATTGATTTTAATTTTCTGCAAAGTAACAGTCTGATTGCGATAATGGGTGTGAGGAAAATTCTTTAAAGTTCCAAACATTAGTAGACAATGTGCAAGAGCTTTTTCTGTCACTTAAATCCAGCTGTGACTCCAAACGTGCCAAGAATGCAGTGCTCTCCCTCCTTCCCATCATTGGCTGGATGAGGATCTACAGAGTTAAAGAGTGGCTGCTGGGTGATGTGGTGTCCGGGATCAGCACCGGGATGGTGGCCATTATGCAAGGTGAGGAGCAGAGTGGAGAGAGCCTGAGTGTGTGGCTGCAAAGTCTGATCATTGTTGGTGCATCAACAGCAACCAACACCATTGGCTAACCTGAAGGAGAGATTGTGGCCATTGTGCCAGTAAATAAAAGCTGCGTTTGAGAAATTTGGCTTAAGATAAGATAAAACTTTATTGATCCCCCGCAGTGAAATGAAAGAGCCGCAGTAGCAACAGGAACTATGAGAACGATAATACATGTTTCTCATACAAGTGTATTGAGACACATGTATTGGTAAAAAATAGTATCACTTAGCACTGGTCAAAACAAGAAGCACTAGACTGATATTTTGGCTGAATATTGGCTATTAGTATTGTAGAAGTATTTTCAATCATGACAGCTGATGTGTAATGTAGTTGTTTGATATTACCCTGGTAATCTGAAAGAAGCCCTAAATCTGAATTCATTCGGATATGATTCCCATTGGAACTTTTTGGCTTGAGTTTTCTGTGGTCCAAAAACTGAAATTATTTTCTGTTTTTTAAAGAATTAAGTTCATGCCATAATCTGTGAACACTTTGGGTATTTTTTTTAGCAACACTGGCGTCATGGTCACACATTCAGTCTCTGAAATATCCTAAAAACCATTGCATGGACTGACATGAAATTTGGTAAAGAGACTCATTTTGATGATCCTTTATTTTCCTTGAGGTCTTTCTCAGTGTCAAAATTTGAATTTGTCCAATACTTTGGTTTATGAACAAACACCTGCAAACTACAATTGTAATAACATCCCCATGTGCGTCAGCTGTACTTTGTATTTTATGCTAATGCGCAAATGTCAGCAGGCAAACACGTTGATTTTCACTTTAGTTTTTCCAAAGATATTCAGTGTGAAAGATATCCATTATTATCTAAGTCTTCACTCTGTTGTTTTGTTGTGGTCTCCCTCAGGACTGGCCTTCTCTCTGCTGGCCTCACTGCCTCCGAGCTATGGCCTCTACACAGCTTTCTTCCCCGTGCTGACATACTTCTTCCTTGGTACCTCAAGACACTTATCTGTAGGTATGTCAAACTGGTAAAAAAAAAAAAAAAACTGGTTTTCTGTCATCAAGCACATCGCGTTAAGTGGCCTGTTTGGAAAAGTTGTGGATGTTTTGTTATTTTGACACAAGGATATAAGACTGGATGTGATATGGCTTAACTGTGTCCTCCCACACCTCCACACTTCATACAGGCTCCTTCCCAGTCCTCAGTCTAATGGTGGGAGCTGTGGTGACCCGCCTGGTCCCAGACAGCGGACCAGCGGCCAACATCACTGCCTTTGAGGGTCTGACAATGGACCAGCAGAGAGTCGTGGTGGCGTCCTCTCTGACCTTCCTCATGGGGATTTTCCAGGTAGATCTGACTCTGTCTCCACACCATACCAGGGATTCTATATTTTCTGTGAAGGCCTTTTAAAGCAAGCTTCTTTTCTCCTCATTTTTCTGTCCCATGCAGCTTGCCATGGGTATTCTGCAGGTTGGCTTTATTGTCGTGTACCTGTCCGATACTCTGGTGTCTGGCTTCACCACAGCAGCTGCTGTCCACATCCTGGTGTCCCAGCTCAAGTTTGTGTTAGGGTTGGAAGTCCCAGGCATCAGTGGTCCACTCTCTATCATATATGTAAGTCCAGGATGCATCTGAAAGTTATATTATTATCATTATCTATGCAGTTTTACATTTGGAGCAAGCAGAGAAAGACCCAGTACTTTCATTATTCAGGCAGCACAATCACTTTATATTTTATATACACCCTATATTTTTATACTACTTTTTACTGCAATGCCACTTGCTACCTGTTGCGCATGTTTGATAGTTTCAAAAAAATTACTTGCACTACCTGCACATACTGTTTATACGTGATGCCAATTGCATTATTATTTTGGATATTATGACTATTTGCAGTTCTGGTTAGATGCTAAACTGCATTTCGTTGTTTCTGTGCTGCACTCTGACAATGACAGTAAAGCTGAATCTAATCTAATCTTGAATCTAAGGAGAATAAGGAAGAGCAGGGAAAGAGGACATAAACTATAGCTTTAAACATGCAAACAGGTCAAAGAAGAAAAAGTGATCTGAACGTAGATAAAGCTGCACAATGTCACTAGCTGGAACCAGTGGAAAGTTCTTTTACAGCCAATTTTGAGGCTAGAATGACCTGTCTTAGTATTAGTTTACATTTGGGGAGATATACTTAACTGTTTTCTATCTATCTTCTAACTCACGGCAAGACAGTAGACAAGCATATCCAAAAAAATCCAATCAGTCCTTTAAAAACAAAGAATTAAGTTAATGTTTTAATGTAGAAAGTATCATGGCATTTGTTTCCACATTTTGTCTTCTCGAAAATGAGTTGGCAAAAACTGTAAAATGTGCTTTCTTTTGCAAAGACCCTGGAGGAGAACTTTGTCCAAATCACTTCCACCAACATCTGTGACCTGGTGATGTCCATACTGATCATGATAGTGGTCTTCATCGTGAAGGAGCTGAGCGACATATACAAAGCCAAGCTGCCTGTTCCCATCCCCATAGAAGCTTTCGTGGTGAGAGAAATCCTCAAGGAAGATGCTCCTTTTTTCACTTTGCTTTTCAAAAGCAATGACACTGACATTAGCCATGGCTCTGTTCTATTCAAGTGTCCCTGTAAGCCATGACAGCGTAACACTGAGTCAACATAAACGCTACCAGGACGATGAAAGTGGAGCAGCAAAATAGAATTCAGAGATCCTTAATGTTATTATTTACACCTACACTTAAGTGACTTTTGCAATAAAAAAGGTCTTTACAAGTTGATTTGGAAGCCAAGTTGTGCCAGTGCTCATAGCTCTCTCTCTATTCTTTTCACGCAGACTATCATAGCTTGTGGGGTGTCCTATGGCTTCAACTTCAGGGAGAGATTTAATGTTGGCGTTGTTGGCAAAATGGTTAGTGGGTAAGTTTCAAGCTCTGCACGTGCAGCATAAAAAACAAGTTGACTGCTGTTTCTTCATGTAATTTAGATCCACTAGTGTAACAAATACTCTTTACTTAAGTAAAAGTAGCAATAAAACAATGTAAACATGCTTCATATCATGTTAAAGTACTGCAAAATCTTACTTCAATAAAATAAACAATGCTATGTAAGTTTTATTTTAAATACATTAATATTAATGTTGTTCTGCAAGAAAAATGAGTGATATTACATATGACGTTATTAGAATGTAATGCTGACGCCTCAGTGTCTCAGCAGTACTGTACTGTAGGTAAAGTTGCGGCTACTTGAGGTTGAGCTCTTTTTGAGTATTTTTGATTACTGTCCAAAGGTTCATGAGATAAATTTGAGGCATCATGAGATGATTAACGGGAGAGGAAAGAAGAAAAGACATTTTTGTATCACACAAGTCTGGCATTTATGTGACATTTAGCTTGTTAATGTGAAAAGTAAAGTACAAGTACCTGAAAATTGTAGCAGGTAAGTCGTTTAAGTAAATAACATGACCTATAGTTAGCCACTTTCCATCAGGTCCTTTAAATGCACAATTAAACCCAATAATCTTTCAGCTATGAGTCCCCCCTTGCTCCCAATATGGAAGTGTTCCAGGAGAGTGCTGTGGAGGCCTTTCCTATAGCCATAGTGGGGTTTGCTGTTGGTTTCTCTGTGGCCAAAGTCTACGCTATCAAACATGATTACACCATTGATGGGAACCAGGTGAGTTACATACTGCATATTCACACTGTCAATTAAAAGAGTTAATTGGTTACTGATACAAAGCAAGTATGAGAATAAGACTCATAATTTTGGTTATGATGATATAAAGTTACACTGAAAATTGCTTTTAGCTCAAGGTCAACCAAATCATTCCAGTCAAAACAAAAGGTAACCTTTTGTTGCTGGAGCCCTAACTTTATTTTTTACTGTTCCGTCCCAGGAGCTCATTGCATTTGGGGTTAGCAACATATTTGGTGCAAGTTTCAGGTCGTTTGCAGCCAGCACAGCACTCTCCAGGACGGCTGTGCAAGAGAGCTCAGGAGGCAAAACACAGGTCAGAAAACACAGCATCTGTTTCCTGGGTCACAAACTTTTTCACTATACACGGATACTTTTGTCTCCAAAAAGGTTTATTTCACAACTACAATTCCAAAACAGTTGGGACGCTGTAAAATTTATGTTTTACACAGCGTCACAGCTATTTTTAGAATCAGGGTTGTTATGTCTGGCTAATATAATCTGGTTTATATCACACGCTCTCCCTTCATTGGCATGTCATAATGAAACATTAACTTTTTTACAAATACAGATTGCAGGTTTGATCTCAGCCATGATGGCAATGATTGTAACCGTGGCACTTGGCTTCCTGCTGGAGCCGCTTCCCAAGGTGAGACGCACCTCTGTAATCTAACAACTTCTGTTGTGTTAATTCATATATGGGAGAAAGCTCAGTTGTGATTGTATATCTGTTGGTCTAAAATTTTGCTTTCTTTATTATACACTTTCTTGATATTTGACTTCACTCCAGTCTGTCCTGGGTGCCTTGGTCATCGTCAACTTGAAGGGCATGCTGATGCAGTTCAGAGAAATCCCGTACTTGTGGAGGAGGGACAAAATAGAATGTGTAGGTTTTCATAATGTCTGATAGGTCACTACCAAATCTAAGGTGTGCTGTATGTGCCTGCTTATTTTCTTGGCCCAGTCTACTCTCGGTCTGTGTTTGACCTCAGGTGTTTCTCTGCAGTTGGTGTGGGTGGTAACATGTGTGGCTGCCACCCTGCTGGGACTGGATCTTGGTCTGGCGGTGGGCTTGGGAGTGGAGCTGCTCACTGTCATCTTCAGGACTCAGTTGTAAGAATACTGATGATTCATGACAGCTGAAATTCGTTTTTTAATATGCAAACTGCCTGCAAAAAAGAAATCATGAGATAATCATGGATTTCCATTCATCCATGCTGTCGTAAATGAAAAACAGCATCAACACCCCAAATATGATGCACGGTAACTACATAAACATAAAGCATAAAGCAGTGCTAATTTTGAAATGTATGTAAAACCCTCTCCATGGTTTTCTAGCCCCCGCTGTTCCGTCTTGGCTAACATCCCAGGGACTGACCTCTACAGAGATCGCAAGGATTACCTAAATGTACGTCAGTCTGTTAAATGAAATCAAATAAACAGTAACACTGCTGAATAATTTCAGTTCATGTCCTCACATCCATCTGAATCACCTTTGCCTTATCACGATGCTTCGCTTCTCAGATAGATGAGCCAGCAGGAGTAAAAATCTTCAGGATACCCTCGCCCATCTTCTTCGCCAATATCGAGTTCTTCAAGGACAAGCTCGTAGAAGCTGTATGTGCGACACATCTACTCTCTCCTGGGCTACAGCTTTGCTTTTCACCTAAAATACATGTCAAATAAAGTAATGCCAACACTTGGCTGTTCCAGGTTGGATTTAACCCTCTGAGGGTTTTGAGGAAGAGGAACAAGGCTCTCAGGAAAATCAAGAAACTCTTGCGGAATAATGATGACAATACAGAGGTGAGACCTCAAATATACTAGAAACTACTGCACCAGTGAGCGCTGTAGAGTGTTCTTCCAAAAAGCTTTACGCCTTCTCTCCTGCATGTGTCAAACAGAAAGGCTTGAAGGATTTATTCAGCCAGATGGGTGATGAGTCTCACATAAAAATGGAGGAGCTGGATCTGCCCTCTGACGTCAAAGATCTGCCTTTTCGGCTGGACTGGAACGCTGAGCTTCCTGCCAACATCAGTGTTCCCAGAGTGGACCTCCACAGCCTGATCCTGGACTTCTCTGCCGTCTCCTTCCTGGATATCTCTGCTCTGAAGGGACTCAAAACGGTACAAAATCAAACACATAAGAGAGTTCAATAAAAGGTAGTGGCAGTGAAGCTGAGAAAGTGACAGTCGCTGACAGGATATTACTATAAAGGTCTTACCTTCAAAAATGCCAAACATGTTTCCCAAAGCCCAATAAAAGTCTTCTACGGTTTACCATCAGAAAGCTGATTTGAGGCAGCACTAGCAGCAAACATCTGCAACGCAGCAATGAGAACTTGGTATGAAAACTCCAAAGGACGCATTTAAATACAATCAACCTCTGTAAACCAATTGTTTTTGGATTTTAGCAATATCCTTTGGTGCAACATCCTCTTTGCAGTTCAGTGGTGGCGACAACACTGTAACGGTCACTGGATTGTCAGCTGGTGGGGTTTGGGTGACTATAGGCAGATTCATCATATGTAATTTTATACATTATACACTAACAGTTTCTTACATATGTGGGATTTACATGATAAAGAATTTCTCATATGGCCTAAAACCTCACTGTCTTCCCCACAGGCCCTCAAAGAGTTCATCCGCATTGATGTGGATGTTTACATTGTTTCTTGTGATGGTGAGTTTCATTAAAAGCACGACATCCTAACATCAGTGGCGACATGTGCAGAGAGCACCTATAACATGCTTCTCATGTGTTCACAGTGTACATCCTGGAGAAGCTGCACAGCTGTATGTTCTTCGACAATGAGATCCAGACCTCCATGTTCTTCCTGACCCTCCATGACGCCATGCTGCACGTGCTTGAGAAACACAAGGAGGAAGACAGCAAAGGCAGGGTGGTAAGGAAATCTCTTTCTATATATACTTCTTTGTGTGCTAGGCTTCTGTATGGAGGCTTTGTATTCCTAACAAGACAAAAATATACATAAATCACTTCTATTGGGCCTTCAAAGCCTCATTGTTCATTATGGGCCATGGAAAAAAAGTGTAATGAATCATGGAGCTAAAAAATATCAGGTTTAGCTTCAGGGTGGCACTACAGGATCATCATCAGTGTGCCTCTACTGTGTCGTAACTGCATAAAAAACACCTTTAAAAGGACTGTCATTTGACTTCTTGTCTTGCATAAGTGAATGAATTGTTCTGATTATCAATTTTCCATGCCACATTGACCTCAAAGCACAACACAGATAACAAAGTGAGGAGTTTGTTTGTATGTCAAAGATGTCTGGCACATGGAGATATCTCAAGAACAAACTATAAATGGACCAATGGTCTGATCACAGCTTTTACAACTCTGAAAATCATTTGTCTTTTTATTTTTTGCAGTTACGCGATACACATCTCTAACAGAGCAACTGTCTCCTGGAGGATCCTTTCAAAAAGAAGATGCGCTCACAGACCACATGCGACTGCTGTTAAATAGTGTACTATTTTAATCTGCTGTACTCACATACCACAAGACATATTGTAATTTAGTTTTTCTGCTAAATAGACTTGTTTTACTTTGAAATTCTGGTTTAAGTCTATTGAAGTTCATTATGATTTTTACATCCAGTCTTTGTTGTCATAGGAGTTGTTACACTCTACTGCAATGTCACTTTTTCATGCTGTTTCTTTGATAAAAACATTTAAGAATAAATGCAACGTTTGCTATAACAAAGGGTGTTAAACATGTTCATTGTGTCAATCAAATGAATCTTGAAAATCTGCAAGTGTGTGGCATCTAGATGGTTAAAACCAGCCCTCACCATCGGCAGGTTTGACACCTGACACCTGAATGCAAGCTAAACGTTCAGACTAAGATAAAAAAAAAGATGGAAAAAGTGACGTGTCGCGCAAGGATTTAAAGGAATAACCTTTAGACAAACATCCAAAGTGTGTACGTGACAAAATGATCCAAAGACAAACAGCTGCCAAAGTGTCAGCTAATCCCTGATAAACAGGAAACACAGCGTCCTTTCAGATTTACTACACCAGATAGCATGAATGCTGGGCAGTTTTAAGTACTAATCTTGGATTAGTTTGATGTTCACTGAAAAGCAAACTGACAGACACATGAGAAGAATTACTAACTCAACTTGGGTACACGAGGTATCAAAGAAACCGACAAAATTATTAGGTTAAAATCCTATTGCTCTTCATGACCTCCAAACCAAACAAAGCAGCTGGTTATCCTTCGTCAGTTGTCATATCAAACAAAGATGAGATGCAAATGTTCTGTTAAAAATTTATTGAGACGTAGTTGGTGTCTTTCAATGAACAGTACATATGGGTGAAATCAGCTGACATATATACAGAAATATTAACCATACGCTATTAAAAAAAAAAAAGGGGGGACATTCCTGCACTTCTCCAAGTCTATTGTATGTTCAGCAGGAAGTTCAGTACACTTAACTAAAATGTGCAGCACATACACATTTGCTTTGGGGCAGTTTTATCAAAATGAAAGTCCTACATCCTGTAACCCTGAGGTTTACTATCACATTATCAGACAAGTGGTATGGAACAGAATGACACAGACTGTTGCCCATTCATTCAGTTGGCAGTTTACTGATAATAAGGCCGGTAGCGGCCCTGATCTGGGTGGTGCGGTCCAGGCATCTGGCCCTGGGGAGGAGGGCCCTGCATTCGTGGTGGAGGGGGCCCTCTTGGAGCAGGCCACATTCCAGGACTGAGCCCTCCTGGCTGGCTGAATGGGGGACTGAGGGTGCCCTGGTCTTCAGGGAACTGCTGCATGGAGTTTGGGTTATAATGATGAGGTGGAGGGGCATTGACAGGGGGGCCACTGTGTTGTGGTGGAGGTCCTGGGTGCGGGTGGTTCATATAGGGCGGCATCTGACCCATGATGTGCCCTGGCGGTGGAGTGATCGGTGGGGGAGCTGTGGACATGGGGGGTGGAGGGGCCTGGTTGTACACCATGTGTGGTGTCCCAGTGGCCTGGGAAGGATGCTGCATGGGGTGGCTGATAGGAGGAGGTGGGGGAGGTGGTGGGCCGAAGTGCTGCTGCGGTGGTGCCATCATGTGGTGAGAGTGGGACACTACAGGTGGCTGACCAGGGTAGTCCCCAGGGTGGTGGTGGGGCGGCTGAGCAGGGCCGGGCCCACCTGAGTGTTGTTCCCGAGAGGAAGAGGAGTCATCTTGGATGGGTACGGTGATGAGATTACTGTGTTTACGGGTTGTTACCGTGGCAATGCGGAATGTCTCAGGGCCAAGAGCGGAGGTTGGGGGCGGGGCTTCGTGAGCAGAAGGTGGGGGCGGCTGACTGTAGGGGTCATGACTGCTGTGCTGGAGCGGGCTGGTGAGGTGAACATGGTTTTTGGGTAAGTGAGGTGGATGCACGCGGAACCGGTCAGGGACCTCGGATGAAGGGGGCAGGTGCACAGGCTCCTGGCGGCCAGAGGAAGACTTGGCTGCCCTCATGTGGCGGTGGTTGACATGGGCCTGCAGGTCTCGCTGGGACAGGTAGGTGCGCTTGCAACCCGGGACAACACTGCACATGTAGAGGGAACCACGCTGGCACTGCTCGATGCGCTGCACTGGGTCTGTGCAGTTGTACAAAGTGAGGCTGGAAACACAGGGACAAAAGTTCAGTAACAATAAGCAGGAATAAAACACAAGGAGCAGCTGAGGAGCGACATTAATGCTATGTACCCTACTGTGAGAAAAATTGCAATATTCACCACAACACATTTAAACAGTTAAAATGTCTCTCGAAGAGCTCACCCAGGGCACATCTTTTCTCCTTTCTTCTCATGGAGCAAAGCACAGTCGTAGCAGAAAACATGTTTGCATGGGATCTGAGGAGTCAGGCGGAGGAGAAGGAGTTAGTGTTACACATCAACATTTCTCTGCGACTGCCTACAGAGGAAGGTCAGTTTGACAAAATAAGATCAGATCATCCTTTATTGATCCTCCAGAGGAGAAATTAATACATAAACACATAGAAATACATACCATCCGGCCATATAGCTGAATAGGAAGACCACATTTATCACAAAAGTGAATTGGTACTTCATCCCGTTCTCCAATCAAATTTAACTGTTGAGGGAGGGGAAAAAAACACGTTAAATTCCATGAAAACACACTCAAATGCACTTATTAGGATATCATTAACACTGAGGATTTGTCTAATTTTTTGCTTGCTCATTGTTTTAGGCTGAATCTGAGAATTCCCCACAAATGGGAAGATAATTGTTGAAACCAGTCCGACATGGCTTTTCTGAGCATCTGCAGATGAGACACCCTGCACTGTATGGCTGACATTAGTGAGAAAGTGTTATTAATATCCATTTGAAAGCGCTGTATGGACTGTTGAGTCGTTTCACTCCCCAAAGGTGATTTACCTTATAGTCCCAAAACAGTGCCTGGGGGAATCTCCTCTGATTTGCGAACACATCACCAGCTTTAGCTCCACAATCAAACCTCTCCTCCTGCTTGAAGCCAAAGTTATCTGTAAGAAGAAAAAGAAAAGTATTAGTGACTGAGGCTGCTCTGAAACCCAGGCAAGTGGGGATCAATAAGTCTAATTCAAGTGTTCCAAAAGCAGTGACCAAAGCCTGGGCTGGGACCAAATGTCACCTTATTGATAATTATAAAGGAAAACTACATGGTGTCACCATAGTTTTGATTAAAAAAAAGAGGGTAGACTATCAGTAACTGAGCAACAGTAATCCCAGTTTATATCTTGTATCAAATATTACACATCCTCCCAATTAGGTGGTGTGCCATATATTGTTCAAAATAACATCTGTATGGTTTTCAATATACTAAAAATTCATATTGTGATTTTCAGACCGCAACAACAAGCATGGCTGGAAGCGAAAGTAACATTGTTACCAGCTCCACATGGACATGTGGTCTCAGCCTGACAGCGCACTACGTAAGCAGTGAATGGAAGCTGTGCAGCTCCTGCCTTGAGATGAGCTACTTGCCCATTGACCACACAGGACACAATAATAGCAAATGGTTTGAGGAAGTTTCTCCATTCAAGGCATCTCAAAGAAGACAAACAGGCATGTGTGACAAGGGATAGTGGGGCAAACGCTGTCAAAACTATTGTGCTGAATTCCTGGATGACTAACACACTTCAGCCATTGTGAGCCTGGGCTGCTATGTGTAAGTCTTAGTTTATTTTTGCTACCTTTGCGAAATTCTCATAAACTTTAAATATGCACACTGTCTGAGTCCCACTAAGAATGCTGTCTTTAAGGTACTTAACACGTGGTGCTAAGAGACACAGTGTACTGCAGGCTGTGCCTACCATTTTCTCCAGCCTCACTTTTAGGTGGCCTGCTAGTGGGTCTCTGGGTGCGGGGCTGAGGTTTGCTCCTTAAGGGCTGCTTGGATATCAGTTTGATGGGGATTCTTCTGCGAACATCTGGGCCACCCAAAGTCCCAGAGCCGTCGCTTCCTTGAAGATCATTGTCTGCTGGGGAAAAGGGTAATGTTGAAAAACTCACTTTGCAGTCAGTTTAGAACAGGCTTTCAAATCAATACTCCCCAACATGTCATACAACAAAGACTCAAAGGACATGCCAACATTTTGTTTGTGTTATACCAATTTGATATCATTTTTTACAAATGATCAGTATAGATTAACTTAAATGACCAACTCAGAGCAACTCAGTGTGTAGTTTCTAGTGATGGATCTTGCTGAATGAATGAAATTAAGTATACCTTTTTATAGAGACAGACTTTTAGAATTGACTTGCAGGAAGGCAGGGCGTGTGATAGTTATAGGTATGAGGTGGGAACTACATTACATCATCATCAATCCATTGTTTTGCTAGGAATGTAACTAAAGGACAGATTTTGGAGAAAATCCTCGCTGTCAAAGTCCTGGTAGACGAAGAATGATACTTGAGTTAGTAACGCTTCATATGGTCCTGTAACTTTGGATAACTAACTAAAGTTACGAAGTCGAAATTCATTTATTACGACCTTAGCAGTCATGGTTTAAGATTAAAAGACAAACAGCTGAGGGGAATGACTCACGCGTTTCACAAATACACTGAAGGCATGTTATTAGTTATGCCAGCTCTTACATCTTAACTAGCTTAAATAGCATTATGCTAACGTTGGCCAGGTTGCATTCGCGCCGCAAGTCAATCGCAGCAAGCGGTTACGGTTACAAACATGTCAAAAATGCGGTGTTGCCATTTAATATCATAACTGTGTAGACTCAGTTGCTACATTGCATGTGACCTTACAGAATCACTTCACGTTAACTTTTGATGAACAGAAGTGCTGTAGCATTACTCCACCGTTAGCCTGTTTTTAGCTAGCGTTAGCCTGGACCATGCTAGCTTTAACGCTGCTCTGGAAGGTAACAGAAAGCCGTAGCAAACATGTCCACTGAGAGTATGATATGTTGTTGTCTGGAGTGCTGGTACAGCAACAGCTCTAACTGCGTAGTGAACAATATATCACATAAAAGAACTTTGCTAATGTCGGCCCTACTTGGCTTTTTGCTTACCGCTTTGGTCCATGATCCAACGAGTGAACACAATGCATTGTGGGATACATGAGGAGACGAGGAGAAGAGGTGAAGGGAGAGGAAAGGAAAGAAGGGAGCAGGAAAGAACATAAGAGCGGAGAACGACGAGAATGGTGTCAGAAAGAAATATCAGCACATCACGAGTAAAAGCTAAGTTATCATTCAGTTCTTATAGAAATGTATCATAGCTTAGAGTCAGTTAGGTGGAATATAAACAGGTTCAGGTGGGAATTGAGGATTTTTAATACTGCTACGTAAACACGTACTTTTCAGCACTTTTCTTTTCACATATCATTGATATTTTCCTGACGATGGGGAAAAACAGTTGTAACAATTTACTTTAAATGCTCTGATATATGCAAACAAAGCAAGGCTAAAAGGAATTCCAATGTTTTACGCAACTGAGTTCTTAATTGTGTAATTAAGTATTCACTACTTAATACTGAAATTGAAATCCACTTTGCTGCAATGAAATATTTTATTTTATTATTTTATTTAGAAAACTTTCAAACTATGCGCAATTTAAAAAAAAACTTCACATCAAGTTCACAAAGTAAAATATTCATGTTTCTCAGTTTTAGGTGATAAATTTCGGATCTAGAATTTCGAGTCCGGTCACATTTTTTGTTGAATTTGTGAACCTCACTCAAACTTGAAAATCTGGACTACCGTGGCTGAAGGAAATCGATCAGACCTTTGAGCTACTAGGTTGCATTCTGTCAGTCATATGACCTAAGAAAGATAAGCTCAGGTGCATGCCTGGAAAACTTTGCAACCTGAATTTTCTGTCACAAATTGAAAGAGGGGAACCTCATATATTCAGATAGATGGTTTTCAAAGTAAAACAGTTCAACGCTATTTGTTCAGCGACAATTACATTTCAACCATGACTTTTATTTGCATATAAAATTCTAATTATTAGAGGCTTCCTTTGCTCCCATACTCATGACTTCTGGTGGATATTTGTCATTATTTTGGCATTATGGACCAAATAAAAAAACAGTGTTTATTAATCAGTAATGAAAATAAATGGTGACTGCTGCAATTGAAACACCCCGCCTTTCAACCTACTTCACTTTACTGATTTTATTTTGCAAATCTGTCTGTCCTGTTCATCACTTTGCCAAATTCAGTGTGCACTGCACGAAGTCAATGCACGTCCCCGTGTAGGTCTACTGCGCGCTCCCGTAGCCATGTCGCCATTTTGATTCGAAAAATATGACTGAGTTTTTCCTGCTTTGTATGCTAAACTTAGCCCCGCGTTTGAATAACTTTGTCCGTGAGTACGAATAATACACTCCATATTTATAATAACAGGTAACGTAATTGCTATTAATATCTAGTAACCATTAATGTTGGGGAACCGTTCATTTGATAGACTTGAAAGCCACATTTGACTAACGTTTGCTAAGTTGAGCTAGCTAACAGTAGCCTGTGCTGTCGCAGACTGACCCTTCAAAACAAATCACTATTCGCTCACAGGCTAATGTATGTTAGCCAACACGGCTAGCTAATAGTTAGCTGGAAAGCTAGTGACTTAGTAGCTGGCTGCTTGACGAAAAAGTCCACCAGCAACTTAATACAGACGGAAGGAATAGCAGCGGACTTTAAATCAAAGGGTAAGTTTTGGACGGAAAGATCGTAATGAGTTTGAGCAAATAGCAAACGTTACTTTGCTGCTGCATCGACAAAGTTGAACCTAAGTTGGAGAGCCATTTAAGTTGGCTAAGTCAGCTCAGTACACGTTAACTGTTAGTAGCTAATTAGCTTACGTGCTAATCAGAGGAAAGGAGGAACTACCGTTAACGTTAGCTAAATTGTTTGCTAACTTGATAATTTGGTGCCCAAAAAAGCGCTAGTTAGCGTTGATTAAGACCCAATGTTGAGTAATCTGCTAACTTTGTCAATGGAATATGTGAAGCTGTTAGATCATTTAACGCTAGGTAATAGTCGCTAAGTTACCTTTAATATTTATAGTTGGGTGCCATCGAAATAAAGGTAACTTATCTAACTACTAATATGTTCTTTATTATACTGCACACCTTTTAAAAGTTCAGTATTGCTTAATAACTAACGTTAAAGAGCTAAGGACTTAACTCAGTCCTGTTCTTGACTGCAGCCATTCGGATCTGGCTAAGGCCAGTAGCAACGACGCCTTGCTGAGCTACTGAAATCAAGTAACCTCACACACCGTCTAGGTTACTTTGTACATTAGTTACCGATGGATATAAAGGAAAGGGACCTCGTGTTAAAACGACGGAATGTAATTAGGAGTGAGGATTGTAGTGAAAGTACTGTAAATACGTTGTTTTTAAAAATTTCTACTACTTGGTGGTGGCACCTCCACTGGAGTTGAAGTAAACAGAAATCTGAGCTCCTACCGCAAGTCAGTTGATGTGCACTTCATGCCAAGGCCATGGCGGCTCAGTTTACATTTCTTTAGCCACACATCAGTGTGTGTCTCTCATTGTTAGACAGTCCTAACAAATATGGGCCCCTCACATAAAAAATATTACAAGCCAGGGATGCAGATGCATATATATAAGTATGTGTTTTGTTATTGTTTGAAAAGAAATTGATGTATCATTAGCTGTCACATGTCCTCACTTCTCATGTTATCAAAGTCTGAAGCAATGGCTTGTTTTTATTTGATTGCAAACATACCAAAGGTGATCAATAATTTGAATGGAATAAGCACCATGAACTCATATTCATGCATTTGTATTAGTATTATTAAACACAAGTAAAATCACTAGACTTTATTCACATAAAAAAGTGTCAATGTTTTGGGACCATCGTCTGTGTACCAAACATTAGATCCAGGTCTGTTCACCTAGTTTTAAAACTTCCTTGCATCTCAGTGCAAGTAATCAGCAACAGGCTGAGCAAAACTGTATGGTTTGTTAGTCCTTTTGAATCGCACTGTTGCAGATTGGTCGATTATTTTTAGTTCATGTTGTATGAGGTATCTACAGTAGTACAACATGCACCACTACATGGCCAATGGTGTACTGTAAGTATCTAGTATAACATGATAAACATGCAGTCGCAAAATACCAGGTTCATCTTTATTTTCATTCAGTGAGTAGAGAACTCCTGTAAAAGTGCAGGTGGAGTTTCCTTTTGCTTGATTTCACTGCTATTTAACTTGCCCAATTGCAGACTATTGTTAGCTGACAGCATCCACATGTATGCCCTTTATATGTGCCATTGTTCCTCTTTTCATCGTCCGTTATATGTGCCAGTAGACTGTTTTTGTTGAGGTTGCCTCTGGTGGGTTCTATTTTGGATATAAAGTCAAGCATTTGCTTTCCTGCTCAGTGTCCACAGGGAGCGTTCAGCAGGTTATTATTGCACTTGTGTACTCTGTAAATGTATGCCAGATGGACGCTGCTGCTGCATGTGCAGGCATGGGTCCTCCCTAGGAAAAAAGGAAAAGAAAAAGGAGGAAGCACTTTTGATTTCCTCCTTCAGTTTTACTTCCATGATCAACAGTTGATGGCGTGTTGTTCAGGGAGACATGGTAGCTTTGACAAAGCCAGAGGACGTTACTGTTTTTTGTCACCTCGGTGTCTTTGGTTGTCTAGATTAGCTGCCACAGTAACCACATGAGGAAAAACAAACTAAACATACTTGCATAGTCACAAAAGCGTCAAATATTTGTTTGCCATCATTTAAGATGCATTACTGCCATCTGATTGCAGGCACAAAGAGTCCAATGCAGTGCTTTAGGTTAGCAACTGACAATTATTTTATTGTTGGTTAATCTGTTGATTATTTTCTTGATTAATCGATTAGTTTTTTGGTCCATAAAATGGTGAAAAATGTCAATCAATGTCTCTCAAAGCCTAAGATGATGTCCTTAAATGTCTTGTTTTGACCAAAACCTAAAGATATTGAGTTTACTGTCACAGAGGAGTGAAGAAACCAGAGAATGTGCACATTAAAGAAACTTCTTGTTTCCCTAAAAAAAATCACTCAAACTAATAAATTGATTATCCAAATACTAGTTGGTGATATTCTTTTCTTTAATAACACAACTGCAAAGATTAGGCCTGTGTTAGTAAAGTAATATAAAGACATTTGACAGCTGGATATAAGCATTAAGAAAATACTGCTTGCAGTGTTGTATCTGTGTTGGACGTGGTTCTTAAAGAAATGAGGCAAGTGCTAGCAAGGCCTGTTGAGATGTTGTCTGAAAAGGCGGTGTTTTAGCCTCCGCTACTGTGGAGCCAGTTAACATATGGAAACACTGTTTTATTGCTATTTTGTTCATTAAAGTGAATCATGCATTCTGTAAATTTGACTTGTATAGATAAATATTACATCATGGTCCTCTCTAACATCATTAGCTATCAGTTGGAAAGGCACTCAAGGCCACAACTTCTAAATAAATAAATAGCAAAAATAGATAGCAGAAATGTCAGTAATGCTTCCCACTCAGACCTGTTAATAATTCCTCAACAAGTGCAGCTTGTGCTCATTTATACAGGGCAGGTACAGTGAACTGACTAAAATACACACATGAAGGCATATATAGCAGGGTGCATGCACTTTGACCATGTGTTTTAAATCCTGCATTCTCTAGACTGACTTTGTTCACATATCTGCAGCAATAAACACTCCTGTAGCATTAGTTACTGCTTTGGCACAGGGAGGAGAAGGACTCGCCCTCCAGTCTGTTTATGTCTTGTTCTGCTAATTGACACATTCATGTGATTTTGTTTTAATGACATGTTTGAAGTTTTCCCACACACATACCTTAATTAAGCTGAAGAATATCTGCATAGAATTTTCGTCCGATCTGCTAATCTTTATGGATTTGTGCTGTAACTTACCAGGATATTGTGATGCTCCTGTACAGTTGATCTAAATGTCATGGGAGGACCTTTCAGCTCTGGTCTCTCATTTGTGTTTGTCATACAGATGGCAGCAGTACTACGTGCATTTGAGTAACCTGGATAGCCACTTAACCTAAAACTTTCTGGGTAAAACTTGCACTTTAGAATTTCTGCATTCGAGTACCAAGTATTGCACCCTGGTCTGTAGGACAACACACCTTCACAATGGTGCAAAACATACATTATCACTTGTCATGTATGCAGTATGCAGATGTAAAATAACTTCAGAATGACATGTGAACACGGTGTTGTAAAATCTTGTTGCACAGCTGATTAATAATCTCTGCTGTTTTTCGTGTCGTGTAGGTTATGGTGAGCCTCTCAGCGTCTCATCTCCTAAAGAGGCCTGCATTTTAAGAGGAGACCCATGCTGATAAATGCCAGGCCTCACTACACTCTCTGTCGTCTGCACAAACACAAATGCCTGCCTGCCCGTGGGGGAGGTCTGATTAAATATATCCACATTTCATCCACTGGTATGTGTGAGCACTTTGCTGTTTGGCATTTTCGTCTTTGTGATTGTATGTGTGATGTACTTATGGCTACATTTACCTGTACCACAAGAACCCAACTAAACCAGGTTTATGAGTTGCATGTAGATCTATTAAATTCTAAACTTATGTTTAAATTGTGGTGAACACAGTTTGATTTGTGACTGAAGACATCACCTCCACCTGTCACGATATTGGAGTTACCCTCCAGTATGTAACCAGAGGCTCAGTTCTGTTATTTTAATGATGTTTACTTTTGCAGGCATTAGCATGCAAATGTAGAGGAAATATTGGCTGTTCTTTATAGTTTTACATGTAAGATCCAAACAGTAGAGCGCATGTTCCTGAGAAAACGTCCATAAAGTCTTCATGAAAGTATAAACTTGGCCAAAATGACCTACATTAATGCAGCATAAATTGGAATTCTCAGTGTTTATGTGATCATAAGTAATGTAATTCAAAAGTACTGCAATTCCTGTAAGGACATTTTGCAAGTGATAGTGCTATGTTATTATTCCAGCTATTATTGGTTTAATCCTCTGGATTACATCTTTGTTTACATCATTTTTCTTTCCTGCTTCCTTCCCCACCTACGCATCCAATCTTCCCTTCCCTTTCCCTCCCCTTTCTTTCATTGTTCTTGTCACTACTGGGCCTCTCTGTGTTCCCTCATCCTCCTCCAACTCTGTGTTGTTTTTGTTTTTTTTTTATCCCCCCCCCCCCCCTTTACCTTGCCTCCTGATCACTCTTCCGTCCAACCGTCCAGGGCTGTGTCCCCTGTCCCAGCGGCCATCATGTTTTGGAAGTTCGATCTGCACACCACCTCCCACATCGACCAGCTGCTGGACAGGGAGGACGTGACGCTGAGAGAGCTGATGGAGGAGGATGACGTCCTGCAGGAGTGCAAGGCCCAGAACCGTCGGCTGCTCCTCTTCCTCTCCCAGGACCACTGCATGCAGGAGCTGGTCAGCCTCATCACCACAGAGCCGCCTGCTGACCTGGAGGAAAAGAGTCGCTTTAAGTGAGTTTTCATTTTCATCAGATGAAGACATCAGGGAAGCACGAGCTTAACTCAGATCCTGTTCTTAGTTCAGTTTTTTAGACAGATATGCAAAATATTGTAGGTATATAAAATAAATAATATAAATATGATAAATGCCCGTTTGACAGAAATTATGAGATAAATTGAATAAATTAAAAATTTAATACTAAATGTGCTGTTCTTTATCTGCAATATTGTTGGACCTGGTATAATTAATTTTGATTATGAACATGCATTAAAATCATGTATTGTCATTGTGTACTTTTTATTCATATTTCGTCTGAAAAAGAGAAAATAACAGAATAATTTGTTATAGAGTTGTAGCTATTGGTTGTGTTTAGTTCCCCTTCCTGCTCCGATTTGATGTATTTGTTACATCCTAGTACAATATCTTTGATTTATTGTAATCAAATTGGGTTTCACCTCTTTTAAACATCAAGGCTCAGGCCATCAGAAAACATTTCAGAAATGCCACTTAAAATAACATAAATTAATACAGACTCTTTTTTTTTTAAGGTTTCCCAACATCGCTTGTGAGCTCCTGACATCAGATGTGTCCATTATAAACGATAAGCTGGGTGGGGAAGAGTCTCTCCTTGAGATGCTCTATCACTTCCTGGAGCAGGACCCGCCCCTTAACCCGCTACTGGCCAGCTTCTTCAGCAAAACCATCGGCAATCTCATTGCCAGGAAAACCGAACAGGTATGCAGAAAATGATCATGAAAGGGTTTCTTGATTAGACCATGTAAATGAGGAAAAGAAGTGCTGGATAGCAAAAACTTACATACAGTACAAAGCAGAAGTGTGGTAATTTGGAAAACTAACATGTTAAAGATGACACATTCAGCCAACTTCGCTCTGCTATTTGAACCCAAAAGTAATGAGCACTTGATGTTTTCCAGGTGATTTCCTTTCTAAAGAAAAAGGAAGGCTTCATTGGTCTGGTGCTGAAACATATTGACGCCTCTGCCATGATGGACTTGCTGCTTCGCCTCATCAGTTGTGTGGAGCCTGCCCCCTTGAGGCAGGAGGTCCTCCATGTAAGCTCTCTAAATATGTTTTCGTGTACTTTCCATGAGTAAACACCAGCTAGGAGTGCGCCGTATACAGGTTTTGTCAACAATTAACATATTAAAAATAATGTGCTTTACCGTGGCAGTGATAACATGGAGGTAGAGGGCTACACACATACTCATAGAACTCGAGTTATATACAGTAACTACTATTGTCCTTGCTGTAATGCGGACTCTGATAACACAAAGATGCAAAGACTAACATTACGAGCAGTGTAGGCCAATTTCGCTGTTGTTGGCTGTAAGAACCAACACAAAAGTCTTCATCTAATCCCCACATACAAGGAAGTGAAGAACCAGTGGATTGACTAGATCGAAATATCCCCACAACAACAACAACAACTGGACAGCTCTTGCGCGACATGTGCATGCTAATCATTTTACTTAGGACTGCTATGAGGGCCATTACAAAGTGTCTCAAACCTGAAGCTCAAGGATGAATTCATCCGACCTCAAATTTAGAACCTGTAAGTTTTTGGGTTGGTTTGCTGTTTATGTTGCTGGTTAACCTGTTGGATTTGGTGCTAGCACGTTCCATGGCTAATTAAATAGTAGTAGCTTTGATGTAGGAAACTGGTTTGTCATGTTGTTTTTTTGTAGTATCACATTGCCAGAGCTAACGTTATCTCCACACTTGATTCTGCAACACAAGCTCAGCTGGTTTGGTTGATTCAGGAGAGCCTCCTCTGCAGCGTGCTCTGTCAGTCTGTGTGTCTGTTGCTACCGTATGTAAAGGTACTTGACAGACATGCCCTTTGGTACATTGACTTATATAATAAGCTTTGGGTTTTCTGCCAAAGTGCATTATGTTGGAATGCATTTCTGTCAGTGTTGCGCAGTTACTAGTTGATCTACATTTCTCAGTGTTGTGGTTGTAGCCTCGCTGTTTTCTGAGTCAAATAGCTTTTCAGCAGCTCAGCTTTTTTATTGATCAAGTATTGCAGTACTGTCCACACAAGATACATTTTCCAAAGCATATCTGGAGCTCAACTTTCTGCTGCAGTCTGAAATAAAACCTCTGAAGATCAGGAAATGACGCTGCCACCATGCACAGACATGTATGTGTAGCTGACAGAAGCGCTTATATATGATGCTGACATATCACATATCCTTGGGGTGATGCCTCAAACATCTCTGCTGCAGGGGAATACAGACACACAAGCTTGACTTGTTTAATAAGCTATCGAAAGTAAGGTTTTAGTCTGTTTATCAGTTTGGCAGACGGTTCTATTGATCACTGAGGTAGCGCTGACTTGGAATGAATTGGGTCAATGTTTAAAAAAAAAAATGCAGCTTTGATGTAGTAAACTACTTTTGCCATGTTGCTGGAGCTTAGGTCATTGCACATTCCAAGTGCCTTTCCCAACACTGGTGTCTGTTGCTGCTGTAGTAAATGTTCTTGACAGACATGCTCTGTGGTACATTGACTTTTGTACTTATACTTTGGGTTTTCTTCTAAATAAATACTTGTCTAGCTCTGAGAATGAATCACTTTACATTTAATACTTAACCTACATTATGGGTCAAGGTTCTCCCTCCAACACACACACAATCCTATACCTCATTAGAGATGTGTTGCCTTATGTTGTTAATCGAATGAAAAGAGGTAGAAACCTATGTTGAGTGAAGTATCGCTTTTGTTTTTGCAATGCTGTGATACAATACTGTCACTTTGAAAAAAGGAAAAGAATACTGTAATACAAATTTTATGTCATATTGTCCACCCCTAACACCAGCCTTTACAGTAGTAAGTAAAGTAGTATAACACCATTTGTTTTTTTTTCCCCCAAGTGGCTGAATGAGGAGAAGTTGGTACAAAGACTCACAGAGCTCATCCATACTGGCAAAGATGAGGAGGTGAGTGTCAGGCATGCTGGGAGTTACTGTCACGATGCTCCTGCTGTAATTCTGTACATGCCGCTTAAAAAAAGTCCTCTGCTCATTTCAATTTTCTAATTCAGTCATTTCCGTTTCAGAGACAATCAAATGCATCCCAAACGCTTTGTGACATCATCCGCCTTAGTCGAGACCAGGCCAATCAGATGCAGGAGAATATGGAGGCCGACCCACTATTGGCTGTACTGGAGTCGTAAGTTTACAGTGACTGTTGATTAAAGTTGCAGGAGGAGAAGTAAATGTCACCTGTGTGCAGTTGCTTGTGTTATTTGGAGTCAGTGTGTACTGACAAGCTGACCTTTATCTGGCTGCAGCACAACAGAAACAAAAAGCCCTCAGATTGGCTTTGTTTGATGGCCCGCTCGTCAAACATGTGTCCCATCTATTGTTTGTTTAATGCTGTCACTTAAATGATACAGTCTTTTCATGATTCTTTATACACCTGTTGAACAACTGTTCTATTTTTTTGTTTGAGTTAGTGCTTCCTCAGTATCAACAATAGCAAACAAATGGGACCACTGGTTGTCTGGCTTTAAGAGGGGAGCCCCTCATTAGCATGTCATCACCATCATCTAGTTTGGTTCTTAAAGCTGCCACTGTATGATCCTTTGTCTTTCAGGCAGGAGAGTGTAGCGCGGCTCCTTAAGAACATGTTCGAGGGCGAAAGGAGTGAAGCCTCCATCGTTAACGGAACTCAAGTGCTACTTACCTTACTGGAGACCAGGAGGTCTGGGTGAGTGTGTTTCCTGTCCTGTTTTTAACTGTTGGGAGCAGAGTTAATTTTAGTTCCTCTGGTTCCTCCACATGGTAAATTTGTATTGTATTTACTACAGAATAAAATACCATCAAATAGAACTTAATTACAAGTGTAGCATGCTAATGTTTTTGTCTGCTTGTCCTCTCAGGTTGGAAGGGCTAATGGATCTGTATTCTCAGGGTTATGAAAGGTCTTACACTGTCAACAGCAGTATTTTAAATGCCATTGAGCCCCATTTAAAGGACTTCCAGCAGCTTCTTCTGGATCCCCCCAAGGTAAAGCCAAGGAGCAGTGCCAAGCAAAGCAAAATACAGTCCAAACATAAGCGCTTAGACATTGTGTATTACATGATTGGTATTTCAGTGGTTTTGTAAAAGTGATCATAGGTAATCCCATCATTCTTAATAGTGTTTTCTAATGATTGACAGGTAGCACCTTTAGCTAATGCATCATATATCCTTATCTTTAAAAATACTGCAGTAGCTGATGGTGAATCGGCACTACGCACCATTAGACAACCTTGTTTTTCCTTTGTGATGCAATTTTAGCATTGAAACTCACTCAAATAACATTTTGTGACAGTACAGGTTGATGTGCTTTTCTCATTCCCTCTACAGAAAAGTGCAATACTGACGACCGTTGGCGTTCTAGAGCAGCCACTGGGGAACGCCCGCCTTCACGTGGCCCGTCTTGTGGCCGCCCTGCTGCAGACCAATGCCCCCAGTATCTGTCAGGAGCTCTGCAATCTTTCCACCATGAACCTACTACTGGTAGGCTAAGCCTGGCTTGAGTGTGGACTTTGAAACTCTGTAGCTGCTCTTTGTCATTGCACACATGAGTGAGTACGACGTGTTTGAGCTTTCTTGTGTTTTTAGAAGGATGCTTTGTCTGACTGTGTTTGTGTGTAGTGTCTGAACAAGTTGCATTAGATTTGCACAAGGTTGACCATGAGGCAGGGAAGCAGTGATTAGCTTATCACACCACCTGACCAAAGGGCAGAGGGTGTGACTTACTTGGAGCAAGTTCATATAAGGTCATCCAACATAGCGTGTAGTTCAACAGACAATGGATTCAAACCCTCTCCTGTCGCCTGGCTTAACAACATGATAGCACTGGACATTCAGGTGTTACCACTATGACTATTTTTAGGTAGGGCACAGAACATCATGGTGTTGCTGCTTTTGCATGCACTCTTCTGCTGCACGCCACTAACTTTGCTTTACATCCCTCTCTCTGATCAGGATCTGTTCTTCAAATACTCCTGGAATAACTTTTTGCACTTCCAAGTGGAGCTGTGTGTGGCGGCTATCCTGAACCACCCTTCCTCAGAGGAGCGGCCCAGTCCAGGCCTCCAGAACCACGATGGGAAGCCTGCAGCATCCAACCCTGAAGCGCAGGAGGAGGCAGGGGATACGGGCAGGACCAGTGACCCACAGACCTCCATCCACGCTACCCTCGTGGCACATGTAGGTGGCTTCAGCAGCGCGATGTTCTGAACTTGCCACTCAAAATGTCCTCTTCTGTTTGTTTTTGCAAGGTTTTGATGTTCTTTCTCCTTTGTTTCCACACTCCTCCATGTTTCCGTTGAACTCGCAGCTCTTCCAGAAGTGTCAGCTGGTACAGAAGATCCTTGACGCCTGGGAGGAGAATGATAAAATCCAGTAAGAATGTCTTACATCCATAGCATAGCTGTGTGCTCTGGTATACCTTTATGTATATCTTGTTAAATTTTTATTGTGCTACTAGAAAGCTAGAAATGTTTTGCGTTTTTATTCAGATTGAGTCTGCTAAACGTAAAGAGAAACGACAAGTGCAGTTGTGGTTTTGCAATGCAGTTATTTTCCCTCTGGAAGCTAATGGTTAGTATGTTCCTGTCAATCTCAGGGCTGAGGGCGGCACCAGGAGAGGCAACATGGGTCATCTGACCCGAATTTCCAACATGGTGGTCCAGAACCTGGAGAAAGGACCAGTACAGGCCCAGATCACTGACCTCATCAAAGGTTATCATAGACTACAAATAGTCCTCATTCCAGATGAGTTAGCATTTCACTGAAAAGTGAGTGTAAATGAAAATCCCTGCTTTTGCAGAGCTTCCAGAAGACTGCAGAGGTCGCTGGGAGAGCTTCGTGGACGAGACCCTGAGAGAGACTAACAGGAGGAACACGGTAGAGCTGGTGAGATATCGTTTAGATGTCGTTTCATAGCACTCAGCTTCTTGTGAATAGATAGATTGCTATTAACCTCCTCTCCTTTCCTCTTTGTCAGTTTAAGCCTGCGTTGTATTCATGACAGGATACTAGAGTTTAAGTGAGACAGCTTCCCCTCAGTGAAGGTCACAGGCTGCATTCAGATCTGATGATATGAAACTGAGGTAGACGTGTTTACTAATTCTAATGGATTTGCAGCATTGGAAGTAGTACTATTCAAAAAGAGTGTAAGTCTTTATTTCCATAGCTCAGTGGTGTACTGTGCTGGTGACAGAAAACCTCTTCTTGGGGGTGTTTTAGTCTCCCACAACACTGAAAGAAAGTGATCATGCCTCTGCGCCTGTGAGAGCCGCGACTCACGAACATGATATGCGAGGGAATTTCTTCACATCTGGCACAAGCGTTGACTTGGACTCAGCGATGAACTGATTAGTTGTTGGTGGTCAAAGGTCACTGTGACCACATGATGCACTTTTTTGACCATAACTCAAGAATTCAGATGCTAGTTATGACAACATTTCACACAAATGTCTCAAAGGATAACATTTTGAAGTGATGACATCAGGTCAAAGGTCAGCTTCACTGTGACATCGTAATGTTCTGCAGAAACTCTTTTCTGGCCATTACTCAACACCATCACTCAGGAACAGAAGGCAGATTGTGCTCATATTTCACATTTGGTCAGATACCGAGTTGGTGACACTAATCTTGAGTGTCCACCTTGAAACTGTGCTGATTGTATAGATCTTCTGTGCCGCCGGGTTGAAGATGTGTGTGAAGCCTCCATGGTTTCCAGTTTGTAGCTTCTTTACATCAACATCCATATGTGAAGCATTTGAAGCAATCGGTCCTCTGTACCCCTCTGGAAAAATAGTCTCTAAGTGAAGACAGCATGTTTTTCTTCTTGAACACTGTTAAAAGTTGATCAAACCTCTGATTTGATGTGTCTCCTGCAGGTAAGCACCCACAACATGCACTCATCTAGTGAGGATGACGACATGGAGAGCCCCTTCCCCAACGACCTGTCACTTCAGCAGGTAGGTGAAAACGAAGCGACACCTCGCGCCGCTGTTGCTTGTAATACTAAAGAAATATCCACCTCTACCAACCTCTTCTGTCCATAATGATATCACCTTTGACCTTCGCAGGCCTTCTCCGACTATCAGATCCAACAGATGACGGCCAACTTTGTGGATCAGTTTGGGTTCAACGATGAGGAGTTCAGTGAGCATGATGAAAATATCAAGTACGTAGTGAAAGTCTTACACAGCGCGTCGCCCTTTAAAGAATATTTAAGATTTGCTTCTCACATAACTCTGCATCCAATCCCCCAGACAACCTTACCCTCCAGGATGTTTGCTAACAGCTCCACTTTTCTCTTCTTCTCTTACCTTAGTGCCACATTTGACAGAATTGCCGAAATAAACTTCAATCTAGATGCTGATGATAATAGTGTAAGTGTTGTCCTCATCATAATATTACAGCTGTTTACCGTTGATGTCCCTACAACTACTGTTGATGTTGTTCAGTGTTTTAGTTTCTGCATATTGGCCATCTGTATATTAGGCACTGTCACAGACCTGAAGTGTCTGTCTCTACACAGGCCAATGCGGCTGCTTTTGAAGCCTGCTGTAAAGAGAGGATACGCCAATTTGATGATGCTGAAGAAGAAGAGGACATTTGGGAGGAGAAGGAGATGAACTATGCAACACAAGCTAAATCCAGAACAAGGTAAACCACGTGATGGCTTCTGGTTTTTCCTCTCCTCGCTGCAGTTGCTGTTAACAGTTTCATCTGTCATCAACCTCTATCTGATTTTACTGTCGTCCAGGTTTGGGGTCTCCCAGTCCTCAGAGGGAGGCTCCAGGAGCAGCATGGAGAATGGAGGGAGGGAGCGGGATCGCGGATCTGAATCTGATGAGGATGAGGACTCTGAACAGAACACATCAGATACAGGTAGGTTAAAGACAGCAGCTACTGTTGGGACCACATGTCATGTTAAGTGTTGAACAGCCCTCTAACTGAAGGCTCTCATCGTCTTGTTTCCAGGTCCAGGCTGGACAGCGAATTTCAGGGACTCTAGAGGGACAGCATCCCAAACCCCAGCAGGGTGGGACAGCTCACCCAGGGGTGGAGCAGAGACACAGGAAACTGGCTGGGCCAACTTCACTGAGTTCCAGCCGTTCTCTGGGTGAGAAGCAACCCTGTTGACCCAAATACATGTCAAACAAAACCTCCTGGGATGCTCTGCAATGGTTTAAGTTTCAAGACGAAGGCCAGCAGCTGTATCGTCTTATTGGATACAGACATAAAAAGTCAGACAAATGGAGATTCTGTGAAACCTTTCATTGCTTACAGCTCGTTAACATGCTTGTCTTGTGGATTTCGTACAGTACAGAGACTGATCCCCGGTGCAGCTCTCCTGTGGACTCGGGCAGCAGTGATACAGAAAAACAAGCCAAACAAAACCACGAGAAGAGCGGTGAGCATTTACCTCAGAGCTCAGCTCGCTCGCTGAATCCCGCTGAAGTCTGCTGGATGTCTTCAGTGCCCTGAAAAACACAACAAACTCATTTGTCTTTCATGTGTGTGCGCGCAGATGTTAGTGCCTCATCCGGTGATTGGCCGGTGGGAGAAGGGAGGAAGGCTCCTCTCGTGGCCTCAGACAGCAGCTCCTCCGGCGGATCCGACAGCGAGGAGGACGACAAAAACGCCCGCGCTCCTCCCCCCGCTGCCGCCACTGCAACCTGCGCCCCCGGCAACAAGACAGCTGACCTCAAAAGGTTTGCATCTCTTAGCCCCAAAAAGCGTCCGTTGACCAGTCCACTCTGCAGCCACACACAAAACGCTGCCCCGTGCGTGTGTAGACGTCTATATTTGAAACATAACTACCACATTGAGGTAATTATAGACTGGACTGGGATTTTCAAATTGCTGGATTCATTCAGTTTTGCCTTTCCCAGTAAAGTATATCCTGGTGCTCTGCACAGACTTGAGCTGAAACTCTGTTCAGAAAGTGTCCACACACGGTTCTCCAGGTTTACATGCAGCACTGTCACTCACACACATACACACACACGTCTAAACCAGCGAAATGAACTGCTGAAGCTGTACTGGAGTGTAACTGTGAGCGTCCGTGTGTGTGTGTGTGTGTGTGTGTGTGTGTCCTGCAGTGAGGAGAGTCCGGTGTCTCTGAAGAACCTGTCTCTGTCAGACCCTCCGAAAGCATCAGAGCAGCAGCCTGCTGAGGATTCACCTGTGAGCACACAGACTGACAGGAAGTAAGTGGCTGCCTGGCGACGGCGTGTGGAGGCTTTGAATAACTGACTGATGCTTTGTTAGAAAATGCTGACGTGTGGTTTGTGTGCACGCGTTCGCTCGGGTTTATCAGCAGCATAGACTGTGTGTTCATGATTTCTGGGACACGCATGGACATAGTTGACAAGTGGATGTCTAAAGGGTCGTTTTTGGAAAGTATCTGAAAGGAATACTTGATTGATCCTTTTCAAGTGAAAGTGCCAAACACAGCCCAGCTCTGTCTTCTCAGTGGAGGTGATTGGCTGCTTCTCTTAAGATGGAAAATTCACATTTAGACCGAACGATTAATTGATTGCTGCAGATTAAATGAGTGAGAAGTGAGCTTGTTCCTGGCAGGTCGTCTGTTCAGGATAAATTTGGGTGGGTAGAAGTGAAAAGACAGCACTCCATCATTACCACCATTGAGGTGCTCTTGAGCAAGGACCTCAAGGCCTGTAGGTGTGAATGTGTAACTGTCTGAATGCGATCAGGGTGTTTCTGAAACTCCCCTGAATAAATAAAGGTAAAAAACAAAGAATAGTCCCAGTCCTAGTTGACTCTGTGCAGGAAGTGGCTCCAGCTGTTTGACAGTTACTGCCGCTTTAACGTGTAAAAACATGTTTGTGCTGTGATGAGCCAACAGTTGCTGTGAGGTGAACTGACTTCAAACAGCTGTGTGTGATCCACACGCAGTTGATGCTGGTCTGTGTGTGTGTGTGTGTCTGTGTGTGTGTGACCGTTTCCTCTGTCGCCCCAACAGAGAGGAAACGCCACAGGCCCAGGAAGTGTCGGTGAATGGGCCGGTCTGAGCGCGAGCCGAAGCCGTCGCGACGGTGCCGCGGACTGTCAGGCCTCCTCCAGAGTGACTCCCCTAAAGAACCTCACTGCAACTACGGTGTTTTTAACCGAATCACTCTGCCACGTTATTGGACCTGGACACTGCCAATCAACACCAATAATGAGGTGGCGGAACATGTAAAAAAACAAAAAAAACAAAAAAAAACACAAACAAAAAAAAAAAGAAAAAGAAAAAGAAGAAAAAAATCCAACAGACAGGACGGAGTGCAGAGGAATCATCTTCAAAGCCTTTTTTTCCGATGTTGCACATAAATCTGTGCAGTTTTAATGTAGCAGCGACAGAGTCCGAGGGGGGAGGGGGGAGGGGGGGGTCGGTGGGGGGGTCACGTCATCATCCTTATTTTTTTATGTCCCGAAAGGTTTCTCTCCCACTCGTTCAAAGCTGTCGGAACCCCGTCTTTAGGGTCTGCCATCACCACCCCTGAATGGATAGCACAGGCTAACTTTTAACGATGCCTCAACAATAAATACCTTTTTTTTTTTTTTTCTTTTTTGGAAAACTTTTTTTTTTTTTTTTCAAGCTTAAGAAAAAGCACTTATGCAGCCATTTACTGTACATTATAGCACAATGTAAGTGTTCTACCCTCATCTCTGCTGGCTGTCTTCGCTGTCCTCTCACCCACATCAAGGTTTTTTTTAGCCGTTTTCTTTCCCTCTCTCTCTCGTTTTGGTTGCTGTTGATGAAACATCTCTTGTTGTCGTACATCACCAGGTGTCTGAATGTTTTAAAGGAGGGTCCGTTGAGGAGGAGGAGGAGGAGGTCGATGAACAGAGCTCTAATAGTATTACTGTCTTTTGCTCATGTGCAATAATGTCAATTAGCCATTTTATTTAAAAGTGAAATTCAGCATTACTTCTCTTAAAAGAACTCAGTCTAGCGTTGGAGTCTCATTTGGTGTCGGTTTGGGAAAAACAAAATTTGGATATAATCTCAATTTATCTTTCAGATTTTAAAAAAAAGTTTCTTTTTGTTTTTCTTTTTTAGTGCATGTATAACTGGTTCTCTGTTGACCTAGCTAGTGAGCTAAGACCTTCTGATTGTATTGACCTTTAAGTTCTTATTACTATTCCCCTTAAATCAACCAAACATTATCTACCTATATACAAATATTATCTACATTTAAAAGTAATTTTACAAGCAGTCTTGAGATTACTATTGTTGTCTGTTCCTTTTTTTTTTCTCTCTCTCTCCACCAAGCACTTACTCACAGGGCGAGAGTGGCATCTGGAGTGACGCTGTATGTTTTTTTTTTTTTTTTTTTTGTTTTTCCTCCCCTCTTTTTTTAAGATTTAATTTTATTTCTCCGAGCAGCAGATTGGAAAGAGGGCGGGTCTGGGCTCTGTGGAGCTCCAGGCCTCTTTGGTGTACCTACTTAAATCATTTGACAGCTATCAGGTTTTACGATCATTGTTAAAAAAAAAACATTGAAATTAAAAGTGTCTGGTCGACCACATTAATACCAAAAGCTTGGCTTTGCTCGTCTGATTGTTGCCTCTCTGATCCCGCTGAAGGCGTCCAGTTTAAAGGCCCCCCAGGTGTCCTCAGCTCCTAGAAGGATGATGAGAAGCCGTCTCACTCAGCTAGCAGCTGCTTCAGTGGTGTTTCTTGTAATGATGTTGGGAAGTCGCACATAAAGAGGTAGAAAGCAGCTCCTGCCTGCGACTGCAGCCCCTCACAGCAGAAATATGGCACTTTGCCTCCCAAACCTCAAAGGCCTGATGTGTTCACAGTGGGATCATCTGGATTTAAAGCTGCTCTGATCAGATTTTATATCCACAGTGGATGAAATGACTGAGAGGTTGTGAAAGGTGTCACTCATGATGATAAAGGCAGTTTGCCTCAAGCAGCTTCCAGCTCATTGTTTTGGTTTTTAAGGCCTGCAGTCTTACTGTTTTGCTTCAGTCTCATCTTCATCACGTCCAGCTGCAGCAGGCTGCAAACAAATCTGATTACTAAAATCTGACACTACCTGCTCGGCATCAAACAACAAGCCTGTGTCCTGTTTGCGGCTGCTTTCCTCTGCTTCCAAGTGGCCAAAAATCAATCAACGCAGGGCCAGATCACAACACAAGTATCCAGACATATGGAGCAGGTTTAGGCTGCTCTCTTGGGATGGTGGTACGGTCCTTTAACAGCAGCTACGACCCAGAAACATGGACATATAAACCTGGTGAACACATACACACACACACATTACACAGATGAACATTTAAACCCACAGTTTTTATTTGGATTCTAAAAACTATATTGACATGATTGACAACATAACCCGGCTCAGAAAGTCATTTCTAATAAAAAAAAAAAAAAAAAAAGAACAAAAATAAATAAAAAGGATTATGTCATGTTGTGGCGGTTAATGCAGCTGTTGTCGAGCATCACCAGAGAGACGCGTGAAAAGATGAGCTGGGCCTGACTGGACGCAGACTTCAGTCTCAACACGAGGACACACCGAGTCTCCCCACAGGCGGGTTCTGGCTGCTGTCGCCTCGGTCCGTCTGCTCCTCAAGGGACGATTATTTTAAGACGCGCCAGGTCACCTTAAACTTAACGACGTGCGATGACGAGGGTGGCTGTGGAGTGCAGCTTCACTTGGTCGCTGGACTTCCAGCACAGTGGATGCTGACGTCTGTAAAAAGCAGCTTGTTTTTAACTTTCCTATCGTGCTTATTAATGCAGGAATCAGGCTGCTGCTGCTGTCAGGGAACTGCATGTTTTTTAAACACTGTGAAATACTCTGAGCTGAGTCTACGAGTTAGGATGAATGAGTCACAGGAGCAGTTTCAGTGTCATCCTGTGAGTTTCCACTGGGCTTAAAGAGCAGCTCAACATCAGTTAGTAAAAAGCGCAATTAGTAAAATGCACAATTTTCTACTTCCAGCTTCTCAAATGTGAGCATTTCTTTGTCTTATGATAGTAAATTGAGCATGTTTTTACATTTAGACTGGCCCATTTTTCAGTGTTTTCCTGACTTTTATTTATTGACCAATCATCAGTTGCAGCCCCACCTCTCACCTTGCTGCAGATGTGATGTCTACTTCAGGTGCAACACGTGAGCTTTCAGCCAGCCAGCCAGCGAAACCTGGTTTTAAGTTACAAAATTCAAATTACTACATGAAATAATATTAGCATATTTGGCATCTTTGATTAACATCTACATTTTAAATGAACTTGCCTTCATAATATCCTTCAGTTGGAGGTTTCTGACATGCTGTGCATGAAGGCAGCCGACGCTCCACCTCATCTCTATTTAATGAGCACAAAAGGAGGCCATTATTCAGCCAGTCAGCAGAACCCAGCACCAGGAAGACGTCATGTGTGTGAAATTTATTGGGACTGTAACCTCGGTCCAGAACATCCCACCGCTGAAGGTGAGCAACACAGTAAAATCCAACCAGCCTTTAAAAACCAGCCCAGAGGCTTCCTCTTCCATGAACACACCACTTCCACTCTTGCATTAACAGTTGCTATTGAGTAAGGACAACCACGTTTACCACAAAAAAAAAAAAAAAGACATTGATGGTTTAACTTGTACATTTTTCCAAAAAAAAAAAAAAAAAAAAAAGCATTAGTCACATTAATACAGAAATAAACAAATGGCACATTGAATTCCTAATTTAAAAATAAAGTGGTGCTTGAGGAACTTTCTTACTGAGGAGACAAGTTAAATAAATTACTACCATAAACGTTACATACAAATCTGGAGTAGTATATACAAAGAGTTATTAGACACAAAAAAAAAAATCTACAATTTCAAATTTTATGTTCAACAAAGACAGCAGTAGAACCTTATTTTACATAGCAGGGCTTGTGTTAACAGGTGTGGGTCAGAGTGGTTTGTGTGTGTGGAGGGGAGAGGGGGTGGGCAGTCCGACAAACCACTGACATTAAAAAAAAAGAAGAAAAAAACAAGAAAAAAAAAGTGACGTGATGTTTGAAACCTTCCGGCTGAACGTGCCGTTTCTCCGTGATGGAACGTCGTCCGCGTGTGACCAGCTCTCAGACGACTTCGCCCCTCGCAGCATCGTTAAAGGAAAAATTCTGCTAGTTTTCAACCCGAGTCTTCTTTCCAAGATGCATCTGGGTCAGCAGCGTGACTCTGCTGAAACTCTCCAAATGAACTTAAACCGTTTCACAAGCTTTTCTGAGAGTTCAGCCAAAGGTAGACGCAGAGCGCAGCCCCCCCCCCCCCCCCCGGGCGAGCCCGTCTGAGGCTGCGCAGTGAGGAAATTCAGCCATTCAGGAGAGTTTAGTTGCTAAATAGGATGTGACGTGCAGGAAATGTCTGATATCTCTGCAGATGATTGGGTGTCATGCTAACTCGACAGCCGCACCGCTAAACCAGCTGGTCGCCCTGGTTTAGCAAAGCAGCTTGCAGTTAGCCACAGCAGCTAATCTAAGGGGACTACTTCCTGGGTTTATGTTCAGTCGGGCTTGGGGTCGAGCCTTCAACGGAAACAGAAAACAAACAGCGATGCTGAAAAAAAAAAAAAACACCTCGGTCTTCCTCTAACAAACGTCCAGTTTCTGACACTTTGAGCGCTGTGGCGAGTCATTGTCCATCTCTAAAAACCATAGTCTCTCCAAAGCATCCCATAATAACACTCTGTTCATTAGTATCCCTCCTCTTAACCTCCTACCTTCCGGATCCTCCTTCTATAGATTGTTTTTAAGACGTCACTACAAAATAAATCCCTCCATTTTCCTTCAGCATCCCTTAAAAATCTGAATGTTAATAGTGGTTGTACGGATGAAGAACGCAGAGTTTAGCTTAGTGAGGGAGGTTTTGTTTACTCTGTAAACACTCTCGGTGGAAGTTCACCGACACTCTCTATACCTGACAGACTCCCATCTCCGGCTGGCTCTCCTGCTTTGATCTCTGCGACTGATTCGTGGCTTTTCACAGTATATCGCCGCCACCTGCTGAGCGCAGGTGATGAGCATTGGGTCTCTTTCTGGTACAAATTTTGAGATTTTGGAAAAGAAAAAAAAAAAAAAAAGAAAATCCTTCATGAACCGTTGAGGAGCCCTCCCCTCCCTCCCCCTCGCAGCTGCAGCGACCTCCGACTGCTTCTGCGAACGGGCGACGTCAGGCAGTGAGAGGCAAAGAGAGCAGAGGCCCCTGAGGACCGGAGGGAGGACCGTCGCAGGGGGGTTCCTCAGGGCTGTTTTGGTCCGTCGAGCGTTCTGATCCGGAGCAGTCCAATGAATCCTGTGTGTGGCCGGGGCAACTGCAGCTCCTCCGTCATTCCTCCCCGGAGTGTCATCGAGGGTAAGCGGGGTTAGTGGGAGGGACAGCGGGTCTGTGGTTTACGGGTGGAGGGTCTGGAAAAGATCTTCATGCTGGTCCGAGCTGCGGGATGCCTCACAGATATGCATGCGCTCATACGCATTGTTTTTGTGCATGCTGACATGAAGCGCACATAGTGGTCAGACTGTCGGGGTGGGGGTGGGGGGGGTTGGGGGGTTGGTGGGGTGAGAGGCTGCAGCTACTTGGTGAGACGTCAGCGAGTGGTTCTTCAGGGACTTTTTTTTTTTTTTGTCTTTTTCATATTTTTATAACAAAAACACTGAAACATCGTGATGCAAGGTTATTAGTTCAACACTAGCAGAACAGAACCGAGCTTAAGTGGTGAAAGGCCCCTTTCCCCTCCCTGATCCGCTGGGATTGGTCGGCAGAGGTGTCCGTCAGGCGCCGCGGCACCGCTCGCTCGTTCCTGCTTCGCGCCGCTCCTCCTCGCGGAGTCCCGCCTCCCTCTCAGGCGTCTGACAGGCAGCTCTGAACGCTGTCCATCCACAGCTGTGCGTTCAGGCTGTCCTGGGCACAGAAGTTGTACACTCGTTTGGTCGTCTTGAGCTGGAGGGGCGACAGGAGAGAAGGTCACTGCAGGCGTGCGCGCAAACAATGCTGTGACATCAACACAAAACGTGGCTGAACGTGCTGCGCCTATCCTGGATTAACCTTTGGAGCTCACATCACACTTACATCAAAGAAGGCTTTCTCTTCGATGTTCTTGGGCGCTCCCATGGCAGGCGTTCCTGGAATGACGGACTCCACGTCAGCCAGCTCGATGACTCCTTTACACTCCTTGTCCTGCCTGCTCTCGTAGTATCTCAGCTGGGGACAAGGGATCAGAAACGTCTCAGTGCTTCTGCGGGCTTGAATGCTGAATTCAATTCGCTGCTCCACAGTTTCCCACAGTCTTACCTGATGCTTGGTCTTGTCCAGCACAAACCACCGCGGTTTCCAGGGTTTCAACAACGCCCCTTTCTTAAACAGGATGCCTTCAAAACTCCTAGTGGGACAAAAACGAGAGATATTTTAGGGAGCTCTCTGGCACACGCAGCAGCTCTGCTCTCACTGCCTCGGCTACAGACCTGTTCTCGCTCTCGGTGCTCTGGAACTGGCTGTAGAGCGTGCTGGTGCTGGGCCGGCCGGCGACAGGCGTGGAGGTGGCGCTGGCCTCGCAGTCCAGAGCCAGGTTGATGGAGGAGCCTACGCCGCTCTCCTGCAGGTAGACGCCCTGAGAGCGGCGCTGGTGGCTCAGGTTGGACGACATCAGCAGGGAGCTGGAGAACGACGGCTGAGGAGGCAGGAGGAAAAGGATTCGGCGAGAGTGTGAATGACTTGTTTTAAAAGGCTCGCATCATTCAGTCATTCGCCTCAAGCAACTGTCTGCAAGCTGCTTCACACACCGTGTTGAAAACAAAACAACAGAGGAAAAGTACACAGGACGCTCCTTTGATACTGCATTCTGCTTTTTCACCACAAGATGTCAGTGGAAACGCTTCATAGGTGCCTTTCGTTTAAAGCGCTCCTCAATGAGGCGTTCACGGACAGGGGTGTGGAAAACACATGCTAGTGTCATGGTGACAGTCAGGGCTGCTGACTGTAGGTCACGTACGAACGTTCATCATGTTCAACAGCCGCTCTTCAAAAAAGTCACCTCATTCCAGGATCTAAACCGGCAGTTTTTTTTTTTTTCAGTGAACACACTGAATTCACATTCCATCACACACAGGCTTCATTATTCAAACTGTTCAGAATATATTCATTGGTTTCTTTATGATGTCCCAGCATGTGTGATAAGATGTGATTTGACTTATGTGTTGTTATTGTGGTCTGAAACACAGTATGTGTACTTTACATGTGAGCAATATTTGAGAAATGTGTTCAATTGTGACCATAACTGACCGCCCGAAGCTCCACTGCAGTCAACCAGTGAGTGAAATTCCCTCCGCAGAGAGTATATTTGCTCTTCAGTACTGTTTGTATTCACACACTAATCATCTGAATAGGAATTTTTCCTGAAAGCCTGCACGTGAATACAACAAGTCAGGAGAAAGTGGAAACAGACAAATAGCAGCACAGGACACACTGAGACACTGAGTCTGTTTTTGTCCCTTTCGTCCAAATTTCCATGAAGAGACTTTGGAGAATGAGAGAAGAAAAAAGTTTGTTTACAGTCGAGGTGAAGTGAAACTGTAATAACATTTGTTTGAGTATTGCTTCACGTAAACAAACTGCAGCAGGGGGTGGTGTCAGGGTCACATTAGGAGAGCTAGAATTACCACTTTGCAGTTATACGCCTCCACCAACCAGTCAAGTTGCATTTCCATCCACGTCTGTCCAGACTCAGATGATAAATGCAGTGAAGACTGAATAAAAGTCTATCTTTTGGAGGACATGAAACCCCCCCCGTCTCACCTTGCTTTCCAGTTTGGCCTCGGTTCTCTGCGTGGTCTTGATTTTGTCCCACGTGTCCTTCCACTTCTCAGACGTCTGGCCCAGCTCGGCCTCCAGGCTCTGCAGGTCCTGCAGCAGCTTGGTGATGGCGTCGGGCACCGCCTTGCTCAGGCTGTCGTAGCACGGCCACACAATGCGCCGCTGCGACTTTGGCCCGCTCGTGTCGGGTTTCTCCGCCGTCTCCTCCGCCACGCGCTCCTGCCGGCCCCTCAGCTCCCAGTCGTAGGAGGGCCCCTCCGACAGAGTCTCCTCCATGTAGAAGTCCCACACCTTCAGGTTGGAGATGAAGGTGTACGGCCGCAGCACCTGAAACACACACGGCTCCTCCCTTTAGTCGCTCGCTTCAGAGTTTCAGCACGTCTATGATCCCTGAAGAAACTTAAACGTATGAGATACTGGCTGAGTGTGTCCCCTGCAGCGGTCTCACCTCCTCGTCTTCAGGAGAGAACATGTAGTTGTAGAAGATGGGCGTTTTCTTGTTGAGTCTGTCGATGTAATCCCACACGGACTTGCACACCTGGGGGCTTCTCCTCTCACCTTTCTCCTCATACAGCACCCCTGCACACACACACAGGGCTCGTCAGGAACACACACACACACACACGCTGTTTCCATGACTATGACTCTGGGTTTGTGAAGGAGCGTCACGGCTGCTCAGAATGTTCTTACCCAGCTCTATGCGTTCGTAGTCGGAGTCGAGCAGGAAGGTGCGGAAGCGGTTGGACACGTAGTGGTAGGCCAGGAATTTCAGGTAGTACTGACTGAACTCAAACTCCATGGGGAACTGCAGGTGGATCTGAGGGTGGAGGGACGGAGACACACAGGTCAGAGCTACAGTTTGAAGGGAGCAGAAAGGTGGTGCTGACAGCCGCATGGTTCCTTCTATATACAGACATGGGCAGATGGCCTGGGTGCGCAAACTATAAGAGGCAATTTCCTGTGAGTTTGATGGAACCTTTGGTCTAAAAACACACTGGGGGCTGCTCATTTATATTCAGGCATTCTGGTGGCAGTCAAACGGGTCATTTCAGCCTCTTACTTCACCTCTAAGTGACATGAATGAACCCTCAGTCGGTCGGTTCATCTCTGAAGGGACCGTAGAGTTTTTCAAGCGTCACAGATCCTGTCTGTGGGGCCAGAGCCGTGGGGCCCCTGGAGCTAAATTAAACCACACTTCCTGCATGTGATAAGAGGGCAGAGCCCACGTCACTGATCAGCAAAACAGGAAATACAGTGCAACTCACAGGTAAACACACAGATAAACATGTAGAGAGAGGACAGAGAGCAGAGGCCTGCCGACCGTCAGTGAAGCCTTCTATCATTACACACTGCTTCTAGTCTCAGATCTTACTAATACTGCGTTGGCGTGCAGTTAGTTGCTCACTTTGCAATTATCTTGTCAAGTCCAAATTCCTTGTGCGTGGACAGATGAACTGAAGTCAGTCTAACTTCTTTGAAAAGTGCATATTTAAACAAACCTACTGTCATTATGTCTGAATCTGACCTTCAGATGCTCAAAAACGTATCATTTGCGTCGCTGCGATGAAAGCACTCAAGCTGTTTATGTTCTAGATTTTTTGGTGAAGCATCTTTTCAGCATTGTCCTTCTGCTGACCTCTGACCTCCACATTAAAACAGCAGCACTGCAGACCCACCTGGTGCACGCAGTCAAGGAACTGCAGGAAGACGGGGGTGAAGCCGCTGCTCTGGCTGCCCAGGGTCTGCGCTCCACGGTGGCTGAATCTGTGGCCGAATGACAGCCACTCCTTCTCCACCAGCAGCCGGAAGCCGTCAAAGGTTCTGTAGTATGGATCAGACAGCAGCTGCACCAGGGACACCACCTGCACACACACAGAGCGCGTCAACGCTAATCCTCAGACAGCAGCTTTCACCTGTGACTTTTCTGGGTGTCAGTCAAACCTGCGTGGTGACGTCCCAGCCGTCCTCCAGGCTGACCATGACCGACGAGCCCGTATCCAGAAGCTCCACCACCAGGACAGACACCTGAAGCACCCTGTGTAGCTGTACACACACACACATATGCAGGGTGAGTCAAAACAACAGCCAGGTTGACAGAGCGAGCTGGGACAGTTAACGTACGACTGAGGGCACCAACCAGCGCCATCCACTCGGACTCCTCCAGGCAGCGCTGGAAGCTCATGTTGGGTTCAGTGGTGGGGGAGCTCGGCACGCAGGCCTTCATCAGCTTCTTGAAGCTGTTCTTCACCTGCCGCACGTCACACACCTCGATGGGAACCACCTCCCACTGCTGGAATGAGTCCTGCTTCCCTCCCTGAACACAACACCATTGTTTACTTTATTTGTATTTTTCTAGCACCTTAATCACAGTGAACACTCTAACCATCATAGCTATGAGAGTGTCCCCGGTTACCTTCAGCTGGGCCTTGTCTCCGATGATGTAGAGGTAGGCCTTCTGCTGGCGGAGGAACAGCGCCTCGCTCGGCCCTCCGTTGGGCTGTGGAGACTCTTTCCCTGCCAGACGCGTCCCCACGTCTGGGTTGTAGGCACTTAGACGCCCGCTGCCCCGGATACTGCCCCATTTACCTGCCATAAACACACACACAGGCGAAGTAGAGTCTTCACAGGAGTCATGAGAAGAAAACTGAATTATCAACCATCAAGTGGAATCCTTTTCCATGTTAAACAGCCATTAAAGGATGGTTCTTTTTTATCGCCAGCTGAGCTGTAATAAACCAGAGCGATCCTTTAAAGCACACTGATGTGTTCAATGTCCACAGTTACTAACAGCCATGCTGCTAAACAAGGCAGAAACCACTGAAAACTACTCAGTCCTGTTGGCTACATCTGGCGCAGTGCTACATTATGAGGAAACAGATTTGACTCTGATTGCTGCTGACATTCAACAGAGAGAAGAAGAATTAAACAAAGAGGACGTCAGACGGCAGAGCTGCAGCAGCAGCATGCACACACAGCCGCTCTCTGATGAACACAAGCGACAACAACACAACATTAGTCCGCAGAGACAGCACACTATCAGGAACCACGGCAAACACACTGACGCTACTGGGAAAGAGGTCTGATTGGTTAGACAGGGGTGGAGGGGGGCGGGGCCTACTGTACCTCTAGGAGGGTTCCTGGCCTTGCCAGACACTTTGGGCTGAGAGAGGGAGATGACTTTGGCCCTTTGACCCAGAGCTGAGGTCAAACGACAGAGACGGCCCGTTAAACAACACCACACAGCGGAGGATGGTTTCACACGCTCTCTCTCACACACACACACACACACACACACACACACACACACACACACACACACACACTAAACATGAGCTCATTCATCATCCTCCTGGTCCAGTCCCAGTTTCAGTAACAGATTTAAGACTTGAAACACAATTCAAACGTTTTGTTTTGAAACCAGGACTGTGAGAGAAACTAAAGCTAACACAGAAACTACAGGAGCAACGTGGACACACAAACACACACACACACACAGATGTGTCTCACCTCCTCTGCTGAAGGTTCCAGGAGCATCCTCCTTGGTGCCCATCACCTGTTTCATCAGAGCACCGATCTTGGGCTGCCGCAGCTTATCTGAGGAGTCTGTGGACACAGCAAAGCATCAGTGAGCGATGAGGCTCCGCAGGCAGCAGCATGCTGTGTCAGGGTGTGTGTGTGTGTGTGTGCGTTCACCCACCAGAGGTGCTCATATGTGTCGAGGTGAAGCCGCTGAGTGTGTTCCTGCCGCTGTTCTCACTGTAAGAGGGCATGGAGCTGATGATGGCCTGCAGGTACTTCTCCTGCTCCAGACTGGTGGAATCGGCCTGCGAGGGCACTGCACAGAAAGCATTCCCCAGTATAAACATTCAGTGCTATATAAATTACCAACAGCCTGCCTGAAATAGATTTTCGGTTTTTACCTGCAGCAGGGGCGTTCGGGGACTTGAAGAAGCCCACCACCCCCTTTGCGTGGAGGCCTGCAGACCGCAGCAGGACGGCCTTCGTTCGTGAATTCCTCCAGCAAACTACAGGGAAGCGATTCTGCCGGTAGCAGCGGCAGATCCTCTGGATGGTCGTGTCTGGAATGCTCTGAGGCACAATCAGCAGGCCGGGGTAGCTGTGACACACACACACACACACACACACACACACACACACACACACACACACACACACACACACACACAGTATTTATACAGACTTCCACCTCTCACCCCTCATCTGTGTGCGCTGTATTCAAGCGGTCTCTCACCTCCTGCAGACGGTGTACATGCGGTTGACAGTTGAAATCCTGAAAGGCTCGTTCTTAGAGCGCGTCAGGCTGTTGCTGAGCGTGCCCAGACCCAGGCGCTGGTAGTCGCGGCAACAGGCGCGCTCCACCACGTTGCTCATGGTCTGTCTGTCGGACGACCGGATGGTGGAGGAGAGGGTGAGGGAGCTCTGGTCCACTTCCTCTGAAACTGTGGAGGCACAAGGTCAGACTCAAGGTTTCCATCATGGCTGTCACATTTATGCATAAACAGTTCAGCCATGTCTGGTGTTTAATGTGAATCTTCTGAAAACTCCATCTGAAACCTTTCAGGAAGCTGATGTTAAAGGTCCATTGGCTGAACAGGATGAACACTGGAGGAAGTTGAAGTGTCAGTTGATTAAATGGAGGTGCTGAAAGAAGTTCAGTGTTGCAGTGTACCCATTAAAAGAAGCTGAGATGTCAATTGTGTCATCACTGAACGTTAATGAATAAGAAATGAAGGCACTGAAAGTGTCAGCTGAAGAGTACGAGATGAAAGCAGTTGGGACGTCAGTGGACGTGTAAGTGGTAAAACTAGTTAAAGTTTCATATGAAGTGGAAGCCCCACTGACAGTGAAGGCGTGTGTACTGTAAGCTGCTGAAATGTTACTGGTTGTGTAAGCACTGTTAAAATGTCAAATGACAGAGTGAATCCACAGATCGCCTGAGTGTGATGACGTCTTTCACTCTTGGTTTGAACATTTCGCACCTCACAGTAACAATGTGAGAAGGCCTGATAAGGGCATAAAGGTGTGATTACCTGAGATTTCATCCTCATCCAGCTCTGACTGGAAGCTGCTCCTGTTCTCCCAGGTGGGGGGAGAGTACTTCTTTCTGGTCACATACTGCCGGCCGATGGTCCTCTTCGCACTCTTCACCAGGTTTTTGGAAAGTGTCCTGACAAAGACAAGGAGGGAGAAAGAAATGTTAAAGCTCATTGTTAAAATGCATCACTACGCTGATTCTACAGCTCATGAAGTCACTTGGTATGCACTTCCTGTTAGCACACAAATATGCATGTAGATTTGAAACTGCGCCCGGCTGCAGCTGACAAAGAGCTGATGTGACTCCATGTTTGACTAGTGCATAATCGCAAGCCGTGAATTCAATGGAGTGTCGCTTGTTTAGCATGCCACACAGTCAGAGTGTGACTTAAAATGTCTGAATGGAGGTTTTTAGTGCACACACACACAGAGACAGTGCAGCGCACACACATACGGTGCAGAGATGGAAACAACAGGGCCAATAAAACGGCTGCCACATTTTCCACTGATGAATTATTCAAAGGCTTCTCTCATGCTCCTTTCATTCTCCAGAAAAGAAAGAGTGGAGAACTCTGTGAGTGTGTGCGTGTGTGTGTGTGTGTGTGTGTGTGTGGGCAGGGGGTTGGGAGGGGACTGAATAATGAGGAGACAGATTCACATTGTGGCTTGACTGGAGCATTTACCAATACATTCATCAAGAAACGAACATGTGAGGCCTCTTCCTCCCGAGGTCGCTTTGACTGAAATGATCATTAAAAGTCGAAAGGGAAGATTACAGCAGTACTTTCTCAGTGCATCATATTCATGAACTCTCGCGTGTTGTTGTTGTGAAACTTTCCACTCACTCTCCGCAGACCCAAGGGCATGTTTTCACACTCCCACTCAAGGCTTAGCGCGCTGTGCCGTGACACTGGCGACTGCGCTGTACAAGCATGCACACGGGTCACATGACGTGCTTCGGATGCAGGAAAACCTTCCTTTTTGCACACACGTTGTTTAGGGTCACAGAGCCAAAGCACAGGGGAGCCAGGCTTGTTTACGGACTGACATGTACTTTAGTAGCTTGTGTTTGTGCAGGTTTGCAGAAACAACTGCTAAGAATAGTGCTGTAGGATCTTTTGGGAATTTTTTTTTCCTTTTAAAGAATCTCAATCTTATGTGTGCTGTGTAATGCAGTCAGATTAGTTGACCATTCGCCAAATTGCACTTGTGTGATCTGCCAGCAGGGCATTATCTGTCATCTTTTCAGAGTTGTGCTCCTTTCCCCAAACGACTAAAAACATGTTGTGAGGCTTGGCATGTACTCAGCCTTGAAATTGGTCTCCCTGGTTTATATTTCTTCTTCCCTGTTCACACGGCACGGCTGTTTTCTTTCAATCAGCCACAAGGGAGCGCCTTTCTACTGCTCAAAGTGAGGAGAAACTTCCTGACCTTTGAACCTCTCGGGTCAGCGTCAGCTCAGCTTGGGGCAAGGGTAATGTTGCTCGCATTACGCAACCGGCAGAAGTGAATGAGACCGGGAACAGTTGTATTTTCATGTCATTTATGTTCTCGTAATGTACCTGGTTTATTTGCCCTCATGATTTGCACCAGAGTTCACACAGCAAAAGAGCATTTAAACACGTTACTGATCAAATCTGGCACCACCTCCTTTTAAAACAATTGCCAATATACTTGTAATGGAAACAAGCCCTTAGCTTTACCATCCAGGTTACACAACAGACCTTAACTGCTTATGACCTTAAGCCTGGTGAAATATGGGGTGAAAATTCTTGAGCTTGAGGTGTAACTGAATAACTTAAAATGGGGCTGAGGCAGCTGTAAATTCAGCTGTTACAGATGGGAATCTGTCTGTGTCACCTGGAGAGCAGCTACGCTCTAATGAACGCTCTGTGCTTGACCCACAGTATGTGACGGGGTCTAAGGTTATGGTGATTTAACAGTTTCTTAACACACATCGGGCTTGTGTTGCTGATGGATGGTTCCTTGGAGCAAAGCTGCAAGTAGTTATAGTTTCTCTTGCATAAACATCATTTTGAGCACTGACGAATTCATCCTTACTTGAGCGACTGGTTCTTGTCCTTGGTCTTGTGCTCCACCACCAACTTCCCGCACTGACCCACAGTGAAGGCAAAGGTGCCCTGGACGTGCTGAGGATAGCGCAGCTTGTGCATGTGCTTCCTGAAAACCTCTGCCAGGTCTGACGCAACCTCCTCGTCGAACGCGATCTTCATCAGCTACAGGCAGACGGAGAAACAGTGAAATCAGAGATGAAGACCGGCAAGCAGAGAAAAGAGTAAGAGGAAGTGGGCGTTTGTGATAAGAGTTGAGAATGTAAGGTTACCTGGAAGGTGGAGGACCGCAGCTGTAGCCCCTCCTGGACATACTGATCCATGGGTAAAGTGACAGAGATTCTCTTCTCCTTGGTCAGAGAGGCGATGGGGAACGAGCGAGTCACCACCTGCTCACCCACTGCATGAGGAACACACACAGACAAAGAGCAGGGTTTAGAGGACCCACAGACATGGAAACAGGGAGAAGCTCGAGCTTTTCAAAGCTGTGTGTGTGAGCTCTCACCCAGAGGGTCAGTGGGTGTGCCCTTGAAGATGAGCCGGTAGGTGGTGAGGAAGATGGCGCCCTCAGCAGGGAGCAGAGGCGGACCTCCCATTACCCCCGTAGCCTCCTCGCGCCCGTCGGGGATGAGGTGGACCCGCATGGCGTCCATCACCAGCTCCTCACCGGGTAATAGTGTTGGCCTCAGAAGTTTAGGCTGCACAGAGAGAGAGAGAGAGAGAGAGAGAGAGAGAGAGAGAGAGAGAGAGAGAGAGAGAGACACAGAGAGAGAGAGAGAGAGAAAGAGAGAGAGAGAGAGAGAGAGAGAGAGGAGGACACGACAGTGATTAATGATGCAGCTCTGTGAAACAGGATGAGTCGAGATGTGAAAATGGAGGATCCTGACTGCAGCGTTAATGTAACACGTCACTACTTTCCCTGACAGAATTGGAGAGTTTCTGCACTTTCAAGACTTGATACTGTAAAAAATTAGCAGTGAAAGTTGTAAAATCCTTCCTGTGCAGCTGCCAATTAGTAAAACTCCAGAAGATTTAAGGAGCGATCCACAGATTTGTCCATAACTCTCGCTCTTTGCTCATCTTTAAGCTGCGTAAAGCGCCTCATATTCCAGTGAGAACCACGTGCAGACTTTGGGTCCAGCAGGACAATAAGGCCGCACAATGACACATGAAAATAAGTGTATATATAAATATTACAAGACCAAACAAACACTCCACTCATCAGTCTCATGCTTCCATATCCATGCGGTTAGGTTACTGGCTGGATGACCTGCACTGTTTGGGATGTTTAGACAGGCTAATGTTGAAATGAACGGATTACTGTTGCACAACACGCACGTCAGTTGATCTGGAGTGGTGGGATCTTGGCAGAGATAATGTTACCAAGAAAAAGATAAATACATGAAAATAAATGTAGAATAATATTCATTTGGTTGTGTTTATGCGATGGAAGTTCATTTCATATTTCTTAAACAATACAAGGACATGTTTTGAGCAGTCCCTGAGGATCAAAGCTTGGGTACAGGATTCTTAGGCCTCTGTGAACTGCCGAGCTTTTCCGAATACCAACAGTAAGAAAAATGACACTGGCTTTGTCCTCTGGCCCCTTACATCACTTCCTGTCCCCCGTAAGGCCTGCAGAGCTTCCTAAGCAACTCCGCCTCTGATAGGAAAAGAATGACAACTTTGCAAACCTGTTTTATAAACTGTTGCACAACACCTAATGCCACACATATCCGCACTCCAGCTGCAGCCACATGGCGGGAAAAGGGCAGAGTTTCCTCTGTTGACCTTTAAACACCGAGACTCCAATAGCTGTAAACTGCACACAATTGTTTTTGTGTTATCCACTAGGATGTGAATTTGCATGCTATGAAAGAAAACGCTGACGAGACAATGTGAGAGCAGAGGCAGGGAGACGATGGAGAAAGACATTACGGGGGCGCTGAGCAGTTACGCGTTTAGTGAAATGACAAAACATGTCAAGTCAAGCTCAGCGTAGCCACCGTCCCTCTCTCAACACACTGCACGCAGGACGAACAGCACCCTTCAGACTGAAGGCACTCAGCTCTGCAGGGCCTCGGAGAGCTGCAGCAGCCAGGCTGAGCTCCACCGGACCAAGAGACCAAAACGGCACGACAACGGAGAACAGTCACCCAGCATGCACTGCTCAGGCGTGCTGTGAGTCACACAGTTCTGTCTCTGACGGACAGACGTACCTGGCGTGACACTGTGAGCCTGAGCTGTGGGGATTGGTGGAGAGGGGAGTGGGCGGGGCTGGCTGGGGTTCTGCAAGGCCTTTGTCCAGTGGGACGTAAAAATAGGAATTGGTTACCTTTTGGATCGGAGGCAGTCTCTTGCTCTCCCTGTGGACTGCATCTAACGTCTCGATGTGCATCTGAACGATATCTGTAAAGAAAGGGACAGATGAATGAAGTAGGAGGACAGAGGAGACAGATTTTGTCATGAAGTTTGGTGTGATGCTCTCTGTCATGGCACATCTCGGTGCCTCCGTACCTGGTATCATGGTGTGGAGAGCCTTCAGGTGCTCGTTGGTCACGCCGCTCTCATTGCACACTTTGTCTACGAAGCGGTTAATAAAGCGCACCACAGAGTTGGCCACGTCTGAGCTCTCGGCGTCTTCGAAGCCGCTCTCTGTGTCGTAGCTTTCCGCCATGCTGCCTGCAATACTGCAAGACAAGACAAGAAAAGTGCTAGAGTACAAAACAAAGCAGCGTCTGAGCTAAGCGTTTGTTGATGAGGTGTAAATGTTTGATTACACACTCCTGTCACCCTCCCTACAAGCGGCACATCACATCTGATCCCGTTCATACCTGTTTGTGACGTAGCTGTTGCTGACACTCTCCACGTCTCCGAGGCCGGAGCTCCTCAGCAGGCGGTTCTTGCTGGTGTCGAGCGGCAGCAGCAGGTAGCTCATCCTGTTGGCGTAGTGGATGGCCTGGCTGAACACCGTGCTCTCCTCCTTCTGCACGCGCTCCGCCTGCATTTCCTTGCTGAGCGTCGGCCACAGCCGGTTCTGCTCTGACGCCAGCTCCAAGGCGCTAATTTGCCTCCCACTGCCTGACCCGTCCTGCTGCTCCTGAGAACAAATCAAAGGCTGCTTATTAATGATTAATCATCTCAAGATAAAAATGACATTCTGCACAGCAGGTTGGGAGACTGACTCATTAGTCTGTCGGCTGTGGTGGCAGACTTTCTTCCAAAAATTCACCAAAAACTTTGAACAATGTGCAAGACGATCATCATCTTTGTTCGCTCTGGTAACATATCAGTGCAATGCAGGTGCTCACAGAGTGGTTCTGCTGCTCTCCCTCGGTCTCCAGGTACAGAGCTCTGATGTGGTTCTGGACGTCGCTGTAGAACATGGCCTCCCAGAACTGCATGGTGGTCCACACCATGTGCTCCTGTACGCAGCTGTAGGCAAACTGTGTGATGCCTGCACCCAGTTTCTGTCATACAAACAAGTAGACACTCTTATGAGGGAAAGAGACACTGTAAATGTTCATTCAGAGTGTTTAGAGAAAGACAATGCATCTGAAAAGCTGTAGTTAAGGCTGAATTTGTGCAGAGTGGAAGGACTTTGCTGATGCTGGCTTACTCTGCAGAAGGCCGTGACCAGCGGAAGGAGGGCGGCGGCGATACCGTGTTCATCGATATGCGAGCAGTCCTGGACAAAAACAGGTGCAATGAATGATGTGACGACCAGACCATAAAACAGAAGTGCACTCAAAATATATCATCTGAGGCTAATCATTGGGTGACTGTGTGTGATCTCCTCTTTATACTGAGCATCTTTAAACAGCACATATCTGTATATCTGTAACAAGCTTCCACATGTTTGGGATGGCAGGTATGGGAAATGTTGGTTGGTTCACCACTTTGGGCCAGAAGGAAATGTCTCTGAAAGTATCTTTGACATTTCCTCTGGTGCCACCATCAGTTCAAGAACACCAGCATGTTAGCATACTGGCCTTTAGTACAACTACTGCAAGCATGACTGTAGACTGTTAAGTCTTGTTTTATTATCGAAAGGTAGAAAATGATCAGAATTGATTCTAGTGGTATTCTAGCATTGCAGACTCACCTGTAGGGTGCAGTTCATCATTCGGACAATGTAGTCAAACTGCTGGTCATCCAGCACAGCTCGGTTTTGGAGGACGTGCTGATTAAGCTCCTGGGTCAAGCAAACCCGGGCTGCCCGGCCCTTCAATGCCCGCAGTACAGCAGGCATTAACTGGACAGAGGAGACGAAAACAGCTGAGTCACAAACACGGTCGCTTCACAAAAATAAAACTCGGACAAAGGAAACTCTCCTGAACTGTGCAGTCAGTCTGCTCATGCAGAGATGTGTCGCTCTTACCTTCTTGGCCTCCAGCATCTTGTTCTCGAAGATGTATGTGATGCAGTTCCTGACCACCTCCAGCCTGCGGGCGCTGTTAGCCATCACGTTGCCGTTCCTGTCCACGATGTCTCCTGTGGAGACGGGGAGAAGTGATCAGACACTCATTCATCACCGCAGCACAGAACCTAACCCCATTAAACACACGCTGTGAGGCAGGCTGTTGGAGTGAAAAGGTCACACAGGAAGTTTGAGGTGCAAGTTCAACTTACGGTGGTACGTTTTTACAAATGCAACTATCAACACCTGCCGCCTCACAACAAAGTCTTGTGTTTACCACTTTTGTTTCTGGGTGTCTTTTGAAACATCATGACTGCACATTTTCTACTTTACAACCGCACACTTTTTTTCAGTCTCCTAATTTTCACAAGCGAGAATGAAGCAAGAATTCACCACTTTATGAACACATGATTGTATGAAGGATATCACGACAGAACGGCAGCTCACCCAGTGGGGGTCCAGATGGCACCATGCCCTTCACCTCTGCTTTGACAACAGGAGGTGCAGTCTTGAGCTTGGCGGCGGCGTGGTCGATGAAGAGCTGCACTGCGACGTCGTCCAGCCCAGGGAAGGGCGTCTGATTCTGTGCAGTGTTCTGTCTGTTTTCTGATGGCCGCTGGACTTTGTGCATCGCCACAGAGGGGTAAGGATTCTCCTAGAGGGAGGGGGAGACAGAGAGAGAGAGTGAAGAGGGGACAAAGAGGGGAGTTGATGAGATAAGAACAACAAAAGCAACTGAATGAGAACAGAGCCATAAGAGAGAGATAAGTTTGGTGAGAGAAAGGAAGAGAAGAAGAAAAATGGAAAGACAATGAAGGGCAAGAGAGTCCCACAAGTGGAAACTCAAGAGAAAGAAAGAGTATGTAACAGGACTGACTGGAAACCAGCAGAATGAGGGCTGAGTAATAAGTATTCCATGTAAGTTTCATTAGAGAACACACATTTTTGAAGAGCTGCTCCGCCAGCTCCTTCACATGGTTCATGACTTTGTGTGGACAGGCCTCCTCTTGTCGTATCCGCTCCACATGATTGGCTACCAGCTGTGGAAACAGGACAAAGATTGGAAGATTGCCTCAAATTTCAGCATCGATCTCTGAGCCATGGACTTCCAATTACATCACAGCTGTAGTGTGGCTTGACTGGAACTTTGACACCGACAGAACAGGACTGGTTGCATTGTGGGATCTTAGCAGTTCCACTGTGTGGATTTGAGGGCTTTACATCGAGCAGAAACCGTAACGATAGCGGACCATATAGTAAACAGGGACTCACGTCATCAAACAGGTCAGTGGCCCTGTAAGGAGGCCCCCTCTCTGACACGAAGCCTGCAAACGCCATGCCATCCAACACCTTCATGAGGAAGTCGTCCTCTGTCAGCGCCCTCTGACACAGGAAGGCAGCCTGTGGAAACACACGTTACACTCATCTGATGCGCTTCTCACTCAGGAAACTCAGGCGCACATGCTGACGGCCTCCCTCTTTCTCTTTAGAACATGCAGATGATTGGTCAGAGTTGCTGTCACATGCAGTGTTGCTCACAGACCTTGTGGAAACGAATCACCGGTTCTGGGTGAATGCGGATGATGTGTAAACACCAGCGGTAGCCCTGGAAGAGCCGTGCGAACAGCCACAGGAAAACTGCCCGGATCTCCTTATCCTGAAACACACACACACACACAGCAGTCAAGCTCAAGCCGACACAGACACACACACACAAAAAACTGAAGGAACAATGGAATGAGGAACTGAAAGAATGCTGGATCTATGGATTTAATCCAGTTAGATTTTTGGCCTTTGAACATATGTTTCATGCAAAAAGAATAAAATATAAAACAAACCACTGTAGTTAACATTAGGCCAATCAGAGCAGTAGGAGTGCACAGACTTTAGATTAAATTTGGCCACATTAGACAGCATTTTTGGTTGAGAGTATGAGCAATTTGGCTGTATCAATAGCTTACTCTGGCAACATCATAGACTGCGGTGATTCATTATGTTGTCTGCTGAAAAGCCTCTTGAAGTTCATGCTGTGCCCAGAATGCATCACTGTGCTGACTTTACTGGCTACATTTAGGAAAAGTGCTGCACAAAAACGGTTGGAGCTAATAAAAATAACTTTTTCATTTGGTTAATTTCTCGCAACAAAAAAAGTCAAGTGAAAACCTCGATATAAATCTGAGGCTTCTCAGAAGTGTTTTTCTTACCTGGATTTTGAGTGCGGAGGGTTGTGTGGAGGTCGGGGGGAAGGCATGATCAGCGACTTCCAGCTCTGGATCCAAAACCTACAACAAGTATGAACCATTAATCACTCTCTGACTAGGTAACTCAGTCAAGACCTGAGACAAATCTACTGACAGTGTAAAGGACAAAATTTATGGTAAATGCAAGGATTTGATGTTTTTCTTTATCATAAATTACTGTTAACTGAATGATTTACTGTGATTTTTGTGCAGCTTTAAGGAAAATCACTCAGACTGTGTGTGGAGACACACTGTTGCAGCGGCAACACATCCAGAGCCCAATCAACCAATCCCATCTACAGATACTGTCTTGGAAACAGCCTTTGGTCTCAGGCCATTCTATGAAAATTAATTCAGCCGACTGTAAGCAGAGCACAGCAGCTAAGCCGTGGTTCATGTTGCTGGCCAACAATCTACAGCATCATCGTGGCCACAACCTTCACCCAAAGCAGATTCTATCTCTCCCTGAGAACAGTTTCAGTTAATTCAACACGTAGAAGACCCTCGACATAAACCCGTGATCAGACGTCCAGCTTTGCAGTCCTCTCTTCTTGTGTTCTGTTTCAATGAGGGAGGTCAGTCTCATGCCTGTGAGTCGATCGGACCGGCTGATACACCTTCATCGGTCCTTCGACCAGGCAAACCCACCACAAACTGAGAGTGTGTGTGTGGCGTACGTACACACAGCTCTGCTTGCTGAGCACTCAGGCCCATAGCCCAGTGAACTTCTCTTTGACTCGTTTCCAGCTCTCATTCCATCAATGCAGAGCAAGGACAACAACACACAAGAGTCTCCAGGTTATAAGCCATAAAGCACACAGGTCAACCAGTAACAGGAACACAAACACAAAAACATGTGGGATCATCCCAAGATTTCCTAATAAAATCGCTTCAACTTTTATTAGCTCAGTTTATTCAGAGCTTTGTCATCTCAGGCATTTAACAGATGCCCCGGTCAGTGGGTCCAGCGTCCTGCCCGAGGACACTTTGACACACAGCTGCTGGCAGGCACAACACAGTTACTGTTAGGATAGTAAACATTTTCTATAATGGGACTGTTGGTTAAGAGATCAGTTACCAGTGAAATGAGGAGGATATTATTAGAATAGGACAACACAGAACAATGAACACCGTAATCACAGGTTTCAATCTGATCCAATTACAAGTTTAAAACAACAATATTCTTTAAGGATCCATGGGACAAAATTACATCAAAGCTATCTTGGGTCTCATTTCCTGTCACTAAGTCACTTTGACACACACTTTTAATTAGCCTGTGTTCTCCCAAGAAACAAAGGACATCAGCACAGATAAAAAAGTAAAGATAAGAAAACAATTAAAAGGATATAATTAAGATAAAAGAAGCACATCGCAAGGTTGTGCAGTAAGTATCGTGGCTTGATCATGTGTCTGTGTGTCAGAGTGAGAGACTGCAGGGGAGCAGACACAGGGAGAGTAAAGCAGACGGCTGCAGTCTGGCCAGAACATAAATTACTGATCCAACACAACCACAGGTGAGACAGTGGATGCAGTAAGGTGAAGTGCGACAAAGCTGCTAGTTCAGTCTGAGGAGGAGAAAGAGTTCATACTGCTGGTTTCAAGTTTAATGCAGCTTTTCTACCTGACGTCTGCAGACAGAAGACGGCATCTTCAGCTTCTATTTTGATGAGCAACAAAAACAAGACTATGCATGTCTTATATTACAAATGTTTCAAACACAGTGTGGGAAGAGCATGTTTGATTCCCAAAACTTAGGCTCCTCACAGCATCCAAATACACACTCGGCATGTCCGAGTAGAGACAGAGCAGCTCCAGCCTCTCACAAATAAACACACCCTACCCTCCGCCTCAGTGTCGTCACATCTCCAGCAACTCCAGCGGCCAGCAGAGGGAAAGCCATCCTCTTGTTTGTGGCCAGATTATCAGTCAGTTTATAGACACAATAATAAAATAAAGTCAACCATCATGCTTTGCACGTGAGTGCAATCACAACATCAAACAAACCACACTATTGAGGAAGGGATGTCTTGGCATCAAAACACACCAGAAGGATTTCCCACAACTGACTCAAGAGGCTACAAGTAATCAAATTCACAGACAGCTGGACTGACAATGTTTGTCTGAAAGTCATTAAATCCCATTTTAAGTGGATGGCTGTTGTATCTGTTGACAAGCCCGATGAAGAGTAACAGTGGTGGAAAAAGTATTCAGATCCTCCACTTAAGGAAATGTACAAGATAGAGGAATGCAACACACCATCGAGGAGGTGGGTGAGAGGAGGATGTTAGCCAGGCTGAGATCAATCATTGACAACCCATCCCACCCCCCTGCATGAGACGGCGGGGGACTTAAGCAGCTCCTCCAGTAACAGACTGCTGCATCCACTGTGTCAGAATGAATGCTACTGCAGGTCCTTCATCCCAACAGCTGTCAGAGTGTTCAAGTCCAACATCATTCAACATAATTAAATACTTTTTTCTGAAAAAAAAGAAAAAGAAAAAAATAGTACTAATGCTTTAGACTATGGGGTTGCCCCACCTTTTGTACAGTGTATGTACAAAGACACGTTTGCAACAGAGAATATATTTAACAAGTTTTGAAATTGTGTTGGGTTCGATTGGACGCCATGAGACACTGCTTCACAGGGGCACCTCTGATCTGAAGGCAAGTGCTACCGTTAAGAAGTCAGCTAATACTGCTTGATGCTGTTTCACATCACAACATCACAAAGCCACTGTTTGCTCTATTGTGTTATCTATGTGCAGCTTATCTTCTGCAATATTGTATATTTTTTACTGTGCAATATATTTTTAGCGTGCGACAGCACAAAGATACTGTTTTTTTGCTATTCATATTTTACGTGTGCAGTTCAAAATCCACTATGAAATTATGTCACTTCTTCACAAGGCAATAATTTTTATGCTCTTTTGTATATAATGCACGTAGCCTCTATTGCAGATTTATTTCATAGTATCTTTTTTATTGTCTCTTTGTCCCTTTTTTTCTACCTCTCCTTTTTATTCTTGTTGTTGTAAGAAGTGAATTTCCCTTATGTGGGATCAATAAAGTCTTATCTTATCTTGATGTGTACACAGCATTTTACTGTTGTCACTCCTCAAACTGGATTTACTTTTGGCGACTTTACGAACAGGTAGCTAGTTCAGTTTATCTAGTTTTCTCCAATCTTATCAGAGATTCTAACAATAAACATCCGAAACATGATGAGGGGCCCCAGTGTGGAGAAATTACGTGACATGAATGACATTTATGAGCACTGTATAATTCTGTAAAAAAAAAAAAAAAAAAATGGGTGGAGAGCACCACCAATATGCCTTTCACATACACCTTTTACGGTGTTCAATCATTATTCCCTTTGATGTTTCACATGTGACTGCAATCATAATATCTGGTAAATCGATCATAAGCTGAGTGCAATTTCCTGCAACAGTTTCACTGAGTAACAACAAATCCCAGCAGTAAGCGGGAAGAAATTCCCGTATTGTGTTATCAGTAAGAGAATAAGGAAGCTGGAAATGTATTTACACAAATGAAGGTATAAAAATAATTTCTCAGAAGGAGCTGGCACTGGACCAGTGGAAGGAGCTGAAGCTGCAGGATGTGGGAAAGTGCTTGATAAGAACATCCAAAAGATGCCCTGAACTTCTGTCATGATGTCTTTAAATGCATCATTCTGAGCTCAAATTTAAAGGCACACTCTGCAGGAAGTGTGGGTTACTGTTGGTGAACAAGCACTTTTTGGGACTCTGTCCACCATTTTTGCAGTTTTCCTCACAACAGTTATTGGTTGGGGGCTACACACCCACTGTCCAAAGGCTGCAGTATGAGTCTATCAGTCTTTTTTTAAAGAAAATCCTGCATCCTATCAAATCCACCTAATTCTACCAAAACCAAAATGAAACCTGAAAAAAGTCTTCCAAAGAAATATGAGGAAAAGAAACTCTGAGCAGCTTACTGGCATCCCCATCCATAAACCACGGGTGGGGAAATTTATTGCTTAATATGAACCACCCACTGGATGTTAATGCGATTTCCCAGTACTCGTGTGTGTGTTAAGGGTGTGTTTGGAAGTTTACCATGGACAGCGCAGTCTGAGTCTGCTGGAGGAGCGGTTCAGGCAGCAGGGAGATGTGGACGCACTCTGGGATGGTCACCGTGCCGCCGTCCAGGTCGGCGATGATCACGTCCAACTGAAAACGCACACACACATAAACACACTTTTCATGTCTGCTTTTGCTTTTGATAAATGTACAGTGGCTGGACAGATGAGCTGATTACAGCGAATGAAAGACAAACGCAGAGACGGACAGAGTCGTCTCCATCAACGGCTGCTCATTAGCTACCGAACAACAAAACACACATTCACATCTCGCTGCAGACCGCAGGAGAGGCTGCCCAAACACTGACCTCTGACCCCTGACCCTGTCGCATTGATAGTGTGACTACTGTATAAAACACAGTGCCCTGTTGTGGTGTGAGACAATGGCTCCATCAGGGCGGCACAGGCGCATGCAGCGGCGTACAGTCAGACAGGAGCGTTCATTACACTCTCATCAGGCTTTAATAAGACAGCAGCCAATTATTTTCTTTGATCATAACATCTAGACAGTAATTATTATAATGTATATTGGTGAAATGTATCTTGGCAAGGTTTGTAAAGAGCACTGTAAATGACCAGCTAGCAGCAGGAGCAGTTTATTAAAAGACAGGTGACCCACTGCTTATAGGGTCAGTGAGGAGTTCCATGACACATTCTTATAATAATGTATGAGTAGCTGAGGGTATATGTCAGCATACAACAGGGCTCCTCATAGAGAAGCATGGCCTCCTCCTCTCGTCCTTTCGGGAGCACATTTATTAAACTAAGGAACAACACATCCAGCTTTTAACACGACGGCTGCTTTTATAATATCACATTTCTGTCCCACAGCTGGGAACTGGTCGCAGGTGTTTCAGCTTGTGTATCCACACAGTGCACGCTGGGCTGCTTAATGATACTGGTTTGTTTGTTTATTGTTGATGGAGTGGGTCGTGTGTAGTTGGCATTTTGTCCTCCAGCTGGCTGAGCTGTGCCAACACTTTCTGCTGCTTTCAGACTGCATCTCTGGTTGCTTTCTGTTCAAAAGCTTTTTTTATGTCCTCTTTCAGAAAGGCAGCCGACAGTCTCCATAAAACAACTATGGTGGGCCTTTGTCAGGACATTCAAGATCTGACCTAAAGGAAGCACCATAGTATGGACTATTGATGCTGCAATGATCATCTCCGGCATCCTTTGTCTTATCCAAACATACATCAGCACTGTTACATTGTTCTGTCGCGTTGGAGTGATGAGAACCCACCAGTTCTTGTGTCTCAGAGCGAAAGAATGAATTGACGCCGATGATGAAGGGAGTGGGGGTGCTCAGGACCTCTAGTAGTTTCCCCGGCAGGATGGGAACGTAGGTGAAGCTGAAAGGGACACACACAAACAGGAAGATACTGAGCACATCTGCTGTCAACTGTATCAATGCATTGCTCCATGCTTTACTGTGCTTTACCCATTGAATATTAGATGAAGTGTGAATAGGGCTGAGACCTGTCTTCATTCCACTACGTAGGGTTTATGGGCATCTACTAGCAGAAATGGAATATAAGATCCATAGTTGTGTTTTCATTAGTGTATAATCACCTGAAAGTAAGCATCATTGTGTTGTCATTAGCTTGGACTGAGCTCTTTGTATCTACAGAGGGACAGTCTTGCTATAGTAACCCAGAATTGGCACACTGGCTCTAGAGAGCACCTTTCACATTTGGAGCAGCCATCGTAGGGGAGGGTGAGATGAGAGGAATTCAAATCCTACACATTGGACCTTTAAGGGTCATTGCAACTCATAATAATAGTCCTGGGAAAAAAAAAGAACGGCCAAAGAAAGATCTAAAGACACAGCGTGGAGAGGCTGAGGAGTGGTGTCACACCTGTACTTGAGGGGGAACATGATGGCCAGCAATCCTCGACAGGCGTCCGTTAGTCTCTGGTAGCTGCTGGACAGGAACAGGATCTTATGTTCCGTCAGGGCGGCGCAGAACAGATACAACACGTTCACGATACCTGAGGGGGAAGAGGGCACAGGTAGGGCATCGCACAGAGTCAGAGACTATGAGTTGGATTCACAGAAACACGAATTGGAAATGGACCAGCTGCAGAATAAATCACGTATAACAAAATGGTTGCCCGTACCGAGCTGTCTGAAGAGCTGGGCCACGCTGCTGCCACTGACAGGAAGCGAGTCATCGATGGGGGTCTGGATAACTTGCCGGTCACCAGCACCTAACGTTATAGTCCTCTATAGATGTAGAGAGAAAGAGAGAAACGAGGGATTGAAAAGGGGGGTGAGAGAAAATCAAAAAACCAAGTCTGTCTGTCAGAAAATCAGGCTCTGACATCGTGGTTTAATCAGTTGTGCGTGTCCAGAGAGCAGCGTGAGTCAGCAACAGAGAGATGGAGAATCCCAGAAGCTTAGCAGGTACATCACAAATAAAACACAAGCCATTCCAGCTGATCAGGACATGAATGGAGCAGGGCAGGACTCCATGCCAACGACCTCACTGCAAAACACCAGCACCACCATGTCAATGATGCCTTTATGGGAGAGAGACATCCCAGAGCACATGGCAGGTGTCGTGCGCAGGTGATTGTCGAAGGGAAAGGGGCTTGATCAGGGGCAATCTGTATGATGAAAGGTTACAAGAGCAAAGATACTGCTTGTGACGGGACATTTGAGATCTGTGTCTAATCGTTACAGATGACCCAACTTTGTGAAACTGAAAGTCTACTGTTCTCCGGACAGGATACAAAGCCAATAAATATTGATTTGTGTGTGGTTTGGATTACAAGCGTATGCGGGAGTGGAAACAGGATGATTTAGACTCTAAAAACATAAATCAATACAGCACAACAACACAGTACAACTACTGTAAGCACTGCAGCACGAGATGAGGCCGCATGAGGCAAGACCACGAATGCTGAGCACAGTGCACTTCGGGGGATGATTTCTGATGTAAACTTGGCTTATTTGACTTCAAATTGGTTACAGAAGGCATTTTAAGTTATGCTTTAACAGCCCACCATGATTTTAAATGAAAAACATCCCACTGTTTCAGTTGAGTTCAGCTGAACTACGCCATTAAAATCCAGATATTCTTAATTTTGAGACCTTATGGATAGAGAAAACAAAAGGACATGAAAGCAGTCGTATCAACACTTGGACGGAGCAACAGTAGACATCCAAGGTGTCCTCTGATCTTGCCAGAAGGCTTTTAGGCTTCACAAACCAAGCCTGAATCAGCGATTTCTGGAAGTGGTTGAAAAGCTCCTGGTCAGTATGGCTGTGTGTACATTAGGCTAGCTGGGAAGGAGAAGTGCAGCATTATTTCATGCTCTTGACAGCAGCAGCGATAGCATCAGCAACCACAGGCGAGCTGTTAGCAATTCAATACAGTGACCCAACATCTGATCATCAGATCAGTTCAATTCATGGTTTGGCTTTTGAGTTTTGGTAATGAGGTGCAGATACGCACAGTGCTGACTCTGGTAGGCATCTGTTTTTGTAATAACAGCTTGGCTTGGAGGGAGCATCTTCATCACTGTTCTCAATGAGTTCTCGTAACAGGAAGTCTACAGGTTACAGGCCTCTAATGCTTGCCGGAGTAGTAAACAATACTTGAAAAGAAAGATATAAAGATGGAATAAATGGTTCACAGCCCACTATAATGGAGTTAAAAGCAGGTATAAGTGCTACATCAAAGCCACGCCGTTATTACAAAAATGCACTCTTTGGACCAGGGAACAAAGGGAATGTTCCGGTGTGCTTAGCAGGCAGAAATCCTAAATAGTGCCAGGCGGTTATGAAACACATCTCTGGATTGATGGGTCACCCCTTACTCGTACATTTATCTAAATCTATCTCAATGACTATGTCCATGCTAATCATTACATTGCGTTAGTCCTGCGAAGACATCTTGACTGATGCTGCTCAGAGTGCACTGATCTCAAAGTATACCATGGAATCCAAATTTCACTACTGTTTATACTTTGGATGTCAGATCCTCAACAGAACTGCAGCAGTAACATGAATAAAACAACCCATTTAAGTCAGAATGTCTGCTATCCTGACTACACAGTTGATGTGTACTTAACATGATATGAATGATCAGTTGTGAGTCACATATTGAGCCTGTTTCAAAGCATTTTGATTGGTTCTCCTGTCACAGGAGGTGTGCGTGGATTGGCTGAGGGGAATGGGTGGAGAAAAGGAAGCTGAGGATGCTCAGAGCTGATTATTGGCGAGGGGAGAATGAAGTCAGGCTGGCGTACCAAACTCTCCTCTCTCTCCTCCTGGCCCGGCTACACAAGCACCCAGCACGCACGCACACACGCGCACACACACACACACACACACACATACCCAGCAGGATAAGACACAGGTTAGAAACAGCAGTGAGGGCACAAAATGCCCATACTTGACAACAACATGACAGTAATGTATCAGCATGGCAAAAGAAGTAAGCTGCACAAACAATAACATCGTCAACATGAACTGCGAGATGACGGCTGTGTCAAAAAATAGGATGAGTGCAACATCAGACATGAGAGACACTCGTGCAAGACAAAGTAAAGCCTTCATTTAGCATTCAGGAGGACGATAAAAGCAACAGATGATTCGTTAGGTCATTTTACTCCAAACTCCAACAAATAAACACACGGAGAGAGCAAGAGCAGTACAAATACTGGTACGCTGATCTGTCACGTGTAACACTGATAACAGTAAGAGAGGGGAGAAGATGTATGCAGGTGATAATACTTCTACTAGTTCAATTCAGTGCAGGTCTCTCTCTCTCTCTCTCTCTCTCTCTCTCTCTCTCTCTCTCTCTCACACACACACGCACGCACGCACGCACGCACGCACACACACACACACACACACACACACACACAGTGAAGGTACAATATTTGCTTTTGTCTTGTGACAGATAAAGTTTAAAACTGCTGGTGTGATAAGGGAATTTCTAAAGCTGAGAGACTTTTATTCCAAAACTGAAAACATCTGGTCACAGTCTGGCTTTTCCAAGCACCGAATGACTGGTTTAAACCGTAAGAGGTACACAAACTGATACTGAAAACAAAAGAGTCCCTGCACTCACATCACCCTCCACCCGCCAACTCACTGATGTGATGCAATGATAAGAGCTAATGGGAAAAGTGAAGTTCACAGGCTCCATGTGAACACCTGATGCCTTTCAGCACAACTCGGACAACTTTCATTTTGAAGTGGATTTCTCGCAGTTATGTTTTAAAGTTCTAATGTGTTGCTGCTTAATCAAAGTGTGACAGTAAGAGCGCTTGGCAGTGTGACAGACAGTTTCCAGAAACAAGGGCTGGAATTCCCTCCGTCACATGAATTCACTGCAGAGACAGATGTTTAAACATGTTCCTGTAACAGCTCAATCACTAATGGATGGGAAGATGAGCTCTTGACTTCGGTCCATATTAAACAGAAGTCGTGCACCACCATGGGGAAATCTGACACTAGCATGCACACACGCACACTTCTACCTTTGTGAGGACGCTCACTGACACAATACATTCCCTAGGCCCTAAACCTAACCTTACCCTAACCCAAATATATATAGACACACACACACACACACACACATACAGATGTGCAAACACACGCAGGTCATAGGTCAGGGTCGTGTCCAGATTTCAGGGATTCTCTATGGGGGACTTGATGAGAAAGGATGCATGCATGCATACTTTTTGAATTAACCACTTCTCACATCGGGCCAACAGCCTGAAGTTCACTTCACAAACTCAGATAAATGAATTAAGAGTTGGAACATCCTGCGGGTCACACATTAAAAAAATCAGCTTTGTTATTTCACAAGCTGAAACTGTTCATGTCTTTTATGTGCCCTGTTAGTTACTGTTGCTGCACCTGTCTCGAGCTTTACATTCTCAAACTGTACATATGCAGTTTACAATAACTTTTAATGCTAAAAGAAAAAAGGCTTTTAGGATGAGGGCTAAGCAATGTGTGTGGTGATCATAACACTGTGACCCAACACAAAAATCAAAATAAGAAGCTACCTGCCTGGCTAACTTTACATTAGAGCAGACAAAAACACACTTAAATATACTTCACACACTTTTACCCTTCAACCAAGTGAAAATGATTTCAGCAATGTGCAACTTGGAAGAAAGTGTTCGAATTAAAACTAAAATCTGGGTGGTTGATCGCACAACAGGACAATTTATCATATATTAACACATATTCACAAATGCAACTCGAATGTAGGCTTTGCACGAGGTTGAATGATTGTCTGCTTGGTGTGTGATGGTGTTGCCATGACAACAGATCTAATGGCAGACAGGATTTCAGCGTCATGTTGCTGGAGTCTTTCTGTTGTGTGTGTTTGGGCAGAGGTTGACATTAACAGACACGCTCTGCGGTAATGACAGACATTTAGTTCGGCTGATAGAAAAGTCCTGTGTGATTAAACGGGCGCAGGAATGCCTGTGTGTTTGTGTGTTACTCATTTCCAAGAGCTCTGTCCTCCTCTTAAGTCGGAAGAACAGAACTGTTTGTGCTTGGCTGGGTAGCAGCGGTACAAACTCATTTGTAAGGGCCTCAACGAGCTGTGTACTTATACGGCTGATGGGTGTTTTATTTTGAAGGAGACAAACAGGGAGCTTCTGTGTGTATATTATAGGTATGATACAGCTCAATAATGCAACCACTGAAAACATTTGAAGTCAAAATCAATCAGGACTAAGCTTTAAGTTTGGCCCGTGTTTGTGTTTTCAGATGTGTGTGACGGGAGCATTAGCCTCTGCTGTTTGGGTCCGTATCTGTGTTAATACTGATTAGATGTGATTCTCTCATTCAGACGCTGTGCTGCCTGGTAGGAGGCCATCTGCCATCCCATATGGTCACCCAGCAACTGAACTACGACCTGCACAGCAACGGGTTTGACTGTGTGTGTGTGTGTGTGTGTGTGTGTGTGTGTGTGTGTGTGTGTGTGTATGTGTGTGCGTATTTGGCTGTTTTTCAAAATTGAGGACACACAACTTGAAAACAATCAATGTTCTCAGATGCTCATTAATAGCTGCAACAAAATCAGGATGACGACAAACATAAGAGGAGAAAAAAAAAAAAGACATGAGATGTTTGAAATGATTAACGTGATCCCGTGGAAACTGTTTGGTCACGATACACACACACAAAAAAAAAGCAGGTCAAGAAACAGCTGAAGCGCCATCAATCACGCATGATTTGAAATGACTGCGAGAAAGAACGCATTCCTTAAAGAAAAGAAAACAACTCCAGTCTGTTTGATTAACAGAATCAATAACATTCAGCCGGTTGTTGACTGGTGAAGCTTGCAGAACGGTAAAGTTACCTGGAGACAGGCCAGCAGCCAGTCACAGGCCTGAGGAACCTTGTCTAAACTACAAACTGGGGACTCATTTATCTGTAACACAGAGGAACCAGTGTACAGTAGAGTGCACAGAAATGACACACATGGGTTAGAACATCTGGAAAGGACAGCGGGAGGGTTCAACTGATGTGCATTTACAGAAAATAGACACTTCCTACCGTGCGTGCACTGTGGGCATGAATACAGGAAATAGCCTTTGCCCATTGCACTTATATATTTAGTTTACTTGCACAAATGAATGGTTAAAAAAACAGAAAGAAGTCACTATTTTCTGGAGGTGAGATGAAAAAATACATGGTTCTTACAAAAGACATGAACAAATATTAAGAGGGGAGAGAGAAATACTAACAAAAAAATGACACAACGGTAAGAAGAATCCATAAAATGTAATGAGAAATAAGTTGAAAATAACCCGTATGTGCTCTCAAGAACAGGCTGGTGCATGTTCACATCTTATTTGCGCATACTGTGCTGTAATTTCAGCATGAAGGAAAAACACTGTGGACTTATTCCAAATATAGAGCAAGCACACAAATGTAATGTAAAATGTAAAATAAAAATAAAAAACCTGAAGCCATCAAACAGGATACATATTTGATTTCCTGGTTATAAATGGAAGGTTCAAAGCTACGTGCTTCACAAAGCTTTGAAATTAATGTCTCCCAATAAGGCCATAACAATAAAAATAAATTGAATGATATTAAAACATCTAAAGAGTGTTTACAGGACTGCTGACTGAGCTGTATATGACACCGCAGGGATAGATACCTGCTGTAAAACCAGCGCAATGAAGGAGAATACTGTCATTTCAAACCTCATGACTCTAGATAGCAATCTATAAATGATTTAATTGTGCATGCACAGAGAAAAGTGCAGGCACGTTACAAGCCCTTCCGCATGTCGTAGCCTCTTTGGCACGCATACAGACTGTAAACGCATGTAAACATTGTCCAAACCTCTTCAACAACAGCTAATGTTTTTCTGCTGCAGCAACCTAACAAGGATGCAAGCTTAGCGATGCCAGCAGTAAGAGCCAGCTGTCAGTGCTGAACAAGGTGCTACACTGGCAGGCGGCACCAAGCTCTGTGTCTCTACACTGCTTGGTGCCTGTATAAGCTGCGCTGCTGAGCAAGGCATGGGCTAACATAAGGAGTATGTACCACCACGCAAAGCCAAAGAATTGTAACAGCATGAGAAAAGAGACTGAAGAATAGTGTCTCAGTTTGTCTCGGTGAGCTTTAGTCGAAATGACATCAAATCATGATCTCTGACTTTAGCCTTTGGAGGGCAGTGTAGTTTATGCAGGTGTGAGAAAGAGACGATCAGCTGTTACCTGCGAGCCTCCAGCAATGGGGATGACACAGGTGAGGAGATTTCCAATCACCGTTTCCAAGGGGACAGACAGGCCATCTACATGGACGGTGTAGATCAGACCCAGACAGTTCTGTTCAGTCAAGAGGGAGGGACACAGAGGTCAAGGGTCAACATGGCACCCAGCCACACATAGACAGCAATCACACACAATATTTACAGTAAAGGAATGGCTGTAAATGTTAGTGCGTCTATTTACATATGGGTGAGAAGTCACATGGCAGCACGCCACCAATTTACATTCATCACAATGTGATGGTGTATAAAGAGCAACAAAGTCCACATAGGGAGGAGGCTGTGGCGGATGAAAGGGTCAAACACAGGACTGCCACCCAGGAGACGGGGGCTCGAGTCCTGTCTGAAACCAAATGTCAACGCTCACTTTTTCTTTCACCTTTTAAAAGACTTACTATTTTCAGTTTTCAGCAGCAGTTTTGGCAACAAAAGTACTAAGTCGGGTTTAGGTTTGGGTCCAAATAGCATTGTTGGCTAGCTGGTTTTTATCATTATATGTTATTTGTAGTACATGCCTATGTATCTAACATAGACATGTCACAAAATGTAAATTAGTAAATTAATGTTTACCTTGTAAAAAAAGCAATAATGTCTATGTTCAGTATTGTGTTTTAGCTTTGTGCGTCGTACCCTGAACACCTCGGTGTGGTCCAGTCGGGACACCAGCACCAGGCTCTTGGGGGCGAAGACCTGAGCTGATTGGACGACTGCCGGCTCCTCATCCACCTCGTCCACCTCGCTGGTCTCGGCCTTTGGCAGCTGAAGACGGAGAAAGAGCAGATTTAACTGCAGTCCCATCAAGCTGAGATAAACACTCAGACAAACATATTGAATGAATGTAGAACACAGATCATTTTTAAATACGTGTCAGCATGTTTACTCCAGTTTCAAAGCAATACCTTTTTTAAAGGATGTAAATGGCAAAAAGTATTTACGGGTGTCAGGGTGTCACGTGACACCGCCGCACAGCCCAGTCCTGCAGCCTTGATGAGAAACCAGTGAGGTATCATGTTATTTTTGCTGCAGTAACAACAACCGAGACACCGAATAGGCGTCGTCTTGTTTCACCTGTGAGTTGTCCAAGCCTTCCCAGAAGGTGAAGCAGGCACAGTAGTGACGATCGGAGTTGATATCAGTCAAAACCGCTACAAAGAAGGAGGCGGGCTGCCGCTCAGGAACCAGCTGCCAACCGCTGGGCTGGCAGAACTGCAGAGCAGGTGGAGGAAACGAGAGGTGAAAGGGTGGTGGCAGAGTTGGTGCCAGAGGAAAACAGGGACAAGGGTTGGAAATTAGATGGTGGTGGGAAGAAAGGGAAGGAAAAAAAAAAAGATTAGTGTACATACCAACCTGGGTGACATATCACAGCAGGTCACATGTTCTTACAACACCTCAGGGTGATTCATGCTGTGCTGGGCTATCATTAACACAACAAAACAGGTTCTGAAAACTTTCCATCCGCTTTAATAATATGGGGACAGCACCGCAGCTCAGACTGAACCATGGGAAAAAACATGGACGTATATATTTTTGCTCTCATTTTCACACGTGCTCAGTCTTTGGTTGCGAAGTTGCAAAGGGAGAAATGGTGAGACTTCATGTATTCATACATGGGATCAGGAAATCCTTGAGCCAAACATCTAAAGAAACTCAGGATTACAAAGCCATTTTCCAGAGTTCTGTTCTGTAACACTACACAAAAAAAGATGGATTTTGCCACAAAACTGATACTGAAGGCCAACGCTGAGTAAGTAACAAACGTGCTGCACAGCAACCAACAATCAGGTTTTTCGGGGGGTTTTTTTTTGCAATATGTCATTTTCAAGTATTTACTTGCAAAACATGAAATACTGATGGAGCAATCAATACTGCGGCAGTGTTGACTCAGGTGAGCAAACAACGGAAAGTCAGTATTCACAGTGTTTTTTTTGTTAAGACTGACATTTATTGTTAATGGCCATTATTCATTAAGTTGCCTCACTGACTTGATGTGAAGTTGGCCTATAACTGGCATGTGTAAACACGGTACAGATGCCATTTGACGGACTCAATTTCGATGCTCACTCAACAGGCCTGACCTGCAGTAACATTAAGGATATAAGAATTTCACTTTTCCTCCCCCAGTACTGATATGATACCGATATGTCACTAGTTCTCTTATTTTCGCTCGCAAATCAGCCTCATCATGGTTGAGCTGCTCTATGATGATTCTCAAGATCAAACATTTACTCGCTTCTTGCCGAAAGAAAAAATATATTTTCTTGGATCTATAAATAACCTCAGACAAACCACAAGAACCAGTTTCATCAAAGGCATAAAAGATTCATTCAAAATAACATAACAACTGCTGACTCCCCTGTTTCTGCTAAAACCTTCCAGCAGACTCACTTATCCACAACTGACACGCTAACATTTAGCAATACCCACAAAAACACATGATCCAGTTCAGTGTGTGACGAATGCATCAGTCTCTACTATAAATACTGTAAATGTGGCAGTTAGCATCTTGCTCTAACCACTGAGCGGCCCAGGGAATTGAACCCCTAACCCTGCCTGAGTTAAGTGTCTTGTTGTAGCCACTGATCAACACTGGAACATGCCTGTAAGTGTCGACTTACCAGCTCTATGCCTTGTGGGAACGGGCTGTCCTCCCAGTCTTTCTCAGGGAACCTCTGGAGAATGCGACCTTGACCTTCACCCTCCACTGCAGAGACACAGAGAGAGACGAACACAGAGGTCAGTCCACGTGACTTAGATGGTTTGTTGTCTGTTTGTTCCTTTAAATAAGCTCCTTTGAGTTCTAAACCATATCAGCATGCTGCTGTTTGCGCTTTATCATCTGTATGTCAGCATATAAATAAACTGTGAATTCAAATAATCTCGATGAAAGAAACTTTCAGGATATCAATTGGTCTCTTCAACTTGGTCTAAACATTGAAATTTCACGGAAATTTTCAACCACTGAGCTGAAACAAGAAAGGGATTAATCAATTAGTAGCTGGCAGTAACTTTTTGATAATTTGCTTGAATCAGTTTTCAGTTGTTGGTCATAAAACAAGCAACTTGTGTGCTGTTTTGTCGGGAGTAACAGATTTATTTTGATATTCATGTCATGTGCATTCAGTGCAGGGATCCTTCCAGTCCACGTTTAGCCTTTCTGAGAGCAAACAGTGAATACAGGAAAAAAAAAATGACTATCTTATCTGACAACGAGCCAGCCAGCTATCAATGCATCCAAGAATCACCTGCTTCTTCTCCAGAGTTAGGGAAGTGTGTAAAGTTGGCAACTTCACTCTGAGGACACATTAATTCGATATTGAACAAGGAGCTATGACAGCTTTTGACAAAGGCAGGGTAGCTGTTTGTGGTATACTAGGCTTCTTGCTTTGAGCACCGAAATTACAACTATGCATTTGATCAGTGTGGTGTCAGTGTGGCATGCAGATGTGGTCATTAAGCAGCAGCAAACTATGCTGGAGGATCAAAGTAAGTTGGCAGATTAAGGTCTTGTCTACATTATGGAGATTTTCGGATATTCTGTCCCCATGACTTGAGCATGTGTACTGAGCTTATTTTCCGTAACTTAAAAACACACATGGTAGCAGCTAATGATCTATTTATTTATTGTTATTTACCAACTGTTTCTTCACCTTTACATAACACCTTTCTGGCACATGGCCTAGCAGTGCCAATAAAAACACAAACGGACTGGTCGTCCACCATTGTTGTTGTTTCAGGCGCATGCTTGTCACACAAAGCAACAGCGGGCATGCACGAACTGAGGCGATGATGTCATCATTTCCCCAAATGCTCTGTTTTACATGTGCACTTAAATACACAGACACTGGAGTCTGCATCACAGAAAGCCGTCTCAAACATTTCCATTTCAGTGAGCTAAAACTCTGTCTGCATGTGGACATAATATCCACATGCATGTAGATAAGACTTAAGTATGAGACACATCTTTTAGTTACAGCTGCTTTCATGTGAGTATATCATCAAGGCTCAAAGGCCAAATGAGTCAATATCTGCATGCTAAACGGTAGCGATAGGTGCCTAAATGCCGATTTGCTGCTGGTTAATGAGGCTATTTCCACTGCTGGCCGGGGCCTGGCTCATCACAGTGGCACAATGACACAGCAAAGGCAGACTTATGTAACCACCACAAGCCTGGCTTTCAGCTTGGTTCCATCTAAAGCCCTGCAGGCTGCTTAATGGCAGCATTCATCCGCACAGAGAATACACTTCCCAAAACAATCCCTCCCGATGCAAAGGACATAAATCGAGCATAAAAAGGCAATGAAACAAAGAATCATCCCGTGGTACAAAAGGGCCAAGTTTTCACCAGCTTCTACACCAAACCTCGTCAGTTTGGACTAAATGTTGCCTGAGAGAAAACAGCAGAGCCCGTGGGCCTTTACCAAGGGAACCAAAACAGAAGCACAGACACACAGAGACAATACACAAACAGAAAGTAGGCCAGCTCCCAAAACACACAGGGAAATGCTAAAGTCATCCCCTCTCTCTCGCAAACTAGGGATATGTGGATGCTTGTGGGAGTGGTGCTCTGGGATCAAGCAATCAAAGATAATGAGTTCATTTCCCTTTTTTTCTTTTTTTTTTGGGAGGTGACTGGCCCTAACTCCTGAGCCCCGATCTGCTCTCAAGCATTCTGGCATCAACTGAAATCAGTGGAACCTGGAGAGGCAATATGAGACAAGCAGAGTTGAAGCAGAAAACACTTTTTACTCCACATACGTAGGTATCAATAAATTCGGAATCATGGGCCCAGAGTGTTGAGTGCCACGTGGACTTGTCGACAAAAAATATCATTGTATGAGTTCAAGATGGACAGTCAGCCTCGTACAATAAAGAAAACATTCACGTCTCTGTCTGTAAGACTATGCATATACCACAACTTAGTGTGTACAATCATCATGACACCTACAGTGAGAACATGTGCCAACCCTCCTCAGTACACTGTGATGAATCACCTGGTGCAGTGCGCCGTAGCTGATGCATGCTGGGACTTGATGTAACCTTCCAACTAATTTCATAGACACTCTCTGATTTTAAAAGCAGCACACATGTCACCTGCTGCGCCTTACGTTGTGTTCTCTAACAATATGTTGTCAGTGAAGAACGCACACATACACAGAGCGTGAAGGTGCAAAATGAGGTGGGTGTGGAGGTACTGTCAGCCAATAGTCAGCCAGGTAAAGCAGGCCATCCTGCAGCTGAGGGAGGACTGTGTGAACAAACCAGAAAAAGAGTCTTCTGGGAGTGACACGCAGGCCTCACGACCAGACACTCGACACAACATACTCAATCCACCTGAGAGAACCCTCGACACGAACTAAACCCAGGCCACTCCTCGAACTGGGCTGGTTCACTGAGAGGCAGGCTAGAGGTAAGAAGTGTCTCCTCGTCACAAGAGGATCATTTTCACTCTAATCCAATGATGTCAAGATATGTATACAGAAGGAATCTATAGAATGTAAACAAGACTTAAAGGCTCCCAATTGACTTCACGAAACCAGCTATTACACAGACAAATGAGAAGGCACAGAGCGAGACAGTGACTGTGCCACGGGAAAAACGAATTACAACCACGGCATATTTCTACTACAACACTTTCAAATTAGTTTAGTTGCACAAAAGGAAAATACAGAAAAGGCATTGCATTTGAACTTCATGTAGCTAAAATCACAATGTACAGCTGCTCTGTTCTGTGAACATTCCCACACTGTACCCAGAGCGCTGACTATTGTCTTTTTTATTCTGATCTGCCAGACCATCTCCTTTCTGCTGTGTTTCAGAGGTTCTCCAAGTTAGTCACAGAGCCCTAAGTAGTGGTTAAAGCCAGGGATAGTCCGACCAGCCAAAAGCAAAAAACTCAACCATTTTTCTTTTGGGAAAGAAGCAGTGCCTTCTCTTGGGTTGAAAATGATCAATACAACAGGACAGTAATCGAATGTGACGATATATGGCACGACATGCTGATTTTCCACCATTTCTGAATCGAATTTACATTAGAATTCCGAACATGATACATACTGTTACTGTGACCTAAAGTTACAAATACCATGATAGAAGATTTTGGCCAAACTTGTCATTTCAACACTTCCTTGTTCATATCAGCAGTCTTATTCATCACCATCTCAACACAGCGTCACCCTCAACTGGTCAATTATGCAAAGTTCTATATATTCTATTTCTTGTTTTGAGGAACCCGAGTCATGTCGGCAGCTTCAGACGGTCGATGATCTGGTGTGGTTTCCTATTAGCCGAGCACACGTGGAGTTACAGTGTTCACAAGTGGTGCCGACAGCAGTCTGAGAATATTCCTAATGCAACTTCGGAGCACGCTGCCAGCCTTGGACTAGCTTATAAAACTGAAATAAAATTACAAGCCTGTAACCTCTCATTTAGGGCCTTTCTGGGCTAATCCACCGGGCAACAAAAAAATGAAAGCAACCTCTGCCGCTGTTAACACTTTCAGAAGTGAGCTGCAGAAAGCCAGAGGAGCATAAGGGAGAGAACAAACGGTGAGCTGTGAGTCGGTCCTGGCAGGGAGCTGCAGTAATACCTCCAAATCAACAGAACCGGAGTGGATTCAAACCAATGCCAGATCCAGAGTGGTGCAAAATTCAAACTGTGACACCCTCTGAACAGGTGAATATTTCTGCTATAGGAATTATCGTCCAGCAGGTGCAGAAGGTCACTTTGACGTCACTGAAACGCTGGCTTACGTACTGTCTTACGTCCTCTTTGGCTAGGCTACTTTAGATAAGTGAGCTAGGTGACAGATATGGACAGCTACCACACAAGTCAAGGTTTCACATGAGGAAAAAAACTGATTGTATATTCAAAGATAAAGAGGCTATATCAAGAACAAGCTGTGTGACTCTGCAAGCTTCTATGGTCAGTGTGTAAGGGATGTTTGTGGCTTTCTAAAAATGAACTACTCTTCAGCTTTTAGAAGTGCAGTTTAAGTCTAACAAATTGCCAAAGCTGCTTTTACACTCTCATCATTTTACACCATACTTATTCATTAGTGTTTCCACATTTTGCACAGCAATTGCATAATAGTCAACATTTATATCTATGTATATTGTCTGAATAGCTCCTATTGATGTATATACAACCAGAATAAAAAGAAAGATCTACCACAAGAGCTCAACCATACAGTACTGCCGGGACTGCTTTTTGGGATTCATTACTGGAGCTGGAATGTGTCTTTGGCTGTTCAGACTGCTTGGATCAAACTACCCGTTATTAAATCTAATTTTTTCCAGCTCCTGCAGAAATACTATTGCGTGTCACTGGACTGATCCGCCGTTTGTTGGCGGAGCAGTGTGCTGCCAAACGCAGCATGGTCTACACCGAAACCCTGATGACAACTGCATAAACACCAAACTTCAGGATGCAAGCTTTGTCTTATGTTTTAGCAAGAGAGGGTAATCAAAGTCCTGTGTAAGCAATGAAGTCTTACTCTGGGACAACACAGCTGCACTGAGCTTGTATGCTGGCCTGCAGGACTCTTTCTGACGTCAGAAACAGTAAAACTGCTGCCTGTCATTTCATTTTATACACCTACATTTGATATGCAGCCTACAACTTCACAGTTTGTCTTGTTCAGGTTCTATCAGTTGTTTCGGCTAACATGCAGTGCACATAAAGGGAAAGAATCTGATGTTCAGTGAAAGCTAATTATTCATGACAAAACCTCCACGCTTCCTGGAATATGACGCTGAATTTGAATTTTGAAAATAAAGTGACAGCTCTGTACCTGGTACAGTGTGTAAATGTAAGAAGCACACCCACGTCAGTACTGGTTAAAAGACAAAGATTGCGATGAGTGAAACCACAACTAATGACGGCGATCAAAATGTTGAAACAAATACTGATAATTGTGTGCAAACGATTCTGCAATATCACTGTGAAAGAGCCGCGGTACTGTGCAATACGCTCACCTGCGGACTTGCACAATTTCTCGGAAGTAAAGTTATAGGTTTGCTGTGTGAAGTGGATGATACTGTTTCACGTAATGATAATGTTCCAACACAAAATGTGATTCGTTGGTAATTGCATTCTGTGTTATATGAAGTCAGATATTAGCTTTCCTAAGAGTCTGATAGGTTGGATGTAGACTGTCTAACCATACTGTCCCTGCAATGCCAGGTAACAATTTGCAAAGTCAGGCTGTATTTGAAACCGCCTACTATACTAGCAGGACTTACTGATTTGGCCGTAGCATGCAGTACACAAATAAAAGCAAAATCTGAAGTATGCCAAAAATACTAGTATGTCATAGTGATTCAGCAAAAATATCCAGTCTGCATCTCACCTGATATGGGTCTCCTCCATGTCACTCTCTGCTTTCCAGAGATTCATACTCAGTTGAATTGACTCAAAACTTGGCAAAGCTCCAGCATGATGTTTGCAAAGGAGTGATGCTCACTGCACAAATGCATCACATCCAATCATGCTGTATGACTGGGATTTCAGCTTCAACTATCCATGTTTCCTGCAGGTTGGCATTTAGAAGCTTTGACATTTTTACTGATGTTTTATTCAAGTGCATCATTTCACTTGGACCACCCACTGATGTTGAATTTGCATTCCTCTCACCATGAAAACTGATTGTAATTTCCTTTTAACCACAGTCATACAGTCAGAGTAAAGGCATGGATTTTGCAAATGTCCACACTGGGTGTGTGCGAGCAGCAGGTGAATGAAGTTAGAGCTCTGCAAAGAGTGCTGCTGTTTAGGCAGTAGTGAGTCTGCAGGCTTGACTGTATAACAGAGCTGCTGATGATGTAAGAAAACAGTTTCCAATCAGTCTGCGGCGTGAGAGGAATGTGAAACGAGCGGAGTGGACATTCCGCTATCAGCTACACCTGTTTCATAACAACAGCAGGTTAGTGACTGGAGGGCTATCAGTTTCATTTTGATCATTATTTCTGCAACTATGCTGTTGAAAAATATAAACCATGGCCATGTTTTTGCTCAGTGTCTGCATGGCACCACATTGCCTTTGCATCCTCCTCCTGATTTAGATGATTTCCTCTGACAGCATACTGTATATCCTCACATCTCAAACTCAGGATACAGCCATGAACGCTACGTGTGGGTTTGCATCATTGCACCATGTATCTGTTTTCCCCTGGACAGCCTGTCTATGCATGTCTTGCTGCAACAATAAAAAGTAACTTCTCACTGATCTGTTTCTTCATTATAAAAGCTCATTCAAACACCATACATATTACGTTCATAATTTCATGCTCTCATTTCCAACAATGTCTCCAAAGTTACAAGAACAAAAAAGCATTAACAATTAACATGTGACCACAAGTTGCACCACAAACACAACAAACTACAGCCCCAAAAATCACTCCCGACCTGCGTTAACACCTCTGAGAGAGCTGACAAGAACAAAACACTCATACACAAACCAAACTGTTAAGTGCTAGAAAGCTACTGCACTGTATTGTTTATGTGATCTTATCCACCACATGATTTGGAAGGAGTGTAATAGGGCGATTAATCGCATTTTATTTTACGATTTTGGCTTCCAACGATTGTGAAACTCAAACTCACTTTTGGTAAAACCAATTCAGCGGTTAGACAGGAAGATATCACACGGCATGACAGACAGACAAGATGAGATGAGAGCCTGATCATATGGCAGCTTGCAGCGGATGCATCGGCTCTCAGCCCAAAGCTGAGCAATTCAAGTCAAACTCCATTCACTAAAGACGTTATCTTCTAAATGTATCTCATAAAAGACAGGTTGAATGATCGAGACTGCAGCTTTGAACACAATCAGCAAGTCACGATCAGTGCATTCAGTTCCTACAGTGGCGAGCGACCAAAGAGACTCGGTCAATGTGCAGACAGGCCTTTCAGCCACTGCTGAACTCAGCCACTGACAGCCAAATCAGACCTCCACGCTTCCTGGTTTGCCAAACGAAATCATTCTCTTTCACACAATAGCTCAGCCTGGCAATTTCAAAACGCTCTTGAAGTTGATTCAAAGTAGTTTGAAAGTGGAAAGCTTTGAAAGCCCCTTTGTTGGGGTCAATGAAAAGAGAGAATCTTTTGTTCACATCTATTCTAAATACAATAAATATAAACTAAATGGCCACTTTGTTACTACCCCATTATTAATTATACATTCCCTTCTCGTTACCCATCTTCCAATCCCCAACGACTAACATCTTGCCCCTTCGATGTCATTTCCTTTCAACAATGAGTTTAGCAACTTTCCCGAGAACAGCAACTGAAACTGAAACTTCTACAACTCTGTAATTTTCCTCAGAGCATTATCACTGCCATAACATGGACAGTCACAAAGAAAAAAAGAGTCTGTGAGGAAGTATCTTTGGACAAATAACTAATAAGATCATAAACTAAGTTAACTAACTCATTAACTATTGTTACAGACCTGCTCACTTTCAGAACTGGCTAATTTGCAATGTTTTATTTATGATAAGGTTGGGTTTGGAAAGGAGCATGACTGCTGATTACGTGTTAGCGAACATCACTGATTAGCAAACATTAGCCTACCGGTGAAGCCAGGTTGTCATTAATAACTACGTCTGCTGATAATGCAAAATAAAAATAAAGTATGGGTGTCATTTTAGTGATCTGATTCAGGTTTTTCATTGCAGCTCTTATCAAGTCCTGGTTCAGACTGATTGCATATCACTTGAGCAAAAAAAAGACACCAAATTATGTTAAAAACAATTGAGAGCTTGGGCTGCTATAATCAGTAATTATTAGCAATTACGAGCAAAAAATGGCAGGTTTTCCTTTTTCCTTATTTTGAAAAATCTATATTTCAGCAGGCCAATGCCACAGACCCTGTCACAGCCTCATGCCAGCAACTTTCACGCAAAACAAAGCTAGCAGTCAACACAGCTGAGGTGCCACCGAGGCTCATGCTCTGATCTTGAAGCTAATACACTTGCTAAGCTAACCTTGTCCAATAAAGGTTACACAAGAAAAGCTTCAAATGGGAAAGAGAGAGGCAGGAACAGGGGAGGAAATGTGGGTCACACACAGTGATTGTGTGTCTGAGAGAGTGTGTGTGTGTGTGTGTGTCTGTGTCGGAGTGATGGAAGGAGACCGGCCGGTCATGTAATCACTGAATGATGAAGTCAAGTTGAAATGAGCGTGTAGCTCACTGTGTGTGTCATGTTCTTGGTGCTGAACCAGACCAAAGTTTCTGGTTTGCAGGCTTCCAAACCACAGTGACACGACATCAGGCTGTTTCCACAGTGACTGCAGCGGGCAGGACAAAAGAGCTCCAAGCATTGTGTGTTTCCATGCATCTTTGTGTGCTCAGACAGTATGTGTGTGAGGTAGAATTTGGTCTAATGCAAGCTCACTCCTGCACGAGGTTCAACTAATTCGAAATACCTTACTGGTGCACTGTGTTGCTGCCATTATACTTTTCCTGCTCCCTTTTATTCACTAGCTCTGTGACCTTTTTATGATGACAAGAGTAACTCAGAGCTGCAACAAAAATGTGCTGTTTACATACAACAATACTAATAATGTCCATGTGTCATTTGTTTCATCCCTTAAGTTGAGCCACGTGACCATCTTGCAGCAACAACACTGAAGGTTAAGTGGGATCAGAGTGCATGTGAGGTGAAAGCTGCCATCACTGCATTACTTTACAACAGTATCCGCACTGTGTTAAGATAACATCTCCTGAAACATTCAGAGTTGAAAACACACAAATCTATGACATCATCCTATTCGATATACCACACCCTGACAGCGCTCTCTCCACTGTCCACCCAGTTTGCTATGAAACACACACGAACGCACGGGCACATACTTTCTGATACACACACACCAGCAAGACAGTCTTGTTGAGCAATATGAAGGAGTGTGAGTCACTCTCTGATTAAAAGCAGCTACAGAGGCTCCTCGTTGGGTCAGAAGCAACACAGGACAGCTTTATGTCACTGAACGCCACAGAGGGGATCCGCGCATCAATAAGTAACACCTGACATTTACAGCTGTCTGTATTTGGTGTCAATTGACGGCAAAGATGGTAATCTTGCATAAATAAATGAGCTGGCCCATGTTTAAAAGCAACTGTCTGAGTGAAGCTGCCATTTAGGAACCAAATAAGAGGCTGAAAAAAAAAACCCCTGCTCCATCTGGCAACCGCCGTCGCCCTGGAGACAATGCGGGACATTTTCTTTGTGCAAAGGCTCTTCAGCAAACTCACATCCTTCCTGCAAAACTAATGCCTCCCCTCTCCACCAGAAAGGCTTTCCAGGAGAGGAAATGGCCTCAGAGAGGGACGGAGGAGCAGCTACAGTGACTTGACACATTTTGGTTTTAGGTAGTATGTTGTTTCAGATCTAACTAAGAATAAAATGTCACAGACTGATGAGTAATACATAAGCTTTTCTTCGTCTCACTTCTCATTTTGCCTCCACAGCTACAGGTGGCTGTCTGCTGGAGCGCTCTGCTTCAGTCTGAGACTCAATAGAGCGGGGAAACCTGCCAGGGCTCACACACCACGGGCCATCTACTTTCCAGTCACTCTGGGCCGTGTTCCTGACTAAAGTATATCCAGGATTCAACTTCCACTGAACACAAACAGACCTCGGCTTGTTTAGTCATTCACATCCTGGGCCTTAATAGTATGTCAGATTTATTTTTAAGTGCAGGCAATAAAACACCTGAAGTGAAATTGAAAGATGCTGTCAGTCGTTCTGAATTATAACTTGCAAATAAGAATAATGATAACAATAGAAATTTAACCACAGTCCCCAAGCCAGTGTCTGCAATAACACTTGCCAACACAAAACTTTATAGGTCACAGGCCAAAAGAAGTCCCGGTCACCACCAACAGCAACATTTCACTGCAAAAGCAATTCATTTCAATGAAATCAAAGCAACAGCTGCATGCGCATAGGGAGCCAAGTACATCTGCAAAACTTCTTCACGCCAAATACAATTTTGTTGAACTTAGACACACAAATTCACCACAATGATAGTGTTTTGATAGCACTGATTTGATCAGCTATCAAGAGCAAAAATTGAAAGATCATCAAACGTTATCATCTCATAAACTAAAAGTCAGTGTGAGGGGGAATCCTAGCAGCCTTGTACTATTGCACTGTTGCATCATGAACCTTCACATAATGAGCAGACTACAGCAATGAAAGTGATTACAATCAAAGTCAGCATTGCCTGAAGACACATCTAAGTCAATAAAAAGAAGAAGTCAAGAAAACACTGCAGGTCATCTCATGTCAGGTAAGCACGTTTACCAGTGTGCAAAGAGTGGCCATTGCTCAAAATGTAGCAATGAGTCTGGTGTGACACTCAGGAGTGACGGCAGGAGAGTGGCATAAATCAGGGGCAGCACTGAGGACTCATCAGTGGATGACAGTCACATGATGAGGAAGGCACATTGCATGCATGCTGGTATGGTGCTCTCACAGTCTCGTGGTTCAAAAGGAGCTTTCAGAGGGCAAGGTGATGAGGATGGTAAATGGTGAAGGACTTGAGAAAAGTTTGCTGGTAAATGAGATCATTCACCAATTCACAAACAGCTTTAAGATGTCTTGATGTCATCACTCTTCATCCTGGTAACATACACCCAGGTATGACCTTAAAGGCAAGAGCAGCTGTGTATATGTGTCATGGCTGTCTTAATAAACCTGGTAATTCATCAAAGACGCAATGAAATACAGGAAATATGGTTTTAATGCAAGCAGCTCAAGAACAAGATGCAAACACTTCCGTGTGCTGCCTCACAATACTGCAACAGGAAACATGATGGGATGTGGGCTAATGCACTCAATCACAACCTATCTTCTGGCACGCAGACCTTTGTCTTTACTCAGCAAGATGTTATATCCCTCTAATCATTTCAACCAAACACTCTTCTTCCCTCCTTTATCACTTCTGCTATAGTCTAGTGCCATGTTGTATTCAGTTGCAAATTAACCCTGAGACCTTTTCTCCTACCACAGCATTCATCACCCACGCACATGGCCCGGAAATTGCATCTTGTTACTTGGGCAACCAATAGTTAAGAAACAGACGTGTGCATGTCTCATAACCAAACAGGAACCAGACAAGAGTCTGTAAAGCAAGAGTCAAATGTGACACATATAATTAACACCTAAAAGTGTGTGCTACCTGTGGTTGCCGGCAATATACTGGGAACACTGGCTTCATTTACACTGTACGATGTCTTGAAATCACTAATCACAAAATGGATGTGACATGAGACGAATCTGACGCGCGATATTAGCAACCCCATTCACAGCGTTTGGTGGTTTTATTTTATTATTACTGTACATCCCTGTTAATAAGGCAGACCATGATAGGTATTTAACCTCTCTGTGCACATTTAACCTCAATACGGATGCTGCCTTTACGTTAGCAATGACAGTTCAGACATGTGCTGTGCTGAAAGGTTTGTAGCCTTGACATTTACATTGTGTAAAACTGTCTTGTGCGCTTGTCAAGACATCAGACCGACATGTAAAAGAGCCACTACATTTATGTTACCAAGTCCACGTCTGAAAGGGGCTATAGCGGTGATTTGGCAACATTAAAATGGTACACCAGATATATGGCAAAGTCTGCATGTTTGTCACAAGACACCTACCGACAGCATGATGTAATACATTGATCATTACTCCCTGTCTTAGCAGTCGACAATCAAGAGTGTTAAATACATCTAAAGCCCAATAATCTGTACAAGCTTTAAACAACACAGAACTCACTGTGGGGGGAGGGAATAGCAGCAAATCATGTCATAAATACAGTCCAGTGATAAAGACATCAAAACAGGTCTGGACTAATAACCATCCTTTGAGCTGCATATTCAAACCAATCACAGTCTACACACAAGATTAGAGGCAGCACACTGGGTGTCTGGGAGGCAGATTTCCTTTATTTTTTTTTTAATTTTTTTGTATAAAACAGATTTGACCTGGAGGCCAACTTAATAAAGATGAGCCTTAATCTTCTCCCACCAGTCACTCGCCCAGTGATTCTGATGCATATATTTAGCCATCGTGAGGAAGATTACTAAAAAAATGACACCCAAAAGTAAGAGAAATACACTCACGTAAGGAAACCTCATTCAAAATCCCACTGAAATTTGTAACCATGCTAATAAGCAGAAATGCAGCCTTGGAACTGACCCTTTCTCGACTTTTAAATGAATATGGATGAGACCAGGTGACAGTAACATTAAGCATCTGTGCTGCTGCACTTGCAGATTTTTTGTTTCTCACACAAAACCATAAAGATACATTTTCTCAGAAAGGCAGATGAAAGAAACACTGACTAAGATCGCCCTACAGAAGCTAGTGGAACAGAAACTAGCCCAAGCGTAAAGCCACCATGATGTCACCCATTGGTTTGTGGACTACTGTTCTGAAGCCTCACGTTTTCGCATTATGGCGGTCGCCATCTTGGGTTTTTTGGAGCTAGAAATGACCACATTCAGACCAGACTGTGAAGCTGGGGAGGATACACTTTGATACACCTCTATCCTGATTGGATGACTGAGAACATAAGGACACGCATCATAAGATAGCCACGCCCAAAAGCATATCCTGCTTTATCATCTATTTTACTCTATAATTTACTAAACTAACATCATGCTGCATTGAAGAAGACTTGAAACTAGCGATTGAGACCATAAACTGATTAGGAAAATTGATGGATATTACATTAAAAACACATCTAAAAATATTATCCATATTTAAAGGGCAATAATATTCCAAGCGCAAGTGTTTATTCCATGCACACATGTGACAGCGTGACAAACAGTGACGTAGTTACCACAACAGGCTCATGCGACCACCTCCGCTAATCCTAACAACCCTCTATCTCCAAATCAAAACTGCTCCGGACACGCTGGAATCACCCCTGAGGGATTTGAATGATTGCTCCCTTAAGCACCAACAGACTGACTGTGAGCAGCACTGACTCAGCCTTTGTCCTCAGAGGGGACAGAGAAATTCTCTGAATTCCAGGGAAACCATCAAAGCAACAAGGAGGAGGGCATCCCTAACACCGACTCTCTCTCTCACACACACACACACACACTTACAGAACTATGACAATGTTTACTTGAATATTGTCTTCACTGTTACTAACTTCCAAATAAGGAGTGTTTTCAGTCCTTAAAATGCCTATAGTTGCCTAAAATTGTGTGTATTAATAAGGATTTTCATTGAAGACCAACCTGAGAACAGGAAACATGATTTTAATGGCAACAAATCTTTACACGTGCACACTAAAACTAACAAACGCCACTATTACTAATTATTGTCATTAATTCATCCACTTATCTCATTTTTGTTTTGTGAGGAAAACAAAGGGGTCTACGAGTAGCATTTTGTTACACAACACTGTCTTGCTAAATGATAAATTAATGAACCTTGTACCTTGTACTTCAATCTAGGGCATAAGACCAAGCGCACATGCATGCACACACACACACACATACACACACACACACACTTAAAGCTGTCCCACACAGCTTTGTATTATACAGTATATGACAAAAGAATAAACGTCTGCCGAGAGAAGCGGTCTGCAGGCGCTGTGTGTGTGTGTGTGTGTATCTGCGTCCCTAGCCCCAGCACACAGACACTGACGCACACACACATTCTCCTCTGTATCTGTGTAGTAGGAATGAGGGAATGAGGGCAGCACTGGGGCCCCGGGGCCACCGTCTTCCTCATGAATAACAAGTATTCAGCACAGCAGACAGACTGTGCTTGTATGTGCATGCGCGCACACACACATGGACTAGGGCAACATCACAACAGTGATATGATGGAGCTTTCTCCTTTGCCACAGCACCATGACAGCACCAGCTGTCTCTAAAGGCCGCAAATATGTTTCCTGTTCTTTTAATCACACGGTTCTGATTTTTTATTTTTTGGTCTACCTGCCTTATGATTTGCAGACACTAAAATTACTCCCTAAACCTAGTGTCCGTGGAGAGCTTTGGTGTCCTGCGATGGTGTAAGTGCTGGCTTAGAAAGATGAAATAAAAAATCAGTTATGGAGAAAACTTGGTTTTGGTACAGCACTGCTCAAATTTAAAGCTACTTCTTATCAGCTTGAAATGCTGCCTCTGCTACCTTCAGCCCAAAAATAATAGCACCATGACTAATGATATTCCTGACAGTCTCACAACATGCTGGGAAACATTTGGGGTTTAGAACTCACAATAGCTGATGAGCCCTGATTTTTGGCTACCGGTTGCTTCTGCTTGAGGTGGGGAAGAAGCCTCACACTGCCATTGTCACTCTCCTTTTTGTAACTAAATCCTCCACCATGGAGCTGGTAGCAAAGCTACTTTCGCTTTCAGCCATGCTTCTTGTTGCTGTGTGTAACTGTATGATGTCACTACGTCAACAAGTCAGAATACTGCCAATATCACGGCATGCTTTCTTATTACTAAACTAAAAATTTTACTGATAGTGTTGAGAACAATATGATATGGTACAGCCCGCATGACTAGTTATGAATTGGTCAATATGTGACAGGCGCTCACCATAAACCAAAACCCACGGGGGGGGGGGGGGGGGGGGGGGCGTTGCCTTGGTGATGCAGCAAACACACAGAGACAGCCACAAACATTCAGGCAGCCATCTGAATGGCTGAGGAGAGCAGCTCACGCCAACACACAGACACACAAGCGTCAGTGCACCACAGCCACGACCCAGCGTCACTCTGTCCCCCTATGAAAGGCAGATTGTGAGGGCTATTTCTGGAGGGCCTGAAAGGCTGCAGCCCTGCTCTGGGACGCAGGAGGAAGTGGCTGCCCACAGGCAGGCACTGCTGGCAGCATCACACACACTCCTCTCTCCTCCACTCACTCTCTCGCATCATCTTGCTTTCAATCTGAGAAGTTTCTATTTCCCCTCTGAGCTTTATGTAGCCTGGTGTAAATCTTCAGATCCGTTCACGCTCTCAGTACTGAATGCACCTGCGAGCACTACATGAATTAGTCACAACCCTGTCACAATAACGGAAATCCCTTCTTCAATACTGCAGTAACAGTCAAGATCAAATCATTTCTGAGCGTTCAACAGCTTTGCCAAAAAGTATCCTGCCTCAAGACACCTTGGTGGCCAAGGGGTTTAAGGTGCCAACCATGACTCACAATGTGGTTTGCTATCTCTCCCAGCCTTTCCTGTCATCTCCCTACTGTCATCAACACATGACATCAAGAATGGCAAAAAAAATGCACATATGTATATCATAGGAGAGGGTGTCATAAAATATCAAGCCTGGAACGTCTATTTTGGGGCAATCCAGCAAAACTCTATAGCTGACAAATCAAGGCACTGACATCGATGCAAAAATCATATCGAAATCCAATATTACAATCAAGTAGTCCTGCTCGCAACGGCCTTCTACACCCAGAGATATTCAAGGAGGAGCTACCACGGTATGCAAATTGTACTGCAAAAATCTCCTGATGGTTGGAATCATCATATTATTAACAATACTCTTTTCTATATCTTACTTTGAGGAATATGTTTTTCTACAAGCTTTGGAGAAACATTTCCAAATGTTCAATGTTGTCTCAACACAAGCAGCCACACAAGAACATTGATGGTGATTAAAGTGGTGTAACAAGTCAAATATGAAACCATTTTTCAAACAGAGCTGACAACCAACGGACACCACAATCACTGTTACAGAACTGCACCAATCAAGAGCTACAGCACACTGCTTGATGGCTCTTATTTTGTTTGCTAAGGTAGAATAGCCCCCTTGAATGTTACACATTGTTAGCCATGTCACAATTCTACAATCATAACACTGTATAACAGTAACAGAGACAACCTGACATCTGTAAACACAACAGCCCACATGCATACTCAGTCTGCCATGCATGCACCTCTGTGTCCTCGCTGGCCTCTAATGTAATGAATGACTCTAGCTTGACTGCAAGCTGTAGGGGTGTGTATGTGTGTGTGTGCAATTGTGTGTGAAGAGGAGGCCGGGCGTCAGTGGAGGATTGATGTGCCAGATTTGTCATCCCCGCCTGCAAAAAAACAACCATCCTGCATGCTGTTTAGAGCCGAATTAGCGATGACCAACACCCTCAAACTGCTCCGCCAGAGGCACACAGATGGAGCTACAATAGAGCCTGTATGTTAGTGTGCGTGTGTTTTGTGTGTGCATGCATGTGTGTCTCTTCACAAAATGAACGAGACCGCCTCGCTGTCGCACACACAAACACACGCCCCTTTCTTGGTTTTCAAACACGCACAGGGAGACAATCTGGATTCTCGCTCTAAACACAAGTCTCCCTCGGGTCCTCTCCCCAGTTTCCTGTTTGGGCTTCGGACTGCGTATCCATTTAGCCGCTGGGTCCTCAGCTCAGCGGAGGAACCACTGTCAAAACACAGTGACATGCTGTGGAGTTTCTCAAGAGACCCTTGCTAGGAGGACCACACCCCAGCAACTATGGTCTCTCTCCAACCCACAAGCAGCCATCTTGGCTCTAAGTTAGATCCACTGATAGTATAACTTAGCATCTAGGTTGAGCACAATGTGAGCAACCTGACACCTTAGAGACAAACTGAGAGGGTGAATGGAAGATTCAAGGCTCTGCCCCCAGGTTAGTGTCTGTTAGACAAGCCAGACTGTCGCTGGGTATTTCAAAATGAACCACAACCAAGAGCTTCATCTAAAATCATAGAAAGAAATCTGCTCGGCTCTGCCGGCAGGATGTTCTGTTTGTAAACACCCACAACGTTTCTGTTGATGGCTCTGAGAGGCAGATGAGCAACGATGATGTCAGGCTTGAAAACCTGTCAGGACCCACGCTTGCAAAACATTCCACTGACTGACTGACAACCAGCAACCACTCACGCAAAAACACACATACACACATACACACACACACGTAGACAGGATGCATGAAATATTTAGACACGAGCGGAAACTCTGCTGTGTTTCAGAATTCCTGGTATTCTTATGAACGAGCACCGCTCATTCTTGATGCGCAGCCAAGTGCTTTCTTACAGTCACTTAGTGAGAGCAGCAGCACCAACGCTGGAAAAATTAAAATACAATGAAAAATTATCACACACATGCACATATATTTGGAAATCTGGGGCTCTGGGGCAGACTCTAACTGCAACCTCATCCCCTGAGGCCTAATTCTAACACTCTAGCAGACATTGATTATTGATTGGGGGGCATGCTTTCAAGAGGAACATGCACAATATCACTCTATCCATCTCTTTTTGGAGCCTAGCAATGATGTTTGAGGACCAAGACCAAACTAGAATATGACTATGTGTGCAGTATTAATCTAACTGCAGGGGGGGAGTTAGTGATGACTGTCGGATGGCGATAATGAGGATAACCTCACTGTATCTACTGAGATGTTGAGCACAACAGTATGTCTCCACCTAGAAACTTCAGTATTGAGTAAAGTTGGTGTAAACAGTGAGGCAGCAGCAGTGGTGCAACACCGACAATCATCATCACCCTTAAGTGTTTGGCTTTACGAGGCATGGGAGCCTTGATCCATTAAAGCCACTGTGGTTTTAATGTCTGGTTCCCAGATGCTTTTTACAGGCTTGCTCTGCTCTGCATCGCATTCAGACAGGAAGGAGTGTTTCTGCAACGTTTGCAGTGTCCACGTTCTAACATCCTGTATTCACCTCCCTCTGAAAATAAAAATGCAAGATGCAATAAGTGCGTTCATGCAATCAGAAAAGTGATGCGGGTTGCTCCAGCAATAAAAGCCAGTTCTCTGGCTGCTTTTAGCCACAGAGGGCTTGTGATGTTACAATTTGCCTCTTCTGAATAAATCATGGGCAGAAATCCACTTTAAATAAAAGACTCTACCACGATACAAGCTGCATGCTTCCATCGGATAGGCGGGTTGAATATTTCATGATTAAACGGGCCATTATACTACACAGATCTAGGCCAAGGCTCAGGCTGAAGGGAGGGGGGCTCAGATAACGGTCCAAACCCCGTCCCAACAACACAAGGGAACAGAGCTCCGGTCCGAGGGGGCTCAGGGAGGGGCAAAGCCATCTGGGTTAATCCACACAAAACACAGACAAAGAAAACAATCAGCAACTCCGCACTGCAGAAGCATCGATTTCCAGTTTAAATAACGCCTAAAATTAAGTCCAGGCGGAAATCAGCCGGATTTTCGTGCTCTGACTGTCCCAACTGCTCAGGACCCTGCAGCCACAACACTGACAACTCGCTGCCCACAGACTCTGTCTGAAGTTCGGCTTCAAAAACGCCACATGGCGACAGTTGCACTTTGTCATATCTGTAAAAGAGAGTGAACTGGGGAAGATGCAACTGAAACTGTGAAACGGCAGAACAAATCCGTCTTAGGTCACAGCCGACCAAGCAGCCAGCCCCCCTCAGAGCTAGCCCGGCGGCTAGCATTAGCTCTTAGCAAATAAAGTTAGCCAAACTTTGCTGTCAACAGAGTAACACTGCTTGTTTTGCTAAAGCTAAAACATGTCTGGACGTTGAATACTACAATGGGGTTGTGCACTGAATGTGTTCTCCCGTCAGAAACGCGAGACACCAGCTGACAGGCTAGCATATAAGTACACTAATCCCGTGAGGCCTGCGCGTCCTCGGCCCAAAGTTGACGGCTAACTGCGTGCTGACAGCGCCTAGCTTCCGCCAGTGATGAGCGGCGGCCCGGCCCGTCCCCGCCTCCCTCCTCGCCTGCTGTTTACCCACAGCTAATAATATGCCGTTCAAGCTAGCAGGGCAGGCTAGCTCAAACACCCACCTCGCTTGTCGAGGTCGTAACCGACCACTAAAAAGTAGTCGGCGAGCCTGGCCATCTTTGGAGCTCACGGCGACAGGCCTTTCTCGCTAAATCCTCTTCTCTTTTTGCCGTCAATAGTCCATTTACGTCCTACCGGCGATAGACACATCACGGGCGACAGTAGCATCCTTCCAGCTGCACCCCGCCGCCATACTGTCAGTCTGCCTTGCCCTGACAGCGGAGAGCCGCGAGTCTGCGCAATGAAGGACTTCCAGGGAGGGGCTGCTCGGCAGGAATGTCCCATGTGAGGAGCCAAACCAGCTCAGGGGCCAAAAGTCTGACCAAAACCTAGAATAAACCCAACAGTACCGTCGCAAGAGGGGTGAAAGGTTGTGATGATTCCAGGGGCCCTAAACTTAAGGGGACCTACAAAAAGCCCAATGCAGACACGAACATCTAAAAACAATATCATTCAATCGCTCTAAAGCAACAGTCTGTCACTATAGAAAATAGTACTGATAAAATGAAATAATTTATTATATCGTTAAGAAAATTGCTTAACCAATAAATTAATAAATAACATGAATGTTATTAAGTTAAGAATTCTGTCAAGCCAAAAGGGCTGTTTGGCCCTTTAATTTGGTGTATGGGTTAGACAATTAGCCCATTAATTAGTCCTTTTACAGCTTCAAGCAAAATAAAACGTCAGTGAGATAAATGTCACCGAAATGCTTGTGCAGCATTAATCCAAGTTTCTGCAGCCAAACGATTTTCCAAACTCAGATATTAACATCTTTTATCTCAGATATTTTCCCCGCTGACAATCCTCATTCTGTTTGCAACCTTAAGTGGCACGTGGAGCATCCTTACTGAGAAAAATATCACAGATTATCAGAAATATGTTGAACCTTTGGCCGCGAAACACTTGAATCATGCTAAGTAAGGCTGGAGAAAACCTTGGCATGATGCTGCAGTGTCACTTTGAAGAGGCAGATAACGTTTCAGCGGGATGTGAGGAAGGCCTGATGGCCCACATCCGTGTGGCCTGTCCTTGGCTGTCAGCACTGTAACGGCCTCGAGAGAATTTCAACACTTCCTGCGCTGTGACCTTTGACCTAAAGTGCTTATCACTCTCTGGTTGAAAACAATCCCGAACACGAGATGTCACATTTTTCTTGAAGAGCTTTGTTTTCCCCACCGCTCAATAACAACTTGTCTCCCTCTTTTCTCACAGTTATCTGAGACTCGGGCCACCGTGAGCAGAGGACAGCGCTGCTCTTTGATAAACACTGCGCCTGACAACCCAGAGCTATGTTAACAGGAGATAGCACGCATCTCAAGCCTGTCTGTGAAAACTGTTTTCAGGGAGTCACACTGAGATTACCACTGTGGCTTAGATTCTTATATATGTGCTTCTTGCATTTTGACCTTGAACCACACTTGACAAATTGCCAGAGAGACAGACAGCAGGTGAGAAAGACAGACAGAGATAAAGAGTCGCTCAGTCTCTCCCAGACTCTCCCTCGAGGACACGGACACACATGGTAATGAACCTTGAACCCTGCAAATGTCCGTGAAATGGACATTTGCATGTCATTAATGCTGCCTTTGACTTAACGAACCATGCTGAGCGTTTGGCTGGAAACCTGTCCTCTAGTTGTTCCTCTTTCATCAGCACAGAGATAGTGCACAAAGATATGATGCATTTCTGTGGCAAGTCATTTTTGCACAGCTAAAGCATCAAGTGGAACACAAACCACCAGCACACTGACCTCAAGTACAATTTTCAGCATCAATTAACCTTTTATTTGTAATTGAGCAGTTTTTACTTTAATGAATCATTTGTAGAACTGAAGAATATGTTAAGGAATGTTCAGAATGTAAGGAATTGTGCTTAATAGCTGTCTCGCCAAGAGTTAGATGAGAAGATCCAGAAAGATCCACTTTCATGGATATGTAGTAAATATGGAGTTACAGCCAGCAGCTGGTTTGTTTTAGCTTAGCATAAAGACTGGAAACAGGGGAAAACAGCTAGCCTGGCTTTATCAGAAGCTCCTGAAGGTGTGGATGTAGCCCAAAATAAATGTGCAAATGGTTCTACATTGGGTGTCTGATTTCATCCACTGACATATTCATCTGTGCGATCATATATTTTGGGCTGTGCACAAAGAGTGCACGTGGACATGGGTAGATGACATGGAAGGATGTCAGGATGCAGAAAGTATAAATGAAGCTTAAAGCTCACTAATTAACACTTTCTCCTGGCTGCCTGGCAACCCCAGAATGACAATAAGACTCCAGGAAGTTACCACACCCAGCCAATGAATAGTCCAGCAGCTGGCTGTAGCTTCATAATGGACAGACATGTCAGGGTGGTATCAATCTGTTCTTGATACTGATGGTGATGCTATTCCATTAAAAAACAGGATCAGGATCTGCATGGAAGCGCACTTAGTGACAGAAAATCATGCGATACATGTGCCAGATTTGTTTAACTTATAATTGTTTTCATTATCGATTAAATTGCTGATTATTTCCTTGATTTATTGCTTTTTATATAAAATGTCAGAATATAGTGAAAAATCCCAGTCATAAATTTTAAGAGCCCAAAGTGATGTCTTCAAATTCCTTGTTTTTTATATGACCATCAGTCCAAAACCCAAACATATTCAGTTCAACATCATGGCAAAGACAAGCAACAAATGCTTGCATCAAAAGTATTTGTGGATTCATTTTCTGTCCAATGACTTATTGATTGTTTGAGCTCTACATTCCTTTCATTCAAATAGTTCATTAGAAAATAGCAAAATGTTGAAAAACGTCAAGAAATCTTGAAAGAAATCCAGAAATCACGTGTTTGCTGCACAGGGAGCAGCCCAGGCAGGAAGACGTGTAAGACAACCCCGCAAGGACGGAGCTATACTTACAGTACACTTCTATATGTATATGAATGTGTGTGGCAGCTTCTCTATTTTAGTATTCTGTCAAGATCTCATGCTTTTTTCTGCTTTGTCATAATTAATATCTGGGAATAAAGAAAAAGAAGTAAGCAGGCAAGGTACCTGTCCCGTCACTGATTCTGTGTTATTCATACATACAACCCAATCAGAGCACAAAGTCACTCTGTGCAGGATGCAGCAACCATGTGACTTCCTGTACACTAACCAACAGACAGGAAGTGGTTTGACGGCCTCTCGCACATTGGTGCTCTTCATGGGGCTATTCCAAGGGTCGACTTCCCCTCAGCTCAGGTGAAGCATTGCACATGAAAATGGTTCATTAAGCAGGCATTGCACGCGGTAGTTTCATAGTGAGCTGAGACTAGAAGATGCTCACAGAGTCGGAGCACGTGTTTCAATTTCATACTGTCACTCCACTCCAGCTCCCTGTAACACTGTACACACTCCTGCAGGTAGCTGGACTATGTTTTGTGGTGAATGATAAACCATACACAAACACACTGACTTCCTTGTCTCATGTATCTGTAATTGGAGCTCATCTGTTTCTGCATACACAAAGGGAATGTGGCAAAAGACTGTGTACAGTAAACTGCTGTAAATCCTGATTTGTAAATGTGTTTTTACCCAAAACAAGATGACCACAGATAGAAAAACATGGCAGCGTCAATTTTATTTGTTATGTCTCTTTTGCCATAAAATAATAAGTGCTGTATGGTCAGTTTAATAGGGAGCAGTATTACCTATAATTGATCCTTTAAACAGCATTTACAGGGCTACTCCTGCAATTTAATGTTTCATTTTCATAAAAGTTGGAGCCTTTGTGAGAGACTTGTTTGTGTTATGCTCTGAAAACTTTGGATCATACACTTCCCATAATGCAACTTGATAGTTACTTATCATTAGAACCTCCCTGTCCAGATAACTCGTCCATTTACTATTCATATTTAGGTATCTTTTATTAAGAGTTAAAAGTGACACCGTAAATTTTGCTGAATAGCGACCATTGTGGTCACAGATGGTAACTACAGAATTAAGGCGCATTAAAAACCCCCTCATTTTCCAAAGTTATCATCATTAGCTGACCTGACTGCACTAAAACATAGTACAGCTGTGCCACAAGTACAGAAGAGTCATCAAGTCAGTGAACTGACCTAGCAGTGTGAAGTTAAGTTTGGTAACATGAGCTCACATTAGCCAACATAAGTGATGGTCATACCAGACCAAGTAACAGTAAAGCAGCAAAACCCCAGAGTGTACTGAACTGAGCAAGGGCGTGTTTTATTTTCTTATGAGTTCTGCTTTTCATTTTCTGAATGAAGACTGTTTTATTTCATCTTTCATACAGTGCAGTCTCTTTAACTGCTTATCCACTTTCTTGAGATCAGCGTGGGTGTTGTTTAATCAAACAAAACCCAACAACTATGATCACATTTTGATTTAAATGTTGTTAAATTAAAAAGTTTGGCAGAAACTTTTGCTATCATGTACGACCCTGATGCTCACAACAAGACGCTGATTAAGAAAATACTGATGGTTTTCAGGACCTGAGAGTCAAGTCATCAAATGTGGAATAAAAATGGAACAACAGCTCGCAAAGCAGACTACAGACACCAGGCATGACAAACTTCTCTCATCTTGACATGATAAGGTAATCATTTGTATCTGTGTTCTTACAGTTTACTACACTATACTTTATTCTTACAGTAATCTATTATTGATATTATTGATATGTGCTGAAGCAAAGCACTAATCCCAGTATGTTCTATACTTGACCCATATGTGATTGTTGTGGTCTTTTAATTCTAAAACCATGGTGATAAGACCTGGTTCAAATGTTCCCTGTTCAGCCCAAAGGTGTTGGGATGGGATTGGGGTCAAGGCTCTGTGCAGGCCAGCCAAGGTCTTCCACATCGAACGGGGAGATTCATTTCTTTATCAACCTAGCTTCGTGCACAGGGACATTGCACTTTCTTCATCAGGTGCTATAATTTCTGCTGTTATCAGCCACTTCTGTCCTTCACCATCATCTTTCTCACACTGAAATCCAATCCCTCATTTGTCCACAAAGCTGGCAGAGCACCATCCCGTTAGCTCCCTCCTCCGAGGTCTCCTCCCACACACCACTGCACTGGTGAGCAGCCATGCCAAACAAACTCGACTGAGAGGGCTCGGACAGAGACAACAAGCTGTTCAAACAAACTCAGTTGTACACTATCTCAAACAAGCAATGTAAACAAAGGTCAGTGAAGCAGCCAAGAGGATGCTAACAGCACGGCAGTGGGAAAACGACTCCAAATTGATTCTTCATAGGGATTTAATGATGACTTGTCCAAAAATTATTTCAATATCCAAGACAATGCTCTGATAAAATGTTGCCTTTCGTTGTCCAAATATACTGATAGATGATATTTGTTTTGTATTTGGGAGGTTAACTCAGCCTGGTCCTCCTGGGAAGCATCATGATTCAGGAGCTGCTGTATGTTGTGCTGATGTAACATGCTGTTCACCAGGGGGCAGCAATCATTAGACTACCACACTCTGGTTCCTGGTGGAATAAACCTCACTCAGTTAGAAAAGCTTAAATTCAGTCCAAAATATCCATAACAGCAAGCACAACACAGAAAGTAACACAGAGATTACAGTGGCTTCAGAAAAGTGAACATTTATGGTCATTATTTCTGACTGTGTCACTTTTTTTTTGTGTGCAAGGTGGGAGGAGGAGGTGGAGAGTGTGCTCCTAAGGTGTGGTCTAATTTTATGGAGTCACAACTAAATAAACAAATTATAAGAACATCTCAAATGTTACAAATATTGATATAGAACATGGCTTTCAATAATCAGCAGAGAATAAGAATGGATGTAACACTGTTCTGTCTCTGGCAATGAGGCCTGAGAAAGCACACAGTTTTCAGGCCAATCAGGTGCTGCAAGTATGCAAAAACATACGCTTTGGACAAGCTGTTGTTTGGATATATGAGCTGGTAGTTTCATCAAAAACAGGAGAAAGCAGATGCTGTCTCAAAGGAGCCATAAGTCCTCCTCAAAGCTGCAGGTGTTTTGTGTTTGTATATGAAGTCCTTCAGCTCAGCCAGAATGCGCTATAAACAGCCTGACAAAAGCTTTTTTAACTATATAATTCACTTATTGTCAGAAAGTCCCATGAAAGACCAAAACCAACAATAAACTGACCCTCTAATGAATATTGTGTTTGTATTCAGAACCTGATCTTATTTCCCCGTGCCATAGAGCTCCATTATTGTGCAGAAACTATTAAAAACATTTCAGTGAGTCACAGCGTTACACTGGGTGCCATGTTGCTTCATTACCATTAACACACACACTTTAATTTCTTTTCACTCAATCCCACAGACACTGTCTACGGCCCCAAGCAGTCACTATCAAATGTGGATTAATACACCCCTGAGTGAAGTTCCTGTTTGGGTAATGGTTATTATAGACTACAGTGTCAGGTGTAATTGGTTTTGCGTGTTAAATGGATTTGTTAACAATAAGAAAAATATAGAATAACACGATGGCCAGTGTTTGCTTGTGAATTGGCAGCAGCTTTGTTGGCTTTATGGATGTCAATTATGTTCAACTTCGGGGCTGAAAAATGGAGCCAACACTGTCTCCAAAAGTGAGTCAGTCCCCATAGACCCCCGTATTAAAATGCAAAGCTTACAGCAGAAATACACACATTCACAGCCTGGAATCCATGTCACTTTAGGTCTCTATAGTTAATTTTCCTGTTCATGACAACTGTGTGAGGGGTGATTTTTGTAGAACTCACTCATTTAAATTATATTTATGCTTAAAATTATGCATAATTAAGGGCATGGCTGCTTTCGTTGGCAGCTATATGTTGCTGCATAGGTTGGTTGGTTATTGAGGCTATATGGTAATCAAAAAATCACAAAACCAAATGTAATTATTTTAATATTAATACTAGAGTGGCTATTTTAGGATTATTACACTCTAGACGTTAATTTATCATGATCAGCTGTTGGGCTGGCACAACCGGGTACCAACCAGGAGCAACAAGACCAGAGGGCTAGCCAGGTAGCAAGACAGAGTAGCATATGGCACAGCTTGGTAGCCTAGCTTGTAGGCCTTAGCTAGCTTGATCACATAGAGCTTAATGGACACGTTTCAGCAACCATGCTTCATTCGGCCTGCCTCAGCTGCACCCACGCTCCACCTCTTTGCCCATTTTTGGATTATCTGGGAGTTTGGCAGAGTCAGACACTGCCAAGATGGTGAGGGTCGGAGCAACTTTCTCCTTTATACAGTCTGTTGTTCCGTTAGGTGAGATGCTAACTAAGACAGACAGCTCATCAAGTGCTGGAGCACGCATTGATCAACAAGCCACATACTCTTTGCCTTGAAGTGAACTTGAATGCATGTGAGAGTTTGCTTCACTATAGCCTGTGTTTGCCCTTATCATACCTAATGAGACAACACTGCTTATTTGCACTGTTTACGCAACCTTTAAAGCATGCTGTGTCCCCATTTCACTCATTCAAAGATTCACATTAACAATGACAAAAACACCGCACAATCAAGCAAAGGTCCCTCTGCTCTTTGATCAGTTGACTACGTCCCCCAAACCTTTCCTTTCTGGACGAGTTTCAAAGCCAGAGATGGAGGCTCATATAAAACCGTCCTGTGCCGCGTTTGTCGGCCCCTCAGCGTACCGACTCATGTTTGCTAATTGCCGCCTAAAACAAAAGTAAAACCAGTGCACGATTGAGAGATCAAACCCAACGGGAAGCCTGTGTTCAGAGCCCAGCGGGTACTGATTCACTGGCAGCTGTCACATGCCAGGGAACTCTTATATAAACGGGTCAGAATCAGTGAAGAAGTGACCTGCTTCCACAGCCAAGTCTGTCTGATAAATGAATTACTACCAGCTGCCTGTGTTGGGAAATGCTTCATGAATCACTGTGTCATCACAGCCAAATCAATAGGTACCACTGTGGGTGGTAGTTTAAGGTCAAAACAAAATATTCAATATGAATGAATCAACCTTAACTCAAGCCCTCACGTGAGGAAGAAAGTCAAAGAGAGGAACCGTGATCACCTCACAACGCCGCTGTGTGCATCACAATATTTGATTTCCAAGAATACAGGAACGAAAGTGATGGCTTGATAGCATAACCCAAATCGGCTTGTGAAAATGAAGCCAAACCAAAGGCTGGAAGGATCTTTTGATTACAACCAAACCTGGATTAGCGTGTCATTGGCAGGTCACGCTGTGGCACTAACTCTGATGGTATTATAACTACTGAGAAAGTGCATGAGGCGATCAAAGAAAGGCCCGAGCAGAGCCGAGCTGTAAGATGATAGCGGCAGGGGTGAGAAGTTGGCAACTATCACTGACAAAACTGTCGGAGTGAATATCACTCAAATGACGCTTCGCATTACATGCAAGGCAGGGATCACGTAGCACAATAAGGCTAAAATCCTGGGTTGGCAATAATCGTACAGCGTGCACAGAACAGTGAGGATTTCATGATGCTTTTTAATTTTCTCACTGTTGCAAATCGTGGATTTGTGATGTTTAGTGGTTTCCAGGAGTTAAATGAGGTCTTTTGCTCTACCTGCTTAGCTCAAAACCTCACCTGAAGGCGTAGAGACTGGGCTCTGTGCCTTTGCTTTGACTGCGAATGCAAAGTTTGAGGACGGCAACACAAAAGATGACATTCAGGTTGACAGTTGAGATCACTGAAGCGTTTGCTGATTTCAAACTTCCTCTGTAGCTCCTGGAAATATGTCAGTAAGACATGATGCTCTTGAGATTTCCCTTGTTCATACACAGGAATAATGCAAAAGCAATAGTTCCTTTAACAGTGTGTCAGTCACGTCAAACAACATATAAATCCATTGTTTTGACTATAACAAGCGCTCGCTCACTTGTCACTGTGTGTTCTGGTCCAAACAAAATGACATATGTAACACATGTAACATTAAGTAAAAGATGCTGATATTGCTTTGTAATATATTATATTTATTGTTTGAATTTCATTTCTTGTTCATGTTTCTTTGGTTTTGTTTTTTATCATGCTACTGAATATCTTTTCATCCACAGGGTTAGAATTTTTTTTTTTGGAGAATTCTTGGAATCCATTCAGAACAACCCTAAGTGATATTCATGACCTTCTGGGTTTTTATTTATTTTTTGAAAACTGAACGCTTAGCTCTGCGACTGTAATAATAATATGTACATAAGCGGCACAAATTGGGGTTATCGGCGTCTATTCTAAGTCGAACATCATGCCTTTACATATTATACATGTACAGTTTTCTGTCGCAGGCTGCCTGATGTTTATTTACATGCATGAGATGATTTCTGCATCAGCAAAAGGACAAATAACAAACACTGCATTATTACATTCCTCAAGGAGTCTGGTTTTGCCTGTCCTGCCTGTATGGATGTACAGTGTCTCTCCAGTTATGAGGAAAGGCGTCCACTCCACAGTTGAAAACTCACTCAACGTGTTTCCTGGAAATGAATGTTGTGTAACCGCATCTGAGGATCAGATGTATGTATTAGCGGTGTGTCGCTACATCAGTGAATTGAGTTTGAAAGGAAGGAGGGAACTTGGACACGGGACAAAAATCCTCACTAATGAGATGAAATACGCTGCACAGGATCCATCTGAGTCATTAAACAGAGTTGTAAGATGCATGTTTAGACCTGTGACATGTCTGCCTCATATCTGTTGGAACAGATTTCCAAACACAGCTTCGTGGTAATGATGAGTCATGGTTTAGTAACAACTTTTAAGGCCATTTCTGCATGATATACAGCTCCCCGATCAATCAAATAATAAGACTGTGCTCCATGCCAGGAGAGCTGACAGCAGCAACCAACTGTGTAAAGGGAGTTCAGCTCATGGAGATTTATCAATGAGTGGAGGTGTGTCTTGACGATACGTTCCGGGGATTCTGTGAAGATTCCTGCATTTCCTTCTATCTGTCTCACACACTTGGCTGGCACTGTTGATAAGAGATAAGAGGAGGGTTTGGTCAGAGAGACAAACTGCAGAAGAAATTCATGAAAACGGGGCCATTTTTTGGAAATGGTTCATTATGATAGCATCAAGCACATTTTAATTTGAAATATTTTTTTAATATTGTTTGCATCCTGAGCTGTCAGGGACTAAGTGTGTCTGTGAAGTGACCCTATTTTATGGTATTTACTCTCACTTTAATGCATTATAATATTCAAAATCGGACCTATAATGTTGTGCTGCTTCATAATGAGATTAGTTACATATTCTAGAATACTCCTGAGACTTTAAATTGAGTCTATGCTGCCCAGTGCTCATTTAATTAAAAAAAAGAAAGAAAGAAAGAAAGAAAGAAAAGAAAAGAAAACTTGACATACTTTGGTCTGTATCAGCCGCTTTAGCAGCATCATGGAACTTGTTGCTTTTCTGAGGTGTAGTTTATTCATAGAATCTTTCCAAAATGTGTCAAAGGAATAGTCATGAACCCTTGCTGCCAGTTATTTCCATGTTTGCCCGCCGCATCAATGTCATTGTTCCGAGCAGGGGAGATAATGATGTTTCAGCACCTTTGCCTCCGAAATTGCCCACGGGCGCTCGAGTCCGTGAACTCCTCCCACTCAGTATTTAAACCCACATGTTAGCAGGCGCTCAGCTTCACACTGCAAAACTTGATCTTGACCAACACGTTTGGATCCATGGGAAAAAAAAACTTAGGAGCTGAACTCAGATTGTGAGCTGTGAACATCCAGAAGGTGAGACTTCTACTTTACTTATGCTGTAAGGAAGTTTGCTCCCAGTGGAAGGGTTTAAAAAGGTATCTGCATAATGGGGTGAGGTTGCATTTTTGCACATTTTCAGAAAAATGTGAAGCCTTCATCTGCATTAGTTGCATTAGTTTGTTGTGGAGCAGAGGTTCATGAGCAGGGCTTTTGATGAGGAATCCACTGGGGACAGACTATGTGTAGAGCAGATCAGTGTGTTTGGAAAGTTTCTCATTAAGTGGGGGGTCTTCATGAATGCTCAGGGAGTGGGTTCACTATCACCGGCTCTCTTTTCTGCTCCTGCTGGTTCTGAGCGGCGCCTTAATTGATCGTTTATTACTTCTGCTTTCTCCAAAGCTTCCATCAGCGCTCTCCACTGCCAAGTTTGGATATCTCAACCCAGCATCAATCATTTGGGAGCATTTTTCTTTTCTTTTTTTTTTTTTTCTTTCTCCACCTCTTATTATTTATTTTTTTTTTCTTTTCACTCCCCCGCCAACTCTCGGGCTTCCACCTTCGCCCGGTCCGTGTGGTCGCCCCCTCCTTCCCAGAGAGGGTGGAAAGTTAAAGTTGGCCCGGAGATGCGGTCCCTTCTCCCGCTTACTGTGTATTGCATCAGCCTGGTTTCCCTCCAGCAGCTGCTGGCTCTGCCGGCTGAGGAGCGTCCCGACAGGAACAGGTAAGACTCACGACTTGTTGGGCTACTCCTTTATTAAGCATAGAGACCCGCTCCTCGCTTCTGATTGGCTGGATATGAGATCTTAAACATACAAGATAAACGCACCTGGAGCCGCATTACTCTTCATTTAAATGTCAGTGCGCCACCTGGTAGCTATAAACAGCCTCTTAATGGTCAACTTGACCTGCTTGGTTTTGAGTTTAAGCGCAATGTTAACTTTCTATTTATTATTGAATGTACATGTGCCATAATGTTCTTATTAAGTAGCCTGTGGAACGATTTGTTCAACACTTTTTATGGCAGTAGTTTGAAGTGTATTACTGCGCCGGGAAGCTGCAAAGCTTTTGTTCCTTTACAGTAATATATTCTTTGCCATAGGTTCAGGTGGAGTCATTTCTCCTTAATTCTGTAGTTTTCCAGTGGACTTTGGTCCTGTTTAAATATGCAAATATTACGACTGAACACAAATGTGTCAATGGCATTCTTAAGAATTTCCGCTTTATGTTGGCTTTATTGGCTCTGTGAACACAGCGGCCGAAAGGATGAATCATTTAGCCGGTGTAACAAATCACACCAGGGTTAGTGTGTGTAAAAGTGAAAGTGGCCTGTTGTGTCAGGCAGATAGTGGATAGGCCTAATGCTGACTGCAAGGTCAAAGGCACAATTCAATATAACACTTTATCTGCCCTTGAGAGAAGCCCTGCAGGAGGGCACATCAGCTGTGAAATAAGGGACAGCGTTATAATGACTGAAAGCATTAAAGAAGACCAAACCAAATGAAAATCCACTTTATTTACGATGTTATTTGAATTATATAACCTAACAGTGCTTGTAACAGTTGCATGTTGTTGCAGTGTTGTTGCCTATGGAAGGCTGTTGCTCTCCTTTTTAGTATAATATAGAGGAGGCTCAAGTGTACTGATCATGAGGTTATGCTGGCTATGATGTGCGATGGGAATTCCAATGTGAACATTTTGCAGCAGATCAGTAAATATTTGTCTGTGCCACTGAAAATGCCAAGTCAGTTCACTGGCTCCGTTTACATGATGAATTCTCACATTTCTGCTTCTTCTTCTTCTTCTTCCTCCACCTCTCAATCCCAACAGCCATCACATGAGTAACTGTTTATAGAGGTTTTGTTTGGTTTAATCTCCCCGGAAAACTGTTATTTCCGAGGTGGGAAAACCAGTTTGTCTCCATGAATAGTCTGGCCAGAAATACCAGCATGTATTGTGAAGGATCTTGTCAGGCACCGAGTGGCACCTGTACTTTTCCAGCCCTTAAGTGGCAGAGCTTTTAATCACAAAGCCCTGCGTAAAACATTAGGCAACAGCATAACAACCAGTTTGATTACTAACAGCCCCACACGCATACTGCAGTCTACACATTTTGATGAGTGAGGGAGGCCTGCCAGCGATGCAACATGTGTGAAGAGTTGCATTGTTGAGGAGAGGTGAGGAATGTGGATGAGTTGGTGTGTGAATGCCCTCTTCTGGTGGATTTTGGATCCACAGCTGCTGGCTCAGTATCAGCACCGGGAGGGAGGGAGGGAGGGAGACTCGGTTTTGGGATGTGAGGGCCTTGGATGAAGGCAAGGATGTGGCCCCTGAAGGCCTACTCTGAAGATTCTTTACAGTCCACCCTGTTTAGGCATCACTTTCAAGTTCATTCATTCATTCTTTCTTTCAACCTCTTTTTAGATTCTCAGAGAAGTCATTGACAGCAACCTTCATTCACAGCGATGCCAAGAAAATCTAAATATGCAAAAAAAAAAAAAACACAAATGAAATCACTGAAAGTAGTGACCATCTAAAATACATCCATGCAAATCTATAAACAAAATCAGCTAAGGCAGTTACAGGCAGATAATGGACGGTTACTCAGTACATTTCTTAAGCGTCCAAGAACTATAAAAGTATTCAGTTTTAGCTCACACTGCAAGAGATTCCATGAGTCTGCTGTATACTAAAAGCAGTTCTTCCGAGATCAGTCCTGGCACGACCTACCTGAAGAACCAGCCAGTCACTGGAGCTAAAAATGGACCAGAGTTCCATTGTAACATGAATGTCATGTGTGATGGTCATTTTCCAGGGTCACTTTGACTCAGTCAGGTTGTGACTGAGCAAAGTAAATGACTGACAGATCACAAATACCGCGGTGATGTTGTTCCTGGTGGTGTGGGGCAGCTGTGATTTTATAGCAGCAACACTGGCATTTTTTTTAAGGATTTTTTTTAATCTACAATAGAGAAGATGGCTAGAATGTGGGAATAGATTTGAGGGATGTGCAACAAAGGTCCCAAGCCAGATTTGAACCAGGGACCTGGTTCACCAAATCTGCAACATGCAAGCTGGGACTTCCTCTCGCACACATTTTGGCACTTTTGACGAATCAAAAGAAACACTTGTGAGCCCATGCATGAGCATAGGAGAGGACAGTAGGAACCTCAGATTTGCTTTTGTGAAATGGGTACCAGGGACATTGTGGTGGTGTGTGTCTTAGGTCACCTGACATCCCATGTTCTTTTTCTTTCAGTTATTTATGCCATTTTGCCTTAATTTGACAGGGAGTGTAGAGAGACATAAACATGGAGAGAGGGGGGGGGGGGGGTATGACATGCAAACAGGGCTGCAGTTATGTGATATGCACCTTAACCATTACGCCACCAGGGTGCCCCTGTTGTAAGTGCATTTAATGAAAAAAAGTAGTATTATTAGTAGCTTGATACAGTTGTACATGAAACTAATATGATTTAATATGATGTGTCAGGAGGAGAAGATTGTCAACAGGAAAATCCATAAAAATGATCCACATTCAGTGATGGTCAGATCCTACAGTAACACAGGAGTGAAGGGGCGTGGAAGAAAAGAAAGGCCTTTAATGAAAGCACTTAACATCGAATACTCATAATACTGATAACACTGATACTGATTACACCCTGATAATATAACAGTGTAAGAAGATCCGGGAGTGGAACTTTCCTCCAGGTGGCTGTCCCCTGCATGTGTGCGTGTGTTCAAATGGTGAACACCTGCTGCTGAAACCTAAGCAGAAATAAGGGAAGCGAGGCTCCTGTTTGTGTTGCTCCTTCGCTACACCTGTCCAGCACCCTAATCCCCCATGCTTACCATCCCTGTTTAAATTGTCGGGGACGTCACCAGCGTGGGTCATCACTGTGGTTTTTATCTTGCAGTCTGAGAGACACTGATGCAGCAGTAAAGTGGGACTTATCAGTAAAATGTATTAGCTAGCATATTGCTACATTTAGCCTTTGTGTATATAATTGAAACACTTTTTTTGCAAACACAAGCTTATAGTTTTTTGAGGATACTTTTTCCCATTTTCACATGATTAATCTAAACCTGAGGAAGGCAATGCTAAAAATGAGTGAAATTGACCTGCTTATCTTCATCAGAGTAGGGTAATTGGATGGTTTTTGCAACGTGTTTTGCCAACTTTGAAACGGCATACCCCTGTTCACTGCTATGTTTGCACTGTTGGCTTTGGTGAGGGTGTGTATATATTGACTCCCTTACACGTGGACTCAGGGCAACGTCACCAGGAGGGTATAACCTCAGTTAAACCCTGACCAATGAGTAGAAGTCACCACAAACCACAAACACAACTGCTCTATAGCCTCCTTTACATCAGACTTCTTCTAGGTTCCTAAATAAATCCTGTTAGAAATATCGCATTACTTCAAATCATGTGTCTGAAGCTGGTCCTTCCGAGCCATCGCAATGTTGTTGAGCATGTGAATACACTCCCTGAAGTCCTGTGGGAGGGTAGTGGTGCCCTTTTTATGAAGTCCTTTGGCTGCAGCTGATCACAGTCTATACAAATGATTTCCCTCCCCCATCACATCTCCTGCTTCACAAGCCTTCACATTTCTCACTTTGCACATCTCTCATAAATGCCTTGTCTGTCTTTTGTCGGGACAGTAAATTCTCCCTCTTCTCTTAACTCAACAGAGCACATCCTGTTCTGTTACTATCAGATACTGACAGCATGATAATAACAGACATGACTACTCTGCATTTTTCTCTCCTGGTGGACACTCGGTGTGTCTGAGCTCAAATGTCTCTCATTCCTTCCCTGTTCTATGTTTGTGTCCATCTTGTCCTCATGTGTCCTGATAAGGACACAGAAGAATCCCACATAGATGCTGTAACAATGTCTGACTGGTTCTCTCCAAACAAGGAGAAATTGCATGTTCCTTGGATCACACGCATACCCTTCATTGTCGTTTTACATAACTTCTTGTGGTTTTTGTTTGTAAGGGAAAATAAGCGGGAGCCGCAGCCAAACAATAAGTTAAATATTACTTTAGCAGCAAAGCAGCTCAACAATACAGATTCCAGAAGTGGGAAGTGGTTCATTGCTTCGAGACGGAGGACATGTGGTCAAGTTTTTGTTGCATCGACCGACTCTGCCTCTGCTCCATCTGGACCAGGGTACAATGACGTGACACACCAGTCTGTGTGTGTATGTTGTGGGTGCAAGTTTGTTCCAACTTTTTCAAGGCCAAAATCATGTTTTTCCCAAAATGATTTGTTAAATCATTAACCCACACTTGTAAGCATGGTTTTGAACAGTGTGGGGTTCAGACGTCCAACGTAGAAACTCCTACCATAATATTTATCTGAGAAACAGGCAGGAGTTCATCTCACACAGGGTGGCTTCCTGTCCTGTTGATGTTTGCTAAGCCACTAAACATCCACGCTTTGGGTCCGTCCTCTTGATATAGAATGTGTATTCTGGCATGTTTACACCTTTTCAAGGAACAACAAGAACTTTAGTCTCTCTTTATCGTTTACATCAGAAATATACATCTTAGGAAATCACTTTAATGCTTCCAGAATGATTGAAAGCAGGATTGCTTCTGCTGTAAATCCTCTGAAGAACGGCATCTTCTCATAGAGTGTGTCTTCTTTAAATAGTTGCATGTTGTAAACAGGAATTTTGTCTTGGACTGCTCAGACATATATATGACCGGTATAAACAGTCGTATTTTTGTCCCATGGGGGTCAATCTGACCAAACTCAGGCTGAAGTTGAGGAGGGTGGAGCTGTAACCAAGCAGGCAGAGAATTCCACCATGGATTAATGGCTAAGACCTAAATTCCACCCTCCACATCCTTAAAGAGCAGGTTTCCACTCCACACAGAAAGCCACACCGTTGTGGAGGCATGAATGCACATGCATACTGTATATATAAGAGCAGTAGCTTATAGCGATAGTGTGGCTCAAAAGGCTTAAGGGAAACAAAGGCGGCTTCTAAGGGGAGAGGTAACCTGCTGCTGTTTGATGACGTGATTGCAAGTGTTTGGTCCCCTCGCAAGCGGATTCTGAGCAGACGTATGGTTTTTAGCTTGCCATCCTGCCATCATTTACTGTATTGAGCATGCTTCAGTTTTGCTTGCAGAAAGTAAATCACAACCCACTGAGGAGGTTATGAAAGCAGACCTGCTTCTGAACAAGTAAGACCTGTGTTTCATGCAGCATTCAGTAAATCACCTTTTCGTTATTTTTGTCCCCTCTGCTTGCTCACAACAGTCTCCCCACTGTTACCTAGTGGGAGATTACAAGTGAATGTGCCATATTTACTGCTGATTAAGGCTGGCCTTGGTAAGCTTCAACCTCCCCTGGTAATCAAATCAGCAGCATGGTACTAGGGTTAGAGTGAGGGGCTTATCCTCTGTGGGGTTAGGGTTGGAGTTAGGGTTAGGACGCCAGTGTGCTTCAACAGAAGTACTTGACAGATGGTGGAATGGCTTCAGAACCCCTTTTCCCACACCTTTCTAATGTTGGAATCTGGGGGGCTGCGTCCCTCTGCAGGCAGGGCATGGCAGCTGAAGCTTGCCATCAACATGGGGAGACCCCTGTTTTTATTCCTCACCTTAAAGGCAGCAATGCAGGTTAATACAAAAGACAAACCAAGCAAAGCAGCAGGAGGGATCAAGGGACCAAGGGATCAGCTTGGCCTTTTATCGAACTGTAAAATCCTCAAAAACCATCTTCAGTCAAGAGGGGCCTTAGTTTAAAGCCCTTAAGCTAAGACCATGCAAGGCATCAAAAAAACTACGGCGGGCTGAACAATTAAAGACAAAGCAGCTTGGATATCTTTGATCGTCTGCCAATCATGGAGATCTCCATTACTTACGAGTTACAGGATTAGGTTCTTAATAGCCAAATTAGCCTGTCTTGTGAGATCAGATGTGACAGAGTGAAAGAGGTCTCTGCTGCAAGATTCTTTTAGCTTCTGAAAGAAAAAGCAGTTGAAAGTCTTCTTGAGGAGGATGTAACTGGAGCTGCTTCTGGGCAGGCTGACTCAGGGCTTGGCCTTAGCTTTTCCCTCCATTGCACATACTTCACATAGCTATTGACATAAAACATAACATTTCAATTTGGCTGCAGAAAACTACTTAAAAACTACTTATGTGATACATTTTTGAATTAAACCGAAAGATATGAGGCCTCAAGTGAGATAAGCAAGAAACCCATTGCATTGTAAATCTGAAAAACCAAACAAGACCTCTAGAGACCAAACACTTAAGAAACACATTTAACCATATTATGGGACTCTAGAGGTCTTGTTTGGTATGAAGCGCAAACATATCTGCCTTCTTTGGTTTTACACCAGTATTCTTCTTTGTAATTGTTCTTGTAGCACAGTCACTGGGTTGTTATGGCCATCTGCCAGTCAGTACAGATGTAGTCAGATACCCATTTGCTTTCTGGCACATTGGAGATAAAGTCCAGTCCTGTGTGACGGTTGGAGGGTTTGATTTAGATTGTAGAAAGGTTTTCCATGGAGTCCACCATGTTGCTGATTGTTTCTGCAGTATCCCAGAACAGAGAAACCAAACACTGGCTCTTTTTGTTGCCACTGTAGGTTCTCCTTCACATTTTGAAAGGGAGGCTGAAGCGAGGTATATTCAGTTGGTTACAATCTGCAACCTGACTTCTAGATGCCACTAAATTCTACATACTGGTCCTTTAAAGGGTTAAGGAGACAACTACATTTTACAAATTGAGAGAACCACAGGTTACTTTAAACACCGGGGCCTCATAGCGGCTTAATCTGGCCCTGGGTGTGAAGCGTTTCTATGTCAGACGGTGGGGGTTCTTTCACTTTTACTGTAAACTTTTGACCACCAGCATCCAAATTACACAAAAGAGGAGCCATTCATGCCACAGAATGCAGGTCTGTCTTGTATAGAATAAAAAAAAGTCAGAATAGGAATCATAGATTTTACAACAGTTTAAAACCTGTGAAAACACTATGTAGGTACAATAAATATACATACAGGAATACACAAAATATGCATCCTATGATCCTATGTTACATGCAAATTCAATTAAACAACAATAGGGACATTTGATGCAAGCTCATCACTGCTGCCTTGTGAAAAGGGTTCCTGTGCAGTCAAATGCCACTTTTATTCTGCAGACCAGGTGGGTGTAACTTGGTGATGTGGCACCATGGCACACCAAGCCTGTCCTGGAAATAGTGCTCACCACTGTCTGTGGCCTGGCATTATGCAACTATTTATTCAGCCACTGCCACTGCTGGACAGCAGGTCTCTCACAAGCTACCAGACCTGTCAGCTGTGAGCCAAAAGCCAAACTGGCTGAACAAACCAGGAGCTTCGCATTTCACAGAGGAGTCCCATAGCCAACATCACACAAACTTTGAGAAAAGTTGCTGTGATGGCTCACATCTCAAGCTCTGACACTGAGTGTGTTCATGGTGAAACAACACAACTCAGCATTTCACAAGTAGAGCTCACTTTTTATAGTTAGATCAACCGTGGCCTCTGCCTCTCAGAACATGGGAAAATAGTGCAGTGGAAGATTTTCTTTCCGTAAGAAAAGTGGATATATTTACCCTGATGCTATATTTAAATCTTTACATTACATGCTTTATCTCTGGCTGCCAGGTGCAACAGCACTTTCCTATTTGCTTCTGTGCGACCTTCAGTGGTGGTGATGGGTTAACACTCAGGGACTTGAGTCACACTGTGCTGCACAAACACAGCGGTGACAGTTCAGTGAGGAGCTGCAGGGTCAAGTTGTTAGAAGTGACTGTCTTTGTCAAACAATGAACAGATGGCCAGTTTGTCAGTGCTGTGTTTGCTGAACGCCCTGTACCCACTGGTCCACCGCACTGCAGAGCCTGTCCATCTTAACAGGTCATTTAGTCTCATGTGCTTTCTCAGAAACCCGTTTTTTTTTGTACATGTATTTTATTTGGCCAAGACTCAAACAATGAAGTGACATTTGAACAATTCATTAGCATCTTACATTTCCAGACGTTCTTCCTTTCCTTCCAGTTCTTTCTTTCTTGTATCTCACTATCAACAGATTTTACTGGAACTACTTTCTAGTGAAAATTTCCTATGGAAATGTCACTTTTTGAGCAACACATTGGAAATTCCATTCAGCTCCACTATATTAGTGTGGTGGTGGTGGTGGTGGATTTTAATGTTCTCCTCTGCAGCCACTGCTGAGACATAACTGGCCAGGCTCAATCTCTGATATCTACTATAACCCAGCTGGGCAATAAAATACATTAAGGTGGAGGCTTTGATTGCATGATACAATAAGCAAGGCTGACTCAGAGCATATGTTGGTTTAGGCAACACGTGAAAAGCCATTAACTTTGATGTAGTGCATTAAGATATGAGTATGGTGTCCACATGGATAGATGACAGAAGGCCAAGCTGTGCTCAGACAGCAGGCAAAAATGGTTTGTTTATGAAAGCTGCTTTGTAGGGCTAATCGGATTTCTGCAGAATTACCTGTGCACTTACAACATTAGTTGTTATAGTAACAATGCTGGCAGGTGTATGCATGACTAAAGGTCTTTTTATATCTAAAAACCTTTTCTATCCTTTTTAATTCTTCCATTCATTCAGCAGCACTTCAGACATAGAGGTTTCTGTGTATTTGTTGTTGTTTGCTGTTTTATTAGCTCAGACACTCATGGTCCACAGAGGATGAAGCCTACTGGCTTTAGTGATTTCCTGATGTTTCCTCTAGTGCGACAATGAGATTGACATTTTTGTTTTGAAGCAAAATGACTGAACAACTAGTGGATGAATTGTTATACCTTTAGAGATCTTGTATCTTTTCATCAAGTCAAGTCTTGCCATGGTGTCATTTGTTCTCTTCTCAGGTCTGCCCATCACAAAATACCATATATCAAATACTGTATGTGAACACCTAATTTCGATGGTGACACAAGCATTTCTGATGTGGTTTGATTCCCAGTAAAACCTCCAGGTCAATTTTTCACCTGACTTCTCTTTTCCCCTCAGGTTGGACCAGGGAATGGATAAAGACTCGATGCCAGAAAGCCAGACTCACATTGCCATCCCGTCTTCAGCCCCCAGCCAATCCCCAAAATGGCTGCCTGGTTTCCTGAGACACCAACCAGCTTCAGGAGTGAGACCAGCCTTGCGAAGCCTAGCATGGGCACGACCCACTGAGTCTGCACAGATCCAGAGGAGGGTGCTGAGATCTCGTCGCCATGCCCATTCGGGATCGCGAGGTGGTCACCACTACCCCCACCACGCCCAGCTGATGAGAGTGGGTTGCGTCCTGGGAACATGCCAAGTGCAGAACCTCAGCCACCGACTCTATCAGCTCATTGGTCAGAGTGGCAGAGAAGACTCATCCCCCATCAACCCCAGGAGCCCCCATAGTTACGGATGAGTCAGCTGACACCTCCAAAAACCCACAGCAAGTCTATCTATATATCCATCTATTTATCTCAATGTGTTACTGGTAGCCTTTGCATTAGAGTTGATGTAGTCCATTAGTTTATGTCTCAAAATGGCAATTATACCCCCCTTTAAATGACTGTTGTGCATCTCTACTCTTTGTGCTGATTGATGGATTTGAACATCGAGATTCAAGATTCTCCCACCATCCTGAGGACATCTTTCTGGTTCTCCCTCCCGAATGCTCAAAAGAAGCCAAGAGGCCCCAGTTTGATGTCTTAATCCTGTTAATGTAAGAATGAAGGCTTGTCCTCAACACCATTCAGTGGCCTGGTCCTGTCTGCCAACTGACCTCCCCAGAGGTGGTTATCCCGCGGCTCATTGATCAAACACTTAAGCCCCTAATGTGGATTTCAACCCGAGCTGGAGGACTGTCAAAACCAATGTATTCCCAAAGACCTTGTAAATGACCCAATGAACCCTTTCACCTCTTTTTTGTGCCCCCCTTTTTGTCATTTTTGGAACTCCCAGGTCGTATCACAACTGCATCTATGCTTTCAGCATGAACACTTACATCCCTGGAGTATTCCTCAAGCTTTCAGTTGAACTGGGAGTTTGTCGCTCAGCAGGACATTTCAGGACCACAGTTTACATTTGAAACCAGCCGCAGCGCTTGGGTTACACCCGAGTTTAAGAGCATTCTGAGTCAGGACTTCGCCACATAAACTCCACACTGAAAATGAAAAAGAAGAAGGTCAGTATCCAGTGACTTGGAAGAATCTAAACAGAAACTGACTTTGCAATGGATCAATTTTGCTGCTGCATTATAGTGGCCTGTTGGCCAACACAGAAGGTGCTGAAGTGAACCTTGGAGCCATGGATCAGGGTCCGTCGCACCACTGCTGGCATTTTCCCCACAGGAGGCCAAGTCTGAAATATTAGCTCTTTCACGTGATTCATAAGTTCCTCTTGCAAGTCAGGACTTTGGGTTGACAGCAGTTTAATAAACCTGACCTAATCGCTTCAGTCATATGTACCACCACAGCAGGGGAGGGGGGCCCTAAGCCTCCCACGGTCTGCACATTGAACACTAATAAATAAAGAGCAAAGCATGTGGCATCCACACATATGCACACAGGCAGCCTTGAAGTTTTAAAGGGTCGGTTCACCAAAAATGCCAAAAAAACCCCAACAATTTCCTCGTATTTTTGCAACATATTTTGGATTTTCTTATTCTTGAAAGAAAAGAAAAGAATTTTTTCTCTGGTGCAGTGAGCACCACAGACAAAAGTCCATTCAACTCCATTGTGTTGGGGTGGAGGTAGAAACGTCACACACACACACATATCTTGGGCAAATAAAACCAAAAGTAACTTTGCTTAGATAAGTTGGAAAATATGCTGCTTTTTTGGCATTTTGTTAAACCAACCCTTTGAGTGGTTCTGCGCAAAGAACAAAAACCCTGCTGACATTTAGGAAAATAATCACCCTGGTCTGATGCTTTACAGAAAGGGGCCAATCAAGCACAGATGAGGACATTTTAGAAAACCCTTTTTCAATTGAGAAATAAGTGTCCTCTTTGAGTGCTCTTACAATTAAAATATTTTTCCTCTCACAACCAGGTGTTCCTCTGAAGGTCGTAAGCCCAAAAGATGTTTTGGGGGGAGAATCTTCTGTGATTTAAAAACACTGGAAGATTTTCCCCCTTACTTCATCCTACTGGAGGTCAAAATGAGGCTTGAAAAGTTGGCCAAGCCATCAATAAATCCAATCTTGCAAGAAAACACAATTGCCTTGACATAGAGTGGATACCAGTAACGCTGAATAAAGGTCAGCTGTTTCTTATATTTTCTACAGGGAATACTTGACAACACATTCTAGCATATATACAGTCTGGTTGTCAGCAACAGGCACCTTTGTTGTTCACATGTAGTATGTTAAATGGGTTTAAATTAGTCCTGAGATGACGGCTAAAAGCTCTACTGTTACATTGCGGGTTTCTAATGAGAGACCACAGTGACCAAAATGTTAGGTGTAAGAGAGCCCAACTTCAAATATGTACGCAAAATAGCTTAGCAGGAAATCAAAAGTACATGCCCCGATGTTTCCTTTTCTTTATATAAGTCCGTCTCTGAAATGGTGGGTGGATGATGGACTGAGGAAAACTGAGGTCAAGTTCAAGTTCTCATCAAGCATGCTAAACTTTCGGAGGCTTGGAACTTAAACTACAAAAATGCAACCGTATCCATAAAACCCACACTTTAGGCCAGAAACACAATTGTATTGCATATTATTTACTTCTAAACTTCTATTCCAAGACTTTACTATATGCTAGCCTGATGTTAACTTGCAGAGAGAGGCTGAGTGTTTCGTAGGAGCAATTAAGGCCAACGTGTGTCCCACATTCTGATTTATGTGCAGTCATTTAGATTAAAAATTAGTTATATCGGCGAAGTGTTTTAGCCTTTGTTGTGTTGCATATAAGTTCTCAAACATAAAAGTTTGGTATTCCTAAGAGCATTAGTGTAAACTCACCAAAATACCTGGCAATACTTGACAAATCAAATGACTTTACAGTATGTGATCTGCATCATATAATAGTGTATTCTTTTCTATCTTTCTGTTTGTCTCCTGATTTGACTTTGTCTTTTTCATCAACAGTTTGTTTTTATATTTAGTCTCTCAGCCCCACCGTGGCTCTCTTCTCTCTTCTCTCTGTAATCATGCGGGCCTGGAGGTCACAGGGTAATAATCAGTGATTCTTTAGTCTTAAATCTAATCTGTTCAAAGGCTTGCTGAGGTGAAACATGCCATTCTCTCTGCTGTAATGTAGCTAATCAATGTCTCGTGACGGATCATTAAAAGGCTTTTCAAATGCTCTAAACCCTGGTGCATCTCTCTGCTTTTTAAAATGGACTTTTTCCACACACGCGGCGTGTGTGTGTGTGTGTGTGCATATGTGTTTGAGCTGCTGTGCATAGGACACTTATCTCCTGTGTGTGATCTGTGCTTTGTGCTCATTTTTTGTGTCGTATGTTTTTGTGACGTCAGACGTTGCGTCACGCCGAGCTGCGTGAGCAAACTGTGCACGACCGCTAATACCTCCCCATAGAAACACCCAGAGCTTTCATGGCTCTCTATTGCAAAGAGGAATGAGGGCAGAGTTAGCGTTTAAAATGTCTCTGTTAGTTTTGTAAGATACAGCGGACGCAGGTAGATCTCACGAGGGTTGTTTCTGCTGATTTTGAAAGTCACACGATGTGGATCTCCTTTAGGGTCACAGGAAAGCACTTTAACGGAAACATGTGTGGCGATAGTTTCTTGAACTTCACTGATGATAATGAACTTGTGTCAGCTGGACGAGGTTTCTCTTGTAAATGTTGCATTTGAGATTGTCTGCAATTGTGTTTAAAGATGTCAGTGCACTCCATGTGGCGTCAGGATGACTGTGAGCTTCGTGTGCACCTGTGAATACATACATATATACTTATATATAGCCAAACTATTTAAAGAAAGTTATGTATTTAAGTTATCTTTGTATGTTAATATGTTTGTCACCAAAGACTATTTATCTCATCTTTTCCACTGTTCCCTCAACGTGACCTTATGGTAGGAAAGGAAGTCTTAACTGTAGTTTAAATGTTACTGTTTGATAATGTCCTTCACTCTGTAAAATAAAGAACTATACTGTTGTGTGATGGAGTATGGAGTATGATTTAAGTTTGTGTGTGTGTGTATGCATCCCTTACGAACATAAAGACATACATGATAGCAGCACACAAGGCTTGGAAAAACTCTAAATGCCCCAAAAGGTTCTAAATATTGACAAAAATGCAAAATATGTTATTCAGTACATATATTTTCAGATTCTATAATCAGTTCCAGCCTCCTCTGGGTTTCTATGCCCTTGACCAAACTGGACTGACCCAGTAGTCCCCAGAGAAGTCAATCATTAAAAGTCATTGCATGACAAAACTAACAAATGTAATGGGGGCAGGGGACAATGTGAATGAAACATTGAGAAACAGATAATCAGGGCATGATCTGACAGCACCCGCGTTAGCAGCAAAGGTCTTATGACTGGACAGAGTTAATAAGTGACAAGGGGTTTGGCCAACAGCGGACAAGCAATTGGTTTATCTGGCAAAGGAGAGGAGAGAGGGAGGACAGATTTTTCCACTTCTTTCAACCTAAACCAATAGCAAATTGAATTTTGAAGCTATTTCTTGGAGGCAAAGACGCTGTGGAAACAGGAGGTTGAGTTGACCATTTGAACTCAAACGTTCCACTCTGTCCCCTCTAAGTTTACCTTGAGTGGTTTTATTGTTACTGTAGCTAACCCCTTTCCTCCACACTGCATCATACCAGCGCTCTGGATGTGCTTGTTCCAGGACTCCTAAGCCACAGATGGGCGACAAATCAAATTAACAACCAATGTAAGCTGTGTCAGTAAGGTGTTGTTCCACCATGAGCCTCCAGAACACAGAATATTATTCTTCCACATCGTTTTCACACTCATCAGTCAGTGGGGCCCTGTGCCCTGTATAGAATCATATGCATTCATCATATACTTTTATTTAGTTATACATATTTATTTCCTTTATCATCATGCTTACACTGAATGAATGAATGAATGAATCTAAGATACATTTTTTACTGCAGGCTTAAATAAGCTATGAAATAAGTTATAAATTATCTTATTTTCATATAGTTGCAGAGTACATTGGTGGCACTTTTTCAGTACAATAAAACATAAATATTCCAATATATATAATGCAAATACATTTCGTAGGCATCAAGAATATTGCAAAATGTGTTTTGCAGTAATTGAATGTATTCATGATTTCTGAATATAGAAAAGAAGACTAAGTGAATACTGAAAGTAACAACTTAGATACTGGTCAGTTTCACGCAACTATGAGGACACATTTTGCCAATGCAACAGGTTTAAAGGGACATTCTGCTGATTTTACAGATGAAGCAACCCTACAGATGTCATCAAGGTCGGGTAAAAAAGCTACTGAGTTGCAATAGGATCTTAGGATGTATTTTTGGAACTTGACCCATGCTAGAAGCCAAAACTCAAGCTATCCCAGATTGGCAAATTGACAAATCTGTGTCTTTACAACTTTCTAAAAGTACAATACTAAGTGTTTTATCTGAAGGGCAATGCTGCGCTTTGCACCCTCAGGATGGTTTTATAAGGCCCTTCTCAGGTTCTTTAAACTTCCCTGTTTATATTTTACCCTCGTGCCTTTCTCTTATCACTTTGCTCTTAGGTTTTATCACTATGTAACTAACAAATACCAAAAAGTCCACCAGCATGACTTATGTCATATCGTCCTGCCTGCAGCTGATGTATGTCAGCCAGCAGAAACTGTGTCACATACCAGTGAATGGCCTCTGCTCACATTTACTATGTAGGCTTTTCCTGCCTCTCACAGTCAGTCGCATATAATAATAGACTGACAGCTTCATGTCAGCTTCTAAACCAGCAAAATAACTGACATCCTCCAAGTGGTAAAAAGGCAGAGAAATCATGTGGAGACTCAAAGCACATTGTGTCTACACTGAAAACCACTAACCAAACTGTCTCAAGTGACTGGAGATAGACGGCTTATTGCAATGATTTCTGACTTAGTGGAAAGTCACATGGAGCCACATCTGGTTCATGTTGGCTAATGGAAAAAGACAAATACCCAACAACAGTTTACACACGCCAGATCGACACAAACTTAGAAGCAGTAAAATGTTCCACAGCGTTCACTGGAATGCTATCCTACATGCAAAGAATATATGCAATGTAAATCAGAGATCTGACACTAACAGAAGAGAGGGAGACGTGGAAGAAGAGGCAGTGAGGGACCGGAAGTACAAGCCATAGGGCCACTTCAGGAACACCTAGCTAGTGCACGCTGGAAGGTGTTTGTCCTTCAGAGCAGCCTCAATCATGGAATCACTGAAGCTCTGGACTGTTTCCATAGAGGTCTTGATACATGCTGTCTCAAAAGCTCCAAGAAATGTTACAGTAGAGGGAAGCTGCAAACCAAATCCATCCTGATAAATCAAAAAACAAACAAACAAACAAACAAACACTGATATAACTTGACAGGATGTGCACTGTCCCATTTCCAACTGTATATTGTACAAATAGGCTGCTGGATTTTATTTAATGGTTTTGCAGCTAGTGTACAAGATATCAAGGCACTTTACTATTTTAGATGAGCAGAAAACCGTAAATGTAGGGCTGCAACTAATGATTGCTTTCATTATCGCTAGACTGATTCATCCTTTGGTTGACAAACGCCAGAAAGCAGTGAGAAAAGGCTTGTCAAATTATCCAAGAGCACAACAGGTGATGACATCAGACATCTTGTTTTGTCCAATCAACAGCCCAAAACCCCCAAATATTACATTTACTATAACATAAGACAAAGAAAAACAGCAAATACTTAAGGAATTATCAAACGTTTGGCATTTTTGCTAAAAAGCTGACTCGAACAATTAATGAATTCTCAAAGTATTGCCCAATTCAATCGATCAGTCACTTCAGCTCTAAATAAATGTCAATCAAACTTTGACTTTGGAGCCCTACTGCCTATTAAAGCTTTAATCAGGACTGAATATGAGTAATGGATCAAATGAAACTAGATGCCCATGCTCTCCAGACAATTACTGACTTTGTCATTTAGAGTTGGGCAGGTAGTGACTGTGGGTTTATGCTGAAAACAGCTGCCTGCTGGAGCTGGAAATGTAATATGGAGAGTGTAATTTGCGGGCCATACAAGCAAAACAATAAAGAAAAGGAGCCTATAAAAAGCACCTGAGGAGCAAAAGAGTTGGGTTGCAATTCTCTGTTGCTTCATTGTGGAGCTTGGAAGACTCAGGGGAAACCAGATGATGTCAGTGTGTTTTTATGAATTTCTTCCATTGAGCCACAGTGGACCTAGTTTTTCTCCCTTTCCTAAAAAGGCTAATAAGCTATGAATAGTCATATTTATTGATGAAAGGGATAAATACACTGTTTCCCATCAGACACATGCGAGTGTGGTAAACAGACAGAAGGCAGACACCGTCCTCACCTCACGCACCTGTCCACACAGGCCTCTGGATCCACACTGACCCCCTTCCACTGTCATAACATTTACATTCCAGCACGCGACACGGCTCAGGCCCAACATTTATGTACAGTAACTAAGACACAGAGAAGCACGTGGTTTGCACTGAAACACCTGTGCTCATGTACAGTGTTGGAATATGGCTGATATTCACACTGATCAACAGGAGATTGCTTCATCAGCTACACCAAGCATGCATCAAGTCAGTCAGCTCAGGTTCAATATGCTGTCTATATAAAACACCAGTGACTTTGCCCAGTGTGGACATACAGAACAGTATGCACGGCAGTTATCCGTCAGCTGACAACAGTTTGGACTGTAATGCAGATAATGAAGAAGCAGATAACTAGAGACTGGTTTCAAGGCTGTCAGGTTGCTCTGCTCCCTCTCAGCTGCTCATAGATACTGTGTTTCTAGCTGCTTGGTTTATAATACTTCCAATCACTGTCCACTTCACTAATTTCCTACATTCCCCAGAATTCTTTCTGACAAGCCTGATGTTGAATTTGAAAGCCTGCCAGCGGGGGAAAGAGTGAAAAACTGTTTACATTAACCTCAGATAGCTAATAATTCTTGCTATCTGACACCACTGTAAATATATAAGTATGACGGCACTTTGTCTACACCACACCGTTTATCTGCTCAGTAAGAGCTGCAAAACAGTCAAGAAACCCATGGGTTGCATTGCCAATAGCTGCCCCCCCCATCATGAACAGAGCACATTTCCAATGGTTGCTTCATCTAAATTACAAACATATACTTTCACATTGACCTGTTATGGAATCTAGTGATGCAGAAAGTTTTAGTTGTGTGTACTTAGATTGGAGATCTTGACTGGAAGACTGGAAGCAGCTTGCCTAGCGTGTTGTTTCCACATTTCTGTGCGTGTACCAGTTAAATGAAAGACATACAATGTGTTAACTGATGGTAGGCTCTGGACAGAGCCAGACTAGCATTTTCTACGTGCTTCCAGTCTTCATGCTAAGCTAAGATAATCGTCTCTGACATAACTTTAACCTTTGTGAGTTGGGTTTGCCAGAGCTAGCTAATCCACAAAACACAGTAGTCAGGATTATTCCTTTGGAAGAAACTGAAAAAAATCTGTTTTCTCGTAATGTGGGAGAAGCAACCTTTTAAGCAGTTTGACAGATGAAGGCGATTTTGTTCAATGGATTAACAGCGTGGCAATAACGAAGGCTAAAAGTTGAAAACACTGTTCAGAGAATAGGGCTATTTTTCTTCTTTGTCCCCATCACGTCCATTGTTCTATCAATTGTTGAGTGGTTCATGTGGAACACTACATGATAATATAAATATTTTTGGCTGCTTCAGTTGGCATACTTGGGTGACTAAATAATAACTCAACAAAACAATCTGTGAAGTGTGGTAGCCAAACGAGTCCTCCTCAGTGTTATTTTACCAGCTATCTGTATCCTTTTGCCCTTTGGCCCAGTTCAGTTCTGATTCTGCCGTCAGGAATCACATTGTGTAGTTATCTGCTGTCAGGTGGTTTCTGCTGAGACAGGAATATTGCTGTGAGTCACTGACTTGAGTAAGAAGGTTGTTACTGTACCTGAGATTTGAAAAGAGAAAGAGGTTAGTGTCCTTGGTAAACCGCAGAGCAATTACACTGATCCGTGCAAAGCCTTGCTCACCTACAGAGGACGTCAGATTCCAAACTTCAAATAAATAGTGCTTAAGAGAGGTGGCTGCAAGTAGACTCGGGAAGACAGTGCAAGCAGAGGGACACGCAGACAGGAACACACAAGGAACACACCCCCACAGAGGCAGATGCAGTCATGCTGCTACTGTATAAAGTCTTGGTGAAACATCATTCCCCTCCACTGATCGCTGTTTTAACCTTGCATATGTGGTTGGAAACAAAAATGGGATATAAGCCACACTTTCCCATTGAGGGAACACTTGAGACAGCTCATGTTGGGGAAAACTAGACATGACACTGGAATGACATGTTCTGTCAGACATAGTCTACGTGTTCCGAGAGTCTGGGGGAGGTAACCGCCTGCCCCACATCTCTGCAGCTGTACAGTGATTGACTGTAATGGCATGGTGTAAATTTAGACATTTTGTGTGTAGGTTCACAGGTTTCAGGGTCAGAGGGATCACAGCATTCTAAGGTTGTATATTACAGGCTGCCAGAATAGCTTTATTACACAACACATAATATGGAAGCTGAGAGAATGTATGCACACTGTGGGGGAAAGACAAGGGAATTTATGGAAGAACATCAAGTTTTAGTAAGCAGCTTTTTGATGGCAGCCCTATTTCCCACCGAATGCAAAGGTGTGTCCAACAATCATCTTTAAAGGATGAGGCTGGTGCTATTCTATGTTTTTCTTATTGTAAGCGTATTCCATGGAAAGACCAAAACCTGTGGTGCCCACTGGTTCCTGCTGAAGACATGAATAGTTAAAATGACTCAAGAGCTCAAGGAGTAGTGTCAAAAGCAGAGAAAGGGGCGATTAGCCAAGAAAATAACGATCTGAGACAACATATTCAGGAGATGTGCAGAAAGCTTCTGCATGAAAGGTTTTGCAGGAGATGAAAGAGGGAATGAAAGCATCAAACGAGGCCATGAGCAAGAAAAACAAGGCCCTCCGACAACAACTCCAGGAGCACAAATGAAAGCGATCACCAGACAAGTTTAGAGGAAGAACCTTGAATGACAAATATAAAGCCAGAAAATCAGAGGGAAAAGTTGAATAAGGAGCCCCTTAAAAAGCTACGCCTTAAAGCTTCTAAATGAAAGACAGGTGTGACACAGTGACAGTACACAGACTATGAAGACATCCAGGAGTGTATAAATCAATGAAAGCACAGAAACAGGCTCTAAATCTCAGAAATAAAAGCCTGACAAAAGAAACTGAGCAGATGAAAAAACAGATCGTTGAGGAGCAAGCTTTGGAAGACAGACATAATGTCATAAAAGAGGAAAATGAAGCCTTGAGCCAATAAAATAAGCTCTTGAGCTCGCCAATGGCTGACAGTAGAAAAAGATGCCATGAGCTGTGAAAATGAAGCACAGTGCGATCAGCATCAGCTGAACATCTCCTGGTGAGCTGAAGTATGATATTCTGGTGTCATGATTTTGATCTCCAAAAGGGCCAAAGTGTGTGGATTAAAATCCAGCCTCGCATAAAAAGGTGACCGGGAGCCTAATGAGCAGATTCTAAAGTGTCCACAGAATAATGGTAAAATGTTTAAACTCTCTTCAGCTTTTCTTTTTCAATGTGCTCCTGAAGGTGTAACTGAGGACTGTCCCCGCCTCGCTATATGGCTTTGTTTATGCTTCATCAAACACGTTATCACAGGTTAGTGCGTGACGTTATTGAGTAAATAATATGTGCCTGCTGTGGCTGTAGGTGGAAGTGAATCAGACACCTCTGTACACTTCAAACACTGCCTACAAGATTCTTATTTTATGCTATTCAACTGGCAAAGGTCTGAGAATTTGAATTTACCACCAAATTGGAGGGGCCACTTTCACCCAATAAAGAGGCGGGGGCATGATGCATGGGCAAAGTACCCAGAAGTGCTCCAACAGGCGACCGACCAATGGGACAGCTTCATCACTCAGGCCCCACAGTGCTGCAGTCCAGCCAAAAAGAAAGAAGCTTCAGGAGCGATTGTGCCTGACTAACTAGCCAGCTAGTGATTAGCAGTTAGCTCGCCAGCTGCAGCAGTACAGCAACAACCCTGTGAGCATAGTCACCACGTCAAGCTCCTAGAATAAAAAAGATTTCTCAAAGACGCACAGATTACTTTCACTGCACCACTTTCTGGTGCGACCAGGCCTTGTATGTTTGCCGTGTGGCCCCTGATGGCCCACACACAGTAAAGGTCCACAGCCTCACATACTTGTAATGTTCTGTGCCGATAGAATACTGCTAACCCGCTGAAACCTGAGCAAATTTAGTTGCAATTTCGTGTCGCAAGCAAGCGTTACGCAACTTCAAGCGGGTCGTACCCACAAGACTTCAACAAAAACAGTATGGTGTGTTAAAGAATGAACTTGGTTTCAGGCTCATCCAAATATAGCGTGGACCAAGTCTGGTGAAGAAATGAAACATGTAGGAGAAGATGGGTCCAACAAAAAAGACATAAATATTTGATAACAAGTCACCAATATCTTCTTGTGTTTTTTAAAAAGGCTGCAATGAAGCTAGCTATATGTCATTCTTTGATACACGCACACACACACACGTACAATACTTGTTAGAAGATACATAGATTGTTGGTTTGATCTGCACTTTGGATTTGCTGGCAAGAAGAAAAACATCGACTCATCAGACCTGTCTAAATACCAAATACTTCGTAGCAGCTGGAAATTCATTCTATTCGTTAGCAGGATACATTTGTTGGCAGTTTGGGGCTTTTCATGGGATTTTTGGACTACCAGAAAACCCTTTAAAATGGCTGAACTTCAGAGTGGACCGTGCGGCACAGCCGAGGAAACTAATCTGTGGACAAGCTCTCAGACGGCCAGTGACATCACATAATCTGCAGTCTCCATAAAGCTAAGATAAACGTGACTCCACACCACGCTTCACACACGCACACACCCATATATTCCAACCCACAGTCATGCACACACAAGCAAATAAAACTGAAATGTGACACTATTATCTGTAACCTCCAGCCTGCAACTAATGTATCACCTACACACAGTCTGTCTTTCTCACACACTCACACACACACACACACACACACACACACACACACACACACACACACACACACACACGCTGCTGCTCCTCCTGGCCTGTCTGGCAGCTGTGAACAGCATACGTGCAGTCTCACACATCGTCTCCTCACAGGGCACAGCCTTTTTCTCCCACTAGTTATTAACACAAGGTCTGGAGGACTGGATCCTCTGCTATGTCTCACACAAATGCCACTTTATTATCATCGCTTCTGTGACGTGCATTTATTTATTTATTTTTTTGTTAATAAACGAGGTCAAAGTTTCCACTTTTTTCTCTTTTTTACCTGAAACCTGCAGCACTCATTGCTAAAAAAAAATAAGAGACTGTGCTCAGGCTGTATTCAATACCATGTGATATCACTGTGAAGTGCTGTTCAAGGTGCAGCGGTGCAGACTTCAGCTCACATGATGCGGATGTCGTATAATTAATTCAACCTGCAACCACGTATCCAGCCAGCTCATTCAAACGGTAAATCACATCAATCGCTGCAATAGAGAGTCCAGAACGCAAGCGATTTGCACTGATTGGTGTCAGATCAGCCTCCACTGCAATAATCATTTCCATAGACAGAGAAGTGTGTTTATCCCAGTGGGAAATTGCAGTGTTGCAACAGGCACGCCACACATAAGAAGAGCAAAACAATTCAAATACAATAAGCAACTCAAAGAGGTAAATAAGAATTAAAATGATATCCATAAGCATGCATATATATATACATAGGTAGTGCATATACAGATAATATACAGGTATACTTAAGGGGCACCACAAGGTTCTGTGCTTGGTCCTTATTTGCACTGTCATGAATGGAGTTTCCTGACTTTAACAGGACACTGAATGTGTAAGTGAATTTCTCATTGTCTGAAATCTCTGAATTTCCCAACAATATAATGACTCAATGCAAAGTCATAGTCTGCAGCTAGAAAGTCCAGGTGTTAACAGCAGGTCGAAAGGGCAGTTCAGTAAATGCCACATGAAGTTAAGAGCCTTTGGTGTTTCTGCTGTTCATGTTCTTTGCTAATTACAATTCAAATTAGGTTTTTTTTTTTGGCCAGAACAAACACAGCAGAGCATTGTGAAATCAACTGTCTCATCTCTGCTTGACTGTGGAAATATTCTGTACTGTCATGCTGCTCGTTTTGTCTTCAAACAGCTTGATGCAGGTTAGCACTGTAGCCTGCATTTCATTAGAGGAGAGAGCTGCTGCACTCATCTGTGGACCATTCGAAAAAGAAGGCTGGTCCTCACTGGCAACAAGAAGAGCGCTGCACACTTTCATTTTCCTTTATAAAGGTGTTCCCCTAAAGTTACTGCAGATCACCTCTCTACTCAACCTGAAACTGCTCACCAGATCAAGATGTACCACCTCATGACACCCCACGAGTAAATACTGAACTTGAGACGTCTGCTGAATCCAAATATAGAAAGACAAGACTGGTTAAAGCAAGCTGCAGAGAAGTAGGGAGACCAGGGGCAAGTGTGACAATTTTTAGTTTCGATGTCATTACTCACAAACCTCTTGACCTCTTCGGATACAGTTTTTATGTTGGTAAGTTGTGTCTCTGTTCTACTTGTTAGAGACACAACACCAAGGACACAATGAACTCCCAAGAATGCAGATATAGTTAAAACTACTTAATGTCTATTGAGCAATTAAATCCATCATATAGTGTGGCCATTTTGTGCCATGAGAAAATTTCACTGACTGCCTTTTTCACATAATCTTCTGACAGTCTCTGAGTAGATGTTTAGCTTTGGGCTGCGACATAACGCTCTGGCTCTGGCATCCTGCCAAAGCGGTGTGTAAGCATCCAACAACAACCTGAACTTGAACTCTGACATCCCATGATGTGAAACAGCACACGCCACCGCCTCTGATGCGTTCACGGGCAGCTCCCGACGTCAGAAAATCCTCCATCAGATTCCAAGAGGCACACTTAAAACTCCCTCTTTCTCTGTGCACACACGCACGCACACAAGGCTAAGTACCTATTACCTTAAGCCTAGATTGCTAAATGGATGTTTAAACCAGTCTGACGATGATGCAGTGCTGAATAACATCACTCCTGAAACAGTAAACATAATGAGAGAACATCCATTCCCACAACGCATAAGCAATAAGAGCCGAAATTGTATGACTAGGAGCACGACAGCGTTCCCCTCTCAAACTGTACATGGCATTTGTAGCTCCGTGCACATGCTAGTCACAGCACTGCATAAAGGGAATTTAATATTTTTGATAAGGAACTGAATTCAGGTAAATTAATAGTTGCGTTCTCATTTAGGACGTTATCTGTGGCGTCAGACAGAAAGAATTTGTTGAACTGAGGGAAAGTAGCAGACTGACTGTACAGACTCCCACAGTGTTTGCTTGAGTTCCAAAGGTATTTCTACTTCATTAAAATTCAAACCAGCTGCCCTCAAACACAAAGTATCTCCAAATACACGTCACCAAAGGAAGAGCCTCTAATGGTCATAATGGTTTTACTTGCTTAGCCGTTTAAAACAATTCAGCTTTTAAGACGAAAAATATCACCTCTGATTCACTAGCAAACAACATTCAACAACATTCCTCCTATTTCAGAATGTGGGGGCATTAATTAATTAACATTCTACAGTAGAGTTCAATGCCCATGACTCCCAAATGAATGACCAGTAACACAACAAACTGTTCAATTATTTTGAAAAGATTATGAACACAAATCAGAAAAACTGAGTAGCACAATCAAGTGTGGGCTAGAATTCAATGATGACTATGAAATGAAAAGAATGTTTAAAAAAAATACAAGAAAATACGGAAAGTATATAAAAAATCGAATGTTTATTCATGGTGACCAAGATTTATTGGAATAGTTTTGATTTTAGGTCACCATTTTTGATCATGAAGAGCCCCCTCTCCCTTTTCACATGTCCTTTCAATTGTCTAACTGCTGGGGCCCCTCATAATCCGACACAGGACAAATGCTACTCAGTCGCTGACCTTTTCTGACAACAAAAAGACCATTTAGACCGTTAAAGTAAGAAAAAAAGAATACCATGTCACAGTAATGAGTTTTCACAGTCTATTCAATGATACCTTTTCTGACGACAAAAAGACCATTTAGACCTTTAAAGTAAGAAAAAAAGAATACCATGTCACAGTAATGAGTTTTCACAGTCTATTCAATGATACCACAATTTCTTGGTTAATTATCATATTTAGTGAATTCATCAATTCGTCAAGCCATTCCATTTTGGTTGTACTGCAAAACGGGCTGAATTACTCAACCTTAACTACGATCTGGCGCCCCCAAGTGGAGCAGAACCATTACTGCACCACCCTCTGGAAGACAACTACTCTTCAGGGATTCTGTAATACATTTCAAGAGGTTTACAGTCTATTAAATTAAAGGTTAGAAGAATTCAACATGGAAACTTTCATCTACATACATTGGCAAATCCGCAGTAATGGAAAACATGGAAAATACAAAAAACACCAGAATGTGGGGAAAAAAGAGAAAGAAAACAGGAAACTGTCAGTGATTCTGCTTAAAGTCAGTCTAATCAGTGTGACCGATGGAACAAATGATCAAGGAAGTGGAGTTTTCAGGACAATCTCTGTGGGCTCTCTGGAAAAATCTGTTTTAAGCCACCATGATTTACTTGTTTGCCAACATCAGACAGGATGAGATCTGGATTTGTTGTATCAGGATCCAGAGTCACATCCACTGTGTACTGCTGGACCCTCTGTAGCTCACCATGTAATGATTTCATTCATTGTGCTCAGTACAATAATAATTTATAGCACATTCAGAGAGAAGGGGGGGGGGGGGGGACTGGCAGATCTGCTGCCTCAGTGTTGGCTGTTGAAGCTACTTTGTCTTCGTCTATCTCAGGTAACTGCTGGTCCTGTATCTGTGTAGTGTATTCACCACTTTTTAAGCACAAACTGAGATATCTGATAATCCCAGTGTGTGTCTGCCAGCTTGTTTTGGAGTTCTTCTGCCCCCTAGTGGACAGAAATTGACTCATGCAGCTTTAGCCAACGTATTTAATGTTTTCTGACAGACACAAACTAAAACTAGCTTACGCATATTTTCTATGTTTGTAGCATATTTATGTGGGGTGAAGCACCTCGAACTGTAGCATATTTGAATATGATATTTGCTGGATTAATAAAAAAAATGGCCCCTGATTGAGAGCACATTGTCAATTCATAAATATTAACTGCTCAATATGGAAAACTAATTAGTGTATTAGTATTTCAATCTTTGCTTCAGTAAACGCTGATTTCACTTCGAGGAGGGATTTCTCTGTTGCAATATAAACAGGAGAATCAATTACAAAGAATATGTACATGTGAGCACTGTTTTAAGAGAGTCTTTAAAAAATATGAACCTTTAAGGATGGAACTGGAACCAAGAGTTGGTTAGCCTAGCTTAGCATACGGACTGGAAGCAGGGAAACAGCCTGCCTGGCGCTCTCCAAACTTTAAAACCTCTCTAAATCTTACTGACATGATCATTAAAAAACTAGGAAGTCCTGACAACAGCAGGTGAGGCACGAGGTCCTGAGGTGGAGCGCACAGCGCTCAGGTGGCACTGTGGAGGCACAGGCGAAGCAAGGTGGCGGTGGTGGTGGTTGAGGGTTTGAGGTTTGAGGCAGGTCGAGGCAAGAGGCGGGAGCTGGAGATGGGTGCTGGTGAACTCACTGATCCAAAGACAAAGGAAAAAGACACAGGAAATGAGACACTGAGGACAAACACTCATAACACTGGTGAAAGGTCAGCAATACCACTAAGCAGCTGAAACAATTTGCCTCCTTCTTCGTCTTCTTCTTTGAGGTTTTTACAGCAGCTGGCATCCACGATGTTGCATTACTGCCATCATCTGGTTTTACTCTCCATCTTTATCCATTAAGGGGAGATACTGTAGAATCTCCCTAGAGCCATCTGTCCAGTCTAGTCCTCCTTAGAAAACAGAATTTCCATTTCTTCCCTTGCTCATTGTCCCCACACTCTAATATACTTCTAATGTTGTCCTCTGCCAGCCCTATTTTGTTTCAGATAATCTGGTGTTGTCTTGTTGAATCCTACTTGGCAACTGCAGACCCTGTTGCATTTGTTTGAGGATCCTTTGATCCATCTGTAAAAACCTGAACCCATTCTTTGTATTTCTGGTCCCTGTAACTATAATATTCACTATTTAAATCAGCATTCTTAATACTGTGCTTAATTCTGAGCAATTCTATGTAAACACAAGGGTTTCCATCTCTTGCTACATGATTCCCCATTCAGCTGAAACTTTCTTTGTATGGCCTGTCCTTCTCCCAACACATGTGCAGCACCCTTTTTGCAGGATGGCTCTCTAATGTCCTCTTATATCTATGCAGTAGTTGGCCATCAGTGTCCCCAATGTGGTGACGAGTCTTCAGCAGTCCACAGTCTTTATGCTGCGCTGATTGTGATGAGTCGCAGCTGAGTGGGAGCCTGCCTCCAAAACCACCTGGAGAACCACGCCCAGCCTCTGCCAAGTAAGGAAACACAGCCCCACACCTCTCCACATAACACAAGAGCCAACGTTCTTCCAACCACCACAAATGGAACAAAACCTGTTAAAAGTAATGCAAGAATTTAAGGAAGCGTCAGTTATTGTACAGGCTGGAAAATAAATGACTGATGACATGTTTTCAAACTAAGAAGAAAAACTAATTACAGTCAGTGGTGTGACACGTTTTTATTCAAATAAACGACAAACCAGACCTACATCCTAACTGAGCATTAAAATTTGAAATATAAAAAGGGACAAATGGAATTATGAAAACTTAACACACTCACAAAACGTATTGCTGGAAACCTCGAAAAACAGGAAATTAAAAAGTAGTTAATAAATAACATGAAACATGAGGACATTTCAGCCAATAAATTAAGATTAAATTCAGTTAAACACACAAAATCACCTTGGACTGAGTGTCAGGACTGTCATGTGCAGTTTACTGTACATTAGTACAATACATGTCCCTGGACATCACAACGAGTAATCAACATCTAGACTCTGGACTGATGAACGAGAGTGACGACTGGTTTTTGTATGCTCACCTGAAACAATCACATCTAACGTTTTGTATTTTGTATCTTCATCATGATTCCATATCAACTTTTACATCTTCTACATATATACTTTTATAAGGTGGTAATGTACTGAGGCTGGATCATATGTATGAGATGAGCTACAAGGGTCCAAAGGCTTACTGGGAGTCTGCATCTCAATATCTGGTGGTACAACCCCAACTCCAAACAAAAAAAGCTGAAACACTGTGTAACAAATCAAATACAATAAATAAAACAGAATGTGAATAATAATCTTTGGACATATTTTCAATTAAAAACAAAGACAAAACATTTGGTGTTTTACCTCATCGACTTGTAAATACACGCTTATTAAAAAAGTTAGCTGCATGTGGACCCAGTTTGTGTAAATACTTGAAATGACATTATCTTCCCAGCATTCCCAGCTGAGCACCACTGAGGGCGGACATCCACTGAATATGGCTTTGACTTTTACATCTTGAGGAAACATTCTTTAGCATTGCTCCACACTTGAATTCCCTGCAGAGAGAGAGAGAGAGAAGAAATAAAAGCCTTGTGTCATGAACGCGACCTCTGCAGGTGTCCTGTAACCTTCACACGGCTGACGTGCGGCTCTCTACCTTTTTGCACATGCTGATCTGCATGACAGCGTAGTTGATGAGCGCCTCACGCAGATCTTTGTCTTTCTGCTCCTTGAAGCGCTGCATGTCCACCCACGCCTTCTCAACGTGCTCTCTGTGGTAAAACAGGTCAAATCAAGCACATGGGCAAAACGGCCACATCTATTATCTTTTCACCAGCGCAGGCTTTCACCCAGTGCGCCGGCGTCTGTGACTCACTCGCACTCGAGGGTTTTCTCCTTGACGGTCTCTTCACCCTCTGCGATCAGCTCCTCCAGCAGCTTCAGTCTGGCCTCTCTCTGCTCAGGTGCCTCTTGGCCAAAAAGCTTGTTGGTCATGCCTTTGAATGAGAACGTCCGCACGATCTGAGGAAAACAAACACAGAAGATTACGTTAGTTAGGAAGCTGTCCCCCTCAAAGGTCTTCAATTACAAACCGTCCCTGCTCAAGAAAAACAAACACAGGGACAGTAAAGGGACGCGTGTATGTCATTAGTTCAGTGTACCCCTGTAGCCAGCTCCTCACGTTGCTGCTTCTTGGAGACGAGGTCCTGGGAGGCCATCTCGAGCTCGAACTGGGTCAGCTCATGTTTCCTGCACACTGCTCTGCCAAAGCAAAGTGCACGACATGATATCAATATCTGCTGTCTGTCATCAGGGTTGGACATGAGCACCTTAAAAAGTCAACTCAGTCATCGGGGGCACAGTCAGTCTGTGGGGCAGGTCGCCTTTACCGCTGCTACCCGTCAATAATGTGACTGTAATGAGCCTGAAGGCACCAGCAGCAGACAGTGGAGGGAGTAGCACACTGAACCCAGCTATACCAGTGCAACAAGAGGGGCTGGTAGAATTTACAATCAAAAGTCCATCACTGGCTCTTTTGCTCTTAACACAAGCCTTCAACACAGCAGAGGAACGAAAAGGGCAAATACTCAGCGAACACAGATGTGATTCAGACACCCTGAAGCCAAAACTAACTTCATCAGACATTAAATCATTATTTTGATCGTGAGTTTAACATGTTCTATAGAGTGTATGTATCACTTAAATATTTGTTCAATTCCAGCTTTACTGCCACCTACTGGATGTTAAGATGTGAGGCATGTATTCTGTCAACTGAAGTCGTGTATCAGGCACAATCTGAATGAATTTCACTTTCAAAACTTCAACAAATTAGTGTCCTCAGTTCCCGAATGCTTACTGAATGTTGTTAAAGGCAAAAACTACTGGATGTGGGAACACATACAAGATGACTTTTCCCCTTTTAGGAGTTTTGAGTCTGAGGCTGGACTGTGAACATGCTAATGCCATGGACCTGCTCTGTCACCGGCCTTTAAAACATTTTGTGAAGACGTTGCTCAAACTGGCTCTTACCTCAGAGCTTCAGCATAGAAGAGATATTCTTTCATTTGGTCGGCATAATGTTCCTCTTCTTCTAAGATGTCATCTATGGATGCAGCATATCTACAGATGAGTGACAAAGACAACGGGTCTTAACAAGCAAATATAAAATAAAGTGTTAAACATAATATCTGCTGAGGAATTACACAAAACTGCAGTGACACAGACAGACGGGATTATAACAAGGCAGCGAGCGTCAAATACTCACGCGTCCATGTGATGACCGGCACTTTGGAGTCCGTCTCCCATCTCTTTCTCTATGGCGCTCCACTCACTGCAGTGTACACATGGATGCTACTTTAGAGGAAATATCAAAAAAATCTAAAATCTTTTCTGTCATGTTCAAGTTTTTAGTTTTCCCCTCATCCAAACTGGGGATCTAAGGATAGAGAGAACTGTGTGCTCTATGTGTTGCAAAGTATAAAATACACATTATGACATGCTTTCTGTCAGACCTGAAGACTCTTCCGTAGTTCCCATGGACCTTGTAAACACCGTAGAGTCGATCTGCAACCCTCTGGAGGAGACACAGGAAGTCAGTGAAACTAAAACTATAGCAAACATTCGTTCATTAAATTCAACTCTGGATTTAGCCGTCTGAAAGTGTTAACAGCTTTGTTTAAGGTTACGCTCTGCCCATTCATACACATGAATGAAGTCATTCAATCCTAAATTTACTATTGCTCCTGCTTGCATCTTGTGGTGAGTGTTGTGTTCACAGAGGCACTCACTGCTCGCGCTCGCAGCAGCTGAGACGTGTGAGACTGCAGCTCGTCGCTGTAGTGTTTCATTTCCATGAAGCGTCTGTGAGAGAAACAGTAAAGACACAAGTACAGGAGACAGTGATTCAAACGAAAAATGAAATGATTGATTAAAATTCTACCTAGTTATTTTAAAGTGTATATGCATATTTTATTTTCTATTTTACTTTTTCCTTTAATCTGACAAATCTGGAACTGCAACCATGTCTTCATTCTTCATTTTGATAATTGATTAATTGCTGACGTCATATTTTCCACCACTGTTGTAAATGTATTCTACATTATGGGAGCAGAAAAAAAGGATTCTTGCTGTCTCGCCTGCACATTATGCGTTAATACCGACTGAAACCTGCTGCAGGTATAGTTGCTGCCACTGTCTGTTCAGCTTGAAAGCAACAAGTTGAGAGTGCGGATTTCTGTGGAACTACTTTGAGCTGAACCACGTGACCATGCGGCAGTGACATCAAAGAATATTCAGGCTCTTGAGCAAAAGAATAAAAAAAATGTATGACTGCCTACGAAGGAATATTTCACTTTTGGGAAGAATCCTGTGAATGATGGGAAAGATTTCCAGATTTAGCCAGCGTGTTCTCAAGCTGCACCAGACCAATGACAAACTTTTGAGATCACTAATTAAAAAAGGATGTTTTCCTCTAACTGTTTGTTATAAGACATTTTATTGCAAAGGTTTTGATAAGTGGACACTCAGAACAACAGACGAAGCTCATTTCAAAACAATCAATGAAACATAAAAGTAGTGAATTCTCAATAATGTATGTACATTTTGTCAAAAAGACACTGAATCTCAGGGACATCTTGTCTATGCCTGTAATACTGTTAAGCTTTTATTGGACAAAATGAATAACTGTTAGTTATAAAGAATATAACACCTGTTTTTGAATTTAATATTGTTAAGTTTGGTGTTTTAATGTAAAAGATGATTTTTTTGTGTAAAAATATATGGACTTCTATTTAAAGATGTTTAATAAAGGGTTTTAAAAAAAATACTTTTTGTATTTGTGGCACCCCCTAGTGGCAGAATATCCCAGAAGCTCAGACCTAGAATCTAAACACATGCACCAAGTTTTGCTGTAATAGCTTAAGCCAGTTAAATATAAACTAAGTAGGTGACATTTCTAACCAATGTACCAAGTTAGACAACTGTAGCTGCTATGATATAAAGAAGAGGAAGAAGGAGGAAGAATAATCCTAACAGGTTCCAGACGCTTTGCTGCTTGAACCCCTACTAACTACAGATGAATGATTAAGATATTAAATGTAACTGTTGACAACATTTTTAACACGAATGAGCTTCTCTTACACTGTGTTTAAAAACACACTTATAACTTACTTATCTGGATTTCTCACCCTGAAGGTGGCACTGAGAGCTCTCAGCCTGGAATCTGCCTGCAACAGGAGAAACAGGAGGTGGTCAAGCTTTGTGAACACCGAAACATCTCTGTAAGAACACAGACAAAGAAGCTCTGTGACTGTCCATTACCTTTGCCTGAAATCCCGTCTCATACACCACTTCCTTCCAGCCATGTTCCTGCCACACACAGCGTGAAGTCATTCAATCAACCACTGATCTAGAAACGATCGCTTGAACTGCTGAAGTGAACAAGAGCTGCAGCTTGTACCTCAGTGAGGAAGTGGTAGAGGATCTTGTCATTGGAGAGGACTGGATGTGACGCCACACGGAGCAGAAAGTTCTCCAGCCCGACCCTGCGGCGCTCCACAAAGTCTGGATCCATGTTGTCTGCCGACAGCTTGTGCCACACAAACTCTGCCTGCATGCAGGAGAACAAACAAACAACCTGCATTCAAATCTTCCTTTGACATATCTGCAGGTTATTTATGTGATCGTTTTTCGGGGGGGCATATCAACTGGATGACACACAGCTGAGCCACTCTCACATTCTGGCTTTGTTATTTGTAGCTACAATGGCTGCTGCTCTACGAGATAAACAACCTGCAGGAAATTCTGGGGGCATTGCTACGATATAAATAACATTATTCTTGACTTTGCTGTCAGACATCAGCCGGCTGTTGCAGCAGCTCTGTGTAAGTTTTAGTGTGTGGGAGTCTGCAATTTAACCTAGTTAACATGGTTGGTATAGCAAGCAATCACCACAACCACATGTGACATTGCGTGTCATATACAGTCTTTGATTTTTAAGATGGAAAGAACAGCAGCTGCTCTGCAAAACCAAAAAGAACTTTGCCAGTTTGGGAACATTTCAGCAAATTCATGAAAAGGGAGAGTCATCCAATGTAGATGAGGCAATGAGTAAAATCTACATCCCAGAGCAGGTAGGCAGAGGAGACTGGACAAAGCAGAAGCTAAAACCCAGGAGACGTCTCTTTCTCCTACTCAATATGCCCCAATTCACAGAGTCACAGCACAACAGTGTCCCATGAGCACTCAGGAATTTAGCCTGGGACTACAAAACCACACAGGAGAAAGTCACGCAGCCTTTGCCTCACAGGCTCTGGAAACACCAGTGGTCTATTAGAAGAAAAAGCCAACTGGTCCGCTGATTATCCCAAATTTCCACAGCTGTGACATGCAGGTGAATAGCAGGCCTACGGGCAGGTACTGAGATGAAAATGATCCCTTCCTACCCTTTCCAAAATTATGCTGCTGAGACACCCAAAATCATTGCAGGGGAAAATTCCCTCAAAAGTGAAAATCGTCTCAGTGCCACAGAAGAAACTTTTTAAATGTCCATTCAATTATCACACAATAAAAATGGCATTAGACAAAGGAGCACTTGTTATTCTTGTTATTGTTCATCTGTAGCTCAGTGTGTGTGTATGTGACACGCTGTCCGCTGCGTTCAGGTCCAAACGAAGACCACTGCTCATTTAACAGCCGTTAATCTAATAAGTGTTGGTAGAAAGTGACTTCTTGACTTCTGTGAAGTGTTGCCATGTAAAATGACCATCTTGTAGCGTCCCTGTTGGGTGGAGGTGTATTACTCCTCACTTTCTAGAAGTTAGCCGAAGCCAATGGTGCTTTCTCAACCCCCTTACGCTCCTCCTGTCATATTCTATTGGAATATTTCTTGAAGGATATCAAGCAAGCATCCTTTGCACCTCACTGAACTCACCCTCTTCTCAGGCAGCGGGGGGACAACGATGTATGGATATGTAACTATTAGGTAGTTCCGCAGCAGTTCAAATTCGCTGTATCTCCTCCATAATGAGTCCGGGGCTGGGTTACGGCCTTCAGCCACTGCATCCATTGGCCTTCAAAGATGAAGACAATTTTTTTAGTTCTTTTTGCACAAAAGACAGAAATAGATTCATGCAACGCAGAGCTGAAAGAGGGAAGGAAATAAAAACATCTGAGCTGAACCCACAGCTCTTCCTGTCAAAGGACTGATAAGAGGGCTGTTTTTCTCACCGTGTTTCCAGGAGGTAGACGGTGAACGTCTCCTGCATGTTCACTGCATTCTTGCCGCTCCGTTTCTCCGCCTCCGCCACGCAGATCTCCATCCTGCGCAGGAGCGAGGAGCCCTCCTCCACCACCACCTGAACCACCACACAGCACCATCACTGACAGGCTGCAAACAGGCTGAACACAGCTCTCTGTGACACAGTTGTGCCTTTGTTCCCACCCGTCTGCTCCTTCGTGGTGACATTTTGTTTTCGTGTTAGCCTACGAGCTAACAGCTATTTGGATATATGACCTGAAACCTTCTTTTATTAAAAACAACGATGTTAGCATGGGAATAAAAGCAAACTGGGTGAGACATTTATGTCCTGTGTGTCCTTAAAGGCGAAAACTATTTAAATGGCTTATAGCTAAATTACGACAAATCAACATGTATTAACTTATATGTTTAGCTAACTTGTCTACAACATAATGTAAGCTAGCTCTGAGCTTTAAACTGTCAAGTTATCCAGCGGTCAACAAATACAATGTGACGTTAACAGAGCCATTTCCCACAGCTATGCCGGAGATAAGAGTCCTTTTACAGCTCCAAAGGCACGTTAACGTTATGGTTTTACCGTGTTGTTCAAGCTGTTTCTCCTGTCCGCAGCTGTGTGGTCCAAATCATCGTCAGTAGACACCGACTCTTCTTTGCCATCCTCCGCCATCCTCCTCTTTCCTCCTGATGTTGTCGGTGAGCCAGTACGCATGCGCAGAGCGCACATCAGCCGGCAGGCGTTAACCCTTTGCTGCACGCGTCTTTATACCATCAATAAACACAATTTTTCCAAATTATTTATTTATTTATTTATTTATTGCGGGGGTGGGTACTTTAGCATATGGCAACACTTCTAAAATAATTACATTCTACAAAAACATGCACAAAATGCATACTATATTTATAACTTCATGTTCTTGTTTTTTCAACTTTTAAAAATAATTTCTGCACAGCATGGATTTTAAAGGAGTAGCATTTCCATTTTAGTGGTAACAACCCATCACAAGATAATTAAACCAAGAGAAACTGTGTGTACATTGTACACACAAGTGTGAGAACAACTGCTCAACATTACTGAAAACTGAACTGACTGTTCTCATTGAAAATATACCATGAAGCAACAATGACCGAAGAACAGAGTGTGCATGTGTGTTTGGATGTGTGCATGCATGCAAATGTCACCCAGTGTTTAAGCTCTTGAAGCAGTTCTTCTCACCCTTAAAGGAGCACTTAGACTGACACTGATGATGCCTTTGCAGCCAGGCTTTTTGCATCTCTCTTTTGCAGCAGTCATCTCTGGACAGTGGTTCACATGGTCCAGACGCATGCTGTTTGTGGGATGGAGTCCATAGGTCCTCTGTGTTGCTTCCCCTCAAGATTTAACGCCATACTACAGTCTGCCATACTTATCTTGGAGGCAAGAAAGTTCAGCTGAATCTTTGTGGAGTCTCCAGATCCTTGAAGTCCCTTCCATAATATAGCCATCCCTGTGCAACTTTGTGGTCAGGCTCAATTTTAATTTTTTGTTGCAGGAGTATGTGGTTTTAAGGAAGCCCCTGACAGCAAGGCTTCCAGAATGGAGCCTTGTAGTGTCTTGGGGTGTATAAATTTACAATAAAGCAGTGAGTCTGTGGAACTGGTTTGTCAGGCTGCAAGAAGAAAGACCCACAAAAAAAATCTTTAACTGGGACAGCACACACCTATGCCTAGTTCAGAGAGCTTTCTGGAATATATTGTTATTGATTTGCATTTAATTTCAGGAGTAATTTGCATTAATATAATAAAAAATGGAAATTCTGAATAAGCCAAAGCTGCAAAATTACATTCAAATCAAAGACTGCTGCACAGAAGCATATGTAAAATTTCATTTACAGAGAAGGCATATGTGCTCCAGTATGCTCAGTTAAGAACTGGTGCCCTATCACTGGAAACTGATGTAGGCAGATGGAGAGGTATTCTCGAAGAGCAGTGTTAATGGATTTTTGTGATCCTGGAGTTTATGAGGATGAACTTATCACCATTTGGTGCAAGACAGTCAAATAAAGAAAGCAACCAATTTAAAAACGTTTAATCGTTAATATCACAGTTGCATTAACATAACTTTACACTCAAGTGGTAAGAGACATAAAAGAGGTTTACAAATTGAAGGTCACACCATGTAGTCTGATAACACTGATCTGGAATAACACTGGTTACACTCTCCTGATCAGCACAGGCAGCATCAGTGTCTCATTTTGGCAAAAAAACCTGTCATAGTAACAGCCTCTAGAGAGGCTTTAAAGTCATGTCAAAAATATCCCATCCCATCATCACGAGGTCTGTTGCTAGTGTCAAGTGTAGAAAATGGCCTAGATTAACCTGCAAGTACATGCTGCTCAGTGATGTGAGCCTTATTTGGTAGATTTGTTTCATTACAGAGTTCAACTGTCCAGTCTTTGACATCGTCTCAGTTAAAGGACAATTAAGTTTATTGCTACTTGAGTCTTTTGTCATTTCTATTAGTTATGATAGCAATCTTCTCACCAAAGTTATGAGCAGGGTTGAAAAGCCGCTGAGGGAATACTGTCAAAATGAGAAGTTCCCTTTCTGGTGATATTACGCATGTTGAGAAATGAGGATGGCAGACCTCCAATATGGTTGCCAGAAGTTGCATCATGTCATCTAAAAATCTGTCACACGGTGCCTGGAGATATCACACAACTGTACAAATCAACAAACATAATCAAAAGGACAAAGAGATGGATAGAGCCACTTGTGGAGAGACAGACATCTCGATTCAATTAACTGTGCTGGAATAAGGAATGAATGCTCCTTCTGAGTGTGTTTTAAACAAACACATGTCAGTGGCAGGCGTGGTAAGACTGTAAAACTCAAGACATTTCTGTGCTGTACATTAAAACAGATCATAGAACACATCCAGTTGTGTTGTGTTGTGCTGTCTGGATCGGCTATCAAAATTTACACCCGTCCATCCACCAGCTCCTCACAGAGAGACTGGAATTTGACCACATCATTGTTAAAGTGCAGGTCCTCCATCACTTCACTGCGCTGCATGGCTGTGAGGTTCATCCTGCAAGCCGACAAAGAAGCAGACTTGTTGCGGAGAGGATGGGGAGATGTGGGGATGGTGGTGGGAGGAGGAGGAGGTAGATTTGGGGATCTCCCAGTAGCTGCCATGGAGGTCGAGTGAGGAAAGAGCGGGCAGGTCGTCTCTCTGCTTGGGTCTGTCGCACTCCGAAGGTAGAAGAGGCGCGCTCAAGCATTTCCTCTGGCTCGCTTCGCTGTGAAGTCAATCACACGGATGTTCAATTCAAGGTTCAATTCCACTGTAAAACACTGCACAGTGTAGGTAACATACTTTGCTGTAATACGTCAAAGTCCTAATGCCAAAGAGATTCAAACATTTGAGTTGTGACTCTGGGTAATCTATGTCTGATTGGACCCAATGTTCTACTGCACTGCTCTGATGAGCCAGGAATAAAAACACTGAAATGATGCCATAATGTGTGATCATGTGTCTGGTCAGTTTGACATCAGTAAGGGTTTTAGAGTCCATGAGTGAGTGCCAAGACAAAGCCAGGACAGATGACTGTGCAGATAACCTCCCATGACTAGGAGTATAAAGGCAGTGTATGGTTAAAGAACTATTTAACATACACATTCAAATGCTGTTAACTACTTTAAAAACAGTAGCTTTTAACAACTGTATACACAGTAATTACTATTTTTACCAGGAAAATCTGTTGAAGTCCCACATATTTAAATCTCTCTGGTCATAAGGGTGAGAATAATTCCAGAGTTATATGTCAAAGTGTTCTGGCTCTACATGCTGTTTCCCCCTGCTGCTTCTCTGATGTCTGCCCTCCCTCTCGATCCTCTCCTGATATTTTCACATCTAACTCAGTGAATTAAGAGTTTATTTGGACCAAACCAGAGTTGGTGGTGATTGTTGAACAGTGAAAGTTGAACCAAGAAGGTTTTGGTGAATTTATTTTGTTTCTGTCGAGTTTGAATGAAGTGTGTTTTACGATGCTAAAATGACTGTTTTTGTAAATGGAGTCTGGTGGCTTTGGTGATAGCGATATATAGTGGCTGTTTCTGGTTAAACAAAAAGGTTTATCTCTGCAGGGAACCTTTCCATAATGTTGTCAGACACTTAATGAACACTGATGGCGAGTAATTCCCAGAGAGATTACAGCCTGTTTCACAGCTGCTGGCTGCAGCGCTCACGCTCAATACTGGACCAATTTCAAAAATCGTTGTCCCCATTAGTCACTTGGACACAAAAACATGTGAAAATATGTTCCATTAACACAGTTAATGTTTGACCGGGATACCTCCCATTTGTCTGGGACAATAAGATCTTCCAGGACATGTGATCCAGCACCAGTTTTTTTTTCGAATGGAACATTTGGGACAGTGTGGCACAATCATATTTCCAAAACAAAGTTACGCTAAAATCACACTGAAATTAACTGTTGTCCCCATCAAACCAACAAGGTGAAAACGGCTCCAGCCATCTTTATACAAACTATTTAACAGAAGAAGCTCTGTGCTGCTGTAGCCTTCATCTGATTCCTGATCAGTTCAATCACTGAATGATCTGTGTGTGATCTGAGCTGGAGCCAGTAAAGTCAATGGTCTTGTTCATATTTCATAACTATGACTCATTCATGTGTTTGTGATGGTTTATGGATAGTGGTTAGCTGATTTTGGCTAAACTGTTCTGCCGTAACCAAACTGTCATGGTACAGAAGTTCTTCTTTGGGGGTTTTTGCCAGTTAACAAACAGCTTCAGGTGTATTACCACCTTCTGCTGGACTGGAGGAGGGTGATCTTCTTATATATATTGTCCTCTGCACTGTGATGAAATTTTATGTATGTTTTTTTCATATACAACCTTAGTTGTTGGTAATATGCAGTGTACATGTGTGCAGGTTTAAGTTGTGCACATGTGTGTGTGTCCAGTATCAGTTGGATATCTGGGTTTGGCCTTTTTTTTTTTTACCGTTCCTCATTTCTATCTAATAAATAAACCTTTGAAACCCCTGAAAAACCTGTTCAATGGACATACAGAGTGGATAACAGTGTGACTGAACCCGAACACTGTTTGCATTGCACAGAAAATAATTCGTCACCTCATGGAGCTGGCTGGTGCTCCTCTCCAGGCCTGCCGGTACACGTTACCTGCCACCCCAAACAGCCAGCTCACATCAGCTGGCACCTCTGGGATCCACTCCACAAACCTGGGGCAGAGGAGCAGAAATGATTTTACATAAACAGGCACTAAACTGATGTTTAACACTGAAACGGGCAACAAGATGAGTGGAAACGAGTGCACAGCTCTTAAAGGTGAGACACTGTCATTGTTTAGATCGACGCTCACCTTTGGGCCACTGAGTAGGCTGACTGCACAGGAAGTGTGTACGGCATGAGCATGTAGGAGGCCACTCTCACTGGCAGCATCTCGGTCACCTTGGTATACAGGCCAGCTTTGTCTTGGCAGGCCTCGCAGAACACTGACAAGACACAGAGAGCAGGACAGGTCAACCACACGGCATGACGCCATCATTTACAGAGGCACCAAATCTGCCATCTTCAACCTTTCCTCTCGCCACACCTTTCTTGATGGGCGTAGGCAGAACGATCTGCTCATCCAGCCACCAGTGCTGTTTGCGCAGCAGGCGCAGCCTCCGGAGCACCCACTCTTTGGTGGTTTCCGTATGCTTGCAGCAGCAGTCGGACGGGCTCTCCTGCAGGGCGGGGCCCGAGGTGGGACGCTCCAGCATCAGCAGGTCTGGCGCCACAAAATATGACATCAGTGACACAGTCCAGAGGTTAGGATACAGACTGATAGGGATGCCTCGTAAACAGGGAAGTTTATTACAGTCACCATGGCAACACAGGATAAGAATACTGACTGTTCTCTTCGAGGAAGCGAAGAGCATCCATATAACCGCTCTGACACATCTCAGCCAGTACCTGTGGAGAGGAAAAACAGAAATCTTTAGGGCATTGTATTGACTTGACTTTATTGATCAGTGACACGTGTTGATACATGACACACGGTCTTTGTCATGTTTATCAGCTGAATTTCCTGTTTACAAGAAGAATCAATAATAGAAAACTCGAATTCAGTTCTTATATACATGTCTGTGGCACAGTCCAAGGTTCACAAATACACTAATTACTAAAACTAGTTAACATGCTGTGTCATGTTCATTGAAACCATACACACAAATCAATGAAGAAGCAACACTTGTTTTTATTTCTTTTTTACAAGCTGGAACCATTTGTAAGCTAAGCTAATGCGTCTGGGCTCCAGCTCTCTGTTTGGAAGATTTACGATGCCTATATTAAAACAAATCAAGCAAAACAAGTGAAATGCAATACAATCATTATGTGCATTTCCTTTTTACGTACACATTTACTGTGACATAATTGATGAAAACAATGAAAAAGCGTAGAAATGTACTGCATTTCAGTGTTGTCCAACACAGGGCTTTGGAAAATGGCTAATTCTTGCCACCATGAAACACAATTCATTCACTTATTAAAGGCAAAAAGCTAAATTGTTGTCCTTTTAATAATATTTATATTTATAATATTTATTGTCATTGAATAATGACAGCAAATGCTTGTACATATCCGCTATATACTGTATTTCACTTTATTTCTGCTTGATTTGTTTCATTTAGACAACTTTCATCCTACATACATACATACATTATGAATGCACGCATATATCAGTGGCATCTAACTTCTTATCTAACTCTCTGCAAAAAGTGAAGAAACATGTTTCCAATGTAAAACAAATTTCCAAATAACTGAGATATCTGTGAAATCTGCTTATAATTCCTGATAAAGCACCAATCTCAAAGGCGATGCAAAGGCAAGCCCTGGCCATGCATTGCTCAGATATCTTTATCACTGTCATTATGATACAGCCATGCAGTCATGGTCAGTTTGTTATGTTGCATAACAGCAGTATTTAAAAAAACAGGCGCTCTCACATCAGCAGAGGTGCTCACAGCTCATGCACTGGCTGGAATTCAATACTGTGTCCCTATGCACGTCAATACAGCACCTGACCAGTGTTTGTGTTGAGCGAGTAAGCAAGCATGTGTGGGTCGACTTGTTTTTTGCATGGCGCGGTACCAGGAGGTAATTCCCGCCTCTAGGAATGCAGTAAGAACACACATGCCCCCCGTCACACAGACTTGTGCACCCAATTACATAATCATGGGCTCCAGACAGCGTAGCAGGCCCGCACACGTGAAGGGATCACCGAGGAGCCAGACTGCATAACAACAACACAGCAAACAGCTCAACCCCAGCAAGGTCAAAGCTCACCTTATCTTTAGGTTACCTAACATTCATCAGAGCGACAGGGAATAACGAGAGGACACATGAGATAAAGGACAGTGACTGCAGGGTACATCCCGATGCTACCTCCGGTCAGTGATGGAGGAAGATTAAGAAGAGAGAGGGGGAAGTCTCTCTTGTTCAGTCTGGGACAGTGTTTCATAAGGCTGTTGAAACAGCTTCTGTGCTTGACCAATATAAGAGAAATCAGATTTAGGTGGAACTGTGAAAGGTTATCGTGAGTGTTCCATTTGGTCACAGTCTGAATGTTTGATGAAACGGTTTGTATCTTATTCAGTTCAGCTGGGTTGCCCATAAAATCCAGTAATAAAGGATGATGGAAGATTCAAAACTCCAACCTCTCTTTTTTTGTTAAGAAAATGAATGAAAACAATCGAAGCAAAGCTGTGGAAAGTGTACAGAGTATGTTTCTCCTGACATCTGCGTGTTACACAGACTCCTTTTTAAGCTGCATCGGTGGACTTGTGCACTAAAGCTTAGCACATTAAGTTCCATAGTACCCGACTACTTCGCTGCATAATGCACTTTTTTCACCAGCTAATCGCTAACTTTGTCTCTTAGTGTTGGTCAGCGGGTCTGAAGGGAAGTGCAGATTTGGGTGGTGATTCTCTGTAGGTTCATTACTGTGTGATTCCTTTCAGGTTAAACAGTCATTTGATCTATTGTTGATGTAAAAATATTGATCGGTGCAGCTCAGTTGCATCTGAACTAGCAGAAGATCCCTCTGACGCTGAAGCACGACCTACCTTGGGTTCTGGCGGAAACAGGGCCCTGCTGAGGCGGTACATGTTGCCCAGGTTCATCTGGATGCTGGTGTTGGTGAAGCGCAGCTCGTGGAAGCTGGTGGAGCTGTCGCGCGGACAGATGTCGCTCTCGCCAGAGAAGGGAGTGATGGTGATGGTGTTCTTCAGCTCCGACTGCGGCAGGTTATCGCTGATCCCGCCATCCACGTAACGCTAGACACACAGGAACAGACAGACAGAGATAATGTATCGATGCACTTTCATTGATAAGTTGAAGTAGTTTAAACTTTGTCAGTACTTTCACCCCATGCACACGTCAGTCTGTGTCATCCACTGCAGAACAGGTCTCAATGATGCACATTGATTATTGATAATGGGGCCAGACTCAAAGCCATCCATAAATTTTGGTCACATACTCCGATTCCAGCTCTAGAACTTGACAAAATGACAGGACAACTCTCTCATTATAGCAGCATAAAATGTCACGGGGAGGGAATTAACCTTGTTCTCAGTGCCAGTCGTAAAATCGCTCTCTGCTCAATAAGCAGAGATGATGTCAGCCGACTAAACGGCTGAAAAATGAAGCCGCTGTGCTCAGAACTGCCAGCGTGACAGAATATAGGTCAGTGAGGAAAAGGAGGTCAGCGTCATGCAATGTGTATATAGAGTATACAAATATGTATTTTGACACGTTTACTCAAATTAGTGAACCTCTTACTGTAATACTGGGTTCATTACATCAGTACTGGAGCATTAACATTTTGTGGAGTGGTTGTTGTGGGCCTGTGAAGCCCTTTGAGACACTGTATATTATGTTTGGCTGTCGGATTTCTCTTATCTGTACACATACATAACAGTGAGTCACTAGAAAGAGCAGCACGAAAAGGAAAAAAGATATGGAAGGAAGTGATATGGAGGAAGTTTAGAAAGAGGATGGGATTCAACAAGCAGTGAACCACACTGATGCCAGGGCCATCCTCCACTTTGATCCACAGTATCTCAACAACTTTTGGATCTGTACACTCATTCATATTCCCCACAGGATGAAACTTGTGATCTGTTTTTTTTTTTTTAATTCAATTTGTCCAGTACTTTTATGACTAAGTTTATGACCAAACAACCTGCAAAAGCACTGAAATTCCCAACAGCCTCAGTTGTACTTTGTGTTTAGTGCTACGAAGCAAATGTTAGCAGGCTTGCTTTTAAGAGCATGTTAGACCGCTGAGCTCAGTATGTAGTACTGTTAGCACGGCTGTAGACCCTTAGTGTTCTTCAACTGCGAAATGTCCATCTGATATACACCATCGTCATATATCTTGGTCACAATTTGTCGAAAAATAAATATTACAGTCAAACAATCTGAATGGGCCTCGGAAACGTAGTATCAGTTGGGCTTTAGTACAAATAAACCAGAATTTAGCTGCTTTCTCTTGGCTGTGAAGAACACTGGGTAACTATATTCTACAAGTCTTGTCATTTCATAACAATTTCCTGGATGTTTCCTGGGAGAAAAATGTAAATTCCTGCTGTTGTTGTACTGCTCTGAGACAGTACACACTGCAAGTACCAACTAAGTTATGTAGTTGTTACACAGTTAATTAGATTTTAGTAGTTGCTGATTGCCAGGGGAATTCCCTTTTAAACAACTGTGAAAATCCTGATATGAACTAATGACATTTAAAACCCAAGTAAAAATAAATGTACTCTAATTTACTTTATTTCCATATCTATTGAACTGCACACATGGCTGTTAGTGAATTAATGAATCATAATACACTATATATTGTTCATTACTATTAAGGAACTACTAAGGAACTGTTTAAAAATGGATCATCGTTATTCAAGAGACGTCATGCCTCGAGTTACTGCACACTCACGCAGCCCAGCGAATGAGTCACAGCAAACCGGGCTGTGAGCCAGCAGCACGTCGAGGCAGCACAAAGTACACAATGTACAGAATCCAGAGGCGCTACCTGCAAACAGGGCATGTACATTCAGACATGTATGTATGCGTTGTACATACATGTGACATGTAAAGCAGCAGACTACTGGACTCGCTCTGTTCCCTGTGGCGTTTTGATGCTGAACTTTGCCAAAAAGACTGAGACAACTGGCTCTATTGAGGGTGAGATGCGCCGAGACGTCCACAAAGAGCGTGTCTGTCAGGGAGGTCCTGTTTTCCCTCAGAGGTTTATGTTGTGACTGAGGCTTCACTGGCTGGGTGTTGATCCAGACAAGCAACTTTTATTGTACCACCTAAATTTATTTATATATACACTGCAAACGATTCTGTTTAATTACGACATTCATTCAGTTGTTATTCCGTGGATTCTCATGTCATCTCATTGCTTCCTTCTACCTCTCTTGGTTTGGAAGCACTTGATCTTTGTGTTTTGTTATTATTCTGACATTGCAGCTGCTTTCACTGGCACTCTTTAAAGGACAGTTTGAACTGCGCTCAGTCGTGTTCACTTGTCGGAAGTTGACCTAACATTCCACCGCTTGTCAGCACTTTCACTTCAGCTGAACCTTTTGGTCAGTGCAGTAACTTTGAACTGACTCCTCAGCTGCTTTCAATGCTGACATGCTCGAAGCTTCTTCGCATTCTTGTTATGTTTCACGTCATCTTAAATCACGGCTGACTTCATAATGATTGTTACTGATGTGATAACGGAAGAAAGGAAGCATGTCTGATGAGCGCTGACTGTGCACAGTGGCACTGAACCGCTGAAATTAGATCATTGCCAAAGTCCAGGAGCAGCTGATATCTCAAATAGAGGGAAACACTGTTATCAGAAACTAGGACTCAGCTAAGCTGATTACTGCAGCTCTTTTTGTACAACCCTGATTCCAAAACAGTTGGGATGCTGTGTGACACATAAATAAAACAAAATGTGATCATTTGTTAATCCTTTTTTGACACATACTCACTTGAAACAGGCACAAAGACAATATATTCAATGTTTGACCTCATCAGCTTCATTGATTTTTGTAATATATCTGCTCATGCTGAATCTGATGCAGCAACATGTTTCAAACAAGTTTGGACAGGAGCAACTAAAGACTGGGAAAGATGTGGAATGCTCCAAAAACACCTGTCTGGATCATTCAGGTTGATTGGTAACAGGTGATAGTATCATGATTGGGTATGAAAGAGGCATCCTGGAAAGACTCAGTCGATCACAAGCGAGGATGGAGCAAGGTTCATGAACACTGTGTAAAACTGTTGTCAGTAAACACAGTTTGTTTGCAAATGAGTGCATCCTGTTCTTATTTATGTTTTACACAGTGTCCCAACTTTGTTGCGATCAGGGCTGTAAAACATACAAATGACTCATCCTTTTTATTTCTTGTGGAAAAGTAAAAAGGCCTTCTGTACAGTTAGGAGCCCAAAGGTCTCAAGGTTGGACAACACAGAGACCTCAGACAGAGACACGTTAACATAATATTTAGAGACCATTCTAGCAGACAGCAGATAGGTAACCTCTCCCCCTGTTCTTACTACGGAGGTAGCCATGGTCCTATAGATAAACTGTACAGACATAGACCGGACCAATTCTAGGAGGACTGCTGGAGTTCACATTTTAATAAGGAATTAGGTGAAAGTGTCCTCAGTTAGAGGGTTGGAGGTCAGCGAATACGTAAGTATGGTAGGAGCTATTGTTTGGTTTTGACTATCCAATAGAGTATCACCAATGTAGAAGGTAGGTATAGAATATCTGTAATAGGGAATAGTTCAAGGAGTAGAAAGGAAAACATGTGACATTGGGGGCAGTATTTTCCATGTTCTGTTTCCAGGTTCTACTGGAATACTGTTATGTAATAAACATGTTTTTGGATCACAGCTACACCCAACGCCAATTCAAACGATCTTCAAAACCGAAAAGCTAAACCTTGATGAGAAGCAATTCAACCAGAGACACCTACCACTCCTCTGAAGGACGGAGGGATCAGGCCACAGTAGATGGGAATGAAACAGCTACAGATCAGTGCCTGTGAACAGAGCGAAGGGTTAAACTGGTGGAAAACCATTTCCTGTTGCATGATTCATTTCATGGAGGCCCTAAAGGCTTCTCTGGGTTTCACAGATAACCGTGTCACCACACCTGGATGAGTTCCTCTTTGGAGCTAAACTCTGACACCAGCACGTTCTCCCCGTCAGACACTCTGGTCAGCGAAACGCACAGCCGCCCCGAGGCCAGCACATGAGCGTCAGCCGGCAGGTCGCGATCCAGGCCAGACTTTATCACCTTGATCAGGTTGAAGGAAGGGTGAAGGGGGCCCAGGTTCCTCTTCCTGGCCTCTTTTGCCACCTTGATCACATCTTCACAGCATTTAGCTAGAAATGAGAAAGAAAAAGGAGACGTTTGGCTGAGGGGATGGGACTTTGAAGCTACATCTGCGTCGAAGATTCCCTGTGTGAAAAAACCTAAAACACTTCTTCAAGTGTCAACCAGCAAACAGATCAATATTCAAGAAAGCTACCAGGAGTCAGTGACCAACAGTGACCTCCGCTATATTATAGAAGTTAGAATTACCAGTAGGGAGGGTGGAAGTACCTCACTCCCTCTGACTACATTAATATTATTGTTATTAGTAGTAATAGTATTAGCACTGGTGGCAGCTAAAGGTAGGATTAGCATTAGTATTTGTGTACATTTTTTAATTCCGCGCTTTTATTTAATTCATTTTTTAACTCATCTCCCTTCCTATACGTTTTCTTTCATTCATCCATCCACCGCATAGACTGTCGATCTGCATTCTTACTGTGCATGTTACTGATATCAGTCCCGATGACCGCTCCTTAATGGGAGAGAAAGTGAAAGGGCGCCTCTGAGTCACACTTTTTACAGCAAGAACAGGTGTGTTCACTGTGAGCCAGTGGCTCCACACCACTGTTTTCCATTTAAACAGACCCTGAACATATATACTGTATCAATGACGGTCATCACCACCATGATGTGCATCTTCTGTCAGCTTTATACTTTAAAGCTGATAGTGGCTCATTATTCATATGTTACATCTAATGATCAACAGTATGTTTACTGAAACATGATTACTGAAAGTGTGATTATGGGTCAAAAATCAATTTATATTGCAAAAAGTACATATCTACACATACATATATATTTATTTTGATTAAAATTTAGGAATGTCCAAATTTGTATGAGGTATGTTTTGGAGCAAGAGAAGCTGAGACTCTTAATGTTTCCTTCATGAAAACTACCTGAAAGCACATTGTTTGGTATTTCTACAGCCAGAAATCGCTCTTTTGGGTCAGTTTTGTCCAAAAAAAAAGTTACAAACATAATTCAATCAGTTTTCTCCCACAATAATTGAACTGAAAGAACAGTTTGTGCAGTGCACCAAATAAAACACAACAACAACAACAACAACAACAACAACAACAACAACAACAACAGTGCCCGCTGTCCTCCAGGGTACCACAGCGGTGTGACTTACTTATCGGTGCCTGACTGGCGAGCACCGAGGCGGTCAGAGCACCGGCAGAGGCCCCGTACAGCTTCGTGGCTCCTCGGACGAGGTACGGCGCTTTCTCCAGCAAACAGCTGGCAACTCCGATGTGGTAAATCCCCAGGAACCCGCACCCGGCGAAAGACAGGTTCCAGCCTCCGTTTAGGTCGAACATGGCAGGGCATGCCCTGGCTGGGGAGCCCTGAGCGGACAGATCACCGAGTGCGCTGCGGCTGAGCCGGACAGGCCTCCCCGGAGGACAGGAGTAGACTGGGAGACCCGGCAGACCAACAACAAGTGACTCCTTTCAGGGAAGTGTTTGGACACGCCTGCTCATGATGCCTTAAAGTGCTGTCGGAAATATCATACACCGATTTGGACGGTCCAGAAGCGTGCCTATTTTAGATATAATTAATAGAATCAGAAAAGTTTCACTGAAGTTTTTCCGTTGTGTTACATACAGGTAGTTGTAGTATGTGGCGAAGATGTTTGTACTGTAAACATATCGTTTTATTGTCCAGTCTTGATACTATCAGCTGTGGCTTAACAAAGTTTCACGAGCTCGTTCGCTGTATTTGGAGACTATATAACCAAAATGTGCTCTCTTTCCACACGAAACAGAACGTGAAGCCACATAAAGGAAATGAATGTGATGGTAGCGTCATAGAATATTGAGACTACAGATTTCCGAGGAACAGTGAAAGCAACATGTGTTACAGCATGGTATGATTAATGCACGTCCGTCAACATCCTTTTTTAAACACAAAAACCAACCAACAGCGAATGGGATAGACAACACGTAGTGACGTCACGACCACGTTAAAGAGAAAAGAAAGAAAACACACATAACACTCCCCCAACCTGGCTGCTGTTTCCTTTGCAGTAGTTCGCAGATTTCTCACAAGGAACTAACAAACTAACAAACAAACGAGATAAGACAAACATAAGGTCCCTGTGAACTTAGAAAACTTTTAGTGCACCATATTATTATAACCATCATAAGAACATTATAGGAAAAAAATAGTGATTGTGCACTGATGTGTTGAGTAGTACAAGATTAAGGGTATTATAAAATACTGTAGGTTTGTTATCATATTATTATAGTGATAATACAGTAGCTCAAGAAGCATTTCCTGAAGAGTATGTATGATTGCTGATTGCTGATGATTGATTAAATTGTCCTTAATGTTGACTGACTGACTGACTGACTGACTGACTGACTGACTGAGCTATAAATGCTATGAGGGAGGGAAAATGGGGGCTTTAATACACTTCTGTATGAGGATTAAATGCATTGTGGTATAACTGGTCAAATGTACATGCCATCATAACAAGCATATGCACACTACTGAGCAGTCTGAAATAAAGATAGACTTTCCATTTTATCATTTATGAATAGTAACAGTTAGTTAAACATAGAACAGTTATTATACTCACCCACACAGATACTCACAATCTGACAAATCATTCCTTTTTATAGCATTGAAACTGAGGGATGAGGCGTGAATCATTAGTCTCTAAATAAATCATGTTTCTCAGTGATATTACGAAGGCACATACTGATAGCCTATAGACAATATTATTAGTGCAGCATACTGTTTATGTTATTGGTATTATTATATATTAAGTAATTAAAGAATTATATGTAGATATTTTTAGTTTAAGATTATTTACACTCAACTGACACAAGACAACAATCTAACCTAAAGGCTCTCTCTCACACACCATAAAAGTCTGACATAGAGTAGATTATTATAAAGAATGGAGAATTTATAGCCTCAGTGTTAAGTATTAGATACAGTTTAAGAGGTAAAATACTGAAGGCTATAGAGTATTATAGACAGCATGATTTATGTGGCGGCGTAGTACTTGAGTTGGCGATATGATGTCCAAGAACAGAGGATTATAACATATTATAGGATTATTATAGCATCCGTATGGTAATAGCTTTTACTGGAGCGTGTAGGCGTGTATAATGTGTTAGGAAGCATCCTTCCTCTGCGGGCGCGCGCATCCACGGGCTCGGCGAGAGTGGTCCTGATGCTGGGACTCGTGCGCATGCATTACATCACTTCTGTCCCGCGTGATTGGCTGTAGGTCAACTCGTCCTCCTGCCGTGCGGCATCCACTGCGAGCTTCAGCATCACCGAGCGAGCGAGCGAGCGAGCGGCAGCGGCGTTTCAGTTCAGCCTCATCACCATCATCCTCATCTTTGATTCCATCACAAAGAAAAAAAAAAGCTGTTCTCGTGGGTGTGCGCATTTTCTTTTTCTTGCACTGGCGGCTCGTTTCGAGGATGGCAGAGAGCGAGGCAGACACGCCGAGCACGCCGATTGAGTTTGAGAGCAAATACTTCGAGTTTGATGGAGTGCGGCTGCCGCCCTTCTGCAGGGGGAAGATGGAGGAGATCACCAACTTCTCCCTCAGAAGTAGCGACATATGGATCGTCACCTACCCAAAGTCAGGTAAGAGCCTCTGCGTCACCTCCTGCATAGTGCTCGCTGTGTCTTCATATTCCTTGGCTGTTTGCTGCTGCCTGCTGCAGCGCTGACTGCAGGCGTCCCTTGTTATTATTAAAGTTTCATCACACAAATAAAGCACAGGAGAGCACATTTGCAACATGAATCACACCTACGGTTCATTATGCACAACACACAGGTCGCAAAGTTGCAAATCAGGCAGTGGATCATTAACTGCGCTGGGTGGGTCACAGTTATCTGACAGATCTAATAGCCTTCATATCTCTCTTTATATTGCACTTGTGCAGTAGAACTACATTTTACAGGCCTCTATCAGGCTTTTACAAGCAATATCAGAGCATGTAGCTGTTTCATAATCACGTGGCTGCAATTTGAACCACAGTAAATCGATCATGCGTGACTGTCTGCACTTCTAAGACGGCCTTCATCATCCATCATCATCACCACACGCGCGATCAGACACATATGGGAGTTGTTTACATTCAGCTTCAGAGGTGTCGTTGCGCAGCGCTGCTGCAGGCCGGCTGCCGTGTGCGCTGCCCTGCTGTGCGTTGGGTGGGTCCGGTCATGTGACGGCTGGTGGGGAGCTGGAGCTCGCGATCAGTGCACGCAGAGGGGCAGAGGGGGTATGATCGTGGTCGTGGGAATTAAGGGGCTGGTTGAGCCTCTCAACAGCAGCCAAAAAGACACATATCCAGTATGGGTCCCTCTGTCTCACTAAGCTTAGATTTACTTAACAACTCCAACTATACTCTGTGTTCCCTGAATGCATCAGTGTGGCTCTCATAGGGGCTGATGTGGCCAACGCCACGACACATTTAGGTCATAACTGCAGTGCTGTTTCTGACAATTTGGGGCTTTGATCAAGGAGTTCACATACTGCCGTAATAATGACACACAAGTCTGAATGTTGTTGTTTTTATTTTGCCAAAATATTGCATATTAAGTAATATTTTAATCGTATGCATATGATGAAGGGGTTTAGTATTGACACATGATTTAAGCAATAAATAACTCAACAACACAAAAATATTATTATTATTATTGTTGTTGTTGTTGTTGTTGTTGTTATTATTTGGTTGCTGGTGAAAGCTTCTTTGAGAGCTGGATGGAGGTTGGGGCCTCGGGCCATGGCCCAGCTTCTCATGTCTCTGACACAGTGATTCGTTCTTCTATTCATATGTCGTCACGTGTTGAAATAAACAAGTCTGTCCTGAAAATGAAAAACAGTATACAGGCCTGCAGCTGTTGCACCAGCTATATGTTAGTTACATTATAGGGGGCAAATTCCACACTAAACGATGCAATGGAACATGTTAGTTTGACACTAAAGCTGTTGTTGTTTGGTTGCACCACAGAAACATAAGGTTCATCTTAACTATGCTGATGTAAAATCCGACGTAATCAAAATATTGTTGCAGAAAATGACTTTATTACTGTGTTGTCTCCCGCACCCAGTCACCTTTGAACACTTTGCTAGCGTGTTTAGCCTGTCAGCCTGCTATTGCAAACAGACTGTTGCAATTGCATTTCGGATCTTTGGCTTCCTGTCCCCTAAAATCCAGCACTGTCAAGATTGCTTGCTATTGGTCGACGGGGCGAATTCGTGTGTCAACGTTCACCAAGATGAACTTGATGAGAAAAATTGCATGGACTTTGCACCTGTGAACAAATCAACTAGTTGCAGCGATTCTGCTGGGATGCATGGAAGCTGGCCCAAATACGCACCCTTGTAATTTCAGCCTTTAGTGTAAGTATATTTAAAGAAAATAAAGACCTGGGTTTGAAAAAAGCATTCAGTGTAGGACTTTTAGAACAACAGTAGGCTTACTTGAAGGGTTCGTTTGCAGGAATGCATTGTATATTGGCATGCAAATATTTGTGAGTGGATCAAGGAGTGTTGCTGCATCATCCTGCAGTACACATGCTGTTACACGATACTGTCACTGAAAGCAGCAGAGCCAGACTCTTCCATGTGTAACAGACTGTGCTGCTGCCTGTTAAGGTTTTGCCCTGCAAGCATGTATTTGTGCACCTTCCCAGTCCATCCAGAGAGGCCTGTGCAAGCTGTACATAGTCATGATGAGTCTCCTGGAACTCAACATATTTCATGCTCACTGTGGAAAGACGACTGCAGTTCTCTAAAACATAGCATGTCAGATTGATTTCGGACAATTCTGCAACACCAGAAGAAGTTTCTGAACCTTAGTCTGTGTTATGCCTGAATATGATAGTGTTCTGATTCTAGGTGATTTTAATGTACATGAATGCTGCCCTGAGAATCCCCTAGCTTTGTTTAATACCTCAGTTTCCATTACAAAGAGCTGTGATGCACAAGGCACTCACTGTCTTTTTCAATTCATCCTTAGCAGCTAAATTTTGCAGAGCCCTGGCCTTTTCTGACCTCCAGCTCTGCTCCTCAATGAACATCTCAGCTATTTTGCATTTGTTTAATTCCATTTGGGTAAATACTCCAGATAATATCGCTCCCCTTTTAGGCTAAAAAGCCTAAAATGTCATCTCAGCCTTGGATCACCAATGAAAACGGTTTGCTAAAGAGAACTTGCCGTAAAACAAAACTCAAACGGAGTGCTACAAAACTCACCACTCATCTTCAAAGGCTGCAGGATCTCATGAATAAAATTAACTTGGAAGTTTAAAATTGCTCATACTAATTATTTTTCTGAGCCTACAGCCAAACATATTTTTCTCTAATAAGGTTCAAGATGTCAGGAGTTCAGTTTTCAAGCTCTCGCTGTGCTTTGCTTTAAAACCCCTTGCACTCTGCTAACATTGAAGTCAGTCACTACTAAGCACCCAACCAATGTCATTGCTAAAATGAAATCATCCTCCTGATCACTGGACGTTATTCCAACTCTCTTTTTAAAAGATGAAGCTCGCTTTTCTTGATCTCACTGCAGCTTTGTGATTGTAAGCAAATGTCCTGATGATCTTCATGACTGTTATGGGTTGAGACAAATGTGTCTTGTGGTGGAAACCTCTCAAAAGACAGAAATAAGAGCATATTTACTAAGCTGTAAACAAGGTCGTTTATCTTAATTTAAAAGGATGACACTGTGGAGTGATAACAATGGTAAATCCAAAGAGCTCTGCTGTTTCTTGTGCACACTAGAGAAGCAAGCAAGCAAAAACAAGCTAAAGCTTTTAGCTCCCCCTCTCTCTCTTGTTCCCTTCCCCCTGCTCTGTGTTGGTGTCTCTGTTGGCTTCTGGTGCAGAGAGTCAGGAAGCACATGGCAGGCCACATGGTTGGGATGGTGCAGAGCTGTGATGCCACTGGCTCACATGGAACAATCTTGATCAATGGGATTTGCAAGATTCTAGAAGCCTGTGGGGTGAGAGTTTGGGTTTGCTCTACAGTTTGTGATAAAAGTGCATCTATGACTGTTTTGACATCAGCCATATGCCCTATCATGTCGCTCTGCAGGCTGTACAACTCTGCACTGCATTACATACACACACACACTCACATATAAACGCCAGAAGGCTAGAATAATCACAAGCACTGACGCAGAGGAGAGAGAATCATCTGCTCTTGATGCACGCTGCATGCTGTGCACTAATGTGAAATTAAAATGATGCACATTTAACGAGGGACTGATTTTACATCACATGTCAGAATTACTTTACTAGTCATGGGGAGTATAACTGTATGTCTTGTGTGGGTCTGGAGGAGCTTTCTGAAATCTGAGAAAATAAACCTGATGTCATCAAGGTGTTCTCAGCTTGAACTTGCAGACAGAGTCTAATGAATAGTCTCGAACTCCATTATGGACAGTGTAGGATGTTTTTGGAGCTTGACCCCAGAAGAGACCAGAAGTCAGAATATCTCAATCTCTACTGCGTCAAAACACGGATTCCAAAAAAGTTAGGATGCTGTGTAAAACATAAATAAAACAGTATGTGATAATTTGCTAATCTTCTATGACATATACTCAATAGAACATGACATACAGACAATTTATTTAATGTTTGGCCTCATCAACACCATTGATTTTGGTAAATATTTCTTTTACAATTTTCAATTCAATTTTATTTATAGTTATATTTCTATATAGACTTTTAATAGCTGCTTATTCTTAATTTGATGGGAGCAACATGTTTCAACCAAGTTTGGACAGGAGCAACTAAAGACTGGGAAATTTGTGGAATGCTCTAAAAACACCTGTCTGGATCATTCCACAGGTAAACAGGTTGACTGGTAACAGGTGATAGTATCATGATTTGGTATCAAAGGAGCATCCGGGAAAGGCTCAGTAGTTCACAAGTGAGGATGGAGAGAGGATCACCACTTAGTGAACACATGATTGGATGAAGGATGTGACTGCAGGGGCTCAGGAACACTTTATAAAACTGTTCTTGGCAAACACAATGTGCCTGTTTTTATTTCCATTTTACACAGAGTCTAAACTCTTTTGGAATCAGGGTTGTCAGATAAAGACCTGATCTTTAGGATGAGGAAATGTAAATATACATTTTAGAAAAAAAAAATGTACACATAGCTAAAACTATGTTGCTTACATACTGTATCACCCCCCCAAAATCACCCCCGCAGTGTTATGGTTGTCCATGAGATGTTGATCCTGGTCGTAGTGATTTTCTCCTAACCAGACACAAGAGCACGAGGGAGATCCAATACTGATGTTAGGTGACAAGGTCTGCCTTCCAGGCCTTCCAAAAAGTGTTAGATGGGGTTGAGGTCAGGGCTCTGTAAGGCCTCTCCAAGTCTTTCCACAGCAAACTTGTGCAAAAAATATTAAATTCCTAAGAATACTGGGTTAATACTGGGTTACACCATTTTCTATGGTGTAGTCTGCTGGGGGAGCAGCATCACTACAGCTGACAGGAAGAGGCTGGACAAACTTATCAAGAAGGCCAGCTCTGTCCTGGGATGCCCTCTGGAACTGGTGGAGGAGGTGGGGGGGAGGAGGATGACAGCCAAGCTGTCCTCCATGACAGACAATGACTCCCACCCCCTCCAAAACACACTCACTGCACTGAGGAGCTCCATCAGTGACAGGATGCTACATCCAAAGTGTGTGAAAGAGCGGTATCGCAGGTCATTCCTCCCTGCAGCTGTCAGACTGTACAATAATAGCTGCTCCAAGTAATCAGTGCAATAGTCTGGACAATAAGCTGTGCAATAAAAACATGTACATAACAGTCTGTAAATACGATCTACAATTTCGTACAATTTTTTCAACAATTTCTTTCTTTTTATTTTTATTTAAATCCTCACTCTTTTTGTATATACTGTTTTTGTTTCTAATCTGCATTGCACTTCTTATATTAACCTTTACTGATGCTGCTGTATTCTGGAATTTCCCCTCGCGGGACAAATAAAGGAATATTGATCTTGATCTTAAATTAGAAAGGATGTCCAAATACATGGCATGTAAGTAGTCTGTCTTGGTTGGAATAGAATGTCCTGAAGTCACAGCTAATGTGTGTCATGTGTCAAGCACAACTGAACAATTTCACAAATGCAAAATGCACCAGAAATGGTGCCAGTGAGGAATAAAAGTTTTCTTTTAGAGCCAGACTTTTCATTACATGAATCATTTGGTTTCACAGTCAGCATGTGGCCTGCCCGAGGCCACCCAGACACACACATTTTCTTTGCCGAAGCAAACAGTCAGTCTTGTTCCTGCCATCCATTTCGGCAGAAAATTGGCAAGCTGACAGGTTGTTAGCTTATTTAAAACCCAGCAATGCTGAATTGATCGTACTCTGATAAAAGCTTTTCTCTCAGCCTAATAATAATAGTGCTCTTCAGGTTTCACATGGTGTGATGTGATAGCAGCATCTAACCTTCATCTTGCTGTGTTATTAGACTCCTGCTTTTCCACAAGAAGCAAATGGGATGTTATATTGGAACGGGCACATTTGGGCATGTCTGCAAACCAAACCAAAATGAGTCACCGAGACACCTCAGAGACGATTGGCATGGCAACGATCTAAACTGTATTATGATGACAAAATTCTGCTTTAATACAGGCAGTGATTGGTATTTTTACTTGGTAAGTGACTGTAGTTTAGAATTGAAAAGTGGAGAGCTTGATTCACCAGGTTGGCTGAAAAATGCAGAAAAACACACATTTTTCTACCTACCTGCTGCCAAGTTACTCTTTAGCAAGGCACATATTGTATACCTGAGCTGCTGAGTGGTCAAAAGTGGAGCATTGTAGCAGTTTTCTCATGGCTGAATTAAGATCTCAGTGGGTGTTAAGTCTCCAAGGACCCCCAACCTGTAACTATACATGCTGTGATGTGTGTTTTGTGGCCCAGCTTGGTCAACGTTTACCCTTTTATGTGAATTATTCACATCAAAAGTCTGTCGCCAGGTGTTGGGAGTACTACTGCATATGTGAAGATGTTATAGAAAGCCTTTTGTGGCTCCAGAGGGAGCTGTATGAAATCTGATAAATGTCCTCAAGTGATCCTCAAGTCACTTGAGTCAGCGATGGTTGGGCCTGAAGACTTGAAAAATGAAAAACATGTGGGGATGTGGAGTTAGGAGGGGGTGAGCTTATCAGACCTCTGTAGCCTGTTGCTCACATCTGCTTGAGGCGAGCAGCACAAGGCTACATTAGCATAGCACAACCAAATCTCTAACTTAAACCACAGGCAATCGAGGTGCCTTGTGGGTAATATAGACCTCAGGTTTTGACAAGAATGCGTGGAATAAGCAAGACAGTATCTCTGGTTCTGCAGCATTGATGTTGATCATCTTGTTTTTTTTAATAGATATAATTGTGTGTTTATTCCTGATTTTCCTCTGGCTCTCTGCTGTCTTTTCTTAGGCACGAGTTTACTTCAGGAGATTGTGTATTTAGTGAGTCAGGGAGCAGACCCAGATGAGATCGGCCTTATGAACATCGATGAACAGCTGCCTGTCTTAGAGTACCCCCAACCTGGCCTGGACATCATACAGGTAATGTAGCTGAAATCGTGTTAGCATTCATTCAGTTCATTAGCTGACTTAATCATTTGGAGACTGCAGGAGTTCTGGGCCTGTGGGGTCTTTTGCAAACTGGCAAAACAACAGCTCTCCATTGTTGTAGGTTCGCCTGTTGTTTCAATGTGAAACATGAGATGCTGCTGGTGGCTGTCTCAATTTTACACAGCCCCAATAAAAACAAGGCTAGACTTGCTTGCAATCACAGAACAAAGATGACTGGCCGTCCCAGTCTAATACTGAGTAGTGTTAAAAGTATAACTTGTGACATATTTTTGTGGTTCCATTAAAAGTGTTATTTACTTAAATCCTTCTGAACTGGCAATGGAAAAGCCATTTTAAGTGGGAAAATGTCTGTTGTTTTCTGAAAAGTTAGTGTTAATCTGGAAGATCTGTTACCCATGTCACATTTCCTTGAAGTCTTCCATTGTCCTGGATGTAATGTGTTGAAGAAATAAACTCCCTCCACTTAAAGGTCAGATTAGCCATAATGAGGACTGTGAGAACAGTTGCATAATGTCCTCTGTAGCTCTGCATTAAGTATTCCAAAGTCTGACCAAAAGAAAAGAAAAAAATCCCTGATGATGTCATCAACTTGGGCAACATATTTATAACACAAAGCCTGGGGTGAGAATTTTGAAAGATGTAGGCAGGGAATGTAACCGTGTGTAAAGCCGTATTTTTTGGGCAATGTCTTTTTTTTTTTTTTTTTTTTTGAGTATTTCCAGTGTTTCCACTCAGATTTCTTTTCTGCACTTCCTTTGTGTATCTGCAGGAGCTGACGTCCCCTCGTCTGATCAAAAGCCATCTTCCCTATCGATTCCTCCCCACAGCCATGCACAATGGAGAGGCCAAGGTCAGTCCACTGAGCCTGGACACTGCACATACATTAGCAATGCCTTTTCGCTGCATCAAAATGCTAATTTAGAAGTTTTGTTAACTATATTTTGAGACGGATTAACATTTTATAGTATTTGTTCAGGCAGAAGTGGCAGAATTTGCATTAGCTGACTGGCATCAGCAAGTTTGTTCATGCTTCACAATCACTGGCACGCAATCATACATACTGATGTTCAGCACAGCCATTGTTGTCTAACAACCTTGTTTCTCATATGCAGTCTTAAACAGCATGACATGCTAACCCTAATATTATATATCTGACTGTAGTGAGTACTGCTGTGGTTCCCTTCTAGGTGATCTACATGGCTCGTAACCCTAAGGACCTGGTGGTGTCCTACTACCAGTTCCACCGCTCTCTCAGGACCATGAGCTACCGGGGAACCTTCCAGGAGTTCTGTCGGCGCTTCATGAATGAAAAGCGTGAGTATGACACTGTGACCCTCCATCTGGCTTCAAGACAGGGAACTCCTGTATTGTTTTGTCTATAGACTCGTGTAAGTTCATCCCCATGTATCTCTCTCTCTCTCTCTCTCTCTCTCTCTCTCTCTCTCTCTCTCTCTCTCTCTCTCTCATAGTGGGATATGGTTCCTGGTTTGAACATGTTCAGGAATTTTGGGAGCATCGTATGGACTCTAATGTCCTCTTCTTGAAATATGAAGACATGTACAAGGTAACACCATCACTGTCTTTGTCTGCTAGCTCTTATCTCAACAGTATGTAGCTTAAAGTCATGACCCACTCTGGCCTTTGTGAAGAGCTGACTCCTCTGATGGTTACTGTAATATAGATTAGGAGTAAATAAACTTTTCTACTGGAGCTTCTTTCCTGATGAATGGGACTGTGTATGTACTGTGCAGCCCTCTGGTGTTACGATACTAACTTTTAAAATCCAGCCAGATTAATGCGTTGATGATGACGTTGATAATAACTTGTCGTTTGACAGTTTGAACAGGGTCACGATGTCTTTTAAAGTTGCTGGAGTTGTGTTTTGTTGCTAAAACTACTGTCTCTTTGCCAATATTGTTGAGGACACAGTCATCATGTCTGAATAGACCTTATTGAAATTGTCAGTGTACAGTATATTGAGTGTGAGCTCCATGCCGTGGACAGAAAATTGATCTGTACAAAGAGAGCATTTAAGTCAAGCAGACAGGCTGATCAAAATGCGCATGCGTTTATGTGAGTGTGTGTGCGCTTTTGTGTGTGTATGAGAGAGAGAGAGAGTTAACACAACTTACAAGAGTAATAAAAATGCTGTTTATCTCTTCATCTATCTTCATCTACTCAACACTTCCAAAGCAAGAAACTACGAGCTCGATAACCATGAAACCTGCTGTCGATTTTTATGACCCCCCAGATGATGAATTCTAACATTTTTTCATAACATTGCAACATCACAAGGCCAAAACTTTCACTTGCAAGCAAATGATCTCATCATCGTTGTCATTTCATCGTTATCTCTAATTGGCAGATTGACATTAAATTCTCTGAGGAGATAAGGCGATAGTCTCCTTGACTTGCCTGTACATCGCTTGCTCTGTGAAACACTTGTATTCTGTGAGACAAGGGCACAGATTTGGTTTTAGCTTTGGTATGCACTCTATCTCATCCATATACACACATGCACACACACTCAGTAGCTTGACTCTGATCATCATTTATTTCATTCGATATGTATTTGCTTATACAGTTTACCTAAAACAGGACATATATTACACAAGTTTTGAACCAACTTCACGCCTCACCTGAGATCCTCTATCTGTCCTTCTGACCTGTTGAATTGGCTACACAAGTCAGAGTTTCCTGCAGCTACTAAGAGGGGGCTCCATAACATCGCTCTTACGTTAAAATCATATTTCAACCTCTCAATAACTTCCACTTTTTTAATATTATAATCATCTCACATACTGACAAACATTTCCCTGTGACGTTGGAGCTCACCTGTCTCTGTGTTGCTCATGCTGCTTAAACCAGGATTCTTCTGATTAAATGATGCATGAATTTCACGAACAAGGACTAGCTGTGGCTAAGTTACCCTATAGCATATGTCCAGAAAATAATGGCCTATATAATGATATCTGAACCCCTGATCGACTCAGGAAAGGGAGGAGCAGGGATAGACTACTAATAATAAGTACTTCAAACCACCAGTCATTCATCACCATTCAGACTCTCCTCTACTACTGCTGCCCGTGCTGCAGCGAGCCAGCAAGGTGTAGCAAAGCAGACTGCCAGATCATGAAGTGAGGGCCCCTCTATATCTTTCACACTTAATAAAAACTGCCCAGTTTTTGCAAGAAACACACAAGCCTGGCAGCTCTAACCTTTTCATAGGAGAGCAGATTTCCTCGCTAATTCAAGTCATAATCTATTTTTACCTCTTTTCGTATGACGTGGCAGACACATGTATCCTATCTATCTTTTGGACAGAACATTCTTGTGTAAAACTCTCCAGTAAAAGGAAAAGAACATAATAAGCTCGATCAATATTTACCCTTTGCTTTGTCAAAGGCCCTTTTTACATTATCTGGTCTTATCATGTTTATGAGGCACGGACTCCCACAAGATAGGCTTTTCTTAGAATGGATTTCTTGGAACTGAAGGGAGAAGATGAAATTGGTCGCCCAGTTTCTCCTTTTTTTTTGTTTAAAAAACATGACATCACTTTATAGATGCTCAGTGTATGAATAAGAAATAAAAACAATCCACTCAGTGCCATTTGAAATATATCTGAGATGCTGTATTTATCTGTGTATTCTGGCAGCGAACGTATTTCTCAAACCCTCGAAAATCTATCTGCTTATTAGAAATGAATGTCATTGGTTTTGAAGCTTTAGACAAAATATCATATATAATATATAAGTGCAGTCCTACATTAAGTGCATAGAGAGAGTGACATGTTAGATGCTTCTAATATGCACAGCAGTGGTGTTCAACTAAATTAAGTTAACAAAGGCTATTGGATTTTAAAACTGCATCAATCAATATTTGTGTATTAATAATGATCGTAATAATGATTGTAAGTTATATGCTGATATGGGCAGGTGTGTGTGGGGATACGGGCAGCACAGTTTTGAACATATTGATGTTGACTAATGACAAGTGAGGGGAGTCCATAAAACTAATTTTTTTTGGCATCAGGAGGTGACAAGAATGATGCAATTTTCACAATATTGTTGGCCGAATGAGGTTTTAATGATGTTGTTATTATGTAATACAAATGAGAGCTGGCTGTAAAACGTGACACCGAGGTTTCGGGTGAGGGGGGATGGAGATGATGGGGTGCTGTCAATGGTTAGATTTAGGCTGCTTAGGTAATTTATCGCTGAGGTACTAACAATCAGAAGTGTGTTTTTTGATGATAAAATTACTGTTTTTGTAAATGGAGTCTGGTGGCTTTGGTGAGAGGGATATAGTCGGTATTTCCAGTTAAACAAAAACAGATCTTACTCTTTAGCAAAAAGATGTATCCTCGCAGGGATCCATTCCATAGAGCTGTCAGGCAATCTGAGCTGAGAGTAACGGAAACAGACACTTTTAATGGATGTAGAGGGGAGGGATTACTTTGCAGCCTCTTTCGTGTCTGCTGGCTGCAGTGCTCTCGCTCAATACTGGAAAAACTTCAAAATTTGTTGTCTCCATAAGTCAGTCCAGTACAAAGAGGTAGCGGGATAGCTAGTATCTGACTTTTCTGGAGGCATTAACATTGAACTTTCTCTGTCTATCTCCAAGTACTGTATTAACAACTGGTAAGGCATTGTGGAGTTACATTTTCCAAGAGAGGTGGTAGTAGATGCTCGTAACCACAAGGGGTATCTAGTGTGGTTTGTGGAGGAGTAAAGGGTTTGCTGGTGGGGACAGGAAGGGACCAGGGGTGGATGAGGACGTGTGGTAAGAGGTACTCAGGTTGATGGAGTAGACACTCTTCCTGCTTACTCTCAGCTTTGCTTACATTCTTTTGCTGATATCCTTTTTTCTTTCTGTCAAGGGTTTCGGAAAGTGGATCCTCGATATTTATAAATCACAGAGGCTTAAATTAATGAAAGAAACATTAGGCTGCTATCATTCTTGTTATCATTTTTATTACTTTTCAGTGCTGAGTGAGTGTTACCTCCAAACAGCTTTTGCTGTGTCTGTGATTGGATCAGGACAGAGACAATATGACAAAATCTGTGAGCTGCACAGACTTTGAGCAACTGACTGAGAAAATTGCACAGCTTGAAAATAGAATTGCAACAATGCTGCATCAAATATGTGAGAGGAGCAATTCATTGACTCTGTAGCAGCCTCTATACATGATGCTGATAACAGACAGACTCTTAAACATTGGATTACTTCAGCTGTGGAGCATCGTGACACAGATTTGGCTGACACGCTGCCCTGGATGTGTCCTAATGCCAGTGGATCAGCTGATGAGCCTTCACTCATGACGACTGGGCTGACATTGTCTGCCGCAAAGGCAAAAGAAAGCACCAACGCTCACTCCACCACTCAAACTCTCCTTTGCAAAACAGATACAACCCACTGACTCTGAATGACGAGAGGTGTAAAACACCATGTTTTCACCAGCGAAGCTAACACAGCATAAGCATTACGGCTGACCAAAACCTAAGCAATAGCCCCAAACACACAGGTAGATCAAGGGCCAGGAGACATATTGCTAACTCCACTTTCAATTTCAATATCTTTTGGAACTGTAAAGACTGACTCCAAACATCACTTATCGTAATCTCTTACTGAACCTGCCTTGAACACACACACACACACACACACACACACACATACATGCGCCCATGTGCCATGCATGTGTTGTAACCAGAGTACACTGATAACCTATATGTTCCTGTATGATGTATTGTTCACACAGAGCTGTACATTTTGTCTTGTAGCTGTCTTACGTCCACAGTCAGTGTTTCTCACCTTTGTGCCATGTAGGTTGTGTAAGCATAGGGAACGGTGTGTTCTCGACAGCTGTGGGTGGATGCTGTTTGGGGGAACAGAATCACTGCCTTGCAATTATATAAGAATTCAAGAGGGAGGCAGTGATATCTGTATTTGTGCCCAATTATTGCTTCCCACTTTTATTACTCGTTTTATGTCGTGTCGATGACAGCCGAGATGCATTATATCTTCAAGTTGTCATCCCGTCCGTCCATCTGTCAGTCCCATTCTTGTGAATGTGATATCTCAGGGAGGCCTTGAGGGAATTTCCTCAAATGTGGCACAAACGTCCACTGAACTGATTAGAATTTAGTGGTGAAAGGCCATTGTGTTACGGTATAGTGGCCAGAAAAAAAAAAAAACAACAACAAAGTGAACCTGGTGATGCAGACTTAACAAAAAGGCAGGACGGAGGCAGATCAGAAAATTTAACAAAAATAAAGGCAAGGTAACAAAGGACTTACAGGAGGGCGAGGCAGTTGAGGTCAAAACCAAAGCAAAAACTCAATAATGGAAGAAAAATCCAAGACAGCTCAAAAATCCCAAAACAAAAGCAAGCTCCAGGGAAACACAACAACTGTCAAACAAACCAGGGACTAGACTAGAAGTACTCAGACATTCACAGGGAACAGGGAAGCCACTCATAAGGCATGATGTGACAAAGACAAAGGGAAACACACTCACTTAAATAGACAGGGGAGGAGGACTAATTACACACAGGTGGACACAAACAATCACAAGGGCAGGAAAACACACTCGAGGGGTGGCTACAAAATAAAACAGGAAATAAGAAAACTAAACAGTCCAGATCCGAACACATTGTGAGTTCACAAAACGGATTTTTGACTGTAACTCAAGAATTCTTATGCTAATAATGGCAACATTTGACACAAATATCTAATAGGATGAAATGATGACATTTTATTTCCAAAAGCTCAAAGGTCAGCTTCGCTGTGACATCATAATGTTCTGCAGAAACACTTTTCTGGCCATTACTCAACACCATAACTCAGGAACAGAAGGGCAGATTGTGCCCATATTTCACATTTGGTCAGATACTAAACTGGTGTCACTAATCTTGGTGTCCAACTGTGGTGACTGTTTAGATCTGCTGTGCTGAAAACGTGAATTTGTAGCTTCTTTGCAGCAACATCCATATTTGAAGCATTGCAATGCACAAGCTCATTGGTTTTGTTGATATTGAGCTTCACACGATTGCACCTCTATCAGTCCTCTGTACTCTTAATCATCTGTAAAAATCCTTCATAACCTTCGCTACATATACTACGTAAGTGTGGACGTACATGGACGCAAACTACAACTTGACTGATTGCCAGAGGCATACGACCACAAAGCGATAATTCTAGTCTCTTCTCTCGTCTCCTCTCCAGGATCTGGCCACGTTGGTGGAACAGTTAGCCCGGTTTCTGGGTGTTTCCTGTGACAAGGCTCAGCTGGAGGGCATGGTGGAGAGCTGCAACCAGCTCATCGAGCAGTGCTGCAACTCAGAGGCGCTGTCCATCTGCAGGGGTGAGTGGGAGAGGAAGCAGAAGAGGAAAACACTGCTCTGTTCCTCTGGTCTGCTAAAGAGGCAGAATTTCGAGTTTCTGGCTCCTTGGCGTCTCCGTGAAAGGGCTTTCTTTGTAGCTGACATTGACACTGTGGAGTGGCATCAACCAAACGTGTCTTAAACCCATTTTTCATTCCACTCTCACTACATCTAACATGTTCTCCTCTGTGCTTTTCAGGCATGTATGAGTGGAAAACCAGCCAAAGAATGTCACTTGGTCCATGTTTTTAGCACAGGCTGGGGAGGACTCCTTTAATAACTATAACTTCATTAAAGTGGTATAACAGCTCTTTCTAAACTGTGTGGAGAAATACTACAAGAAGACTATTCATGACTTGCACAAGATAACATATATTTTTTAGCTTATGCATGCATTTGGCAAGACAAGGCACAATGTGTCCACTGTCAAAGACATACAGCAAACAAGAAACAGTACAAGGAAAACATAAAGCTTCCAGGAAATAGTGTTCCAGATAAATTCTCCATTAAAAGGTGCAACAAAGGCATTACTCTGTATGAGACATCACTTTTGGTGTAATGCCAATTGAAGTCTTAAGTACATTTGACAGAAAGAACTCAGACAAGGATGATACTGAGGCCTGAGAGAGCATAAATGTGGTTAATGTTCCTCTTTTAGAGCCATTACTGTAGGTCAGGTCTGATTGATATAAGTGATCTTATGATATCGACTGAGCCCTCAGATCTCCTCTTACAAAGCTATTTAAAGACCAGGGAGGTATGAAAAAAAAAAAACAACACGTGCAAAGATGGTTCATGACTCTTCTTTTATACTGCAAAGCCACAGGAAAGAAACATCTACTAGCTGAAAGGATGATAACGACACTACAAACTACAAAATAACACAGCTCTTTTCAAGAAACTCTCAAGAAATTATTAAGAAGTAATGATTAGCAATAGTATTAGGCTATTGTACTGTGTTGTACATGGTTCTTATTGTGCTAAACGGAAGTAGGGATCAATCTTAGGCCACTGACCTGTTGTAAACAGTGTGAATGCTTTAGGACACTGTATGGAAATTCTATCAGTTACCTTCTGTACATCAGACCCGGTCATCTGATATAGTATAAATACGTTCATGCCACACCCACTGCATAATACTGTATACTATAATGATTTTCTAATTAGATCAAGATCAGACGGACAGGCACAGAGAGGAGTCTTGACACCAGTTCCCTTTCACCGGACCTACCTGGAATATGTCTCTATTTTAACACATGCATGTGTACACACACACTCACACAAATGCCCTATAATGAGCTGAGCAGTTGACTTTGGAGGCAGGACAGCTACATTTTATTAGACCCTATATGAGACCCTTTTCACAGAACACTGTAGCATTAGACAATACAGACTTTATATTACATACTGTAGCATTTAATCCACCATTGATTTTGGCATACAGTGCATTAGGTGGTGTAATTGCAGTAATGGTCTCAGCATAATTAACATACAGTGCATTTCACTTAGAGCAGGTGAAAGTGTTGAAAAGTATCTGTCAATATGTAGCAGGTGCTGCATTTGCACATTTATCAATATTATCGACGGAGTGTTAATTATTAAGTAAATACTTAAGTAATCATGTGAAATGAACTGTGTATAGTGGAAACAATATTTTGTGAGATGAAAATGATCAAAATGTTTTTTCATCATTACTTTCATAAGAACAGAGTTTTATAGGGAAAATCATGAAATGTGACATTATGAAATATAAACAGGTAAAGAAAAGTCCATTAGGGTGTCGTAATTATCTACAGAATGATTTAAGTGCTGCACATGGACATGAGCACCACCGTGTGGCTACATGTTGCAGCTACACCACAGATTGACTCACTATTTGTTCACTACACCATACTGTAATTATAACTATAGACTGTGTAGCATATGATTTCAATCTCACCTTTTACATTTATTTCTAAGTTGTCATAATTATTCACTTTGGTTTATGTCACCATTCCTGTCTTTGATGCAATGTTTTGGTTTCTGTCATGTTTTTTTTTTTTTTCTTTTTCCTGTTTTCCCATAATTTTGTTTTTCCTTTTAGTGCATGGAAATCTGGTGTCTGGTCTGCTATAGGCTTAACCTACAGCTGACAGTCAGTCTGATCTGTCTCACACACACCACAGCAGGTGAGTCACTGCCACGTCAGGCTGCATTCCCTCTGCAGCTGAAACACGTCAAATAAAATGTGATGTTTTCAGGACAGAAAAAAAAAAAAATCCGTCAGATGCTGTCACATGAATCATTACATTCATCAGATTAAACACAGTCACACACAACTCTTGAACATAACTAAAAGTCTCCAAACCAACTGAAAACAGCAGTGTGAGCATATCTTGCATCCTTCCTTGGATTTATTCATTGCATTGGAACAGAAAATTAGGATTGGACTCAAAGAATTAACCTACCAGCGTACATTAAACATTCATCTAATGCAAATCTGTCTTGACTTGAGATTGAAGGCCTTTGCCAAGAGGTTTATTTCAGTGAATTAAGGAATTATTTAGTGAACATGAGTGTTGGTGTTAGCTCAGTAGTGAACATCAGAAAATGAATCTGTTTTAGTTACATGGCATGCTCTGAATCCTACCAATCATTATTCATAAATTGAAAAAAAAAAAAAAAAAAAAATCAACAACACAAACTCCCTCTTGGATTAACCTGTGAGGGCAAACATGAGCTGCTGGTCCCCTGTCAGTGTTGATTTAGTGCTTTGGTTGTGCATATTCCCACATACAAAGTTTCCATTAACTTAGCAAAAATAAAGTTGACTCACGGTAAGTTAGTCTTAACGCTAATCAGTGCGTCTTGGCTGTTGAATCAGTTTCACGTACAGAACACTTTCAATGTGAGCTGCTCTGAATAATCTGAGAGGCAGGCGTCCAGGCTAACTGAACTCTTGACTCATTTCAAACTCTTCCCTCTTTCTGTGTATGTGCCCGCAGGTCGTGTAGGTCTGTGGAAGGACGTCTTCACAGTGTCCATGAATGAAAAGTTTGACACGGTGTACAGGCAGAAGATGGGAAAGTCTGACCTGACCTTTGACTTCTGCCTGTGAGGAGCGCTGTACCGCCTCTCTACTTTCCACTCCGCTGATCTACTTCAGTACAGTTGACAAGTGCACACTTCCTGCCAAAACCCACGCTCCTACATCTCCATTCAGTCTGTCTGAAGTTTATTGGTACAGTCTGACAGTGGAATTACACTACAGGACTTTTCCCAGAATGCAATCTGTCTCAACCAGTCATCAAAAGTCCCACCCTTGGACTGATCAAAATGAATCCGGATTTATTATGAATTTATTGAAATTCCTCAATGAATAGTTAAGCCAAACCTCCCTCGACCATGACTTCCACAGTAAGTTCCCACTGCTGTGTCTGTATATGTGTTCATACTAACCAGGGTTCGACCGATATAGGTTTTTTAGGGACAGATGCTTTGGAACTGAAGCACTGGTCAACATTTACAGTGGCATGAAAAAGTTTTGGCACCTCTGTTTCTGTTACTGTGAATAGCTACGCGAGTAAAGATGGGCTCATTTCCAAAAGGCATAAAGGTAAAGATGAAACGTTCTCTCCAACATATTAAGCAACGCTAGTGCATTATTTTTGTTTGTTGAGCTTTCTCGTCTAGTTTCCTTTGCTTGTTTTTTAGCTCACTGGTTTTTACATTGTTTTTAATCATGTAATGACTTACACCAGGGATCAGCTGATAGCATGTGGCGGTGCTTCCTGGGGAGAAACCTTGATGTTCCCTGCGAGTTGAGGAAGAGGAGATTTGAAGCTGTGCTGAGGTTGAATGCAGCACTAGGAGGAGACAAACAAGCACAGGGGTGGACCACCACCTCACAGCATGGATCATGGACTGGCTAACTGACCACAGTACATGAGGATACAGGACCGTGAGTCCAGCATGGTTGTCTGCAGCACAGGAGCCCTGCAGGGAATAGTCCTGCCTCTCTCCTCTTTGAAGATTCTTCCTCTTCTTTGTTGTCACAAATTCGTATTCAGTCAAATTTAGTACAATGTAGTGAAATTTGTTCTCTGCATTTAACCCATCCCTGAAGAGCACTGGGCCAACTCTAGCTCTAAGCTAGTGCCTTGGTTAAGGGCCCTGGCAGGAGACCTAAAATACATGTTTTGATGGTGGAGGAACCGGAGCTCCTGGAGGAAACCCATGCAAGCATGGGGGAGGACATGTAAACTCCACAGAGAAAGGCCCTGCCCCAGCCATGGAGCAAATGCACTATTTATGAAAGGCCAGAGCAGACTGCATCTGCTGAGGACACTCAGGTCCTCCGGATTGCAGGGGGCACCACTGAGGACGTTTTTGACTTTGCGGTGACATCTTCTATGGAGGAAGAGACCTAAGTGACTAAGATGACCAACTTTGTCCTGTGATGCCCCCTTGATCCTGCGGAGGTGAAGAGGGAAGAAGGTGAATGATGGCCAGGCTATCATCCCTGATGGAGAACATGTCCCACTCTATGCAGGACACTCAGTGACAGGCTGCTTCACCTGCAGTATGTGAAGGAGAGATACTGTAGGTCCTTCCTGCTTGCACACACCCAAACTGATAAATTCACTTGTGTGCAATGTGAGTCCATACTGAACTGGGCAATATCAACATTTCCTATGTGCAATAATGAGAACTCAACCATTACCTTGTTTTACTTAGCATATTTTTTTTATATATTATCATATTTTTCTTTTGTTTACTGATGCTTCCTGCTATTTCACTGTCGCCTTGCTGCTGTAACACTTTCTCCACTGCGGGATTAATAAAGGATTATGTTATCTCTCTGGGAACAATGGAGGTCAAGCTGAGGTCTGAAAGACCAAGAAAACTCTTCAGGAAGATTTAGCAGACTGCCGTGGTGGTGCACTGTTCTATTGTGCAGTGACACCTGCACCAATATGACCTTCATGGAAGAGTCATCAGAAGAAAACCTTTCCGTTGTCCACACCACAAAGTTCAGTGTCACAAGTTTGCAAAGAAATTAAACAAGCCAAACATTTCAGTGGTAGAGGAACAAATGGATTCAGTTAAATACCAGAAAATTCTGGAAGCAAGCATCACACTGGAACAAAAGCTGACGAAGAGAAGAGGATGACTTCTACTGCAGGATGATGATCCTAAACACACCTCAAAATCCACAATGGACAAGTTCAAGAGGACCAAGCTGAAGGTTTTGCCATGGTGCTCACAGTGCCCTGACCTATACATCATTAAAAATCTGTAGATAGAGCTCAAAACCGCAGTGCATGCAAGACAACCCAAGAATCTCCCAGAACTAGAAGCCCTTTGTAGGAAGGATGGGCCAAAATCCCCCAAACATGAACTGAAAGACTCGTAGCTGGCTACAAAAAGCGTTTACAAGATGTGATACTTGCCAAAGGGGATGTTACAAAGTACTGACCATGCAGGGTGCCCAAACCTTTGCTTCAGGCCCTTTTCCTTTTTTGTAATTTTGAATCCATAAAACATGGAAATAAAAAAGTAATCTTGTTTAAGATACTGAAGAAATGTGTCATCCTTAACTTCATGCCTTTTGGAAATCAGGTCACCTTTTGCTCAATTAGCTATTCACAGTAACAGACATTTTGATCCTTGGTGCCCAAACTATTTCATGCCACCATATATTCAAAATCCTAGAATACACAAAAAATACACAAAAAAATCAAAGTTTTCCATGTTATGGTTGTCTATCACCCAGATGAGTTGCTCTGACCATCATTTACCAATCTATAAAGTTCTTGGTATGCCAGAAATGAGCATTATAGAGGTTCAGATCCAACCTGGTTTTCCACCTCTGCAACAATGTGCTGGGTGGTTTCAGATGCTGCAAGCACTTTGAAGCATACTGCACTTGAAGTTTCCCGACTTATTTCTCAGTTATTTCATTTTTATTTTGGACATTTGTCATGTGACCCAGCCTTTAAATTCATATATCATTCAAATGCAGATCATGCAGTCAGTGGACTTGTGAATTGATCAGCCACAGATATCTGCAAGTAGTCTCAGTGTTGATCTCTGATGTTGCGGGTTGTGGTTGGTTGGTGGATAAACCCTCATTTACACCATCATGAGACACTAAACCTCTCCAGAGAAGCTAATGAAACAGTTTTATAGTTCGTAGCTCTATAGGTCAGGCCACACACACCTGTCTGTTGCTGGGGAAACTGGGATGTGAGGAATTACCCAGCCTCACCAAGCCTTTCAAACGACATTGAAACTTAGGTACAATGGCTCGATAAGAGTTTTCGAAACATTTAAAATGTCTATGGATGTCATTTGTGACAGATATGGTTATATCATAATTGAACAAACTGCCAAAGAAATTCACAGGTTTTACAGACAACACCAGTATCTGCCCTTTAAACTGTCGAGTCGATGTATCGGTCAAACCCTGAAACTGAGTGCATTAGCAGTTGTCTTGATGCAGCAGTCGCTCCCAAGCCAAGTCGCTGCATGGAAGATAGCCTATAGAGAAGAAGCCTGTCATGCCTAAGTCAACCCAGTTAAGCTCAGCGTCACAGCTGGGAGATTGTTTGATGATCATTGTTTTTTTTTGCTCCAAGTCCAAAGTCCAAGTCCAGGGTTTTCAGCCTCCATCACCGATTGCCACTGGACACTTACGTATGAGCTTTATGTGTGTATGGATGTATGTGAGTGTGTGTTAGAGACAGAGAGAGACAGAGAGAGGGAGAAAGAATGCATCATGGTTCCCAGACTGACTTTGAAGCGTCTTTAAATGCACTATGTGTAGAATTGAATAATGTGGAACTCTGGCGCTCCTCAGTGGTAATATCAGAAATGACACACTGAGATGAATGGGCTGAGGGAAGACAAAGACTGCACCCAGGGGCCGTGGGATTTTCTAATTGCTCGAAAGCAAATTCTACAAATAACGGCCGCAAGGAGGAGCACACGCCTTAACACTTTACTTGAGATTTCAACTTTTATTTTGTACACAAACACGGCGGTAACATCGTCTGCATTTGAGACACAATCTGCTGCACTATATTTACTATAAATCATCCAATTTATACCCTCTGGCAGATAAAATGAGCAGCTGCTGCTCAGTTGCAAATGGAGCTGTGCCAAACACAGTAGATCATATGTAATGCATTGTCTCCCAGCTATAAATGCAGTTTAATACAGATGAACATTTAAGTTTTTTTTTTTTTTTTTTCTTTTTAAGATACAGGACTCAACGAGTTTAGTCTGACAGCACAGAGCTCCATCAGCAGAATCTCCACAGGAGGGTGCAGATAATGTGTAGTGATGATAGTAAAATTTGAACACCATGGCTATATAAACCTGCTGGGGACCACCGGGCCAAAAATCTGTTGCTGGGCCCTTATTGACTCCCCTCTGACCACAATGTAAACCATATCAAGTCTTAAAACTGCAAAATTGGATAATAATGCAGCCCCACTTTGATTAAAACCTCATCGGTTCAAATTGCCAAACAAATTTGTAGTTAATCAATTATACACAACTCTCTCATAGAGAGAGAGAGAGTTGGGCACCATTTCCACTAGTTGTTTCAGGTGTCTTACTTCCAGATTAAATCCAGATGTGATTATAATACAATTTTGTATCCACATATGTGCATCTCTGATGGCCAGATTACAAATATGATTACAATCCGTCATGGTTTTCCTGACCTACATGCAATTCGCCGTCTGGCCCCTCTTCAATCCAGACAGTGGTGGTAGTGCACCTGCGGCTGTTTGGTAATTTACTTGTGCTCTTTAGCACTTTTGTTACAGCAGCACTTTAACTAGGTAGCTCAGTAATGTCTTCATTGGCTCTGACGCGTCACGTTCATCACGCAAACAGTACAGCATCCCCGTGTGAACCACGCTCCATACTACCACTGATGGGTGAACAGTGTCCTTTCTCTCTCTTTGGCTCTGTTTTCTCAGAAATGTCTGGTTTTGGCTGCAGGAGAGGAGAGAGCAGAGTATTAACCCACAACCAGCATTAACTGTTTCCTGCTACTCACTGTAGTGTCACCACAGCAGCAGTATCTGGAGTCAGACTATTAGCCTGAGGCATCCCTTACAAGAAGTCCAGCACCTCCTCCTCTTCCTCTGTTGCCACAGTAATTTCCAGTCCAGCAGACCACTCCCTGCGCTCTACCAGACACTTGTGAATGTCTTAATTGTGTGGATGTAAACGACAACCTCAGCACACACTCGTCACGCTGCCTCTTTTACAGCTGCTCATTCTTTCTTTTCATTGTTCTCTCTTCCTTCCGTCACTCTGTTTACAGTCGTTGGCAAGGCTTCAGCTGCCCATCTCCATTTTTATGGTTTGTTTGGGTTTTTATACATGCCTGTCTGTGTTTCCTGGTCATCTTGTGTTGTATTTAACATGCTTTGCTTGCTGCTTTATTAATAAAGTTGTGTCTCCAGGCAATATCTGATGACTGCGTTCTCTTTATTTGAACTCTTCAGGGTCTAAAGTCTTGTTCAGAACTTGTTCCAGTTGCCAGTGAAATGTAGATTGAAACTGCTATGAAATGCAGGCTGGTATGAGAGATGAAAAGCAGCTCATATTATGAATTACCTGCAATAAACTCCGCCAGAGAACAAGCTTCATGAGAACAAGCAATGAGATTGATCGTGAAGTTTACGCCTGCAGATTTGCATATCATAGAGGAGTGGACGGCTGGTCTTGGTAGAGGTCTGCGCTCTCTGAGTGCCTTTCTACTTACTGATGCATTGAAATGGACAGCAATTTAATACACTGTATTTAATACGCTGATTTTAACCTGCAAATAAACTAACTATAGCTGTCTAAAGAATGCAGTAGAGAAAAAGTGCTGCTCTGTTTCCCTTTGAAACAGAGTTTAAAACAAAAATATTCATATAAAATGCAATAATTAAGTATAGCCCTTCAGTACATTAGTTACTTTCCCTCATTGGTTTTTGAGTCACGACCCATCCTTAAATGTCTTGTTTTTTAATATTTAAAGGAAACAACATACATTCTGTTTTTCTGCATCCATGGTGACAGATAACTTGGTTTGACAATAGTGGGCAGAGGCAACGAAACCAGACTGAACGTTTGTATACAGTATGGTATGCTCAGGGGTGTCAACTGCTGATTCATTTCACACACACACACACACACACACACACACACACACACACACACACACACACAGACAGAGAGAGAGAGAGAGAGAGAGAGAGAGAGAGAGAGAGAGAGATCATGTTCATGAGTTCACTAGCAACCACAGTCCACCCTCCCAGTGTCATTTATCACCCTCCTGCCTCTCTCTCCACACACCACACACACACACACACCAGTTTCACCCAGTATGGCCAAGCTGCTGCCTCTCCACCCTGGACTGGGACAAGCAGTCCTCGGCCCACGGCCCCACACAGCTCCGAGCACTACCACACACTCCTCCACAGGAAGACAGACAGGTGAGGGATCCAGGCAGACATGGATCCACACACACAGGGGTAAGTGACTTTTCAACCTTCAGTGTCCTCTGCTGTATTCTTTCCAAAAGGTCCCTTTAAATCTGCTTTGATTCAATGTTTTAAGAATAGACACTGTAAATGTCATACCAAAGGTATTATCACATGCTACATAACATATGTATATACTATATCTTAGCATAGCAAATGACACTGATCAACCCTTCAATCCACACTTGTTTTGCACTTGTTTCTTGATTATGAAAAGAAATTTCACTCACGAACTATCACTCTGTATTTCCCTGAATATTTCATCCTCATCCAACCCTGTCAGTCCACCCAGTAACCTGCCATCCATGCCGGTCGCTCACCCTGGACAAGGTGGAGCCTCTGAATCATGGCAGCCTGGCAAAAATCAAGTCAGCCTTCGCGGCAGTGGACCCTGATGGGACAGGGCTGGTGAGCAAAGAGGAGTTCAGAGGAGTCCTCGAGAGGCTGCTGCGCGTCAGTCAGAAGCAGCTCGACACTCTGGTCCACGAGGTGAGAGGAACATTCATTTAGCCCTCTCTCTCTCTCAACATGGAGGTCAGACAGCAGGGGCTCCAAGAAGCACTTCAGCTATTCAAGACTCAATAATTCATCGCCATATCAACTTTACTCTAAATTGGAATTTATTTTGGTGTGCTCCACAGCAGCAAACATTTAACTCAACACCAGCACACCCCCCCCAACCTCTCACACAGGGCCAGCTCAGCAAAGAAATGACTGTTACATATCCAGTTTTAGCTGTTGGCTACTGGACAATTGGTTAAGATGTGCCTCAAAAAAAGGCCGTATTAGATTTTTTTTTTTCCTGTCCAAGTTATATCTGTGTTGTTATGTGCGGCATCATCCAGAAGATGGCAGTAGAAGATTTTTTTTAATCTCTTCCAGGGAGCTGACATTGACAAATGATGCTCTGTGGCCGTGGAGACTGGTCAGAGGAGAAGTGATTCTGGCAGCTGTTAATGCAGACGTTATTTGTTTGCACCTCTGTTGCAGAGCTTCCATCAGCGTTTCCTCTGAACCAGCCCACAGACTTATTCTGTTCTATTTCATGCATTCCTCTGCAGCATGCAGATGTTAACCAAAAATTGAAGGCATAAAAAAAAATAATTAAATAAATGTTGGCCATGAAAGCAGCAGCAGCAGTAATATTTTTGGCTGATGTCGGATGCGGAAGTCGTCATTCTGCATCCATGAGGCCTGATGAGAGTGCTGAGGCCTTGTATCAGGATGCTTCTCCTATCCTGGCATTGATCAATGGAGCGTGCACGTGTGTGTGGTTCGTTTGGGGTCCGTGCACGGCGGCATAATTCCCCCTCTGCCTTCATCTTCATCTGTGAGCACGATGCCTCTGTCACTCTGCGACGCCACTGCAATCGTCTCCACTGTTCCTCTTTGTTCCGTCTCAGCGCTCACGCCTGACAGTTTGACTGCCTGTCTTTCTTGCACAGATTTCCTCCCATAATATCAGCACTTTGTGTCGTCCCCCCCCCCCAAATACACAACCCCACTTCCCTCCATCCCTTGCCCACCCCTCCCACTCACCATCTTATTCATTACACATTGTGGATGAGTGTGTGTGTGTGTGTGTGTGTGCTTTCTGGAGAGTTGCAGAAAGTTTACTTTAAAGGACTATCAGTGGAGCAGCAGCTGTTGTTCTGGTGACATTCTGATGTGGAAGTTGCTTTGTGCTTGAGGGAACGACATGCCACAAGCAGCCCGACAACCCCACCCTCACTTCTTCTTCTTCTTCTTCTTCTTCTGTTATTTATTTATCTTTCTAGTCTCATCCATGCCACTTTTTGAGACTGAGATCATTTTTTTTACCAACTATTGATCAGTTATTAAATGTGCCCTGGATGTTGGGATAATAAAAGAGAACCTGCTTGAATAATTTCAGCTTAATGGGGACGATGGACAAAGAGACAATCACAGCTGATGACACAGAAAAAAGCCAGTGACAGACAGCCAGACTCATGCAGAGAGCAAGACGGAGAAAATCCACTGCATCATGAGAGCTCAAGCTCTGCCTCCTCCCTTGCAAAGTGTCTTTTTTTCCTGTGTTTATTCAGTGTGATTAGAATTGATTTTGATTCCCCTTAAATGTAGCAGCATCCAGACTACCTCTCCGGAGACGCACTCTACAATTTAAAGCCTAATTTGAACTCACGTTCAGCTGTGAGACTCTGGACACAGTCTGTGTTATCTGGTTTCCGTTTGAAGTCTGTTTTGTTGTCTGAGTAGTATTGACCAATGATGTTTGAGCGGGCTTTGGTTGCCCACCCACTGTCTATCATCTAATGACGATTTGCCTTTTAGACGCTTTTTTTTTTTTTTTTTTTTTTTTTTAATTTAATTTGCTGTATGTGTAAATAGGCAACTGGTTGCTATCAGTTTTCATATATCAAATTTATAAGGTCATAATATGCTAATATAGTGTCTACAGCTTGTTCTGCTTTCCCCAAGTGGCCAAAAATCTATTAATGGAGCATAAAAATGTACATGGTGAATGCGGAGTTCCAGTTTCACCACTGAAATGGTGAAATGCAGATTGTTGTTGTTCTAATTTAGGGAGAGAGTAAGCGAGAAGGCTGAAAAAGACCCACCTCCAATTACTAATGATTTGTCTGTTCTGTGCCATGTTCAACATTACTGCATGAAAAATGAAACTGCAGGAAATGAATGATACACAGTGAGAAATAACCGTATGCGACGTGTTCATTGCACTCCTCTGTGCAGCTGATCTGCTGTTAACAAGGCACATAACTTATCTAGTCACAGAGTAGCCTACACGCTGTACTCCAACACGTCGGACAAACTGACACAATGTTGTTTTTTTTTATACAAAGAAAGGAATAATGTAGTATATTACATTTGCAGATTTTTGGCAACTCTGTCTGTGCAAAATGCCTCATTTGTAAATGATGGTAGAAATGGGAGTGGGGTAGGTTAAATCTTTCTGCCAATAGGCTGAATGATGTGAATACCCCATCAAGGTATTAATCTTTAATAACTCGAAAAGACAGATTTCATTTGGCTGGGGTAAAGAGGTGGTTTGACATAACAGAGAGAAGACTTTTTTCGGAGCAAACTGTTTCCGAAATTGAGACCATGTTCTGATTGTGCGAGCTCTAACTGGATTGTTGTATGAATTACCATTTGCCAGTGATGATGGGGAAGCGGGAAGTGGACAGGAAGATCATGTGATCTTATCTTCACCCGTTCAGGTGCATGCTCCGTTCAGGTGCACGCTCAAGTGAGCTGTTTGGACATGCATGACATCCAGATGTAACCAGGCCAGTGTAAAAATAATCATAAATCCCTTCAGAAGGAATCGTGGACTGAAAATGACTTTACTGGAAACTCAGCAACACATATTTGAATGTAGTGCAAAACGTATAACTATGACAGCAGCACAACAAAAACACAGCATTCGCCTCATTGTGCGATTTGGCGCTCCCAATGTCTTGATAATGTTGGCCATGTGCAAAGCTGTCATTAAAGGAAAGGTGGCTACTTTGAAGAATCTAAGATAATTTCTTTTTTAGATAAAAATGTTTGGCTTCGTTCACGCTTTATTTTAGTTTACCACATAATTCCAAATGCATTATTTCAGAATAATTATTTCAGAATACTAATGCATGGAGATTCCTTCTAATCTGCAGGATTTATCCTGATTAATACTTTGTTGCTCCTCTCTGCAGAAAGAACCACCATGAAAACAATTTAAAAAAATAAAGCTAAACCGCTCTTTACAGTATGTCACGCATCATGACCCTGCCCTCCATACCATCAGCCACTGACCTCCATCTCACCTTCAGCCTCAAACTGAACTGCAGGTGTAACAACACTGTCACAGGTATATAGAGCATAGAGAGCCCCCCCCCGATCCCCTGAGGTGGGGGCTGCGTGTTACTGCTGATAGCGGTGATAATTGGACGGTGTGGTGTCTATAATAAGACTCAATGCTAGGAGCTCCGCTGGGGACTGCTGCACTGGATTACACCATGGAAGGATGTAGGGCAGGGCAACAGGGACTGTACTTTGATTATGAGCCACCAAAATAGGTATACGTGAGTGTGTGTGTATGTGTGTGTGTGTGTGTGTGTGTGTGTGTGTTTGTCTTCTTGACTGAATGTATTTGTGTGTGTGTTTTTGTGGAAACTAGCTCTTTGATTTTGTGTTCTGAGGGTTGTGTCACTGCTTACCAGCTTTCCTTTAAGTGTGTGTGTGTGTGTGTGTGTGTGTGTGTGTGTGTGTGTGTGTGTGTGTGTGTCCATTCTGGTGAAAAGCAGCACAAGGTCAGAACAAAAGCACGCAGCTGCATCCCCCAGGTGGGCCCTGTTCTAGAGAACAACACCTAGTGCACTCCCCAAACAGCCTCATCCTGAAAATGACTGCTCCACCCACCCGACGCCAGCCACAGCGCGCTTCCCGTCTCCACGGAGATGCCATTACATGTGCCATTAGCACGGGCGCTGGTGCTGGAATGTTTGAAAAGTTTGGAGTGGGCTTGAGTGCAGAAATGAATGTTCCCCCCCCGCACCGTCATCTCCATCCTCCTCTTTGCTTTCCATCATCATCACTCTCACAGTCGTGTTTGCTTGCTTACACATCTTTGTGTTTTGTGGCTGCTGCAGGTGTGTGAGAGAAGCGGGGAAACCGTGGACTACATGCAGTTTCTGAGGAGCTTCAGACAAGCTCCTGCGGCCCACAGAGCCTGCAGCAGCGGCGGCAGCAGCAGCAGCAGTGTGAGGTACGCACACTTCTCTCCTCCAGCGCCACAGCAGACCTTTTCTAAACAAAGAAGTACCACGCTGCGTTTGCATTGTTAGGCGTTTGGTGGCAGCAGCTGAACGTGCATTAACTCGGTGTGTTTCTCTCAGGCGTGGTCCACACAACACCTCCATGTCCCTGTCTGACATACAGAAGCATCTCAAAGATAAGGTGTGTACCCTCTGCTTCCCCTGATCACCTAAATGTTTGACATGCTCACTGTTAAAAGCTGCAACCTGGGATTTATGCTTCACTGCTGGTCAGGTACAGCGAGTGTGTTGGTGTTAAAGCTGCAGAATTAAATGCCCAGCGTCAAAGTTTGGCATCAACATTATTTATATTGAAGTGGAGTCTGTGCAGGTTTTTTCTACTCGTGGTGCAATGCAGAAATATTTAAGACGAGCCGGTCCCCGCTGTACAAGTAAACACATGGATGCACATGTGCATGATGTGATGCACATTCCTGACAACAGTTTCCTGCTGTTCCACTGGAATAATGGATCAGTTGGTGGTATTAAAGGACCAAGAAATGTCACAATGTGCCAGAAAAAGGCAGCTTAGAGAAGTGGAATGCTAGCTAGAAAGCAGGTTTCAGAACAACAACAAAAAAATAGTTCCACCCTCTGCTGTTATTTAACCCCAGTCAGACAGGAGTCAATGGTACCAATATGTCTGTTGCATCTACTGTATGAACTTGTCATGTTTGGGAGCCCGCTAGCTGTTGGCAAACTATCTAGCTCACTGGTGTTAGCATATTCCCGGCTGTCTGAGAGTTAGCAGTCAACACTGTAGTTTGCCAGCTACAGTAGTTCTCCAACCAGCACTGCAAGATGTCCCTACAACACTAGTCCTGTAGCACCACATGTTGTATTCCATGAGGACACGTGGGTGAACTTTGCCGTGCCGCTCTCTGGTGTGACCAGGCACCTAAATCGAGTCCCAACTGCATCAAATGAATCTTTGCATTCTCGGATTTTAAACAGGCAAATCCATTTTGTTTCACAACGCGTCACCTTAAGACGACGAGCGTGAACAGTTGGAGCTACCTGAACGACGGTGCCAGCGAGCTCTTGCTTTAATGTCCATTAATGCTGCAGTGTCACCGTTCTCCAGACAGTGCTTTGAAAAAACAAATGAATGAAATCTTCAACATGACTCACGCAGCTTCCTCAGTGTGCGTGTGTGTGTGTGTGTGTGCGTGTGAGGGGGTGATTCGTGTGGCGGCAGCATGTGTTTGTGCCAACTCTGGCAGAATTCATGCTCTACGTAGGAAGCATGACGGAATTGACTCTGGATTTGTGCTGCTTGTGTTCCACATATTAAACCAGGCTGTTGATGTTGTTTTGAAATGCGGAAAATTGACCAAATCCTCTCTGTGGATACATGAATGCCTGAGGGCTATCAGGGCTGCCCGTATCTATACCAAAGACGTGTGTGTGTGTGTGTGTGTGTGTGTGTGTGTGTGTGTGTGTGTGTGTCAAACTGTATGTTTCTGTATTTGACTGTTTTCAGGAAAAACATCTCACAGCCCACATCCTTCACTCCACACAATACACATTTATTTTAAGTCAATCCATGTCCTCCTCCTTCTACATCATGCCATTCTTTCTGTGCATGTTTTTTTTTTTTTTCCTATTTGTCTTACCAGCCGTCTGGACGTGTCCAAAGCGATTGACATCTACCAACAATTACATGATCCCAGCCAGGGCTAGAAAATAAGACAGGACTGTGTCAGAGTAACTCGCACTGAGAAGCAAATCAACCTTGTCAAGGTATTTCATTTCCTAAGCAAAACTCATGGGAGCAATAGTCAAACCTCGTCTGTATTTTCCAGATACCGATGGAAAAGGCTTAATTGTATAGTGCCTTTCACCTGCAAGATGATTCAAAATGCTTTCCATAAGACACAAACAGGCATTAAGACAAGATATGAAAGAAACAAAGAATAATGCGGCTGCAGTGCAGTAACAAATTGAATTTGATAAAAGGCAACAGAACACAGCAAGGTTTTAAGCCCTGATGTAAAAGATCTGAGAGTTTTCTGAGAGCTTGTTCCAGATATGTGGAGTGGGAATAAAAAAAACTCCAGCACCCATACAAACCAAGCATCATCATTAATTTAGAAGCTTTTTAGCCTTCATTAAACTCTGCTGTAACAAAGTTCTCTAAACTCATCACACAGATGCAATTTTTTTTGAGCTCTTCAGTTCGTTATCGAGTGTCTGATGAAACCAGAGCAGAAGATGGAGCCACATTATCCTGCTAACTGAACCCAGAATCGTGTTTTCCCTTTGTCCTCTGATTAACTGATCGATCCCTCATCTAAACAATTTGTTAGTCAAAATGGCAAAACGCTTTTCCAGCTTCTCAAATGTGAGAATTTGCTCCCATTTCGGACGGTTGATTGGAAGAACCAAGCCATTTGAAGACATTTTTGAGAAGACATTTTTCACCATCAAAACAATTCCAGTGTAGATGAACTGAAACCAGTAAATTCCACTGCTGTGTCCATCAGATTCCTTGTATGTGTACACATACTCGCCCAACAAAGCAGATTGTGAAATCCAGATGTAATACCCCAAGTGTAAAACGTTCGTCAGGGGAGGTTTTCTAGTTTGCTAAAGGCTAGCAGCATGGTCAGTCCGGTGGACAGGAAAGGGCTAAGAGTCGACCCCTGCAGATGTAGGCTCATTACTGTAGCCCTTATGGCTAGAGGTGTCAGGCAGTGGCTTCAAGAGGTCACACAAACGACCACAGCAGGCCAAGAAGGCAGCTGTTAATGGTCACCCCTGTGCGTCTCCTGTTTTGTTGTCCTCTTGCTGAGAATGGCTGTTCTGTCTTTCTTCCATCAGTATATTTTTCATGCACAGCCAGCTCTCAAATGGACCTCCATCATGGCACCAACTATGGTTGCTAGGAGACTTGTGAGGCAACCGTAAAGCCTCTTACTTCCACCCAAACAAATAGCAGCCATTTCTGACTTCATCCCCGTAAACGCTCCGCATTTGACACCCCCGTTTCCACGGAAGACAATGGGTTCCGTTGTCATGGTAACAGGATGAAGATGTCGGCCTACCCGGGTAGCGACCCCTCTGTAGGACAAATGGAGGCTCTGTTTTTCGAGAAAGTTATGATGAATAAATCAGATTTTCTGAAGCCTGTTTGCTGAACAAACAACAAAGCCACTGGGGAATCCCTCTCTGCAGTGCACACAGTTTTTGGCGACTTTGATCTCTGTCAAAATTGTTTGTCAATTACTGTAATAAGGGTGAGTGTGTAGGAATTCGTGCGCGAGCGCGCTTGTGTGTGCGTGGTCACTGTCTGATGACTCGTCTTGGAGGACCAGCTGGGCCTGATAATGAGTGATGCACACACACATATGATGAAGTACCAGTCGCAGCTGTTTACCCTGTGTGCTCGCCTTACCTATCAATATTCAATTAAGATCACCGCAACCGCTGCAACACACACACACACACACACTGAGGTAGCCATCCAAGGGTGGAATGAAGGATGTTTCGCAACTGTTTATTAACTCCATCTGTGTCCTGATCTCCTCCTCTTTGGGTTTTGTTCATTACTTGTGTTCCCTTGGTGCAGAGTTAAATGTGACAACATACAGCACGATGTATATACACTGATCATCAACAGCTTAAAACAAGACCCTCACTCAATGGGACGCCTGAATACTGGTAGTAGTCTGCTCATCTTTGGCCCGTCTCATAAGGCTTTTGTGAGTACACTTAACATTGCACCGTCACATTTCACAAAAAAATGCAGCTTTCGCATTCCAACGATTGTGCACGAGTTAAAAGGAGAGTCTTCAACCCAGCTGTGCACTGCTGAATAGTTTAGACAGCAGAAAACACTCATTTGTTCAGTGTGACGTGTTAAAAAAGCAGTAAGATGAATTAAGAGCTCTGCATTATTTACCTGACATAAGTAGTGTTTTTCAATCCATAAAAAACTACCACTTGCTCAGCTGGATGAGTTTATTTTAACACAGCAGCACTGTGTTAAAATATTGCACAAAGCAGCGAAAACTTGAACACACCAACATTCAATCAAACTTCTGTCCGTTCTATGATGGATGAGTGTGTTACTCCTGTCTATTTAATCCGGTTTTGGGAAGCTGGAACTAATCTTTGTCTGTCCGTCTGTCTGTCATTTAGTGAAATACAGTACAGCTGTCGGTTGACTGGTCACATTTTCTCCCTGCCGTTTTTTTTTTTTTTTTTTTTACATGCTATTAAAAACTTTTCAACTTTTCAAAAATAACTGGCTGTTTGTGGACAGGGTGTGTTGGTTAACTCATTCTGCATCTGCTGAGCTGTCAAACCCCCAGGGACTGTCAGACTACAATCTACACAGGTTTCGAAAACACACAGATAAAACTGACTGCTTTGATACAGCATCCAATCCTCTATTCATCTTAACTGGGCAGCGATCACTTTTCCCCATGGGCACTCACCATTATCCATGGGGGCCCAAGCACCTGAGCATGTAATCAAAAGAGACTGTCCTAGAAAAAAATGGCTGCATCAGTCATTCCCAACCTGTTCTCATTCCCTGAGCGTCGTTTGTTGGTACAGGCGTCTGTATGCGATGCACCGATCTTTCAATTAACTCCAATGTAAACCCATCCGCAGCAATATTAGACTCCAAGAGCAACTGCTCCGACCATCCAACACGTTCTCATCTCAGCAAAACCTTCCCGCCACAGAGCCTTTGTCAGGCGTTCTTAATGAGACAGTCACAGTTTGGTTCCTCCATTTTCAGAGGCTTGCTCTTTATACTACATCACCTGAGTGTCTAATATTGCCATGGTTAGTTTTACAGAGGAGTTAGATGACCATCTGATGCAAATGTGCTTGCATGCTGAGGTGGTATGGTGTGGGGTGTGATGAAGCGTCAGTATTTGACGCTCTGAGAATGAGAGCAGGCCTTCATTTCAGCAAGTGGCCAACATCTGTTTAAGTTCAGCGACAAAGCCCTCCAGCAGCTGTAGTAATTATGATGATGACGATGATGTTGTTCTCAGCTGTTCTTAGTGGACAAAGTCCATGTAGGGAGGAGGATGGTTGGATGGATGGAGTGCTGAGTCAACAAAAATATTCCAACCCTAACCAAAGTAGTGACTACACCCCAAACAAAGATGTTTCCCCAGACCTAACGGAGTTTAATCAAACCTTAACCATAGAACTGTCACATCAGCTCTATGGAGCCCTGCCTACTCGTGCTCCACATAAAGCAGTTGTGTTGCGTTCTCTCTTTAAGCACCTACGCAGGATGGACTTAATGATAATAGTAGATAATAGTCTTTGTTAAATCATAAGTCATCTGTAACTGTAACTGCATTTGGTCTTTAACTTTACTTGCATGTAAAGAATGTCTCCCTTTCTCTTGGCAGTTTCTTTCCAAAACAAAAAGCTTGTGGACAGGAACTAAACACAATACAAGTATTTAATATATGTTTAGTTAGGGAGTGGCTGCTTCCTAAGACCTTCAGCACACTCATGTAGAATGCCAAAATGTTAAAAGTGACAAAAACAGGGCCTTCTTGAGCAGAATGCATCCTGTTAGACTGGTGGCAAACTGGTCTGGGGGCCTGATTGAGTGTTTAAATATTGAGTGTCCTGAGCAAAATAATCATATTCAGTCTATATTATCAGCGTAGACTCTGTAAAGATTGCTCTCTTTATGGAAGTCCCTCGCACGAGCTGTTCCCGAAACCAACACAACAGCAGGAAGCTTCCCATATGGGCATTCCCAGGAGGAAATCTTCATCAAATAGGGGTCTGTGGTCTAATCTGCATCTATTTCAGGAGCCGCGGTGTGAGTATTTCTGGAAAGCCCTCTTGTAGACCCTCCATGTTGTTTAGGTTATGTCGTGTCTTTGTAATACTAATGTTTGGATAGGGAGCGACAGCAGCAGAATGGTCCCAGAGCCCCTTATTATCCCTCTGAGCTCCACTTTAATGCCGTCTGTCTCTGGCACTCTGGAGCCGAACCAGAGAGAAATTAGCCCTCTAATTGACAGACAAAAGAAAGTTCATCTCTGCGCTCTCTTCTGATCGCTGTCTGATCTCCTCTTGCTTTTCTCTCTTTTCTCCTCTCTTCACGCTCACTCTGTCACTTAACGGTTTCTCCTCCTCCTCCGCTCCCGTTTGTGATCTGACTGTCTCCCTTCATTCCCCTCCAACTCGCCGTCTCTTTCGCTCTCCCCGTCTCCCCCTTTTATCCCTCCTCTTCAGAGAGCTGTCCTATCCCTCTGCTCGTCTCTCTCCCATAATTCATAGTGACAGGAAAGGTTAGAGCAAGCACGGCGGAGCTCTGGCTGACAGAGTGAGGAGAGCCGAGTGTCTTTTAAAGCCTTGTCGTTACACACTGTTTACAAGTCAGCGCAGTTTGACTGAAAATACTGAAACCCTGTTTCGTGCGTGACATTAAATAAAGTCAGAGAGACAGTGTTGACATGTGAGGATTAGTGCTGCACTTACACATTTATTATAACATCGTGTCATGTTCTGTGAAGCAGGTTTCTTCTTTCATTAGAGTTTTAGTCGGTGGTTTTAGCATCCATTAGTGTAGGTTTCATCATTTTGTCTTTTACAGGAGAAGATGTGCTGTCCAAAAAAAAAAAAAAAAAAAAACTGTTTTACCTTCAGTACTCACTGCCAAGTCAAACAGTATTTGCTAAATTCCAACATGCAGGTGAAGTGGGAGGCTGGAGGCGCAAACACATCACATTAGTCATTAATCAACCCTCTAATTAAGCCCAGCTGAGAAGGTTTCATGCTTAACAAATCATTGAAGATATTTCCCTGTGTTTAAACAAGTCAGCTGAATTAAGCAAACCAGTTTAAAGAGCCCGTAATGTCACATATGAACACATTTAGATTCATCTACCCCACATAAATCTGTGCTACTGTTTGTAACAGGTGATGGTCTGAGTGCTGTTTCTGAGGCTTCTCTCCAGCCTGCCAAAATACACTTCTGGGAGAAATTTTCTGGACTTTTCAATATCAACACAGCTGTCAGCTTTGGTATTGAAACAACTATTTTGGTCTAATTGTTGGAAGAAAATGAGGATGCAGTGCTTCCACCTGGCCCAGAGTGATATTAGAGGGTCAGTCCAGACAACTTAAAAACATATTTTGTCATGTCCATTGGTGGTTTATAGTCATGCAGACAGTTTTGGTTTCACTTGTCGAGGTTTTGAGCTATCATGTGACATATGTGACAGAATTTTAAGCTCTGGTTCTTACTGTGATGTTGGCACATATGTTTGCATGTATAGTCTATACGGTCAAGAGCAACATGTCCCACTGACCCTCGAAGCTAAGGGGATCTGGAAAAGTTCAATTTTTTATCACAGATATTTGGTAGCAGGGGTGGCACGGTGGTGCAGCAGGTAGTGCGCGTGCCTCACAGCAAGGAGGTCGCTGGTTCAATCCCGGAGTCGGGCAGGGCCTTTCTCATTAGGTTAATTGGTGACTCTAAAATTGTCCTTAGGTGTGAGTGTGACTGGTTGTATGTCTGTCTATGTTGCCCTGCAATCGGCTGGTGACCGGTTCAGGGTGTACCCCGCATCTCGCCCATTGCCAGCTGGGATAGGCTCCAGCCCCCCGCAACCCCGAAAAGGACACGCGGGTATAGAAGATGAATGAATGAATGAATATTTGGTAGCAGAGCTGCTCATCTCCTGGTTCAGTTTCATGTCCATCTATGCCTTTGAATTACTCATTCGCTATGAGACTCAATGAATGGGATTCATTTAGAACCCTGGACACCTGAAAGCAACCAAACATTGTCCCAAATTCTCTGGATAGAGCACCGTGGACAGTTTTCAGTGGAACTACTCTCTATCAAAGAAATAGTCCTTTGAAAATTCTTCTCTTTGTGTTCTGTGTTATCTAGAATAACAGGATGACTGTTTCTGTGAAGAGATGCTGCTTTTGAATTTTTAAATGCCATTGTTCAATCCTGTGAACAGCACAAACAGAACTTCACTCACCTCCATTGTACCTCAGACAGAGACATCTCAATATTTAGGTGGCTGGGTGGCAGTCAGTAGAGATGAATGGGGAAACATGCTTTTTATTTTTCTTGACATTTGGGTGAACTGACCCTTTAAATGTGCAAGAGCCATTAGGAGGAGAAAGGTTGAGAATGCACAGTGATCAAATGGCTATCAGACCGGACTTTGGGTCATGGCTGTTGAGATAATCAGCTGGGAGGGTAACACACAGGCATTGAGGAAGGACGGGCACGCACACTCAGGGCTCGCTGGATTAGCATATAACAGGCCGGTAAACAAAAACAACAGAGCTTTCATTAATTAAGGACCAAGGGGCTGGGTGGGCAGACGGATGGGCGAGGGCTGCTGAGACACTCATAGTGTGGCACAGCGCCAGGCCTCCAACCACGCCAACCAGTACACAGCTGCCTAATGGAGCGCTGGCACTGCTGAAGGACGGGGGAGTGGAGGGAGGTGGAAAAAAAGAGAAGAAAGAGCGGAAATTGGAGATAAAAATGAAATAATCAAGGAATTTGTGGGAGAAAAGAGGCAGAGAGAAGCGCGGGCTGAAAGACAAAAGGGGAGGAAAGAAAGGGAAACAAAGTTTGCGAGGGAATTGAGAAGAGGAGGAAACAAAGGCAGATAAAAGGAGAGGGGGGAGTGTGTGTGTGCAGAGGGAGAGATGAGATGGAGATAGAGATGGAGATTGGATGATATCCCTCTGTCTCTGTTCATTAATACCGTATGATCTCCTCTCTCCCTCCTTTGTGATTTTAACACATTTCTAATTAGCACAGAATCCTCTAAGTTGGAGCGGGAGGGAGGGAGAGCGGGGACGGGAATCATATTTATATCTGTCTTTAATAAATTCACTTTCATTTGATCTTTTTTTAAACGCACGGGTTGCTGTGCAGCGCCTCTTCTCTTTCCCCTGACTCTGGCAGAATAAAAGGTGGTGTAAATGCAGGGCTAATTGTTATGCTTGTAAGGAAGCTTTGCACGGTAGCTGAGGTTGTTAGATTACAAAAAGTGGAGATTTTCAAAGTTTTACTGCTGTACAAAAAAAAAAAAAAAAACATCTCCCCTGTGATTCAGAGGAGTTAAAGATGTGAAAATCTGGAATCATAGACACACAACTAGTCTGGTGCATTGCAGGAAATAGTGGCTGTAATGTCAGAGAGGTCAGCATCTAGTATATTATTGCTTGACTTTACTCTATCTGCTGTATTTAGCGTCTTCATAGAGACAATGTCAGTGTAGCAGCACATGAGGAAAGCTCCCTCCACGCCTTTCACTGAGACACTTGGCAGCTCGTCTAATCAGAGTGCAATTAGACGGAGACTTCTCTGGGCGACAGAAGACTCTGATTACCCAAGAGTCACTGGGGGTATATTTAGTATCTGTGCTCTTGTTCCTCCGTGGTTCGCGTGGCGCCCCGGAGCTACAGAGCGAGCTGGTGCATGGCAGAGACATTGGAAGGCGGGACGGGCTGAACTTGGCTGGGGCGCTCGCTCAGACTGACTGAGTGACTGCCACTGAGCTCTAACAATGTTAACCTGATCCAAAGCCTCATCATCCAGCTTCCAAGAACGTCAGGGTGTTCCAAATTACACATACATCAAATCTCTTTGTGCCTGTAGCTCCTCGGTGCTTTGTTGCTCTGATCCTCAATTGCTCCATGTGTTCGTCACAGTTAGACTCTTATATTGGTTTGCCCGTAAGGAAGGGCAATATTGCACCTCCTATTAAATGCAGCCCAGTTTCCTCCTGAGGAATTATGTACATTTTGGATGCTTCTGCAACTCCTGATTTGCCTCCAACACCAATAATCAGTACCAATGTCAGCAGTAATGTGTTGTTTATGTAGCACAGCAGTTAGGGTGTGGAGGGTGGAGGGTGGGGTGGTGGGGTGGTGGGGTGGTGGGGTGGTGGATGGGCATGAACAAACCTTCTCACAGGAAACAGGAAAGAGTTTGGTTCCGGTCACAGACCTGCAGTGAACATTTGTTATTTGCTGAAAACATGATCTTTCCCTCACCCTACCCATGAAATAGTTGTCAGGCACAGACATTGTAGAAAGGGAACATTTTAAAATGTTGATCTGTTTGGTTTTTGCTGAACCTTTGGTTAAGATGTGTTTTTTATGTCAAAACTACTTAAGGTTAGTGACAGTTTAAGTTTAGTTCCATAGAAGTTTGAACTGTACAACACTGCCAGCCATCTAATTCAGCCACCTCCCTAAAAGACTGTGATGCTATGTATCAATATCAAAGTTCAGCCATTGTTCTAGATTGTTCTAACTGTTTGACCACACAATCAATATTGTAATTTATCTGATGAGTTCAGCCCAGGAAGTGCAATATTCTCATTCAGTACAGAAGTCACAAGGAGGAGCTGTAGCTGGATGATGGAGCATGAAAGCAGAAACCGTGGTTTGCTATGTCACCGTCTGTGAAGATCTGATGCCTTATTGGCAGGATGACATCATTTGTCTGTGAATATGAGCACGTGTTGTTTAGGAGCACTTAAACTGACAACAACTGATACTGTCATTCTTCTTTGGAGGACAGTCCTGTATCATCTGTGTGGCCACAGAGCTGCCAAAGTGCACACCTTCCAAAACACTGCGACGCTGTCCAGAGTCTGTCTGGTTCAAATATAAAATGTATGATTAATTTCTGAACAATGTCCTCAGTACAAACAAAAACCTTTAATATTACACCATGGCTATTACCAAGGCCTCCTCACCTTAAGAAGCTGATATACCTGCGTTTTGTTTCTAGTGGCTTTAATGGAATTTGTAGCATCTTTTCAGCATTTTTTGGCCAATGACCTTATTTTTACACCAAAAGTCTAATTAGCGCTGCAGTTAATGAGCTGTCAAGTTGTTATATGAGTCTGATAATGACATACTTTTGTAGTCTATTTTCACCAGCATAGATAAAGCATCAAGATACCGCATGTGTATCCTAGAAATATCCTTACTCCAGTCAAAACAAGGAGGACTTTAGAAACTCGAATGGAATAAAATTCCAGGTGGATTTCATCTGTTTTGCATAAATGAAAATATCTACGGGCGACCTCAGTCTAGTGCTGAGTAGGCATCATCCTTCACATCAGATCAGCTGTATGCGATCCAGTTTGCAGTCACGCAACACAGGAGCACATCCATTTCAAGCTGCTGTTCTAAACCATCAGCCTGTCTGTGTTTGCTTTACTGACCCAGAATCCCCCTCGGTGCCCCCACTCCTCCTCTCTATTTCATGTGTCTACCAGCGATCTATGCATCTCCTCTTTGCTCTCTCCCACCTCATCAGCTGTCAGCTCTTTGGGGAATAGGTCCGGGCTTCCCGAGATCAAGGCAGTCGCGTCAATAACCATGTTCACAGAGATGAAAGCTCTGGTGAGCCGAGCCTCACTAGTCGGTTAGGTTCAGGAGTTCACAGGCGCCGCCGAGGTGTAGTGTTGCTGTTGCTGTCAGTCATTGTGTGTGAACCCCGCAGATCGGAGGCAACCTGAGGACTGCGATCAGAGTGTTACGGCTGTTTGACTGCAACCGAGAAGGACACATCGAGCAGCGCGAGTTCCGCCGCATCCTGGACAACTATTGCATCCACCTGACAGACAAGGAGTTTCAGAGGTGGAGTTATACCTCTGACACAGTTTGACACAACAGATTGAACATCACATCTGTGCAGCAGCATGCAAAGGCCCACACACGCCACACATGAGGACTGGTTGAATGGTCAGTGAGCTGGGATTTCTGCTAAGGGCAGTTTGGGGATCGATACCATTTAACAAATCTGGATCCTCTCCCTCTCACCCGAATATGCACATACACACTTTCTTACATCTGAGCTCCACAGCTGAACGTCTGAACACTGACTTCAAGAAGTGCGTATTCATAAAATCAAATTCAAATCATCCTTTCATAACGTGTGCAGATGGTAATGTGTCGCACGCAGGCACACACACGCGCGCTGTCAGCCAACCAGCACAGGCCCGGCTATTTCCAGTATTCCCTGTGGTGGGAAGTCGTCTGTCGGGTAGGACGAGATCACTAGTACTAACTTTGTGGTCAGCCTTTGTCTCTGGATGAGAGTGCTAATTGACTTTTAAAACTTCAGGCCCTGCAGTCAAATCCACTCCAGAAACGCCGCTCAACTTTTTTGACGCGACTCTAGAGGATTGTGTGTGACAGGTTCATTTTCAATGGCTTTAATTGGTTTTAGCGCTCAGGACTCTCTCTCTCTCTCTCTCTCTCTCTCTCTCTCTCTCTCTCTCTCTCTCTCTCTCTCTCACACACACACACACACACACACACACACACACACACACACAGTCTCTGTGTTAGAGCAGATAGCATAAAGCGTGACCTCTTTTCTCCTCTCGTCATTGACGCGGATGTTTTAGACATTACAGGTCACCTGTGATCCTGCCTTTATCTAACCTTTTTTCTAGGTTGTGGAATCACTACAGTCCCAAAAACATGTCGACCATTTCCTACGAACAGTTCCTGGAGACGCTAGGCTTTGGTGACAGCCATGACTTCAAGATCGCTCCAGTCTGCACAAAGCTCGGTATGGAAACAGTGATTATGGGTATCTGCATCACATTTAAATCCATCCAAGTGCTTTTTAAGAAATTTCAGGCTGGACCAAAATTAGACAATAACAAGAGTTATTGTGTTTTTTAGAGGTGACCACTCCACCTGGGAATGTCAAACAGAGGAAGCAGAGACCAGAATCTCTTTCCAGCTCATGTGAGGCCCCATCAGTCCTGCCTCACAGGAAGCTGCAGTCTCTCTTCCACTACAAGGTACAGACTTGTCTGAATTACTTTGTGTATTTTATTCCTCGTGTTTGCATGTCACCATCTGGCCCTCTCCCCTGCATTATCCTCTTTAAAGACAGAGGGGTAAATTGGCTCTAAGTGGCGCGTCAGGATGCAAACGGCAGAGGGAACACTTCTAATTAAAATGTTTGCCCAGAAAAATCAGCTCCTGAGTTAGTGTGTTAATCATGGCTAATTTGCGGGAAAGGCGGCGTCGGCCGGGGCTGGCTCCTCTCTCACATCCGAGAGCTGCACTGGGATGTTTTCCATGGCAACCAGAACCAGAGATGACTCACTTCCTGTCCTTATTGAGGAGCATCAGACAAAGCAAGAGAGAGGACTGTCTCTAAAATATGAATGTACATCAGTGTGTTTTCTACCTGTCAGATGTGTATGAACTCGACCCCCGTGTGGCAAGCGCTGCAGGCCTTTGACACCACCCACTCTGGCCTGGTAAAACAGGATGTCCTCAGGGCCGTTCTTAGCAGCTTTATATTTCCCATGAACCCTCGCTCATTCCAGAAGCTTACCAGCCGGTAGGGAGAGCACTATTTTATTTATTTATCTTTCCTTTCTCTTCCCTCTTTCTGCCAACCTACTCTGCCTCAACCTCCCTGCCCTTTCCTCTTTAAATCTTAAAATCAAGCTATCATTTATTCTCTGTAATATATTTTTCATGCATGTGTATGGATTATGTGTGTGTATGCAGCTATGGTTTGAGAGCAACAGGGCCAGTGAGGTGGAAACACTTCTTGGGCCACTTCACGAGCGCGCTCAAAGAGGAGGGCATCGCAAAACTTCACTCCGAGAGGTCAGTTTGAAATGATGTGTTTTAACCCATTTCACATGCATTATGGAGCCTACACATGATGCTGAGGAGTGTTTTAGTCATCATATGTTGTTCCCCGGTCTGCTGTCGTCTGTGCGGAGTCTGTTCCCACATGACACGAAGGTTTCTGAAAAGATAATGCAGCCTGCGTGACTCTGAATCTGCAGTGCTTGGTGTTATTTTAGTTAGTTATGTTATTGTCCCATGGTAATACGGCTTAAACTGTGCAGTGAACAACTTTATGATTAAGCCTGATTTTTGCCCTGGATTGGTCACACCTCACTAATTTTACAATCTTTTGAGGAGCAAAGGAACGGTTAACAATCTGGCCGTTGGGGAACAAGTCCAGTTTCCCTCATGGCCTCTATTAAAAGATGTGTTAAAAACTGTAGTTGTTTTTGTAATACTGAATTTGAAATATTGTGGAACATCGGAACATCTTTACTGATACTGTGCTGTGATATAAAAGTGAACTTCAGTGACACCTGGCACACACCTTATTGTCTGCATCCTCTAGGCCATCTGTGGCTTGATATTTTTTCTTCTGTTCTAACTTTGTGGAATTGCACAAAGTAATGCTGCCCTTCTTTCTTTTTGGACAACACTTTGAAAAAACTTAGAAGATCAATATGTTGTGTTTCACAAAGAGGTGAACCTCGCTCCATCCTCGCTTGTGAATGACTGAGTCTTTCCAGGGTGCTCCTTTCATACCCAATCATGATACTATCACCTGTTACCAATCAACCTGTTTACCTGTGGAATGTTCCAAACAGGTGTTTTTGGAGCATTCCACAACTTTCCCAGTCTTTAGTGGCTCCTGTCTATACTTGATTGAAACATGTTGCAGCATCAAATTCAGAATGAGTATATATTTGCAAAATTCAGTGAAGCTGATGACGTAAGACATTAAATATACTGTCTCTGCGCTGTTTCCAGTTGAGTATAAAAAGGATTAACAAATTATCACACCGCTTTTTTTTATTTATGTTTTACGTCCAAGTTTTTTGGAGTCAGGGTTATAATTTGCACATTGAAATCGTCAGCCATAAGAACAGTGTAACATTCACACTCAGGAATGCTCCAGTTATGGCTCCCAGTACAACCATGACAGAAGACTTCATGAGACCTTTACAGGTCATCAGCTGGCAAATTTACAGACCATTTTAAACAGGAAAAATCCACTCCAGCTGTTAGTACCACATGAAAAATTCCAGAACTTCAATGGGTGAAGGTGCTTTAGGAGATAACAGTCTCTAATATTTGAGGTGCTGGCAAGGCAAAGCAATGATTGCTGGTCAGAAAGATGGGTTTGAAATTGTAAGGAATTAATGGCCGTACATGTCTATTCTGATATGTCATCTTCTGTCGTTTCCTTACCTTTCCTTTCCACCTTTGTCTTCTCTCAGGGCCTTCGAGCAGCCTCCTCCAGATGACTCGCATGTACAGAGCATTTACCCTCGACTGAAAGACATTTTCCATCTGTTGGACACGGTAGGAGTCAGGACTGAGGATTTAAATAATGCACTAAAGTGCGCTGACGAATCTCCCACTCGCACAAAAGACGCACTGAAATGCTTTCAAACCTCTCTGGTATTTAGGCAGCCTTGCAAAAAGTGTAGCAAAGACAAGACAGAAGTGATTTTGAATGTTATCAGACAGGACACATGGGAGTAATCTCAGCAGATTGCTAAGAGACAAAGGCACATGCTCAGGTGTACGCTTTAAATATAAATGCCAGACAGCTTTACAGATGAGCCAATCATCATCCACAGCTTTTTGATGGCCATAAACATGATTAGATGATTGCATATGGCCACTGGTTAGCCACTCAGTCACTAGCCATATGTTCGTCTGACAGCCATCCCCTTCAACACGCCTCCGCATCCAGTTCTGCCTCTTTAATTTCAAATCAGTCTACTTCAGCTGGATGAAACTTTGGAGTTCGGCTAAACTTTGGGGGAAGGGGGGTTGAATTTTCCATTAATTCACAGTTATGTTTGATGTTGCTGCCGCCACTCACAAAACAACAGTCGGCTTCCAAGTTTGAGGAAGTGTGTGTATGTATGTGTGCGTGTTCGTGTGTGAAGCCTCTCCCAGATATGAATCACACATATCTATCTGCCAGAATCTCCTCCTTTTAATGGCATGGAAGAGAAAAAAAAAAACCCCTCCATCAACTGTTTTAATAATCTATTCAGCGGTGGGAGATCAAACAAGAGTGTCCTCACACCGCCAGCCAATAATGAGGCTTTTCACTCAGGCAGGTTCTAAGCCAACTATGGTTTTTAGACAATCTCTGGGGAAGCATTCAAGAGCTCGGAAGATTTGCTATGATTCGCATTGTTTGTGTATGATTCAAACATACACAATAGATGCAAGTGCTATTGTGCCAGGCCATAATTAGTGCTATCATAATCATTAACATATGCACTGTTAATGTAATCCAGTATAATAGCCTGTCAATATGGGGACTGTGTACTTTGTGGTGTTGTTTTGGATTTCTCTTCACTCCCATTTTATGACGTTCTCTCAAAAATCGTAGTTGTAAATCTTTAAAACAATCCCCACAGTATATGTGTGTTATTATATGTAATGACCTTTAGATCATCTTTTAAAATGTGTCATGAATTACAGATGTGTTTTCTTCTTCTTTTGAGTTGCTCAACAATGTCAAAGCTTTGTCTGTGCCATTGTGAAAAAAATTGCCATGTAAACTGTTCAGTACACAACTCAAAGTGGAGGGCGAGGATAATTTATTTATTTTTTGTTCCATCAAAGGAAAGAGTGATAAAAAAGTTTTAAGAATTTATGAGAGATGGTGAGGGAAGTAGTCAGAAGACGCTAGCTGTGACGTGAACAAATATAATAGAAAAAGGGTCTTAAAGACAGTTTAAAACATCTGGACCAGGACGAGTAGCTCCTTTTTATTATTAGTGATAACATCAATGTTGCTTTGAGAAACAGTGTTGTAGATAATTTAGTAATACAAGAGGTTTTGTTACAGGTTTAAATAATTATTCTTGATAAATTCCATTTTCCCATCATTTTGCTACAGACTACATTACCCACGATACGTATCTGTGCATGTTTGTGTTGTCTAAGATCATGTCCTTGTGAGACAATGCAGTCCATCTGAAGAGGGATGCTCTCATCGCTTTCTTTCTTTGCAGAAGGAGGCCGGTTGGATCACTCGGGCAGACCTGCGACATTTGCTGGAGAAACCAGATGGAACCACGCAGGCCCACCTTCTTCCTTCACAGATCTCAGAGCTGCTCAATGCACTGGACCCTGAACACACCGGGGTCATCCAGCTGGACCGCCTGGAGAGACTCAACCCCAACCTCAGCGCGTCACCACCAACCTCCCCTGCTAACACTGCTGAGCCCCTGGATGTCCCCGAAGAGACTGAAGACACTGCTGTATGTTTGTATAACCATTTGCTAGTGTGTGTGTGTGTGTGTGTGTTTGCATGCATCCACACTTCCACGTCAGGCCATAGACATCCATTATGTTGCTTTTTTTTTTTTTTTTTTTTTAAATCAGGAGCAGCTAAAAACACCAGATGAGAGACAGACCACACAGTGTGCTGATAAAGTATCTGTGGCATCTGCTTCATGGAGAACAGTGAGTGTGTTAACACAACATACTGTGATCAAATATCACCCATATCACACATAGCTTACACCATGAGATCAAACAGAGAAAGAAAACAGAAGATGAGATCAAAAGAGGGCTTGATTATTAATTCACAGTTTGGGTGTGTGTGTTTTCTGTATGACTGCGTGTACACTGTGTGTGCACTTATATATTAAGGTGGAGAATTCACTGCTGGACAAGCTGTGTGAGCAGCTCAGTGCAGTGCTGGCAGCTCTGAAGCTGCGTGACCCTCAGCACGCTGGATACGTCACACAGGAAGATCTGAAGAAGGTCTTAAGCTGCTATGGCATGCCCATCTCAGACACACACTTCAATAAGTAAGAAACACACCCAGACACACTGCAGTGATGAAAAAAAATGGCAAATTCGAAAGGAAAAGATGGGAGCTGTTATTTTCAGAGGGCTGACATGTAAACAGACAACACATTTACACCTATGAGAAATTTACCAGCGTGTACGCATGTCTTTGAATGCCCAGAGGAATCCCACACAGACACGAAGAGAGCAGCACACAGACAGGTCCCAGCTGGCTCGGTCGACTTCAGGCTCGGTAGTTAACACTATTAGGTACCAGTGTTAACTACTGAGTCTTTGTGAACCCTGTCACATACATATGCCAGGCTATAAGCGAATGTTTCTCAGTTTTAAGGAACCAGATTGGCATTTTGGGAAATATGCTTTTTACCAGAGTTCCATGAGAAAATCGACATTATGTTTACATGAGTACAGAGCTGCAGCCAGGAGGCAGTTAGCCTAGCTTAGCTTAGACTGACTGCAGGGGGAAGTATCATTACAGCTCATTAATTAGCGTGTTGTATTCATATGATTAACCTGTACGCAACCAGAGCATTTACTTGACACATTTTTAAGTCCAGTTTATGCTAAGCCTCTATTAAAAACTCTGTGGCCTCCTGTTGCTGAAAGTTTTTCAAAGATCCTGAAGCTTTACAGCAGCATAGTGGACTACATGCAGACGAGTGTGGCTCAAATGCACCGCAGCTCTCAGGCTAAAGCATCAGCTGTCGCTGTTAATTTAAAATTTGCTTTGAAGATTGAATTTGAAGGACACTTTGAATTTTCAATGTGCTTTCTCTGCATGTATGGTCAAGGCAGGAACCAGTGCTGTCTAGGAACATGAATGAGACGCACCTGCTGCGTTTAATTGATTATTGAGTCCCTGCGTACACTGGCCCTCCTGGCCTGTTAGCGTTTTGATTAAGTGCCTTGATTGACTGGAGGATGAACAGATCTTTCAACCCTCTTTGTCTGCACTTTGACTTTGAACTATCTGTTGGAAGTCAGACATGTCGCATATGTGAAAGGTCTGGGGAAACACTAATGTAAGCTGGGTGCTACAGCTACAGTAGGTTTCTCACAGTCCTGGAGCAAACCCTGATCCACCCCTCGATTCCGCCTGCTCTTCCATGGTGTTGTGTGTACATCTATTTTCTATCTGTCTTCACTGAAGATGATAAATACACTGGAACTCAGCTTCATCAGCCCTTATCTTTACCAAACTCTGAACACCTCCGCTGTTTGTGCTCTGGAAGACCAAGATTTCATGCTAAATCCTATATATACAATAATGTGGAGAGCAGAGGCCGTCAAACTCAGCAAGGCTTTCACTGGTTTACAGTACATGAGGGGATGTTTTAGATCTGTTGTGGTCAAAATATACATATGTGGGCTTTCCAAACTTTCTCTTTCTGTTTCAAGGCTCTGTGAGACCTCCAGCTCAAGACCGGGCGACTCTTCTAAGCTGGTTTGTTACACTGGCTTTCTCAGAAACCTGGGAGTACCACTAGCACATGAAACACACACATCCTCATCCCACAAAGAGAGTGACCATACTGACAGGTGAGCCTCTTTAGGCATTGGGCTCTACCTATAAATTAATGTTTGGTTCTTGAAGGGTAGAAGTACAGATGTTCTGCCCGTCTAATTTATCTCACACATTATTGTTCATTTAGTCTGAGGTTTGATTACAGCACGCTCTGCTCTGGCCTTGTTCTTCACTTGTAGCTGTTTAATCTCATACTTTATCAGTCACTTTGACTTGTGAAGGCGACTCTTGACTGCAGCCCTGGCGGCATGATCTTTTATTCATTGTCTGTTCTGAGCTCTAAACAATCTGCCCTACAGGCCATGCACATCACGTCAGTCGACCCCACAGTCAGTCAAAGGGCAGCGGCCTCCTTCCAGCCTGCATGTCGGTCCAGACACCTGCAACATCCTGGACATTGTTTTCCAGAGGATGAGAGTGAGGTTAGAGCAACGCCACACCAGCCTGGCTGACCGCATCCAGGCCATCACCCACAGCTCTGACGGGATGCTGTCAGAGACAGATGTACGAAAAGTGAGTCGGGAACGAATAAAAGCTACATGACCACATCAACATACTAAACACTGCCACTCTGCACATAGACTTGAACATATCAGATATGTTTTGTATCTGTAATTTGTTATTAAAATGCACATTTCTTTTAAAAGCTAAAAGGCATTCTACTGTATTTACAGACCCACTGGTAGAAGCCTCCTACGGGCTTTTATTCTACTTTTTTCAGAAATAAACACCAACAAAGTGACCATCAAAACTGACAAGATACATGCTAATGATGATGAAAAATCATCACAAGGCACAAGGCAGATAATTAGTCTTGCACCAAATATGAACTGGGAAAGATATAAGAAGTGGTGGATTAATCCACATTTGGTGCTCTAGTCAATATTTGGGGGAACAGGATGGTGTGTATGGGACTGAGTCAAAATAAACCACAGTGTGTGTGTGTGTGTGTTCATGATAATGAAGAAACATTCACAACATGCACGACATCAGAGCTCTATGGCGCAGAGTCTGACTGTTATTTGAAAAAGGAACGGGGGCCCATGTGACGTGTGTGGACCTTAGCTGAAACAGAGAGGAAAGCAGAGCGTACAAATGGTGAGACCTCTAATCGCATAAGTACTCAATGTAGAAGAGGCTGCAACGGCAATAATGAGATGCTAAAAATAAAAGACTCACATGTAATCCGAGCTGTGTGAATCAAACTTCTTGTTTGGTAAATGTTGAGAAAAGGGCATCGGGTTGGATCTGTGAGTCATCAGACACTCCTACCTGAGCCTCACAACACTCGGTTTGGTTTCACCCACTCAGGATTCTTGGCTAATATTTACTGGGCTGCTACGCTGATCGTTTTTTCATCTTCTGTGAGAGGATAATTCCATTTCATTACAGTTGGGTTCTTTTTTTTCATAATTATGGCCATCGGTCTGATCTGTTACGCTAACATTGCACTCATCAAAGTAATTGCTGAGATCTGAGAACACGGTGACAAATTACAAAAGTGCCAGACAAGTATTTATTAGGTTTGGATAATAAAATGTCCATTCAGACGGCAGGAATATTGGTGACTAGATAAATAAATAAGTACAAATATAAAGAAAGAGATATTCAACAAATCATTTTTCATACATACAAACAACAGGCATGGTGCACTTGTGTCTCACTAAAGAACACGACTCCATCAATTATTAACAACAAAAAGAATGAGTCATATGAGAAAATGCATGTATAACAAGCAAATACATATAGCAGGCTGTGTTGTATTTCATTTAGTTTCTTTGCGTGATTTGTTTTTATTTCGACATTTTTAACCTTCCACGGTTGGTCAGTAAAAGGCACAGGTCAAACCTCCATTTGTACCTGTTGTAGCTGGAGAATGAGTGTGGTTCTGACTCTGAAAAGTCACTGCAACCTGGCCTGAAGCACGGCGCAGCGCGGCTGACTGCCAAACTTGCTGCTCTCCTCTTTTGCCTCCAGATACTAGAGGACAGCTGGGTCATGCTGGACAAGAGGAATTTCAACAAGTTCACAGAACTGCTGGGCTTCAGGAACGGAGAGATCGAGAGCTCGGCGTTCCTCAGCAAGTATGAGGGTGAGAAAGAAGAACGGCAGCCAGAACATCTTGACCAGCGGCGTCAGCAATCCCATCAGTTCTGCATGGCAGGGTTTTCAATGCTTAAATAGAGATTTTAAAAATCCCTTCCTACTCCCCACCAGGCTCCCGTCCCCCTCCATTCCATCTTGCCTTGCATCCAAACTCCTACCCCACCCACGGTGATCAAATATAAGCCCCCCGCTTCCTGTAAAATGATGTCTTTCTTAGCACATGAGCCATTGGAGAAATCATCCTGGATTATAAATAGAGTAAGAGTGAGCCTCGTCGTCTCTCATTAGCAGAGCAGAGAAGCACACAGATTCAGAATTGCACTCATTTCTGCTTGTTTGGGCTAATTATGTGCTTTGGAAGCAGAAAACAGAGCAGCAGGGCATCGCTCTAATTTGTATCCTCAAAAAAAAAAAAAAGAAACCGGAGCAAGAATAACAAAAAGAAAAAGGAAAAAAGAAATTATTAAACAAAGCCAGAACGTGAAGTTAGTCATGTTTGCGAGGCATACAAATCGACTTCATAGGTTCAGAATATAAGCGTGCTTGTAATTAAATGTAAATTAGGTCAGGCAGTTAAATGCCCAGTGTGCTTGCCAGACAAGAAGGGCATTCTGTGGAGAGAGGAAAAAACACAAATCATTCACAAAACACAACAAAAATTCCAATTTGTTGGGTACAATTCCCTCACCCAGACTGTGGATGTAGGGGGACCAGCTAGCTGTGCCAAATATCGAAACTCTTGTGATTTAACCTCCCCGTGGTTTCTGTAGAGGCCACAGCCAGAGACGGGCAGCGGGCCTCTGAGGGTCATGGGGAAACGGATGAGGTCGACCCCCTGCGTACGTCTGCTGAGCAGTGCCTGGCTGCCATGAAGACCAGGATCAAGACCATCCATGGGGTGAGGAAGATGCTGACAGGAAATCTTTCAGACCAGCTGCTAATCAGCAACGCTTTCAGCTACTGTTGGATGTCTTTAAAACAATGATGTTATTTGGCTGCTTTTTCCTTCAAGTTACATATTATAACATTTATTTAAAAAATGAATAAAAAATGCTAGGTAATTAGGGAAAGAGAGATCGGAAATGACGAGCAAAAAAGGTCCCTGGCTGGATGTTTGACTCATGGTTAGGCCAACAGGGTGCCCCCCCATAGCTGGCATTTATTCGGCAATGCCCTTTCGCTGTATCTGTATCCTGTAATTATCTCTGTTTTTTTGCTGTCAACCTTTCCTGTGTGGGATTCACATTTCATACCCATGCACAACAGATTTACAGCTGGTGCAGGGCATTTGTCATGTAATTCAATCATGAGCTCAGTGTATTTTGTACAATATGGTAAAGAAACTGTAAGTAGTTAGTAAGAAACGAACCACGAATGAGCTGAATAAGTTTAAACTGAGGACTGTATAGCAGATGATGAGTCTGGGGGATGCTATTACTCTACTACCACTCGTCATTCTCACCACTTTCTTTGTGAATCATTCCTGACTAACTCTGACCGAGACACTAACCAGCATGAGACTAGTAATGACTCATTAATTATTATTTACTTAATCATTAGCTGCTCTCATTTTTTACTATAGTAAGTAGTCTTCATTATTTCATGATTATGACAAGCAGCTACTGAGTTTTTAGTGGGAAATTAGTTCCGTAATAACAAACCAGAAACAGCGGGATCCTCATTATATTCAGATCACATACAGTATATATTAATATTCACAAACACAAAGTAAACCAGCTTAAAGACTTGACCATGGAGTTGTGTGGAAAGGCAGTAACTCCACACACAAACTCCTTTCACAAAGTATGGTAAGTGTTTACATGTTTATTCTCACCATCCAGCAAAATAGCCCAAAATGAATTGAGACTACTGGATCCAAAAGAGAGCAAACAACTTCAAAAACATAAGGCCAACTAGAAAGCCACCATATTTTTTAAAAAATGAGAAGAATGAAGAAACAAGTAGAAGAATAATGATGTTCAGTAAAGGCATTGCTATATGCAGGTTTCCACAAAGAGACTTCAATCAGGAGAGTCAGCTGAATGAAGACAACTGTTTATTACACACATGATATATGAAATAATTTTAGGCAGAAGTCTTTGGCACTTAGACTCCACGTGGGGATTTTGTAATGGAGGGGTGCCCTGAGGAGCAGCCATGGAGTCCGGACACTGATGGCGGTGGCGGCTGATGACTGTCAGCGACAGGAAGGTGGAGGGGTGTGCGTCACAGCAGCATGAAAGAACACAGGCTCCGAGGGGAACAGGAGGTTACAGCAGATCAGACGATGTTCTTAGGGCAAATGTAACACCCTGTGGAGCTTTTGACCTCTAGTCACGCTTTGAAGTTGTTTTTGTACGAGTGGGTCTAACTTTTGTTTACCCTAAGGAAGACACACTGATCTGCACACATGTAGCAATGCGCAAACAAAGACAGGGAGGAAGAAGACTGCTAGCAAGTAAACATGCATGTGAACTATGCTAGATGTAAAATACCTTAAAAAAACAGTGGACGCTGTTGACACCAGTCTTTTCCCATCAGGACTACCTGACGGCATTCCGCCTGATGGACAGGAAGCGTAAAGGCGTGGTCGACTGCCATGATTTCAAACGGCTGTACAGCAGCCTGGGATTTTTCTGCAGGGAGGGAGAGTACCAACGGCTGCTGGATCTGACCGGCCTGCATCCAGGAGGCAACCTCAACTACGCAGAATTTGTGGATGTTGTTGAAAATAATGGCAAACGCAAACACTGGACTCACAAAGCTACTGTGTGAGTTTGGTCTTTATTCCTGATGTTTGGCCATTTTGACAAAACTTGTCTCCAGACTGTGCTTCCATGTTTGTTTTATCTGTCTCTCCTGACAGACAAGAGCAGCTTCATGGACTCCTGGCCTGTGAAGCACGCCACAAGTGGACAGAGATGTCTAAGGTCAGCAGAATGTGCAGGAAGCACGCGGAATGATCCTTTGCACGATGCGCAGATCTGTACCGTTCCTCTGTATTCCATCAGGTGCTGTGCCAGTTTGACACAGACGGCCATGGCTGGATCCACAAAAGGAGCTTGAGGGGACTCCTCTTCACCTATGCCCTTCCCATGAGATCTGACGAGTTTGATCAGCTTTGGTCGAGGTGAGAGATGCCGAGCTGAGGCGTCACAGTTACCACGTCATAGACGTCCTCTTCCTTGTGTCAGCTGCAGTTTTTTTCACTTCATTTCCACAGATATGACCCAGAGTTACGGGGCTGTATAGCAGTTTCTGACTTCCTGGAAAAGCTGGGGTTTCATCAGAAGGGGGAACTCAGGTCTTGGAGCCAGAGGATGAACCAAACTGTTGCCCAGCAGGACACTGACAGACCAGTCTCCTCTGATGCTGCCTCACCAGAGTGTATACAGTAAGTGAAGAGGGGTACTCTTATTATCCAACCATCCATTCCCTGCTGCTTATCCAGGTCCAGGTCTGTATCCTAGATCTCCGTCTCCTTAGCCACATCCTTCAGCTCTTCCTGGGAGATCCTGAAGCTTCCCCAGGAATCCCAATCTTTTTTCCTTATTTAATATTGAAGACTCAGAGGTTCCATATATTGGAGTTCTCTGATTCATTATAGCCAGATTTTCAATAGCAAAATGAACAAACAAATCTTTTCAGTTTTATGTTAATAAACTGAAGAAATAACATTCAGCTCGGTACGAAGGTTGTGATTTATACTTAACAAACCTGAAATACACACACGCACAAGATTTAATGTGATTAGAAAATATATGCAACCTTAGGAGCAATTAAAAATATGCACCTATATACCTGGCATTTCATTGATTTGAAACTTTAATTACCTTCATTCACTTTTGAAATAATGAGGCTCATAACAGGCCCAATACACACAGTTATAACAATTTCCTTAATGACTCAAGCAGAATATATGCCCCAATAAATAACAACAACAACAACACTGAATACATTTACAGACTAATATTTACAGAGTTTGATCTGGACCCCAGAGCATCAGTACATTTCGATATGACATATGTTGTTATTTTACTCTCCTAAATGAGCTTCTTACCACAGGGGGTTTGGTAAACAAACATTTAAGCCCAGTGTAGAAACATTTTGCACATGCTGTGATTATTATTGAGCCATTATTAAAATATTTTTCATGATAAATACTGTGAATGCCATGTAACAAGGATTATTCATTTAAACTCATTTTCAAGTGCAGCTGTACAATAGATCTAATACAGAGCACAACTTTTGATTTATGAGAGCATTTTTGTTCAGATATTTATTGTTTTGAGGAGAGGCCTTTTCAGAATATGCATTAAAGCGTCTCACATTTGTTTTCCGATGATGGGAATCAATCCTGAATCAGAAGACAAGGGAGAAAATCATTTCTGTGAACACCATCTACAGTTCGCACAAGACGCAGAACAAGGCAGGAAAACACATGTAGAAAGTTCTGAATCAGAACATCGCTTGTATATTTAAAGCCTCTTTTGTAATGCTTATCTAAACACACTGTGCGCTGTGGACTGTGGAAATAAAAGCTCGGGACTCTTCCTCCCTCCTTTCTCTTTAGGCACAGTGTTTCCCTGGATGAAAGCTGCGAGAGCCTGGGCTCCATGGATGTCCTGTCTGCATGTGACCATAAAGCAGAGAACAAGCCTGAGCCTCCTCCTGTATCCCCTGATGCTGTGCGTCAGATAGAGTCTTTGGACAGCCTCAGTCCAGGCTTGGCTCTGGCTAGGATGCGAGAACTCGTCACTGCCTCAGCACCTAATCTGTACAAGGTGAGGCTGACTAACACGTTTTATTTTCCTCAGTCATCAGTTTCTCTTTCAGCTGATCACCTCTCTGTGGCTCTTTCTGTCCTTCAGGCATTCTTAGCCTTTGACCAGAGTGGGACAGGGATGGTTAAAGCTCTGGATTTTCGTCAGGTGTTGGATAATTTTTGTGCCCGCCTGTCAGATAAACAGCACAGATACATGCTGACTAAACTGGAGCTGGACTCTGAGAGCTGCACTGTTAACTGGAAGGACTTCCTGAACAAGTTTCAATCACAGAGCACAATGGTAAGCAAAGCAGATTCCAAAGACCCTTCAAGGAATTCTTTCCGATTAGAAGATTGATTTTAATCCAATGTCCGGGAGTCTATCTTAGCATAAAGACTGGAAGCAGGGGAAACCACAAACGTGGCTCTGTCCATAATGAAAATGAAGCCTACTGTAGTCCAGACTAAAATATCTCAACAACTATTGGATGGATCACCACAGATGTTGGTTCCCAGGGATCATTTGACTTTCCATGAAGTAGTAACATAAGACAAGTTTTGTCTTCTTTTTTTTTTCGTAAAATAACTCAACAACGATTGGATGGATTGCCATGAAATCTAGTACAAACATTCATGTGCTCCCTTTACTTTTCATCTAGTGCCATCATCAGGCTAATATTTCCAGTTGTTCAGTACTTCAGTTGACGACTAAATACCAGCAAAACATATGACATTCCTGTGATCCTCAGCTGTTCAGTGCAAATGCTAGTGTGCTAATATGATGCACATGTATTTATGAACTTGTTAGCATAGGATCATGGGCCACGGGACTAAAACTAGATCCCCATATCAAGACTAAGACCTCTGAAACCACAGAGCATCTGCAGCAGATCCAGAAAATCTTCTCATGTCACTTGTATGAAATTACCAAAGAGCTGATGGATTTGGACCCCTCTAACAGCACTTCAGTCTCAACAGAGCAGTTCAGACAGCTTTGTGATCGCCACTGTCTGAGCCTCACAAATGATCAGGTAAAGCCAGAAAATGTGTTTACTGCTGCTTGTATTCCAGTGAATTATAATTCAGAGCATTCAAAGAAGACAAGACACATTCAAGAGAACAAGCACATTTCCAACAAGTCTCCCAGTGCTTTCGAGCTGAAACAGCACATACTGGCATCAGTCCGTGGTTACAAATGAAAAAATCAATCTGAATCTCAGTACATTTGCCAGTTCCCTTCATTTTAGTCTGGTATGTTTTCTTTAATTATTCTAATCACAATCTAATTTATCTTTGCTGATAATTATTGACTGCATGAGAAAGTTAGTCATCTGTAAAACCAATTTACATACAGTGTGTGACTCTCTTTGGGGTATTAGTCCCCCTGGTGCGGATGATTATCATGTGTGTGTTTTTTTCTCAGTCTGAGTGCGTGTGGAGTCAGATGCCTGTGAATGAGCAGAAGAAGCTGCAGTGCAGAGAGCTTCTGAAGCGTACCGGTGCTCTGGACAGGAGCCCCCTCACAGATGCAGGGCGTTCCACCAACAACATTGAATCGCCTTCCCCTGAACCCCGAGCAACAAAATCTTGTTGCCCAGATACTGCAGGTGCCACTCTGCAACGCACTAAGGTAAAACACATGGGGCTAGACCTTTGTCACTGTCAAACCATACCTACTATATATACGTTTTTTTAATTATCATTGCTCTATAGAACAATAGAAACCCCAAAAGCTCAGTCATGAATCATGCCAGCCTCAGTTGAACCTTGTAACACTCGTACAGTTTTTGCTAAATGCTGCAGAATAATCTATGATGGATGAAGACACCAGCTGCTTCGCAAAGTCAGACAAGCTCAGTTTATTACTGCGAATCTTGAAACTACAAAATTCTATTTGTGCCTCAATCCTGAGTGCACAATTGGACATTCTGAGCACAGAAAAAGATTTGTTGTGCAAGCCTAAATTATATTTTGTGGAGACATTATTGAGAAAAAAAAAATTTCAAAAAGTGTTCCGCTGTTATCCATATAAGCGCAAAATTTCACATTTGCTTAGTATTTGAAACTGCTGAATTTCTTGCTTTGTGCACTCGCACACATAAGGATTTTTGATGGCTCAGATTTAACTATTCTTTACATTGTTTCCACAAAATATATGTGTTTGCAAAACATATTCAACTGCATGCTCAGAATTGAGGTACAGATATAATAGAGCGATAGATAGAGTGCTTTATTGATCCCCTAAGGAAAACTGCAGTGTTCTACACTTAAAAAAAATACAAACATGCATAAAAACTACTGTACTGAGTAAAATAAATAAATACATAAATGGATAAATACAAGATAGAATAAAATAGATTCAGTATTAAGATAAGATAGAGCTCTCACAGTGCAAGTTAAAGTCCCTCAGAAGATAAATTTCCTCTCCTTGCACAAAGGGGAGTCATTGTACAGCATTATTGCAGTGGATAGGAATTACTTTCTGCAGCGGCCCTTACCACAGAGTTCTACAACTACTACAGTGGAGTTGAAGAAGCCTCCAACCGAAAACACTCTGCTGTCTCATTAGTAGGTCATGTAGGGGATGTGAAGTGTTGTCCATTATGTTGAGCAGTTGGTGCAATATCCTTGTCTCAACAACCAGCTCATGGGGCTCCAGAGCAGTCCCCAGCACAAAGCCAGCCTTCTGTATCAGTTTGTTCAGTTTCTTGGTGTCACTGGCTCTGATGCTGCTGCCCCAACAGATGGCTACAAAGAAAACTGCACTTGCGACAACAGACTGCTAAAAGATCTGCGACATCTTGCTGCACACATTAAAGGACATAGTCTGCCTCAGTGTTTCACTTCCAGTCAAGTCTGTTGTCCTCCACCTCTTGTCTTCTGATGTTGAAATGACCCCTGGTCCTCCTGAAGTCTACAGCCATCTCCTTTGTCTTGGTCACAGTTAGGGGGAGGTGGTTATTCCCACACAATGCCACAAAGCAGTTCCCTGTATTCCCCTGTCTCCTCTCCACCACTGACACACTGCACAACTGTAGAGTCATCAGAGAGTTTCTGCAGATGGCAGGACTATAAATTGTACCGGAAGTCTGAGGTGTGCAGTGTAAAGAGAAACAGTGAGAGTACAGTCCCCTGTGGTGCTCCTGTGCTGCTGACCACCTGAAGAAATCAAAGAACATGATCCTCAGAGTGCTGCCACCTTTGTCCAGGTGAGAGTGGGCTCGCTGAAGCAGTTAGATGACGGCATCCTCAACACCAACCTCAGGGCAGTAGGCACACTGCAGTGGGTTCAGGAAGGTGGCCATCTGAGGTCTGAGATGTGCCAAAACATCTCCAGGACTTTCATGATATGAGATGTTAAAGCAACCGGTCTGTAGTCGCTGAGAACAGATGAACAGCATGTGAACATTTTATGCCAGTCCCAAGGCTTTCTGGCAGAGGCAAGAGGAAAAAAAGTTGGATTAAAATATAAGAAGTGGAGTCACATCAACACATACAGAGTAGAGTTTCAAGTGTCATTCACTGTACAGCCTACGTGCTTCAAATTATGTTAAGCACATGCCGGTTCAGTCTTGGCAGATTACAAGAAGCAAATTTTAAATTCTGGGCTGATGTTTCAAGGCTGTAGGCATGGCATTTTGAGTTTTCTGAGTCACAGTTGATTCAAAAACCCATCCTGAGTCAAGGATTTCTTCAATTAGGTGTAACTTCACCAGCACTGCAGAAGTGAAATGGTAAAACTTATTTAGCCTTGCTTCCAAATCACGACTGCCATTTGTCATTAAATTAAGATTCAGAACATTATACGAAACTGTAGCAGAAGCAAATGGAGTTATTTCACGAATCGTACAGATTTTATCAAATGGAAGTGTTGTGGGTATTATTCACCTGGCTAATCAGTGAAAATGCACTGTGTCTACACAGCAGGCACATGTGGCCAGCATGTTAGCATAGCAGCAACAGCTTCAGTCCTCCATCTGTGTCTATACAGGTGGCATTCAGCATGTAAAATAGCTGAAAATAGACTTGAAGTGACAAAAAAAAACAAAAAAACAAAACTTGTGCGTCAACGTGAGCTGCTAACCTGTTCCCTCAGCACTATGTTCCCCCAAAGCAATTTCCAGCTAGATGGAGAGACCTAAAATGAGCTCTTACACTAATGATGTTGGTATAAGTACTTTTTCAATGAACAACACTGAAAGGGGTGGTTTTAAGCCAAAGCAGCTACATTTGCAGTGCTACTGTGTATTGTTAGTACCCCTGTTAGCATCATTGTACCGCCTTCTTAGTTGGATCAACTTGGCCTCTAACTTTCTCCACTTGCTACGCCCTGGTGGTGGTGCATCACCCCTCTGTGCCATCAAGACTTCGTCCTCTGCAGGGGTCTGCTTAAGAGCCAGAGTGAAGGATGATAAACTTGACAGCATGATTCAGCGTCCTATGATGCCAGAAAAAAAGAAATCTCAATTACGATAACCATACTGGAATAACTCAGGGTAAAGTGGAAATTGGTTAATGAGATAAACTGTTGAGTAGTTTCTGTTACATGGCCTGTCTCCATGATGATCGTTCTCGTGTTTGTATTTCCCCTTTAAGTACAAAGAGAACGTAGCAGAAAGAGAAGAATAAATGACATGGATGTTGAACGTAGCTCTGATAGTTGGTCCTCTGGCTTATGTCCGGGTCAAATGCTCTCCACAGTGAAGGTGGAAATGTGGATCCAGGCTGGACATATGTGTGCTGCATGTAGACAAAGACGTCCTGAAGCACTGGGTCTCAGATGACTGTTTGCCTGACACATCTGCTGTTGACAAGGTTGTTAAAATGTATCTGGCCCAGTGCCAGAGGCAGGTAACCCAGGGCCGTTGCCTTGTGGGCAACAGCAGCCAGATTATGGTTCTTTTGAAATGGACCATCCTGTCCCAGTTGTTGCACCCTCTTCCACAGGGCTTGATTGAAATGGAAGTAGCATCATACACTCACTTGAACACTTGCCTGTCATGCCCAGTTGTGCATTTCTCCATGAGTGCATGCACCAGTGGAACAAAAAAAAAAAAAAAGTCTAGTTCTGCAGTTTTTGAAGAGGGTCGTAGCAACCCAATCTCACATCAGAGCGTATAATAACTACATGAGTCCACAGCACTAAGTGTATTAGTTCCACTACAAGGGCTCTAATATGGGTAAATGGACTTTTGTTCTCTTTTATTTTCAATGCAAAATTTTGAGATTTCATTAAATGTGTTTTGATAAACTTTCTTGTCAAAAGCATGTGTTTTATTTTTGGAATCTTTGTACAGTCAGTGTATGTGATCGTTGGTGTGTTAGCTATTACGACAGGTGAGGCACGAGGTTCTGAGGTGGAGAACAGTTCAAAGACACGCTGGAGCGCTCAGGTGGTGTGAGAACTTGTGTTGAGGGCACAAGGTAGTAGAGGCACAGGTGAAGCAAGGTGGTGGAGGTTGAGGGTCAGACAAAGGAGAAAGATGCAGGAGATGAGACACTGGGGATAAACGCTGGAGAACAAACACTCTAATAACTAATACTCGTACCAGTGGTAACTGGCCAACAGTACCACTAAGCAGCGGAAACAATCTGGTGACGTCTTCAACAGTCCACAGTCTTTATACTGTGCTGATTGTGACGAGTCCCAGCTGAGTAGGAGCCAGCTCCCAGCCACCTGGGGAACCACGCCCAGCCTCTGCCAAATAAGGAAACACAGGAATCACAGCACCACACCTCTCCACAGCACACTGACTGAAGAGGCTCTGTCATGCTGACACATAATCCCCAAACCAAGAATCATAAAGATGAAAAAAAAAAAAAAAGAAAAAAATCTCCAAGGTTGTAGTTCATGCATTCTGTCATATATGCCCTGGACTCTTTGCAGCCTGGTTTCTTCCCTTAATGATAATAGAAGCCATCGAAATATTATACGCCTTTTACGCTTATACTAATGCACATAACTATTGCACATTTTAATGTGAGACTGGGTTGGTCATGGCCAAGACTTAAATGTAGTGTCATGATTCACAAGCCTTCGATGACATCATCATCCACATCTGCTGTGATGGGGGGCAGAGCCTCAGATCTGGCTCTGATCTGGTCCTTTGCATTCAGGATCTGACCGACTGAAACCTTGCGACACTTTCTCTACTGCTTCTTCTTCTTGTAGGCTGTAGGATCTCAGCTGACCTGCTCATCATTTATGTAGTACGTATGTGGGTGGTATAGATGGTATATATAACTTTCAACAATTAACTGCAACTTTCCTCCACAGTTTTCTGGCAGTACCTTAGTGTGAGAACATTTGAGAGAAGGTGGACACAAACACAGGCTATAGAGAAATATCACAGCATATTTGCACAGGCTGGTCTTTGAAGCAGCTATTGTTTTGTTCGTCACCTTTTATCTGAAGTCTTGACCCAACACTACCCAATAAAATGTTTTTTATTGTTCTTTATTTTGAGTCTGAAAAGCACTCTCAAGGTTATTTGCTGACCCTGCCTAGAGACCGATTAAGTGTGACTAAAGAGTGCATGTGGGGGTGACCTCACTACTTTTAAAAAAACTTAAGATTACTGCACTTTTCTGTATACAGTAGTTTTATATATGGTCTTCTGCGCAGTTGTGCAGCCCCTGACCTTCCTCCTTCTTCTCTCAGTCTGCCCCCCAGTACACCTCCAGGCGTCCTGCCTCAGTGGGGAGGCTGGGAACAGGAAGCCTGCTGGGCAGCATGGAGAGGAGGCTGCGTGGGGATGTGCAGCACTGCTGGAGGGACATCCAGAGGAACTGTACCAAGGAAGATCCTCAGCAAGAGGGACACATCAGCACTACCTCTTTCCTGGGTGAGCAGCAAACGACAGACAATCATACTGTATTCCTTCTACCAGCTACAGTATATGCTGTTGTACATGCTAATGACTGACCGTCGGTTACAGACATCCTCCAATCTCTTGGCATCGACATGACTCGGGAGCAGTTAGAGCATCTAGCTGTGAAGTTTGACATCATGAATAATGGCTGTGTTTCATATCACAACTTCCTCCGTCACTTCCTCCTGAACCTAAAACCAGCAGAGGCCAAGAGAGCATTCGAGCGACGTGAACTCCCTCTTCCTATTAGGGTAATGGGAACAGATTTGTTATTCTGCAATTCAATGTCTGCCAGAAATAAACTCAATAGGTGTGTCCCAGATCTACCTAATATGCTTTAACAGATATGATATTGAGCAAACTTGAATATTTTCTATTCTGCTGCATGCAGACCTGTTTTGTAAATCACACATCTCTTACTCTTTAAAGAAACATAGAGGGAATCTACAACTGTATATTTCATATTTTTTGGATTCATCATCAGCTAACCTCTTTAAATATAGTCAATGAAATCATGCCATTTTCATTTCAATAAGCCTTTCATGGAAGACATTTTTGACATGTCGTGGTAGGGGACAGCACATGAAATTGAATATTATAAAGAATTCCAAGTAGCTGATTCAGCTTCAGGGTCTTGGTATGTGATTCTGTGCAGGTGCAGAACAGTTAACCTGTATACTGTACATGTTGGTCTAGCCTGCAGTAAAACACAGAGCACACATGGTTATAATGACCATCCGCTCTGATATACATGCAAGTTTCACATTTACCTGTTACTAGATCAGTTATAAATAATTAATAACAACAGTTTCTGGGTTGCCCCTTACCTCAGGATGCATGTTCCCTCAGGTATCCAATGTGTAGACAGTCATCACAGTTGGACTTTAGTGTGAAATTGGGACACACAGTGTGTACTTTCAGCTACACATCCCCATGCTGAGCAGTACATTAGTACATTTCAAATTAACTCTGTAGCCCTTCTCCTTTCCTCTATTTAAGGTCTGATCTATTGTAGTTTTATTGGCTGCAAGTTTAAATTGGGTTACAGTAAGATGGGGGGGGGCTCTGGAATGTGAGGGGGCGGTGATGGGCGACGGCGGGTTGCCAGCTTGTGTAAACTCAGCAGGGACCTCCCACCCTCAGGCTCTCGACTATCGCCTCCCATGACAAGCAAATTGGGCAAGTTTGGTGATTTGCAGTGCTTTTTTTGGCATGGGGAGGTGTATATGAAGCTTTGAACAATGACACACGGGTGGGCATGTTCTAAAAGGACTCCCGCTGAGCAACTAAGCCGAGCCCCAAGCTTCAACGGAGCGTGTGGGTGAGGGCCTAATCTGGCAACCCACGAGCTGCAACCTTCCAAACCAACTTTTGAATCACAAAGACCTGCATTGTCTCAACCGAACCCACCATCTGTGTAAAATTGCAGAGACCCCCTGCATCTTAACTGATTCGATGGTGTGCCTGTAGACGAGTTTACAGACAAAACCTCTTTATCTGATCACAGAACAAAAAACACTTTGTTTGTTCTGAATCTCAGCTTGTGAAGAAGTGAAATATTACCGATAATGTGGGTGCTCTCACCTCTATTTGTTGTTTTCTCTCTTCTTATTCATGTGTTCGTGTTCGGGCCTTGTACTCCGTGGTCTGATGGGATCCTGCATGGTCTGGTCTGGTTCAGACGAGTCAGGGGGTTCTGAGCAAAGACTGCGTGGAGGTCATGCTGAGGATCAAAGACGTGGTTCGCTCCTCCTGGACCTCCATCAGGCGCTGCTTCCTGACGTATGACCGCACCCGCACGGGAATTGTCTCCATGCAGGACTTCAGGAAGGTGAGATCAGTTACAGCACTCCACCCTGCAGAGCTCCACCTGCTCTGCTGCATCCGGGCGATGTCACTCACCAATAAACAGATTTTTTATGAATTATTGATGTGACCGTTTGAGCTCCACTTGTGTCTCTTCTGTCAAAATGTCAGAAAGAGAATGATAGGGAGTGACTGCAAATCCATAAATCCATGCAGCTCAAGCCTGCAAGCTTGCAAAGCCACACACACACGCACACACCTGTTCACTTGACAGCCAATCAGTAATTTTAATTGTTCAATTAAGCTGAAGGTTGAAACAAGACTGTGCTGACATTTTGGCCCAGGAGAACAGCAGCTGACACTCCTGTTCCATTGTCCCTGCCATTTACCTGCTGTACAATTTATTGAAGACAACGCTCCCCGAGCTAATCGATAGAAACAATTAGCAACCTGGCTCGGGATGACATCTCCTAAGCCCCCACCTAATGCACTAAGACACACACATATGTGCAACCATACTCCAACTTTTGCTGTTGTTGCCCTGCAGGTGCTGCGTCATTTCAGTGTGAATCTCTCAGAGGAGGAGTTCTTCCACCTCAGCTCTTATTTTGATGCCAACACCACAGGGAAGATCTGCTACAACAGCTTCCTTTGGACATTTCTTCACTGACCTTCATTCTGATGCCTACAGCTGAGGTCAGAAAGCTTGCCTGAGTTGGACTGGGCAAAATGGAAAACTGTCCGGAGCCTCCACACACTCACATTACTTTGCTTCATTAAGTGCAAATGGTGAAAATAGTGAGCACCTTTAAGTGGCCTTTGGATATTTACCTAATGATAAATCCCCTGCAAACCTATTTATCTACAAGATTAAGCAGTCACTAAATAACAGCCCTGATTAGATCAGTATTTTTTGGAATTACATCCATTTTGGAAATTCAGCACAGCAGATTCATGTTCAATGCCAACAAAGGAAATGATGTTCTCTTTAAGTTGTTTGGTGAAAAGTAAGGAGGCGGGGTGGTGAATAGGTGTGTAGCACGTCTGATTTCACAAATGAAAGCCTTCATAAACTTAATTCTTTTTATTAATCACAAGCAAAATGATTCCCGTACCTCAATCAGTGTGTGATTGCCTTGAGCAGATATTGTCAAAGCAAGAATTTTAAAAAGCTTTTGCATTAGATATAAATGTAATCTGCGGTCCTGCAAAAATGATTGACTCGTGAAGATAGGTAACGTCACCCTTTTCCGACTAAACCCCACCCACTTTAAAGCAGACACAGACAATGGTGTTCATGTAAGACTCATAGGAAGAAGATGATTGAGGAAAAAAACGGTTTCAGAGCCTTTAAAGAGCGAGTTAGCACCATCTGGCAAGCTTATTTTTGCTGACCTCCAGTTAGCTGCAGTGGCCAGACAGCAGCGAATGATGTATCCATTCCACCACTGTCAGGGAAGCTGCAGTTGAGGTTGCTTGGAGGAGTTAACTTTTCACATTTTTTAAAGAAATATGTAGATTTGAGAGGTTTTTTTTTCTGCAAGTCAACTTGCAACAACCTGTGCACTTCTGTTGATGTCCTCCAAGCTTGTTGCCATTTTTCTGTTGCTAGCTAGCTAGTTTTTTTCCACGTACCTCCTAGCTACCACTAGCTAGCTAAATGAGGGAAACAGCTGTCAGTAGGCACAACACCAGAGGTACTGTGATGAGAGCGGATCGACAGCGGAAACAACTGACAGATTTCGGTGTGGTTGAGACAATTCTTGGAAGAGGAACAAGCTCTTTACTACCACAGAGGTGGTGAGATCTGCACACCCGCAGACACAGGGACTTCACAAACAGGATCAGGTGAGGTTGAATACTGGAGATCGAGCAGGCAAGGAACGCTGGAGAATCAGGCATGACACGTAGACAATCTGGCAACAGGAAAGAGCACCAGCGCTGCCTAAATATCTTCCTGATTAGTCTAATTGAGGCCAGGTGTGCAGATGAACAGGTGTAGGGCGTGGCTGAGGAGCTGCAGCAGCAGGTTAGTGCTGGGCTGGACTATGACAGGAATGCTCCAAAAGCACCTGTTTGGATCATTCCACAGTTAAATAGGTTCATTGCTAACAGGTGATAGTATCATGATTGGGTATAAAAGGGGCATCCTGGAAAGGCTCAGTCGTTCACAAGTAAGGATGGAGAGAGGTTCACCACATTGTGAACACATGATTGTATGAAGGGAAGACTTCGTAAAACTGCTGTCAGTAAACACAGTGAATTCATCCTGCTTTTATTTCCGTCTTATACAGCATCCCAACTTTTTTTGGCTGTACTTGAGTCACTCAACAAATCTTCCCCAAATCTTCTGGAATCATTCAAGCACACTTCAGACCACAACCAGCAGTGATTCTGACTGGCTTGTGTGTCAAGGACTACTTTTAATACCTTTAATACATCCATTAATATTACACTTAGATGCTGCATATTCATTCATAATAAATCTGTGTGCAAAATGATCACAAACTAATATGTGAAGGGGGTGGGGGAATTGGGCTCACAACTCATTTTTGCCCCGGGCCCCTTGGTAGCTTAATCTGGCAGTGGTACGACAAATAAATCCATTAAGGGAATAGATGACTGAAAAACATGAAAACATGAAAATTAACAAGAAAAGATTGATAAATGATTTGAGAGTTTTTGGCTGTGCTTTCACCCTTCTCTCTGTTGCCTGACTGTTTGACATGGATTTGTGTTCCAAAGCCAATCTAATAAAGTGTCTTTTTAATGATGCAGGCGGCAGCAAGCACTGGGTGCATCTTTTGTTCCGATGGGAAGTGTGAAGTGAGATGGATGACAAGGAGATAGAGGGGATGTCTGTCATTCATTCAAAGAAAATGCTACGGCAGCAAGATATACAGTAGCACTCAGAGAGAGGAGACAAAAGTGTGGAGAGCTGGGAATCATTATCTGAGGAAGCTAAGAGCGGGAAGAGCAGATGGAAATGGAAAAGGGATGATCAGAACTGAGAAAAAGAGCTCAGTACTGTGGTTGGAGAGGCAGAGTGAGAAAAAAGAGGGAGGGAGCTCGAGGAAGACAAGAGTATATGAAAGCTAGTTGTATTAATGGCAAAGTAAAAAGCCGTCTGCGAATAAATTACCCAGTCTCCCCTGGGATTACTAATGTAATTATTTGAACGAGGGTTCTCATTAGAATGTGCAGAGGTGTGGAAGACCTGCGGAACAAAATGGTAGACAGAGACGGAGCAGTGAGGGTTTAGCTCCTGGAAATTAACTCGCTGCTCTGGGCTCTATAATTGATAGAAAGACACAGATACCTTTGATTGGAAAAAAAAAAAAAAAAAAAGCGAAGATCCAGGATGAGAAAAGTTTCCTCTAGACGAGAAATAACGGAGAGGACAGACAAAAGGGAAGAGCGAGGATGGAAATAAGGAAGCATGATCCAGTGGTCACAGATAAGGTTTTATTCAATCGTTGAATAATCTCTCAGAACCAGCAGAATCCTTATGGTTTTAAGAAAGAAAGATACTTTACATTTTTAGAGTTGTCTCCAGGAGCAACACAGTCAAATTTTGCAGCTGTTGGGTCTTCATTTTCTTGTTTTACAGTTTAAAAAAATGTAGAAGTCCCCAACAACGATGGCAAAATACAATACCATATGAACACTTTCATTCCAAAATGCGATCCATCCATTGAGACGTGAAGTTCATAGCTGTCCAGGATGTTTGAAACACGGAGGATCCAGCCAGTAAAAATGTTACCAAGGACACAAGTTACTAACAATCCCTTAAAAAGTACCACCACCATCTACTTTCAAGTCTTCGCTGTCAATCATTTTGCCCGTGTAGGCGTCCGTTTTTTCAAACAGTCAATATCTCATTTTGGAACAAAACTCTTCATATGCAGATTGTCTGAGTAGCAGAAGTCATTAACTCCTTTAAGCATGCCTCAAGAAATAAATCAAGAAATAGTACAGCACTTTTTTTTTTTCTTGGAAAAAACAGGAAACACATAACACGGCTATTGAAGCAGAAGAGCATCAAAGTGAGACATCTAAATGAGGACTGGAACTGGAGAGTCGGACCAAACAGACAGCTTTTCATGAAACTTGGAGATGAAAGTCTCTCCCATCTTTTGGTTTTAAATAGTTCCCTTTATTCCTCCCTTGGAAAAAAAAAATGTCCTTCTTAGACGCAAATTAAGTTTGTGCTTTAATTGAAACTAAAACACAAATACAAACATTCAAGCGTTTACTGACTAACCCTGATCTAAAGTCTCCCCTCTTCACGCCTAAAATCCTGCTTCTTTGAAGAGGATCGTAATAATATATTGTGCCAGCATTCGACAACGAGCCATTACTTGTTCCTCTGGTCCAACAACAACCAAAGATTGAAATGGTGCAACTATTTCAGGTGTTGAGCAGGGATAGCTTGTACCTGCTAGACAAGAGAAGCTGTAATAGACAGTTCATCCTTAAACACCTGCTAATGGTTGAAAGGTTATAATCCCTCCCTTTCCTATGCTGTTAATGTGAAACACCTGCGGGAAGTTTCATCAGGGGCATTTTTTCTTAGCAGCGATGCTAAGCGAAACAAACAACAGTGCAGTAACTCATCAGACAACATTACCCAATAGTTACCAGTAAACCGACCACTGTCTCTGGACTTCAGTGATGCTTCCACCTGGTTCCTCTAGCAGTTTAATAACTAGTGGAACTAGTGACAGTATTTCACTTTTTGGAACTATCTTTTGTGCCTACAAGAACTAACTGAATTTTTGATTCAAGCATCCATAAGTGTGTTCGAAAGCAAGTTAACAAGCGAGGGTATTTCAGTTTTAGCATCCTGGTTGTATGGGTCTAATATTATTGGAAATATGGACAGTATATAGCAGGTCAGTGGTCCTCTGTGCTCTAGGACCTCCACATTTACAAATTAATTCCTGGTTAAATTGGTGAACATGATTTCTCTATATGCTTGTGTTTTATGAAGCTACATTGCCCGCCTCCTCTACAGCCTGTGCACCATATCTTAAACTTAACCTTAATTCTAAACCGAATCCTAACCCTAAATGTACCCCTTTAACAAGTGAGGATCAGTCAAAATGTCCTCAATTGAAGGGCCTAAAACTCAAACTGCTCCACAGAGCATTAGCATAATACGTACAGACACTCCGGCATCAATGTGCATGCTCTAACAAGTGCACGCACCTCCCACCATTATCCACAGACATGGGTTTCTTGGTGAGCAGTTCTGCTGCTCTTTCCTCTTACGCCCATTTAGAAACATTAAGACATCAGCCGGCACAATGAATGCTGATGTGCTGAAGAAGCGAGAGTGAAGCGGGAAGTAAACTGCAGCCTCAGGGAACGTTCATACATAATGTCGGAGAGCAGGGAGATCAAAGTGTGACGTGGTCTTGTTATGCTAAGCACATTCCGACTCTTACTGAGACTGGCCTTATTCAGAAAATAGAGCAAAGGGAAAAAAAATGAAAAGCACTTTTTTTTTAAAAACACAGACAAACCGCGAAGGGACATGAAAGAGTTAATAATCACCAAATGGGGCAGAGCAGCTTCACAGAGAAGAAAATACCGTAATAAGCATTTACATTAATAAGAAATAGACCAAAGGAAATGTAACAACCACAAATTTCTGGACACAAATATTAACAGGTTTTTTTTTTTTGTTTTTTCTTTTAAAGCATAGCAACAACTTGGAAATCTTCCAAAAAACGTCAAGGTTTTTTTTTTTTTTTTGTCTTTACATTGACAGAGAACATTTACATAAACCAGTTACAGTACATGTAATTACAGCTTTATTCTTCTGGAAAAGGACAAAACGTTCCACCTCTCCCACGAACAACACGAGGGAGGATCCTTGAAACCACCGCCGCCGCTCAAAGGCTGAGTTAGCACGACTGTCCAGAAGCAGCGTTAGCATGTAGCACCTTTACGTTGTCGATTACCTGTCCAAAAAAGCCCGACCTCCCAGTCGTAGCTAAAACGCTGAGCTAGTTATTCACAGCATGAAGGATAGAGGGGTTGGAAAAAATGAAAAAAAGGAAGAGAAAAGGCGGAAAGGGAGCTACATGGAAGGAGAGGGGAAAGAAAAAAAAAGCTGCACGTGGTTTCCTCTGCGGCCTCCTCTCGGCCGGTTAAGAGGCTTATGAGGGCTGTAATGAGGCCCAGGGGAGCGGTGTCAACATGTTTGACACCCCGACTCTCACACAGCCTGTGGCAGAGACCTCTTGCTGCCCTCACACACTCGCTTTGATCTCACACACACACACACACACACACACACACACACAGGCAAAAAAAAACCACACTCCAGCTTGCTCGGGGCCGAGGATGGGAGGGAAACAGCAGGAAGATAAGAGGGGTGGAAGAAAGAGAGGGGAAGAAATGAGGAAAAAGATGAGAAATTAATGCTTAAAAGTGGGAGGGGAGAAAAGTTCTGTTTCAATCCCCCTGGCAAATGTTCCGTTGCTGCTGTTGAGCCGTGGCTTAACCAGGACTCTCCTGCAGATGAGGCGTTGGGTTTCACTTAAGTCCAAATGTTTACAGTTCATTTAAATGAAGTGAAAAAGGCCAGCGGGGGACGTGGGATGTCTCTTTTGTCTCTCTGAGAGCCACATGAGATTGTCAGTGCAGTAAAAGAGGACACAGAGCAATGTCCATTTTGTCCGCATGGAAAAGTGTCTCTCCACTCGTCCATTTGTCTGCTTTTAGACCCAGTGTTGAGATGAAGAAATGATGGCACAGAAAATAACACTAAGAGCGCGAGGGAGCGTCCATCCCTCGCTTTGACCACTCCATCTCCAGCCATAACGCATGTCTGTGTTAAACACATACCTGCATTATATTTACACATTTGGTCCGATCTGCCCGCCGGCCTCACCTGCCTCTCCTGGCTCCTTTCTCCTGATTGGCGGAAGGTGTTTTGGGACGAGCCTCCTCTAGTCATGTGGCCCTGGGGTTTGGAAGGTCAATGACGATGGGTGCGTTCATAGGGAGGAAGTTGACAGTGCAGGCTGAGGCGTTGACGAACGTTGTGGTGCCGTCAGTCATCATGCCATAACCTGGGCAGCAGAGAGAAAGGTGAACTCAGTGAATCAGCTGCAGCATGTTTCCAAACCCTCTTTCCAAAGCATCCTTATACAGCACAAGTCAAGAGTTTGGACACACCTTTTGCTTTGATGACAACTTTGCACAGTATTGACATTACCTTAACCAGCATCATGATGCACCTGGAATGCTTTTCAGTTAACAGAAGTGCTTGGTCAAACGTTGATTTGTGGAATTTCTTGCCTTCTTAATGCGTTTGAGGCCGTCAGTTGCGTTGTGCAGAGGTAGTGTTGGGATACAATAAATAGCCTTATTCGACTAGTAATCCATATTATGTGAAGAACTGCTCAACAGTAAAGAGAAACAACAGTCCATGTGGTTCCCACCATGAAGCATGGAGGTGGTGTAATGGTGTGGGGTTGCTTTTCTGATGTCACTGTTGCTGATATATAGTCACTTGTCTTCTATCTGGTTAGCCTCTCAACAAGACAACGACCCAAAACACATCTCCAGACTATGCATGGGCATTTTGACCAATGGTGGAGTGCTACATCAGGTGACCTGACCTCCACAATCAAGCAACCTAAACCCAATTGAGATGCTTTGGGATGAGTTGGACCACCATGTGAAGCAAAAGCATAATTCACATAATTTTGATGTCTTCAGTAGTAGTGTAGAAAATAACTTAAATAAATAAAAACCATTGAATGGGAAGGTGTGCCCAAAATTTCGACTGATCCAGCTCACCTTTCTTACAGGTGTGCATTAGGTTAAATATATTTTGTTGTCAGAAAAGGAGAAAGCCTTTCTTGTGCCTTTAAATACACATTCCATGAACCTAAACACAGAATTTCCAGCAGTACAATATTTCAATGCAGTCCTTGAATAAAAACCGAATTTTGACTACCTTTTTGCTGCTTACTATTGAAATTTAGCCTCCCCAGAATGGATGCAAATCCTCAGCAAATATTCCTCAAAACACAATGAAACGATCAAATTAAATCAGAGGACGTACTGAAGTCCACTGTCAATCAGATGGGAATCATAATAAACACACAAACACAGAGGTAATCTCTTGGATGTGGAAAAGAGAAACGGCATAGTTAGTATCACACTTAGTATCGCAGCGCAGCTTCATCAGTTCTACAACAGTGAGAATCCAGTTTGAGCAAATGCATTCATCAGAGTGTGACACCAACCACAACAGCTAAAAAAATCTCTGCCCAAAAGGCACTTTGGATCAACGTTCCTTCCAAATGGCGGATATGAAAGTGTGACCATTTTGTCAAGCATAAGCTAACTACCATCTCTCAAAAAGTACTACAATTTAACTTTGCACTATCGGTGTCTTTTTAAGTGTAGGTGGCACTTTCACCATCTCTTGGAACAGAACTCTGCATGTCTGTGTTGGTCCTTTCAGATTTGGAATACATGAATACAAAACACAGCGTGGATCATTTCTGCCTCTCTCTCACATTAGTTCTCACATTAATGAAGAGAGCTGCTTTCAGCCTATTTCTCCTCTTATAAAATCTGATCTAGTTTCTAATCTGGTTCTCTCTGATGGGGGACCGCTGCTCCACGGGCTCAGCACTGACCTGATAACCCCGAAAAAAGCAATCCTCAGTCCAGGGAGACGGCCTCTCTGCCCTCACTGGCCTGAATGAAATGCTGATAGGGATGTGGCAGCTCAGCTATTCTCTATTATACACTTAAATCATTTTCTTCAGGAAAACTATTGCATGGTATCTCTATATTCTCTGGGTTACATGGCTGGAATTAAATTCTCAGACAGTCCAATTAACTTAAAAAGATTCAGTTTAAGGGAAAGATCGTGCAGTGTTCTATAATCTAGATGACATGGCTTTTCATTTATTGTGCTATGTCACTGGCTGATTTACACAATAAGGGAAATGTTTAGGTGTAAGATATGAAAACGTGTGTAAACTAACTTATCACTAAGAATGTGATAAGGCAGACAACCACAGATACAGTTTAATGCTAAATGTGATATTGCATCCTATGAATTCAGGTCATTTGGATTTATGAGAGCCTTAATATTTTTTTTTGTAAATAGAAAACGGGTGAAAACTTATATTTAGAGTACATGTCTGACTAAAAACATCACATGTGGGCACACTCATACATTATTCTGACACGAACAAGTAATGTGTTCTACAAACGCCATTGAATTTGTGCAGTCAAGGGTGTAATTTCCACTGGGGATGGAAGAGACATTTTCAAAATCTTATTCTTGTCCCCCTCACTTTTATTTTTTAGGTTCATTCTCTAAAGGGCCACTAAAATGTATCCTGCTGTCCAACCACCAAAATACAGCATGAAGATCTGAGCTGATAAATATGTTAAAATGCTACCAGAGTCACTTTCAGCCATTACTGTGCCCTGAGAGCATTTAAGCTTTTCAAGTCGTAACAAGTGATTTAAGGACTTTTTTTTTTTGCCCAGGAGTTTGCCTGTCAGGTAACAGACTGTAGAAGCTGCCCTCCTTTTTCCTGATGGAGATTGTTGGGGTTGTCTGTGGCTTGTGAGGAATACCTGCAGACACTACTCAGGGCTAAATACAGACCCACACCACTCATTTCGTCATCTGGTTTCATGGAGGAGATGACTGAAGCCTAAATGCTGATCACTGTTAACAGAGACTCCAGTCTGCAGTGCAGTTTATACACTTCACTGATAAACCACAGAGCTGTAGATTAACAATTGGCTTCAAGATCAAATAAAGTCTTTATAACAAGTCAACGCTCCATATTCTCACACTGCCTATATCTCTTTTTCTCTCAGCGGCGAGTCTGTATCACACTTTTTTTTTTATTAATTGATGGTTTTTATAATGCCTGGTTTTACAGGGTGCTGCAGCCCCCTCAGCGCCCCTACTGCCCACGTCCATTGCTTTTTTATTTTAATTCCAACCTCAGCAATGAGGTAATGTTTTTCACTGGGTTGTCCATATATGAAACCACATACAAGAATGCATCTTTCTTTCAATGTGAGGAAATGATGTCACATATGCCAGACTGGGGTCTTTTTTGTCCGTTTTATGACATATTATTCTTTTAGATTTGGATGTCTTGTCAAATATTTGATGATGTTTGATCCAAAACTGAGCAACATAGAGAATGATGTGCATACATCTGAGCACCAATCAAAACAACTGAATGCCTGTGTGAGTTTTGGGAGGGTCTGAATAAAGACTTGTGGAGATATAGATGTTAGCTGGTTTAAAAACACAGAGTAGCATACTTCCGAATTAATTTGTGGATATATGGAAAAAAAACTCAGCTCTGTTTATTTTGTCTGGGATGTGAAATTTAGGCCACGTCCAATTTAATCAATCATTACTAAAAAAATGATGCTTCAAACAAATACAGGACTTTCACCCAGGAAATGAGTGTGAAACCTAAAGTCAGCGTTGACCTATTTGAACTTAAATGACGTACCTAAACTGAAGGAAGCTGTGCCCGTTTCACAAAGCTAATGATATAAGGATGAAGGTCCGATATGATGTAGGTCTGTCTTCGTAGTGTCACACTCGTGTGTCTATATATTTGTTTGTGAAAAACTGAAACAGAGAAGAACATATGCATTTTGGTTTTTTGTATGTTGTTTTTTTCCCCAGATTTGCTTCCGTATGACATATGACACCATGTTAAAAGCCTGTACTTTGAATGACCGAACTGTCGCGCTGCCTCTGTCTGTAACCACAGTATTGTGCGTGTCAAAGTGTTTAACAAGCACATGCACGTACCCTCATGAATGTGTCCGAACACATGTAATTTGGGCTGGACTCTCCTCTGGACTGTGTTGAGCAGCTCCATGCACCCGACACGCTGCATCTTTTTCGGGACCCAGTCCAGGAAACCTACACAGGAGAGGCAGAGATGAGCAATGTCATTAAATTTCACCATAGCTGTGTGTCATATCTTTTAGTGACCACGTACCGGGGTTAGGGTTAGGGTGCTCTACAGGAATTATGCTGTATAGTTCCTGTAAACGCATCCCACAATTTAATGTTACCATTCAAACTGTTTAAACAAAGTCATGCCAAAAATGCAAAGTCTATATCCCTGATCGCTGTTATCGAGATAAAAGGTGTGCGGTATGAAGTACAGCCAAGTGTGTTCAGCACAGGAAACATACACATTATCTGCTGGGACACGTAGGGTTGCATGTGTTGCAAGTACAGCTATAATCCTACACACTGGACCTTTAAGTTTCCATCAGATTTGACCATTTTGACTTGGAACAAAACATTGCCTGTTCGGTCGTTAGCATGCTCCATAAACTGGCAGTTATACGGTAATGATTCTGTTTGGATCATTTCAGTGTTGCATCTGATGGCCACCAGTGTGATGTTTGATGGTGTTGGGTTGATTTCCTGTGTTTCCATTGCTGAACGTGTCTCCATGGTTATAAATTTCATCTCCCTTCAAAAAGCGATACATCACATTTCAGAACGAAGCTCTCCATTTCAGACTGCTTGTCTAATGGCAAACTGCACATCGCAGCACAAAAAAAAATGACTCTTAGAAAGCAGCCATAGAAAATAAAGATCAATCACAGCCACACACAGATGCAGACTTCACAGTGTGTGTGACAAGGATGAAGCACAGAGTGTATATGATTTAGTGTCTGCTCGGTGAGGAGGGATGCTGCTGATGCTGAGTCAATAAAAGCATCAAGTCGGAGAAATAAAATGACTGAGGAGCTTGTGCCTCCATCTTCCCTGCCTTCTGTTGCTCAGCCCAGACTGGAATAAGAAAGATAAACACAAAGGAAAAGAGGAAAATAGATTGAAGTAAACAACAGAACAAATATTGAAACAAAAAATAAAAAAAAGTTCAAAAAATGTCTTATGCTTATTTTGTCCAGCCAACAGTCCAGAACCCAAAGAGTGTACAAAATTAGGACATGTTCATCCTCTGTGCTCAGATAAGTTCTGTCTTTGCAGCTGTGGATAAATATCTATGGAGGAGAAGATCATTACTGTAGTGTCTGTCTTTTTATGGACCTTGCCTCTAAGACTACAAATAAAACAACAATTAAACAATTCATAAAACAGCTAGGGCCTTCAACAAACACAAGGGCTTTTGGATCCAGGTTTCAGGCTTTTAAGGTCAAGATGTCAGGTATTATTCTCAGTCAACCAGGTCCTGGTTACCCAAGGAGGCTTGAGTCCAGGCCAACTGGACTCGGTTCTAAAACTTAAGGGCAAATTCAAGTAAAGTCTTAAATCTTAAAGGGCAAGTCCAAATCTATAATTTTGCCTTCAAGGGCAATTTCAAGTCAAGTCTCAAATTATAAAGGCAAGTCCAAGTCAAGTCCAGGTCAAGTCCCACGACTTTAAGGACAAGTTCAAACAATGTCTCAAGCCTTAAGGTCAAGTGCAAGTCAAGTCCCAAGTCTTGGAAGACAAACTCAAACCAAGCCTAAAGCTTTTAAGGACACATCCAAGTCAAGTCTCAAGCCTTTAAGGACAAGTCCAAGTCAAGACCGAAGCCTTTAAGGACAAGTCCAGATCAAGGTGCAAGTCTTTAAGGACAAATCCAAATCAAGTCCCAAGTCTTTAAGGGCAAGTTCAAACCAATGCTCAAACCCTTAAGGGCAAACCAAAGTCAAGTCTTAAGTTTTTGGGGCAATACCAAGTCAAGTATCGAGTCTTTGATATTTGACTTGCTTAACTGGAAAGGCCAAACGGCCAAAACCACAACAAACACATCATTTCTCATGGAAAGCATCCATTGTTCATCAAACATCCAGTTGCAAGTAGTGAATGAAAGCATCTCTATTTGAGTGAAACGTACACATTCATTCATCTGAGGTCAAATTTGTTCAGCTTTTTGCTTTCGAGTCTCAAGTCAAGTCTTCAAGCAGACGTTTCTTGAGTGTAACAGGTCTCAAGGCAGATGTGTCCAAGTCAAGCCTTAAGTCCTCATTTTGGTGATTCGATTCTCAAGTCTCCAGCCCAGTCTATGAACTTAAATGTGGATGCATTACGTTTCTTCCACATTTGAACAACAGTGTGGATTAAAACTAAAAGTGACAGTCTTAGCCTCAGAACAAAAGCAAAAGTGTGTGGCCGTATAAGTGTATGCTTATGACAAATGAGCAGAAGCAAGTCATGATTCTGCAGCTTAAGCAGATCTTCAAGGATGCAAAACAAAAGAAAGAGAAAGCGAAAAGACTCTCAAGGGATGACTTCACATTCTTAACACATTTTTTTATTTTTTACTAGCAAACAGAGGTCTAAAAATCTCACTCAAAGCACAGTTAATGGACCCTCTCATACTCAGACACAGACATAAAAACTTCCATGTTCTCAGATGGCAGTGAATCAGTCTTCTATAGTCTGACTACTTTGTCCTCTAAATGCATCCACCTGTAAAAATTACACTTTTAGTTCAGTTTAGGTAGAAAATGCCTTAAAACTCTAAGTGTCTTCTTTACAAGCCTTGGGAGACGGTGGAAGTGAAGTGAGAAGTTACGAGGGCTTTTTGTGTCTCGGGGTATTTTGCTCTAATGTGCCGCTTGTTTCAAAGCAGCTGCTGCTTTGGGCACTGAGCCTGTTTTCCTCTTTTTGTCTCGCTTTCTCTCTTTCTCTCTCTGCTGTTAACTTCTTCCTCACAGCCAGATAAAGAGGCCATATTTTTCCTCTCTAGCCCCCGATCTGCCACTTTATCGCGCCTCATAAAAGACGGGCGCTTTTGTCGCAGTGCGAAACGACATCTTGCTCTCATTCCCTTTTCCTTCACCTTCTTGTCTATCATTCATTTGTCTCTTTTTAAAAGTATCTCGAAAGTGGATGTCTTCTCTCGGCCTCTGGAGCTTTAAAGGATCCATCTCTATTGTCCACACTTTTGTCCTTCGTTCCCTTTTTCCTTGATCCCCCTTTCTTTCCCATTCCATTCCCTCCAGTCTTGCTCTGAGTCTCTCTCCCTCTCTGTCTCATGCATTAGTAGCCTGCTGTGGCTGCTCCATATGCCGGTGGCTTATGAGCAGATAGCTGGAGACACTTCGCTAAGCTGAATGGAAAATAAACGGCCGCGTTTGCAGCCGAGACGCAGACACAGAAATCAATCACACACACTCATCTGAGCACCACAGCTGCAGCGGGAGATGAGGTGTGAAAGTGTGTGCGTGCGAGAGCGAGCGTCAGAGAGAGAGAGAGGAGTGTGTGTGTGTGTGTGTGTGTGTGTGTGTGTGTGTGTGTGTGTGTTCATGTGTGTGAGACAAAGATGTGCGCGCAGGATGTCAGTTAGCTCGTGAGCCAGCATCTGTGTTTGTTCAAACTCCTGGCATGTTGGTGTGCGTGGAGAGGGTGTGTGTGAGGATGAAAGGTGATCGCTAAGAAGGCTAATGATCTACTCTAAAGGTAAAGTGTGTTTTCAGGCGGAGCGGGACGAGCTGACTGGACTGTGTGAGTCATCGCTTTGATTCCCTTCACCCTTTATTCATCCCCTCAATACGACACTGATTCATCAGCGCCACTTCCACTGCTCTATTTCATTTGAGAGGAAAATAAACCATTTGCAGAGTGTGCTGGTGGTGTGTGTGTGTGTGTGTGTGTGTGTGTGTGTGTGTGTGTGTGTAAAAGCTGTAAACGCCGTCAACATCACAGCACAGCACATTCCTGTATGATGTTTGTGTGGTTTGGATGAGTGTGTTTATTCACATACTGCAGCGTCCTGAGCTGAGGACCAGTGTTCTCTCTCGCCTTTCACTGACATCCCTCAAATATAAAACAAGATGGATTAATGGATAAATAAACAAATACTGGAGTTTCATACCCAATCACGATACTATTACCTGCTACCAATGAACCTGTGGAACGTTCCAAACAGGTGTTTCTGGAGCTTTTCACAACTTTCCCAGTCTTTTGTTACTCCTGTACATATAGCACATATCAACCAAAGTCCATGAAGCTGATGAGGTCAGACATTAAAGATACAGTCTTTGTGCTGTTTTCATTTGAGAACATGTCAAAAAGGATGTTTTGCGCAGCATGTTTTTTGGAATTGGGTCTGTATCAGTGTAACATGCTGGAGCTGCAGTTCATGTGTTTGCACAGTGCGTCAGCGATGGTCAGGTTTGATGGAAAAATTCTCAGTTTCTGAAGCCCAGGTGGAAACATAGTCCAAATGGTAGTTACAGGAAGGCTGTAGTGCAGAGAAGAAATGTTGATTACTATCACACAAACAAGTAGTGGACAGCAAGTTTTCATTTGTTTTTCCCAAACTTGAATTTGAAGTGAGAACTTCAGTTTTCCTAAAACTCTGACTGACCTTGCATATCTGCATGTGCAGTCTTAAATATATTTGTAGAGTTTCTGCGTGTGCACACACTGTGGTGTGTATATGCGTGTGTGCATACACTGTATCTACGTGCACACATGCACACTCTACTTGTGTCTTACTGGTGCTTTTGCGTGTGCTCATGCACTGTTTTTGTGTGAGTTTGGGTGAGCGCATATGCTTGAATATATGTGCATCTGTGTGTGTATAAACTGATCTTACATGTGCACATATTCTGTACCTGTATGTATGGAGTGGTGAAGGTGTATATGTAATTGCTGCATACACATGTGCACTTTTAGATGTAGTTTGGAGCAAGTATGTGTGTGAATAAACTCAATAACGAATGCCCACAAGAACCTGCATTTATTGTTCATGTATGCATAATTGAAACACGTGCATATCCACATGTGTGCTTATGTGAGCTCATGCATATGAATGTACACATCTGTGTGTGTGTGTGGTCAGGTATTCCTCATGTTGTGGGGACATAAATCTGTTTACACAGTCACATTGTGGGGACTCGCCTTCCTTATGGGGACAAAATGCAGGTCCCCATAATGTAAATCATTACATTTTAGGGTGACTTGGGTTAAGGTTAGAGTAAGGGTGAGGGTCAGGCAAGTAGTGGTTATGGTTAGGGTAAGTCTCCGGGAAATGAATGCAAGTCTACGTAATGTTCCCAGAAATTGCGTGTGTGTGTTGTAAGGTGTAATGTGTAATGTGTGTCTTACCCAGTGGGGGGCAGTGTGTGACCAGGATGTCTGTGTTGTCAGGGACCTGGTTCCATTTGTCCAGCAGAGCCTGACCCCGCGGCAGGTTGAATCCCCAGCCGTAGTACCAGGGCTGCCTGTAGACGCACACACACACACACACACACAAAAAAAACCCCCAAAAAAACCAGACACTTTGGTTAATATAGTCACTGTCAGATGTGCACACAACATGATGTGAGAAACTTTGAATCTAGAATTCATCTGCCAGCAGCAGACAGATGTTACACACTTCACTCTGTCTCCTTTCCTGGCTGATAACCTTCACATTAATGAAACTGATCATTAAAATGAGACTGGAGATGAAGGTAGCACAGAACATAAGAACTTTTCATTCCACTGGCACGTGTAACAGAGATCACACTGAGAATGCAAAACCAATCTGCACCGCTCATAACTACAGTGCAGTGTAAGAAGGTCCTGACCATCAATGCACTGCGGGCTGTGTTGAACATTTGGAAATGTAAATGTGCTCACCAACAAAATAAATTGATCTGTCACTCAATGAAATCCAGAGCACAAATATGAAAAAAGAAGAAAATCCTCAGTTGTATCATGTTGACCATCTGAGTATTTGCTGGACAATGTAACGTGGCCATGAGGGGTGATCTATTTCTAACACGGACGATGAAATATCTTAAATCAAGACAATATATTCTTGTTTTTCGTCTGACAGGATACATCATCTTAGCAGGCAAGTTTTCATGTCACAGTTTTTCATTTGTTTCAAGCTTTTTCTCCTTTGTTATTTCAATTAAGTATTATTACTTGCGACTGAGATCATATCACTGGTTCTGAGTAACTTTCCAGAATTACAAGGCTGTTTGATCAACTGTGACAAGCCCAAGACTGCTTTGTCGAACTCAGAATTTCTTTGAATGCAGACTAATGTACTTGCTTTTAGTTTGGCTGCTCTTCTTTTAAGATAACTGTGGCTTCTTTGAGACTAGGTAGTTTTTTAATGTGAAATATGTGAAATATTTCCGTTTTCTTGCCTTTGAGAGCTGAGTTTTTGCAGCACATACTGTACTGTAAAGTTTAGAATTTTGAGCTTTTGCTGACACAGCTGACTCACCCGGACAGTCGTGATGAGTCGCTCTTCTGATGAGGGTCTAATATAATCATCTACGAATGCTGTTTTTCTGTTTTCACCATATGCAACTTTTTGGCGCTTGCAGCAAAGATTTGCAAGCCGTAAGCTTCTGTTTGCCTTCAACACTCTTATTAAAGTTGACACATAACACTGACCCTCTTCATCTTTTCTTAACAGGACTTAATTGTGCTTTTCTAAATGTAATTTGCTGCCTGGAGCGACTCATGAGGAAAAAAAACTGCAGGAAGACGAGACAAGAGAGCAAAGATCATAAATCCGGGATGACCTCTCGCTCCTCTCTTTGCAAACCACACCAACAACTGTCAGCCTTCTTCTTTTTAGTGTCTAAACATGTGGTTTGACCTTTAAGATGAGAAGCTATGAAGAACAGTCATGCAGTGGAGAGGGAAGGGGGGGGTGCAGAAAGCTACATTAAACATCTCCTTGATCACAGTCACACCCTGGAACGCTCCACGACAGGAAGACGAGGAAAGAAAAGGGGAGAAATGAGAAAAGAAGAGAAGACGAAGAGGAGAGCCTTGATGGCTGGGGCCCCGTGTCCCTTTACTTTGATAGCGGAGGCCTCGGCCGTGAGTGACGGAGAAGAAATTAACATGTCACTTACAATCTGTACTCCGATCCATCTTCCTCTCCAACACGCCGCACGTGTGTGTGAGTGCAACCGTAGGCGACGACGTCCGCCACTGCCGCCTTTTTTTAAATTGCCGAGTGCAGTCACTCGAAACGCCAACTTTATCGCCATGGCCGCTGCCCGACGCGTCTGTGCTCAGTGGAACATCAGATGAGTATTTTTGAGAATAATTTCCGGAGTGTGTGCGTGTGTGTGTGTGTGTGTGTGTGTGTGTGTATCTGACATGCTTGGGGGCTTCAAAGACAGATGGGGAGACAGAAAGACAGGCCTGAAGATAGGAAGAAATATCTGTCACACACACACACATACACGCACACACACACACACACACACACGCACTCGTCTTTCTCTCTAATTAAGAAAGCTAAAAATGGTGACTCGGAGGTCACCAGCGCAGGGAGGGGTGGTCAAGCACATGTGGCAGTGCATCATGGGAGAACGTCCTATTTCAGCTGGAGTGAACACGATTAAAATTCCATCACTTCCTGAACATCAGAGACTAAACATTTCTGACGAATGATCTGGCGCAGCCCATGAACACAATTTCAATAATTTACACCGCGAATATTAAAACATTTAGACTGGCCTCAGCATATTAATAGGGCCCGCGGAATGTAATATTGATGTCCATCTTAACATGGACGTCTCAATTAAAATGAAATGAGCTCTGCGGTGCGATTGATGCTCCCGATTCTCTCGGTGTGAACGGAGGGATGAAGAGAGGGCAAGAGAGGAGAGGAGTGACGATAAAGACGTTTCTTCCAGTAATGACCAGCGGACGGAGATTCATCCCAACAGGGCGATAAGATAAGCAAAGAGAAAGATTCATGAGGATGGAGGGAGTGATGAGATGCTTGGCTTGGATGGATGGAGCAGTTCAAGCCAACTTAAATGACCGCATTGTACTTTTGGTTTTATTAACTACAAATCATGCACATTTTAATTATTCACCACCATTTTCCAAAGCATATTCAGTATTTAGATTGATTTCTTATCCTCCAGGGAGGACAGGATGGATGAGTTTGACTTGAACGCACTCACTGCATTTTTGCACACACACACTGTTCCTGCACGACTGCAATGACAGCATCACTTATGTATTTAAATCTTTCAACAACCTGTGTGTGTTATCTGAAAAGCAGCCTCTTATGAAGCTCTAATGGTTGGATGTACAGCTTTGACAACAGTGACGGGGGATACATTCTGTCTCTTTCCAACATCTTTGAACTAAGGCCATGATCTTTCCATAACCTCAGCCAACAGCTTCTTAAGCATGACCACAAGCTTTTCCTGAAACCAATAGCTTTGGTTGCTTAAACTTAAAGGTACCCTGTGGACTTGTTGATCACTAGCAGGGTGGACAGTCAATGTACATTCACTTGACTAATGTACTTTACTACTTTACTTTAATTGTACTTTTTACTCTTTGCCTTGATGTCAGTTCAGTTGAGTTTGAATTGGGCAGAGGTAAAGATCTGAAGCCCATTTCTGAACAAATGAAGACTGATTCGTATTGTTTTTAATGTTTGCTCTGTTTACCGCGCTCAACCTTCATCAGTGCCCACAAAAATCTGCTGTCTAACCTGAGAGGCATGTTGATGTATGTAAGCATTTCCTTAAATTTAGATAAACATTTTAAACGAAGCTGCCTGTACTTGCAGTAGATGTGGTTTTTATGCTGCGGCCGGGCAAATCAAATGACTTTTTATAGATTTTTATGGATTAACCAGCCAAGATGTCTTTGAATTGGGACTGGGTCCTGTGTAAATCCACTGCTGATGCTAACAGTGTTAATGTAGCAAGTAAAAATGCCAAGCTAACATTACTGACTAAAGTTATTTGAGAAATATATGTTTTAAACTTGTCAAATAAACACACTACTGTTAGTAGAGATGGGAACTAAACCCATTGATCATTATTAAAGATCACAGTACTGATAAACTCCAGCGTTACTGCTTGTTTTATTCTTACTCTCTAATTTTTTTGCTGTACTTTATAATCACGATGCAGCTTCACCTGCTCTCTGACGGAGCGGAGCTCCTCCGCACAAAGCGCTGATAAGAACAGCGTTTGTGAGTGGTCTTATGGGTTATTTTAGCTGCTGACGAACTACAAAATACTGAGTGTTTCTAATATTTTGTCCACCTAAATATAAGGAACACCTCTCAATACAATGCAGCGCAGTTAAACAGCAGCACATACTACATCCTCCATCCACCCCCCTGATCAAAGAGTTGAATCAACACTTTCTACAAAAGCTTCAACCTCACGGCTGTTTTGGACTGCATCAGTTTTAGCTAGGTGTACCTGCTAACAAACCTGTACTTTGTACTAGCTTGAGCAGCTTCATTGCTGTAAATGAATTAGTGTCTGTCCTGTGCAGTAAGACTGAATATGAATCTCAGCATTGAACATTCAGCCACTTTCTGCTTAATGTTGCACGCTCTTTGCACGGTACCACAGACTATTATTAACTCGTTATGATGCCGCATTCAACAACGTGCTGACATCCCATATCAGTGAAGCTATCACTGTGTTGTCAGAAAATTAAACCAAGAGGAAGAAGAGACTGAAGCTGTGAAAAGGGCCATGCAATAAGACTCATAAGGTTGTTGAATAGCAACTGAAAACAATATTGATTGTCAAAGCACTCTTGAACGCCCTCACACAGTGCTTAACCGCATTACCATGCAGCAATGATATACAGTGACTGACAAAAAAAAACAAAGAATGACTATGTTAACCGTGATGCATTTGCCATCTGTGACAAGTTCGGCAATAATGTTATGGATGCGCTGTTTGCAGCTAATGGGCTAAAACAGGTGGTACAGTCCTTTAATACATGCACAGGGAATCTGTGATGAGCAATGTTGCTTTTGAGTTCCTGTCAAAACTTCTGAAAACATACTTTCTCAAACTAAAAACTGTCTTTTTAATTTTTTAGAGGGTGTATGTCATAAAAAAATCATTACCTCATGTCAACCACCTAAAGCGGTGCTGAGCCAGTCTATCATTTTGTCAAGCGAGGATTACGCTATCCTTTATAAAGTGCCACAGCTTGTTTTAATTTTGTGGCATCAATCATCTCTAAGAGAAGGCGTCGCTCTTTTTCAAATGGTTTATATCTCACTTTGCAGCAAACCCTCTTCATGGCGTCCACCGTGCCAGGAAAACGTCTACATGCGGACTGTAGGCGTCTCCATTACAGTTAAAAAGAGATTATCTCTCGTGAGGAAATGACCGTAGCTTCTCTCCATGAGAGACGCACTCCTGTGTTTGCTGAGCAAACCCGAGACTAACTGAATGTAATTCCACGGATAATATCCCTGCTCCAGAATTATGATGTTTTTATCAGGTGAGGTATTATAATGGTACAAGTGATTTGTGTTCACTTAGAGGAGGAGAATGGGGCGAGGCATGGAGCATATTAAATGTTCTGTTAATGTGCTGGGGTGGTATTTGTTATGGGTTTTAAGAAAGGAGAAAACAGATGTTTGTGTTAGAGCGCTCAATCCCCAGGCACATCTTCAGGCAGCTCACTGGGACAAAAACAACAGCGTTCAAACCATTACTTTCATTTCAGACGCCCACCCACTCTCATACACACACATACACACACACACACATACACAGAAAGACAGAGTTACTGGCTTCACCTCTCTTAAGGACAAGAGGAAAAGTCAAACTTAACACTTACTTTAAAATACATTTAAGGATTTAACACAAACAGAGCGATGCCTAGCTCTTTGCTTAAGTTTCCGAGCTCGCATGTATCACTGTGTGGGTATTTGTGCGTGTGCGTGTCTTACTGAAGGAGGCCCACTGATATCACTGGAGTAGGTCCATGAATCATTGAGTGCCTCTGCCGAGGGCTGCGAAGCACCCATGCCTGCCTCTCTCTCTTTTCCCTCATTCTCTCTCTTCTTCGTCTCTCCCCCTCATCACATTTCTCTGTCCATTTCCCCTTTCCTCCTCCTCCTCCCCCTCCTTCCATCTCTGTCTCCTCTTGACATATTACTCCATCTCTCTCGCCCTGTCTCTCTCCCTTTTCATGTCTCCCCCTTGCTCTCCTCGTTAGTGTGGGAAATGACCTGCTGCCAGGAGAGCAGCCTGCTCTCTGCGAGGCTGCCTTCCGTGTTGAAGAGGGAATCTTTTAAAAAAAAACACACACACACTGACAGTGAAGGTATTCTGAGGTCCAGCTGGGACGAGAGAGGCAGAGTTTGGACACAGGTCAGGGGGAAGTAGGACTGGCTCAAACTCTAATGCGTTTTGAATGCTGACCAAAATGTATCACACTGTGCATTTTCAAGTACTAAAAGATGCCAATGACTGTTTATGCTTTCATAACTCATTTCCTATTTTAAACCTGCATGCATTCATTTTCTGACCACAAAAAGATGCAAACACAACACTGACATATTGTTGCTTGATAAAGTTGATATGGGTCTTGTGTTGTGCAGACAACTAGCCTATGTGCACATCCAGCAGAGAAGCATGAGCATACATCTGGACTCATGTTTCTGGCTGTCTCCTTTCAGCTCTGTTTTGGTCTCCACCAGCTCATGAGAAAAATGCCAGGCTCTTTAGCTGCTATATGCTCTACTCTGTTCACCAGCTAGCCTCTAACTGTGTCTGCCTGCTGTTAGTACTGTACAGAGCAGTTGCCTGCTGTGGTCGGAAACAAGCTTGATGACAGTGGTGAGAAATTAAAGTTGTAAGCCATATTAAACAAAAAACTATGAGCTGACAGACGCTAGCACAAAGCTTTGACAAAAGGTGTATAGTTGGGTGATAATGATCTCTGGATTTCCTGCTTTGAGTGGCAGCTTTCACATTACACAGTCATTTGATCCATCATTCATATAAAACAATGCATACCTTTAAGTTAGAATTTTGCTTATGTTAGACTGTATTATTATTATGTAGGCAAAATTGTTGTTAAGACAAAAATTTTATTCCAAATTATTATGTTAAAGCCAAGGATATTTTCCATTGAAACAACGTTTCAACAACAACAGCGTATCCAACTAGGAAGTATTGTGTGTGTGTACTGAAGCCTGATATATCTCTTCCTCTGGGCTATGAAGCATCATATAAAAAAACTGCAGCGACAAGATATTTTAGGAAGTTACTGAGGATGTGTGTGAGGTGTTTTTAAAGATTCGGTCTTCAGTAGAAACCAGCGGGACACGCAAGGGAAGCTGAGCTATGGCACATTGTTGGTTTTAGTTTGATGGTAATTGCTGGTATTCAGTGAATAATAAAAAATGAAAATACAAATAAAAAACAAAAATGAGTTAAAAAGAAAAAAAAAGAGTATAGAAAGCCTTCTCCTTATAATGTGCTTTGTCTCAATTGTTTTTATATTCCTCAAAATAAGGTGTCAAATAATTCAACTCAGGTGTGGCTTCGGCACCAATATCAGAACTTTTCAAACGAGATCCAGACATAGGACGAAAATATAACAAAACCATGCAGACGCACACGCACAAAAAAAAAGAGAGATGGAGGCGAGGTGAGGAAGTGCTGTGGTTTTAGGGGAAGAAAAAAAGGAAGTAAGAATTAAAGAGGATTACTGTAACGAGGTCCATCTTAATGTGTAACACAGGCCTTGTGCTAATCACTACATGCACTGACGCAGTGAAAACACCCAACCGTGATCACCTCTGCTAGATTTAATTAACTACTCATGACTTAACGACCCTATTAACAGCCTGGGAGGCAGATTGGGGGAGTGGAGCGTGGCGGTCTGCATACACACACAAGCCACACACACACACACACATTTGTGAAGTGATGTTTCGTCTGTGTTTGATGTGCAGCACAGAAATAAAGATGCTTATTTGCAAATGCACTTGCGCCTATTTTCTGCACAGCTTTATTGCCAAACTTACTCAGCCTGACATCCATCTCTTTACATGCTCGGACCTCCTTGGCCCCCTGATTAGGAAACCTCACTGGGGAACTGTTTCAATTAAAAATGCCCTGGGACTCCCCCGGCGCTGGTGGAGGTTGACTCTGAAGACTCTGCAGGTGAGACCACCTGCTGGTCTACCTCAGAAGCAGACAGAGCCTCTGTTGTGAGCTTCTGAAGCGCCGCCTGAGGCCAGGTTTTCCTCACTGGCTCTCTGTGCTTTTCCAGCCCTTGTCAGTTCTTTGACATTAGTGTCTCTCACTGATCAACCCAAAACCCTTCAATGTTTTATTGCATCTAATGCAAACATTTTTTTTTTAGGGATGTCTGTGCATGTTGGTCAGTCCACCACTTTGGTCCAGACTGAAATATCTATCTATCTAGACACAAATATATCTAGATATAAACATCTGATGGATTGTCTTGAGATTCTGTACAGACATTCATGGTCCTCAGAAGGTAAATACTAATAAAGTTGGTGTCTTTTTATCCAGCACCTTTATCTATAACACTTTGGTTTATGACCAAACACCTGCAAAACTAATGAGATCCCAATGAGCCTCAGTTGTGCTTTGTGTTAGTCAGCAAATGTTAGCATGGCATAAATTTAAAATGGGGAACATGACATAAACATTTCACCTGCTTAGCATCAGCATGTTGGATTCGTCACTGTGAGGATGTTAGCATGCTGATGTTAGTAATTAGCTCAAAGTACAGCTTCTCAGTTGGATTCTTCAAGTCCTGACTTTGCACAATATCTGCACACGACTACGGGTGGAGAAGGATAATTGTGGCTATGGCAAATCGACTATGGCGGAGGTGCAGTTAAGGTTAGGCAACTGAAACACTTCATGAAAATTAGGGAAACATTGAGGTTATGATTAATGAAAAGGTTAATAGTAGGTAAGTGAGTAAAGGAGTAAAGTATTTTTCATAAAGTACTTTTAAAAACCAGGGTTGCAAAGTTCTTCCCAATTACAACAAAGACTATCAAAGCAACTGAATAAATAATTACATCAATAATACCAACATCAGAGGTTTAAAACAATAGAGTCTAGTGGTCTGACCAGAACCAGGACAGTAAAAGGTCAATGACCATGAGACTTAAACTTTGAGTCCTTGTTCTGATTCACCTGAGAGGCCTGGAGGACATTTAGCGATTAGCGACTCACTGATGTACGCCAAACTGTGTAGTGCCTTAAAGGTAATTAGAGGGATTTTAAAGTCAATCCTAATCTTAACCAGGACCTAGAATAACATTGGCATAAAATGGAAACTCAGTGGAGTCTTTGTTAGGAATCGTGCAGCAGAATGTTGAGGTAGGTGTAGTCATTCATCGGCTTCTTGGCTTAAACAAGAAAACAGAGCACTGCAATCACCAAGACATGAGATTAACAATGGATGACTTATTGAAGATGTTGGAAAGGCTATTGGAACTTCCTTCTTACTTCCTGCATCAGCACTGAATGCTGGAACTGGATGTAAATCATGAGCCGTGGAATCTTTGAACATGGCCAAGGGGTACTCGGCTCAGAAAAAAGGAATGAGGGTCAGGTGGTCATGAGTTGGTTCTGGACATTTTGGACAGTTTGAGCTGTGTGTCAAAGTGAACACTGCCATGAGGTAGGTAAGGTAGAAGCTTGTGATGCACATTTGATTATCGTCTTTGATCAGCCTGCCAAAACAGCAACTCCACCTGAGTAATTACAGCTGCAAGGCTGCTGCATTGATTCAAACACAAAGTAATTATAAAAGTCCTACCACTGTCTTTAAACTTACTGACAGCCACCGCTAATCAGGAATCACATTGTAAACTTGTAGCTGCAGCTCTTAACCACAGTTATTTAACACTCAGTTGAACAATAGGGAAGCCAAAAAGTCTAGCCTTGAACGCCTAGACCGGCAACAGCATCGTGGAGTGCCGGCTGCACGGCCATTGTTCCCCAAAAACACTCGTCCGACCTGATGACAACAGAGAAGACAGTTCAAAGCAGAGTCGAGGAATCAAGACGAGACAACAGGACGACACAAAATGAAAAAGTTCCTCTTCTCAGCTGGAAATTCAGAACAATGTTGTTTTCACAGAAGCGGCGTGTGAAAGTGGCGTGTTTGAAAAGCAGAGGCTCCCACGGCCTTGCTTTCCTCCCACCGTCCCCTCTCCCTTCCCACACAATGGGATTAGCGGCGCTCCTCTCTGCAAATTTGACAGTTATAACTCAATAGACACAGTGGCGCTCGTGGACACATGCAGGCGTGTGCGAAGAGGCAAAACGCGTGCATGTCCTTCTGCGCTCACATAGCCCGTGGTGGTACATGGCAAGCATGTGAGAGTTAGCCTCGGTCGGCCCACTCAGCACAGCGGGGCGCTGAGCTAGAGAGACACACAGAGGGAACAAGTTGTTTTATATGTTGCAAAGAGACACTTCTTCAATTTAATTATTTATCGTGACTCAAAACCGCTCCAGACACACGCTATTCGATTCCCGGTTTGCGCACAGACTTTGATGTTTAATCGTGGGCCAGCACACATGCGAGCCGGCCCGCCGTGTTGGGCTGCTTCTCACAGCAGGAAGAGAGAGGGTGAGAGACATGGAGAAGGAGGGGTGGAGGATGCAAAGGACAAGCTTCAGATTTGATACAGCAAATAAGACAAGATGGAGAGAATAAGCGGCACAGTTATGGGTGGAGGGATGACGAGGGAGATGAAGAAAGAGGGTGAGGAATGGGTGAGTAAAAGGAGGAGGGACAGATGGAGTGTGGAAGGAGGGAGGAGGACAGCGCTGGAGGGCAGAGTATATCTGACTCTGACAATAAGGAGGATTAGAGATGTGACAGAGACTAGCCTGCAGCGCCCTGCTCACTGTCACTGTGTGTGTGTGTGTGTGTGTGTGTGTGTGTGTGTGTGTGTGTGTGTGTGTATTGTGTTGTCCTAACACCACCTCACTCCATCCCTCCCTCCCTAACTCACCACTTATTTTACTTTCATCTACAGACACCTTGGGTTGCACAGAATATTTTTTACATTGTTTAGACGAATTTCACTCTTCATATTTAAAATCCAACTCGAGGAAATCTTCAGTTTCCATTAGACAACATTCAACATGACGATAAAAGTTCTGAGAAAACTGTCTCCCAAATTGGAAAATCTACCATTTCACGACAACTACGTAATCTCCATCTGTTGAGGAAGAGCATGTGATGTGATTCCACACACAACTAAATCTGTGTAGCACCTATAAGACTTCTGCATTAAGGTGGAAATTTTCACTTTATGTTAGAAAATACTGAACTCAAAGGTCACTGCCTTTATA